>NC_057815.1:75873551-76498551 GCF_910594005.1 Cervus elaphus | reverse complement strand
TATCACACCCAATGGAGGACACTGGCTCTCTAAACCTCTGAATGGATTATCCTCTTCCATTAGAGTGGGCTCATCCTTTCCAAAAGATAACATCTTGTTTCTCTGGCCTGAATTTCCCTTGACTTCTTTCAAAATACAATTTGTGAAAACAATGTGTGAGAACACATGACAATGGGAAGTACTCAGTGGGAATCCTGCAATAAACATGTCAGGTGTATAAACTAGCTGATGCTATTTATTTGGTCCTTAAGAAGGAAGTATTGGGATAGGATAAATTGCAATCATTTTTCAACATCTTAGATTTCTCCAGTAACGCATATATGTTGGCAGACCTTAGCAGATCATGCTAATTTATTTGTAAGCCATCAAAGGAAAGAATAAAATATATGACTTCAGGCAAATGAATGGACTGGAAAACCAAATTTGGGCAACAGCTATATTTTCTTACGCCAGAAATAAACATGTCCACATGGTAAGGAGGGTTTTGTCCCACTCCTGGCTGAACTTTTGAGGGGTGAGATGGCTAATATCGAGGGACCCAGTTTTGTGGTCTTTTCTCACAAATTGTTCCACGATTTAAGAAAAGGACAATCTGCAGCGTGACACAGCAAACCAGGTCAGAATAATATTTCTTAATGGCGATTCCTGCAATGTTCTATTAATTACAGCAGCGGTTCAGAATTTTCTGTGCCTTGATGGGTTGTATTTTTAATAAACAGGCACCCATTTTTAAAAATTTAATGTGATATAAAACTGAGTTCCAAGGAATCTCTAATATGTAAGTGATGAAAAATGATGCGGGGGAGAAGAAGCAAACATGTGCCTATCTATATATACACACCATACACCAGTGTCCAAAAGATGATCTTTGTGAACATAAAAGTTTATGCTGCCTCTGATTTGTGTGACTTTTAAAATGCACTCGCAATATTTAGGGATCTTGGAGCATAACATCGGAATAGAAACTCTTTGCCCTAAATTTGTGTGTACTCTCTGGCTTTCTCTTACTTGCTCCACATGGATTCTCCCTCTTTTCTAGCCAAATTAGTTTACCCACAATTCCCTTTGTGGATGGCATCTCTACAACATGCCTCACCTTACAACATTCTTACCTGCCTATTTCTATTGCCGCCGTTTCTTGAATCTGGGGACAGGGATCCTCCAGCTCCTCTGGGGTGGGGTGGGGTACTCTAGTTCAAGTCGCACTCCTCTAAGAAGAATTTTCCTTTCTATCCCAGCTAGCAATAATGATCTCTTCTACTGATAATATTCTAGGGCAGAATTTCTCAACCTCAGCACTTACTATTTTAGGCTAAATAATTTTTTGTCGTGGGGGGAATGCCCTGTGCATTTAAGAATGTTCAGCAGCATCCCTGGCTGCTACTCACTAGATGCCAGTGGCATCCACCTTCCTACTCCCACAGAGTTGTGACAATCACAGATGTCTCTAGATATTGCCAGCTGTCCTCTCCCCCAACACCAACCCCGGGTTCGGGGCAAATCACCTCAGTTAACCACTGCCCTACAGTTCTTCCCAAATCAGATCACTGATGCTGGAGAACAATGATCAGGTCCTTAGCAGTACTTTGGTTCATGTTCTAAGTTATTTGAAGATTAACGAATAAAAGATGTTTTTTAAAAATTATCAGTTGGGAGTTTCTAAAAATTAACACTAGGTTAATTTGAATCAAGTACTCTTGCCTGGAAAATCCCATGGATGGAGGAGTGTGGTTGGCTGCAGTCCATGGGGTCCACAGAATCAGACACGACTGAAGCGACTTAGCAGCAGCAGCAGATCCTCAGAAAATTTTAATAGGCGTGTATATTATTGCCTTGTCCCTCTTAAAAAAAGCTTTATAGAACTATAATTTTAATACCACACTATTGAGTTGAAATGAGAATACACAAGTTTAGAGACTGTCTCTGAAACTTTAGAAACATTACTGTTGAAATTACTAACCATTGCTGATAACCCTTATAGAAAATTCAGTGATGTAAGTTCCTCTCAAATAATAAGCTCCTTTTGTTGCTAGAAAAGTTGGTCTCTTCTGAAAAACTGGGTTTCTTCCTTCTATTGCATAAAGAGAGATATGTAACTAGTTTTATTTTCCCTTTTCGAGTTGGCTGTCAGGAAGCTCAGAGCTAAGATTTATGTTCAATTGCAGTAGCTATTCTCATTCTCTCATTTCTAACATCAGTCCAATCTTTCCTCCACTAGCTCCACTTAACTCTTATCTTTCACCTTTGCTCTAACAGCTTTCTTAAATCCATCTTTTTTATAAAATAAAATTTTAAGCAAGTGGAGTCCTTATCACTTACCATCAAAGCCAGGATGCTTTTGGAAGTAAAGGGAAAATAATAACTAAGCTGGGACAACAGCTTAAACTGAAGCTTCCCTGGGCAAAATCAAAATGTGATGTCACTCTAGAAACACATAATAAATAGATAACAGCAATTACTCCATTCCCAGGGCGGGGATAATTAAAGATAAACATGTGCCCTAAATAGAAAGTCAAAGTTATGTGCTTCTTTCTTATTTATCATGTGTCAATCTGTTGATTAGAGTTTAACATTTATTATCCCTTGGGAAATGTTGTAATTAGCCTCTATATTAGTAGAGGGGAAAAAAGTTTAGGCATTCTTAATCTATTTAATTTCTACCAAAGGGAAGAGGGGGATCCTTCAGATCTGGAACAGTGATCACAATAGAAGTTTCATCTGTTTGTGATTTATGGAGACTTGGAATTAAATGCACTATTGACCAGTATCAGATTTCTAATGACTCTATCTTGTTTTTCCTAAGCAACTTCTCATAAACTTTTATAATATCTTGAGCAGCCAGCTAATACTATGTTCAGGCCTGTTTATAGAACTATTAATAAATGCTGTGTGGTAACTCCAGGAAGACAGTCAAACTGCTTTTTCTCTCCACTGGCTGAAAACAGTTTCCTGCTTATTTTGAAAAAGCATGGGATGACCAACATCTTTGATATATGTTAGATATTCTGCAAAGATCCCAGTGGAACTAAATAAAATTCTAATTTTTATCCTAAAGAGCTCACAATCAAAAAGGAAACACTGTCAATGCCTTGATTGCAGTCTTTCACAAGTGAAAGAGTGAGATATCTATGCAGCCCCAGGTAGTTTGAAAGAAGATAGGAATTTGTTTTTGTGTGAATGCTC
The DNA here is from genome assembly GCF_910594005.1 of Cervus elaphus. Lineage (NCBI taxonomy): Eukaryota > Metazoa > Chordata > Mammalia > Artiodactyla > Cervidae > Cervus > Cervus elaphus. The sequence goes on along the minus strand of NC_057815.1, from coordinate 76,495,368 downwards.
AGAATCATGTTATAATTCAAGTTCTTGAGGGCTGATTTGTTTTTTGAAGTCAGCTAATATTCTCCAATTAGACAAATTAAAATTTAATTACTACCATTTAGATTTCTGACCACATGCGAGACACCATGTAGGCACTTTACATGCCTTGTGTTAATCTGTTCTCAAAACAACTCTGTGAGGCAAAGGTATTATTAGCCCCATTTTACAGTTACAAAAATTAAGGCTCAGAGAGAATACAAAAGTCACCCAAAGTCTACAGAAAATAAGTAGCAGAGGAGGATTTAAGCCCCAGCCATCTTATCCTTAAGTCAGATTCTTTATACTAGTCTGTGCCTCCAGAGTAAGAAGCTACTGGTGTAAAAGTGTAGGGCCCACCTCTGAGCCTAGGAAAATGACCAGAGAAGGATAATAGTAACAGCAACATCCATATAGCACACACTCTCTGCCGAGTATTGTTTACATGTATCTCATTTAATTCTCACAACAAACACAAGAGAAAGGCCCACTTTTCAAACGAAGAAAAACATGAGAGCAAATGATGGACCCCAGTGCTTCCAAGAGTATTCCTTTCCACTGTTCGTTCTCATGTTACAGATCACCCTGATAGTTCTGTGCATTGCCTAGCACTTTACAGTTTTCAGATCACTCTGTATACTTTATTTCATTGTTTTCATTATCCTCCTTTTCCAGATAAGGGTACTGAAAAATCAAGACCCTAAGTTATTTCTCCAAGGCCACGGTCATTGGCAGAGACAGGATTTAAGTCCAGGTTTTCTTGTGGCTAGCCTGGGATTCTTTATTCTGGACCTGGCTGCATACCTGAAATGTAACTATAAGGAAGAAGGCAATCCTAAACTTTTCAAGCTGACTTTAGCCTTGAGCTTTCTGTACTGAAAGGAAAGAAGTTGATTTTGAAGCAAAGTTACATATTTCCTGTTCCAGGGCCCAGGTGTAGGGCACAATGATTTCAATTTACTTTAAGGTGGCAACATCCTTGCCTGAGATCAGACTCTTGAGCAAAGGGCTTCCCTTCCTGGCCTTCTCCCCGATCCAGCAAGAACAAAGATTGCTACCTTTTCTTAACTCACACCAATACCAGCCCTAAGTCTAGAACTCATTAGTTCTTCATAGTTAGAAGCAAAAGGCAAAGCAACAGAAAACCAGACTGTATGTTAATATAGATAACAGCCACCATTTATGGAGTGCTTCCTTTGGGCTAAAAAGTTTACACGCTTTATCTCATCTAGTTCTCACAACTTGAATAAGTGCTGTTATTTTTACCTTTGAAAAGGAGAAAGTCAAATTTTTCAGAGTCTCAGTACCTTTCAGTCCCTCAGCTAGGGCTGACAATTTTAATGCAGCTCCACCTAAACAGCTACCCAACCGATTCCGTAAAGTCCAGCCTGGTAGGCAGAGATTTATCTATACCAAGCATTCCAAATCCTTCAGAATCTCCCTGCATCTTGGCAGTAGGGTGGGATACTTACTAAACATGTTAAAACACGGCAGTGTGGGTAGAGGGCAGAATGAAGTGAGCGTGATTTGGTGCTGCCATCCCCAGGCCTCCTCGTTCCTTGTAGCAGTTATCACGATATGAAAGCATCCTTGTAGCTTGTCTGTCATTCCCACTGGAATGTAAGATCCATGGGAGCAAGGCAGACCTTGTCCCCACATTGCTTTGGTCCCAGTCCCTGCTACAATGCCTGTCACGTAAGATGTGCCAATGAATAGTTGCTGCATGGTGAATAAATGAATGGAAATGAAAGGATAAGGATGCCCCTGCTGGAGATAAAGGGAAGACTATTCCCTTTTTCTGGTTGACTCCATGATTTTTAAAAAAAGCTTCAGAGCAATCATTCTAAAAACAAAACAACAACAAAATGCCCTGCTTTGCCAAGGTTTACGGAGAGCCTCGGTTATGGGTTTTTCAAGCCACTGCTCCTTAAACATTTTATCGATTTTTGTCTTGGGTATACCTCTGCTAGGAATTCTGGCAGTTCCCTTCCCTTGCTCCCCCACACCTCTTCTCCCAGACGACCTCTAGTGAACACACATCCTTCTGCTGATCAGCTGCATATCCGGGTTCGCAGACGAAGGCCCAGGTGGCCCTCCACTAATGGCTCATCCGTTATCTGTATGAAGAGCCAGTGCCTTTCTGAGCAGATTTTTTTTTTAAGCTAAACATTCTATAGAAAGCAACGCCTTTTGTTCTTTATCTCTTCTTTCCTTATTCCTGTGCTTCTGATCAAATATATCCTTTAAAAAAACTGTTTACTGAATATTCCAAATGCAAACTGTTCAGATTTTTCCTTTCTGTCACACATTTTGAGCACCACAGTGCTAACAGGCTGCTCTAAAGAATATTCCCTTTGTGCCCTGCCATGGCCCCCATATTCCTTGTTTAACATTTGGATATTTTTACAACATATTCAGTTTGAAAGATAATACTGATACCTCGTTTTATATGAACATTTATACACCAGGACCCTGGCAAGGAACTGACTTCATTGGGATATTTTATGGCTTAATTCATCTGAATGATTTATATCTCGTTTTGTCTAAGTATTTATGCTAATAAATTTAACAGATTCCCCCTTACTGCCTGGTCCTTCGTTTTCTTCAGGGGGTCAAAGTGAGAGGAAAATAAAGCAGCATGTTACTAAAGAAAGAAGGAAGAAATTGGCACAACTGATTTAGAACACAAATAAAATTACAACACAAATAACATCTCTGATTACAGTTAAGGTGGGGCAAGTAAAAAAAAAAAATCCTAGATCCAGATAGATTTCCGTAATTAAGCTATCTCTCAAAGGCAGAATCACAAAGGTGACAGAATATTTAGCAAGCTAATTTACTGAGGAAAGTTTTGTTCCTATATAATTAAATCCAACACTGAGGAAAAACTGACAACTATTAAATCGAGTGCAGTCTGGAGAGGGAAAGGGGATAAGATAAAATCCAATCTATAAAATATATTCCATTATCTTTTATAGGTTAAAAGAAATACTTGGAAAGAATCTTCTAAGATGAGAAGATTTTAAGATTGTGTGAGGATATTTTTTTTTACAGGTGCAGAGTAAGTTCGGGTTTTTTTTTTCCTCTTGGTTTTTTTTCTTTTCCCCATCTTTTTTTTTTTTCCCCTGTTGTTTGCAAAGTTGAATCTGGGGTCAGGAGTTCTAATTGTAACCTCAGACTGGAATTCCAGATGGTGCGCTCAGGACTAGAAGCAACTCTCAGCTCATCAATTTCATAGGCCTGCGTATCTGCTCTGGCCACGGCCCGGCCTCCATCCCCACTGTGGCATTAATGCAGAACAAATTGAGACATATCCTCTATATAATTAGTTCCAGAATTTAAAAAGATTTACGGTATAATAATAGAGGCAGCGCTGCGGAATCCTTTCATTGGGGACTCTCTCGCGGTGGCATCAGAACAGACGGGTAACCCCGACCGCTTTAGACACTGCGAGCCGGGGGTGGGGGAAAGGGGAGTTTTGCTCTGCGCACCTCGTAGTGCGCACGGGTCTTGGGACCCCAAACCAACTGAGTCTGAACCGTAGATGGGAGATTGGCCAAAAAGTCCAGTTAATTTTCAAATGAACAGAGGAGGCCGGGGGGTAGACAATAACAAAAGCCCTTCTCTTACTTTTCTTTTTTTCAATTTAGATAAATGAAGCTGGGATTTCCACCGCCTGCTCGGGGATGGAAACCAGCCTAAGCGCCTGCCGAGGCCCAGGGTAGGCAGTCTGCTAAGAGCTGGAGTCGGCGGGGAGGAGAGGAGCAGCGGTCAGACGCGTGGAGCTCGGGCACTGGCCTCTGCGCGAGGCGCTAAATCGAGCGCTGGTTCCTTCCCGGCAGCCCACCACTCCTTTTTGCTGTCTGCGGCCCCGGGCGCGGGCAGGCGGCCCCAGCCTTTGACAGATCGCAGCGCCTTGGTGTGTTTATTCAGTTGTCGGCGGCCGCGGGGGTGACGCCCGGAGCGCGGCTCCGGAGTACGGTCTGGTCCCTGGGGCCGCGGCTACAGGGCCAGGCTGGGCGCTTGGTCAGATCCAGTTGACGGCGCCGGGGTCAGAGTGGGGGTGGGGGTGGGGGTGGGGGTGGGGGTGGGGGTGGGGGTGGGGGTTAGAGGACCTCCCTCCCCCTCCCACTCAGCCTCGATTTTAAAATCTTGTAATAATTAAGCCCCTTCCAGGCCAGGATGAACTTTACCAATGACACCAAAGCCACGTAGGTTTCCAGCATCTCCCTTCCTCCTTTCCTTTACTCCCCATTTCATTAGCTCTAAAGAGGCCGAAGGTGGTGGGTTAAGCCCTGAGAGGAACCTGGGTTCCTTGGTTTTGCCACTCATTTGTTCAATGTCCTTGGACAATAATAACAAAAAACTAACTTTCATCGAGGACATAGGCCAACACTATCTTCTGTCTACTCCTGAAGACCTCTTGAGGGTGGGTACTAATAACTCATTATTTCATGTGACCACTAAGGAAACTGAGGCTCCCAGCGGCTACAGACCGCGTCTGTGGTCCTCCAGCTGCTGGTTACCTGGTGGGGAGCTGCGATCCCTTTCTCTGGCCACCCATCCCTTGCACTTAACCACTGCACGCCACAGCTGCCTCTCCACCCTCTGCCTGGGCCTCAGTTTCCTTTTCTGCGGAACGAGGAGTTGAATTTCTAGCTCTGTCAATCGGTGGTTCAGACCACATCCTCTGCCAGAGGTCTCCTCGCTATATGGGGGGTGGGAAGGTGAGTGAGAGAAAGGAGTAGCCAGGTCTCCGCAGCCCCCAGATCCCTGGGACCTTGGGCGGGTCTCGAGCTGCCGGAGATGCCGCCGATCGCCCTACCTGCTGGGGCGGGCAGAGGTTGGACCTTTCCGACCAGACTGTCTGCCCGGCTAAGGGCGCGGGGGAACCGCAGAGCGCCCGCCGATAACGTTGTCTAGCGGAGGGAGACGTGGAGAGCTGAGGGACCGGATGGGCGCGGTAGTTTGCGGGTTTCCCGGGGTTGGCTCCGGGGCGCCTGGGCTCAGGGCACGGACGCGGGCGAGACCGAGGGACCTTCGAAGATCTCATCTCGGGGGAGGCTGCGGCTTCGGAGGCACAGCACTTATTTCTCTGCGCTGTGGATTGCAGGGGACTCCTCCCACCGCTTCGGACTACAAGGTCGGGGCGAGGGGGTACCCCAGAGTCGAAATGGGGATCGCATCACTGCTTTTCCCTCTCTCAAGAATTTTCAGGCAACAAGTAGAGTCCTAAATTTCCTAGCCCCCCTCCCCTTCCTCTCACCCCACCCCCAAGCAAAAACTGTTTTTCCCCCTTAAAGTCAGAATTAAGCGCCCTTGCTCTCTCTAGGATTCAAAACCACAAAAGGTCACAGTCAAGCCACCCTCCTCCAAATACCCCCAATAAACTGCAAAGAAGGATAAAAAAGAAATAGTCTCAAGCTTTCCCGTTTAGAGGTGGAAATCCCTGTCTTTTCCTAAATGGCTTGCTTTCCCTCACAGCGCTTGAGAAAAAACTACTTCGAAGTATAAATAAGAGTGAAGGGTGTGAGACAGGGGTTTGGGGCATCCTAGAGGGCAACTTGGCCTGAGAATTCTGAGAGGCCTTTCTCCATCAAAAAGACTAAAAGCCCATGTCCTCTGCCCAGCGATGGAGCCCCGCGCAGGCTTACAGATGCGGCATGCGGGAGAGGAGTGGGCGGCCCACAACGAGTGTGGGCGAGAAGGAGCTGGCCTCCAGAGCCTTTTCACTTCTTTAAAAAGAAGAGAAAGAAAAAACTTCTGAGCGCAAACTTCGAAAAGTCAGGCACCAAAGTCGCGCAGAGAGGTGTCCATCACTGCGAACGTGGTCCAGTCATCAAATGGGTAGCGCCTGTTTCCGACCTTTGCCCTCAAGGCTTCCTTCGCCTCCAGGACGAGCGACCTCCAGAGGGACCTGTAGTTAGCGTGTAGGTGCCGCACACGCTGCGGGGCCGCACCCAGAACTCCTGGCTTTTACTTAGTGCAAATTAATTAAAACCAAAGCTCCTTGTGAGTAAATCAAGGCTTTAAAAACGCCCAGCTTCTTTATAAAACAACAACCTTGATTGTTGCTTCACATGGACTTGGCTGAAAATCTTCGGGCCCCATCCGCGGCCAGCCTCGTGTCAGAGGCCAGGCGGCACCCGGCCGCTTCCCGCCCGGCGCTCCTGGCAGTCCCAGGCTGCGCCGTCGCCGCTGCCTCCTGGGCGTTTCCACGCGCTCTGAAGCGCACTCCCATCCAGGTTCCCGGCGCTTCTAGCCTAGGATCTCTTTTCCGACAGAAGCCGACTATTTTAGAAAAACCAACAAAAACTAAACAAAACCTCAAACACCTGTTCTGGAGCGCGGGACTCCCAAAGAATGACTAGATAGAGCCAGGAACCTGACTTGGCTGCGCCAGGCACTGGAAGCTCCCAACGGTAGGAACCCTGCCTTGGGCCGCTTGAGGTTCTCCTCCGTCCCCTTAACCTGGCTTGTGCCTCTTGGGCAGTCACCGCGCATCCAGAGTGGTACTCCCGACTGGAATGAGCGGAGGCAGAGCTCAGCAGGAGCGGCTCCGGGAGCCAATCTCACCTCCAAGGACTTCGTATCCAAACCTTCCTCACCCCCTACCCTCCACACTCGGCGCCAGGATTCTCCGACGGGAATCTGGGCATTTCCCTAAGGGTTTTCTTTCCTCCCAAACTAGCCGCCATTCTGTTTTGCCGGCTTCACCGTCGAAGAGTTAGATACTCCTCACTAGAAAGGGAGATGAGGTGTCGCTGGCACCGATTTCAGGTACGCGGAAACCGCCCTTCTCTGGGCGCAAACCTCACCATGTCACCAGTCAATGGAATTACGCTCCGTTTATTACAGTTCATGCAACCTCCAGGTCACCCACCTACGCCTGAGTCTGGCCTCTGGAATCCACAAAAAGCCACCCCACTCCCTAGTGACTCTGAGATTATGACCACCAGTCCAGTCTGACGGCTCTAGAAGCAAGAGCCGGACTCGCGGGCGCAAAGCAAGGAATCCGCCTTTTTGAAGTCCAGGAAAGTTCTCTGCAGCTATTCCGAAGTTCCCGCCCTCGTGGAGCCCCCTGCCCCTCCCTCCAACCCGCCCTCCCCGATTAACAACCCCATCCCCACCCTCACCACACAGGGATGCAGGGGGGACATTCCCTGCTCACCTGGAGCGGCTCGCCAGTGCCCCGAGGCGCCCACACTCGCGAAGGCCGAGAAGGGGAGGTGGGGGGGAGGCCTGTGTCCCACAGGCCAGCGGAGAGCGCGTGGCGGTAGGAGAGGAGGGTGTCTCCGAGAGGGACGCTCCCTCTGGCCCGCCCCCCACCCCCACTGCGCGGACGCCCCCAAGGAGTCGCGCGCCCTGCCTGGATCCGCTAGGGCTGCGGTGTGAATGGAGCCGCCGAGACTCCTGACTCCTCCTCCTCCCCCGCCGCCGGCCCCTCTTATTTGAGCTTTGAGAAGCTGGGGGCAGCCAGGCAGCTGGGGTAAGGATTTCAAGGCAGCGCCCACACCCGGGGGCTCTCGCAACTCGACCGCCTATCCGCTCCCCCCTTCCCGCCCTCCCTCCCACTCATTTACTCACCCACCCACCCAGAGCCCGGACGGCAGCCCAGGAGCCGGGGCCCCGCCGCCTCCTCGCCGCGATCCTGGACTTCCTCCTGCGGCAAGAGCCGGCGTCCACGTGTGCCCCGGAGCCGGCGTCTTCGCACACGCTCCGGCCCGCGCCTGGGTGCCTTCAGCAGCCCCAGCTGCCGGGGTTCCGGGGTCCGGAAGGCATCTGGGCCAAGTTAGGCGCGGCGGAGTCGAGCGCCGAGCGTCTGCAAAGCCGGAGGGGCCGCGGAGCGTCCGGGGTTGAGCCACAGCAGATGGGCTCCGACGTGCGGGACCTGAACGCGCTGCTGCCGGCCGTACCCTCGCTGGGCGGCGGCGGCGGTTGCGCCCTGCCCGTGAGCGGCGCGGCGCAGTGGGCGCCGGTGCTGGACTTTGCGCCCCCGGGCGCCTCGGCTTACGGGTCCTTGGGCGGTCCTGCGCCGCCGCCGGCTCCGCCGCCACCCCCACCGCCGCCGCCGCCTCACTCCTTCATCAAACAGGAACCGAGCTGGGGAGGCGCGGAGCCGCACGAGGAGCAGTGCTTGAGCGCCTTCACCGTCCACTTCTCGGGCCAGTTTACCGGCACGGCTGGAGCTTGTCGCTACGGACCCTTCGGTCCTCCTCCGCCCAGCCAGGCGTCGTCCGGCCAGGCCAGGATGTTCCCCAACGCGCCCTACCTGCCCAGCTGCCTCGAGAGCCAGCCCGCTATTCGCAACCAGGGTAAGCGGGCTGGGGAGCGCCCCCTACACGCGGGGCGGTGGCGGCTGGGTTGTGACCGCGCGCGGGCACTCCCCGGTCCTACCCCTTCCCTGACCACAGCTCTTACCCGGTCGTCTCCCCAAGGACTGTAAGGGTAGAGGAAGCCGCAGCTGGGGTAGACAGGAGGCCCAGGGAAAGGAGGAAGTCCACGGCGTGGGTTCCTGACATCCTCCAGGGCGGGGAACCGGGGAACCGGACCCTTCGCTTGAGCCGGGAGGTCATCTGGGGCCCTTGGACCCCAGGAAATTATCAGGCTACTCCTGATAAAAATGGGAACCGGGAACCGGTGCAATGCCTGGCTCTGACTCGGGAAGAGGTTTTGTCGCTTAAGGCACCACCAAACGTCTGCAAGCATTGGCGTTTTAAGACCCAGGATTCAGAGTGGGACCAGCGCGTGGTGAGCAGCCCTTGCTGCGTCTACCCGCCAAAAATGCCAGGAGCTCCTCTGGCCCTAATAGAGGGACCATAAGTACCTTGGACCCCTAGAATGAGTAAATGAATGAGCTGGAGACAAAATAGTGGATTTCCTGGATCCATGTCCCCGTTTGCGTTTGGCTCCAGTGTATACTAGTGTGGAAGTGGATAGCTCCTGGGTACCAGCTCAGGTGTGGCCACGCTGGCTCCAGGGCTGGAGAACCCCGTTTATCCGATTCCAAACCGCGACGCGGTCCTACCAGGCGGTGAAATGAGGCCAGAGCGCCGGCTTCCTTCCAGTCCGCCTCAGGCGCCTCCTCGTCGTTGAACCCGGGTCGTAGCTGGAGAAAGATTTTTGCAAGACTTGAAAGTTAAAACAAAGAGAGGTTTATTTTCCGTTTTCAGTCCCCGTACAGCAAGGGACACAGCCGTGGTTTTCTCATCTTGAGCCGTCGCCCGCTTTTTCTCAGGGACCAAAGCAGAATCAATCACGCCGAACTTCTGCATTTTATTTTGTTTATTAGACTTAAGCGCTGTTGTGAACCTAAACCAATGGTGGTTGATTCAATGTTTTAGGAAATGCTTTAAAAACGCAGGGGCGGATGCTTTTCCTAGAGCAAACATTCGCTCGGGCCTAGGACTAGTCTGTTTCTGGAATGCGTGGGTTGGGAGCAGAAGAGTGCGTACTGTTTGCAGGAGGTGCTGGGGTGCCCAAGGAGTGCGGAAGAAGGGCGGTGTTCTTCCCGCCTTCGCGCGCAAGTTCTAAACGCGTATCGTCATATGCGCGACCCCATTCACACCCAGCCGAGAGCACCTGGCCCGCCAGAAGCCCTAGCGAAATCGAAACCACCCTCCTCTCTTCGTTCGGGGAATCTGGGATCCATGTCCTCTGGAAAACCTCAAACCCACCCATGAGGTCCCTCCAGTCTAAATCTTTCATAAAGGAAAACTAGTGTTGGAACTCAAGGAGTATTGGAACAGTTCAGTGACGATTGCAGATTCTTGTTCTCTGATCGTTCCACCTCTAATTAGCACGTTGGTGTTACCTTTGGTAAATCTCCAGATCTCAGTTTCTCTATCTTGTAAGAAAGCCCAGATGCCCAACCTGATGTCTGACTCTGGTTTGAAGTTCTATGCCACAGAAGTCCGCCCCCCGCCCCCAACCCGAGTTCTAAACACAGAAGGCCGCAGCCACCTAAACTTGGTTGGACCTAAAAGGGCAAGACTGGCAGGCAGGTGTATGAGGTGAGTGAGTCTCTGTTTGGTAGTGTGCTATTTGAAGACACCTTAGAAACCATTTGACAAAGTACCCCGTGTGCAAATACCATTATCATTTTGAGTCCCTCTAGGTTCTATAGGGTTTTTGGAACTAGGACTCTGTGGCTTTGGTTGGATCCATGTGTCCAAACTTTTACAGGGTCATCTGATGCCCAGAATTCCATCAACTCAAGTCTCAAGGTTGAGACTGTGGGCTTCCTAGCCAGCCCGCACTACACATAAGGGGAAAAAAATCTCAATTTCTCTCTAGAGGATAGGTCTGAGATGTCAAAGAGAAAAGGGACTTGGGAGCTGGGGACCACGACTAATAATAGGTAAAGGAACCTCCCCCCCCCCTCCCAACATCCTGGGGAATTACTCAGTAGAGAGGCCACAGCCTGTAAGCTGGTTCCTATCTTTAGGCTTAGGTTTTCTCTTGTGATAAAAACATAAGGGGTCACGCTTGCCCAGTCTCTGTGAGTCACTTGGCAGCTGGGAGCTGGGATGGGATATCAGAAGCCACTCGTGGCTCAGCCCTGGTGTTGGCAACCAGATTGGGCCCTGAGATTTCAGATTTATTCTCTTGATTTCTGGGCTTCCTGCAGCTCCCCCAGGAATGTGGAGTCTTGGCGGGAGGCTTGAGTTGGGGAAAGCAAGGGCAAGAGTTCCTTCCCCACAGCCCATCAGCTGGCCAAGGCCAGTTCCAGGGGAGAGGAGTCAAGATTCTGGATCCCAGTCTCCAGGCAGGGCAGCCTGCAATGGCTCAGGGGAGGAGACAATGGGTGGCACTCTTGCATCTCCCCCCACTCCAAGGTATCATACCTCTGTTGGTTTTTTTTCCGAGTTTCTTAAATATTATACCCGGTATTCTAATCTTGCTTCTAAATACTCATTCAGGAAACATTTATTGAGCACTTATTCTGTGCCAGGCACTGGAAACTGAATGTTAAGACAGAATGTCTCAGCCTTTGCAAGACCCTCACAGCCTGATACTGGAGGAAATCTAGACTCTAAGAGATAAGGTGTCCAGGAGATCTCTCTCTGGCAAAACTTGGGCTCAAACCCAGACCATTCTAGGCTATTTCAACCTCCGTTTCTAGGGATCTTGGCCCCCCTGTTGAGATGGATTTCCTCTTCACTGCTGGACGGCACCGAACCCACTGTAGTCTGTGTGTGACTGGTGGGGGATTTGTCAGAAGGGGGAGGACTTGCATTCCCAAACTAAGTGCGAAGATTGGGAAGGGAAAAGGAAGACTGCTTGAGAGTCTGAGCGATTTCCCCAGCCTTTCCGGCGCGCAGAATCCTATCCCTGGAGGATACCTGGTTATCACCCGACCACCTAGTGTCACACCGGGACACCAGCACAGCCCTAGTGCCAAGGGCGCCCCCTTCGGGTCGCTTTGGAGAGGGTATTTCGTTGCGAAATAGCTTTCCCCGTACGCTGCCAGTGCCGCGGCTGCGGAGTCATCATTTTCAACCCTTGGGACCACTTTCCTGATTGAGCCCGCTGTCCCCTCCACCCGTCAGCTCCCACGGGGCCCTGGCCCGGCCAGGCTGTTCTGTTCCCGGACTCCTCCGCTGCGGCGGGCGGGGGAGAGAAGCGCAAAGCGGGTGTCGCTGCTCCACGCGGTCAAGGTTGCACTGCTTTGCCCGGCCGAGAGGAACCGTGGGAAAGGCGCTACCTTGGCCGCTGGAGCCTCTCTCTCTAAGGGTTGTAACAATACAAGGAATCTTTGAACACGCTGTCCCCTTTGGCCGGCAGCTGTCCCTCCCCCGGCCCCCGCCTCCGCGCTCTCAGAGCTCGGCTCAGTGCAAGGCCCCGGGACCACGCGCTCTAATCAGTGCCGCATCCGATAAGCTTCTAATTTAAAGGGCCTTCTCCCCTCCTCTATGAGGGCGCTTTAACCGAGGTGCACCCTCTCTCCGGGGAGGGGGGCCTTGGGAGCCTCGTGGGGCGCGGAGTCGAGGCGATCCGCGCAGGAGCGGCCTCCCGCAACGGTGGCGGGGCCGCCTCCCGGGACAGCACGATGCTCCGGCCGCCGGCTCAGGAATGGAGAAGGCTCCGTCTAGAGACGACTTTTTTGTCGCTCCTGTTTCTCCTCTTTATTTAAAAATCAGTTCTTTGAAAATTCGGCCTCCCCCTTGCAAAACTGGGCGCTCCGAGCCAAATTTCGCTTGTCAGCGGATTGGTAGGCCTCAAACACAGCGCGGCCTCCGTTCCCAGAAGGAAGTGCCTGGAAGCGCCAGCGTGCTCACCCTGACAGCTAGCGGGCCGGCGGTTATCTTTGCCCACTTAGCAGGCCAGAAATAGAGGCCTCCGGGGTCATGCAAATTGCTAAAGCTGGTGGCTTCTTAAGTTGTCAACCTGTGGCGCCAATTGGTACGACAGACTCGTAAAATTCGTTTATTAAGACCTACTCCAACCCTCCCTTCCACTCAAAACAGACCACATTCCCCGAAGTGGACTGTAAAGCTTGGTTTTTGTTTTTGTTTTTGTTTGGGGGGGGGGGCTTTTAAAAGACGTGGGTATTACCTTTCACTGTTCAATCTAAGTCTTCAGGGACGTTTGTTGTAGAGCCCTGATTATGCCTGGGGCAAGAGTGGGAGAATGGGGGTTGTTTGACTCACCCCACTCCCAAGAATTGAGGAGGGGGGGTGGTTGGAGGCTCAGCTCAGTGCAAGAGGCGGGGCCCAGCGAGGGCGGGGTAGGGGGACTGGGTTCAGCCCAGTGGCCCTGCAGGGAGCCGATGTGAGCTTCTGGACTAATATGATTCCTCACTTGACCAGGACCTCAGTCCAGAGACTACGGAGCCTGCGCACAGGAAGGGACTCGATCATTGGGTTCAGGACTCAGAACTGATCTTTATCTTAGCTGGAGGATGCTTTTTTCCCCAGAGGTAGCTACAGTTTTGCAGAAGCCAGTGGGGTAAATGTTTCAAGTACTTTGGTGACAGTAATCACAGAAGGAGACTACGTTTTTTCAACCACCAACACGTGTCCCCCCCCCCCCCCGCCCCCCGCGTCGGAGAGCTGGGGAAGAAGGCCGCGACATTGCCTTCGGTTTCCCGGTAGGGAAACTGAGGCATTGATCCTCGTGCGTACCGTGTAGGGAAAGGGAGGTACACTCTCAGGCACACTCTGAAACAAACAGGTTTCCCGGCCCGGGACGCAAGGAAGTCGGCCCCTGCAGTGATGGTTACAGTCCGATCCGCAGGGCTGATCCGAGGAAGGACGGAGTAAGGCGCAGGGTCGAGGCCCGCGGCCCCAACTTGAAAGGCCCCTTCCTTCTTTTCTCCTCACCAGCTTTCCCGAGGGCTTTGGGTGTCAGTGGTGTCGGGTCGCGCAGCCTCAGACAGATGACATTACTCAGTAATTACCCTCCCCCATTTAAAGCCCAGGCCGTTTAACTGGCCCCGAGTAATTAATGAAAGTTGGTGCGCGGGCCTCAGATTTACGGCTCCGAGTCAGCCCCGGGTCAGCCGAGCAGATCCATTTCGGTCGCCCGCCGCTGCCCCTGCGCGAGAACCGCGCCGTTTTGTTTTGGGGGGAGAACGACTTTCTCCGCCGAGCGGCTGAAAGTTTTCATACTGGCGAGGTTCGGTGCAGAAGCCGCGGACGCCGTGAAAGACAAGGGCGTAAATAAATTGGGAAACTCTGGGGGACTCTGGGTTTTACTCGGGAAAGGGGCGGGGAGTATGTCCCGAGGTCACACTGGGCCCGGCTTCCCTGGGGGCTAATTGGCGCGGGATCCGAATGCGGGACTGGGCGCTCCTCGCCGGGTTTCTGGTTCACGGGGTCCCTGACTCCCCGCTGACGCTGTTTCTCTCTCGGCCTCGCCCGCAGGATACAGCACGGTAACCTTCGACGGGACGCCCAGCTACGGCCACACGCCCTCGCACCACGCGGCGCAGTTCCCCAACCACTCCTTCAAGCACGAGGACCCCATGGGCCAGCAGGGCTCGCTGGGTAAGCCGGGGTGGGGGTGGGGGCCTTCTCCCCTCCTTCCATGCCGCCCCTGCCTCCCCAGGAATTTCCAACCCACAGCAAATTGGGGAAGGGAGAAGAGGACAGCTAGAAGAATTTTAGAAATAGCCTAATCTCAAAAGAAAAGATTGTTTTCCCCCAACCCCAAGTATGTTAGCTCTACTCCGACGGGACTGCGAATGTCCAGAGGGTCTTTTCGGTGTTCTGTGCGGTGACTGCTTACAAGAAGGTAAAGGGAGCTTAGCTCGCTGTGATCCGGACGCCCATCTCTCGGCACGGCCCGGGCATCCAGGCCCCCGTGCGCCCTGCACAGCCTGGGGGCCCAGCCCCGCCCGCGGCCCCACACCCCAGCCCTCAGCGCGCGCTCACCGCGCTCTCCCGGCTCTCTGCAGGGGAGCAGCAGTACTCCGTGCCGCCCCCAGTCTACGGCTGCCACACGCCCACCGACAGCTGCACCGGCAGCCAGGCCCTGCTGCTGAGGACGCCCTACAGCAGGTAGGAAGGCGCTCCGCACCGGGTCTGGGTCCCCGCGACCCCGGAGGGGGTGCTCGAGCTGGCGGGCCCTGGAGTGTCCGCCGCAGGGCGGCCCCGCCTGCGAGCCCTGGAGGCCACGGGCGCCTCGAACCCACTGGGCTCCTTGAAGCAAATTAAAGCCCATCTCTTGGCTCCTGTCTGAAAGACGTAGGTTTCCCGGCCTCCCGGTTGTCTTACTTTGAATATCAATGAGGGCGGTTACTGTTTGCAGCTGAAAAGCGGAGCTTTGAGGATTTTTTTTTGGGGGGTGGGGGTGGTAAGGGCTCTTTGCTAGGAGGACTTCAGCCTCCTCGGGATCAAGGATTAAACACGGGGTCCACTTCCACCCAGTGACCCAGTTTGTCTCCCTTTCCCAGCCCCCTCCTCGCGCGCTGGACACACTCGCCAGCCTTCTCTGAGACCAGTTCGAGGGCGCGTATATTCGGGCCACCCCCTTCTCCCCACCCCAGTCCCCCAGAGTCTCGGGTGCAGCAGCGCCCTCGGGGCGTCTTCCCCAGCGCCCCGCTGCCCCGGACTGGGTGCGGGATTGCAGGCCGGCGGCTGCGGTGCCTCGGGAGAGACAGCTCCAGTCCGCGCCCGCCCTTCTTCCTGTTCCCGGGAGGCGGAAAACCAGCATCTCCCTCCAAGCTCTTTTCCTGCCCCTCGTGCCTTCTCGGCGCTTGCTCCACCCTCCACCTTCTCTTCCCCCAAATTTATTCTTCAACTTTGGGTGAACTTGGCCGGCATCCCGCGTCGCCGATAGGGTTGCCTAGTAACTACACCCGCTGGAGCCGGGAGGGAAGTGGCCGCTCGCGGCCTTTTGAGGCCGGGGATTGGGCGTGCATTACCTCATTTTCCACCCCTACCCCCGACCCGGTGCTGCGGGGATCCTGATACCGACTGCCCCAGACTCATCTCCATCTTCCCTCCCCTCCGTTGGAAGACCCGGGGCTGACGTCAAGGGAAGGAGGTAGTGAGGTAATGAAGGAAGGAAAAGCGCCTGCCCTGGGAGATTGGTGGAAGGAATGCCGAGCCTGGGGGCCCTCCAGCCCCACAGGTGGAGGAGGGGAAGGGGTCTTCGTTTCCGAGCTCGCAGCGGCTCATCCCAACCCCAACTCCCCGGAGTGTTTAGGAAGCCGAGCCTAGGACACTGGTCTGATTCTCCCATCCTGGGGAGGGACAGAGTCCAGCCCACCTATTTCTCTAGGCCTGGAGTACACAGACTTCGGAAACCTTTCCTTTTGACTGGGGAAATCCGGCATATCTAATCTGATCTTGGATTCAAGATCACGTTTTGTTATTTATTTATTTTTCTTTCTTTATACCCCACCTCCACTAGATTTTTTTTTTTTTTTTTTTTTAAGAGAGAGACGGCAGGGGGAAAAAAAAAGCATGCAGTTTGCCCAGGTTCAGGAAAATCTCCTGGAGAAGGGCATGACAACCCACTCCACTATTCTTTCCTGGAGAATCCCAGGGACAGAGGAGTCTTGTGGGCTACAGTCCATTGGGTCGCAAATTATCAGGACACGACTGAGCTACTAACACTTGCCCAGGTAGAGACTGAATGATCACACCTTCTCACCCTCTAGTCTCCCTCCCTAGCTGGTAGAACCAGTTCTGTTCTTGGTACAGCAGGCCCAGGGATCTGCTCCTGGCAGCCATGGTTCAGCTCACTGGAATGGGTGCAGAATCCGAAATTTCTGTTGTGAAACACCTCCCCAAGCAAAACTGAGATGGTGGGATCATTGCCATCTTTTGTAAGGAGCTGCTTCTGCCTGTTTCCAGATTGGCATTGCTCTTATTCTAGCCTTGGGGTGGAGCGGGCTTTGGAATGGTTCCTGGTGGGATGACCTTGGCCCAGTCCTTCCTCCTTGGCTCCTGGTTGATGCCTCACCCGACGCAGAGAGGAAGACCTTGATACTGGAATGGGTGCTGTTTAAATGGGCTGGGATACCTCCTTGGAGGTTGAGGACTTGGGGGCTTTGGAGTCTGGTTCAGTAGTGATACAGCTACCCACATTTCTTACTCCCCCCTCTTCCAAGCCTAAGTTCACCCTGTGGGTCTCTAAGAAGGGACTGAACAGCCTAGAAAGGAGTCAGGGATAAAGTGATCACAACTTCTGGCTTAATAGCAATTCTCCAAACTGAGTCCCTGTGGTGGATTTTGACTTACGGCTGAATTTGTGGTTGCTATGAAAGTAGGAAAAGTCACTTGGATTGCATTTTGTACATAAAAATTTCACATTTTCTAATCCATCTTCTAACTGGCTGCTGTGTAAAGCACTTTTGTCAGGTTCATCTTTCAGAGTTATTTGCTTATCCCTTTCTTCTTTCTACATAATTGGAACTTCTTTGCTCACTTTTGTATGAATGTCATAAAAATACCATTTTCTCTTGTTATAGGAAAATTTCTAAGTAATAACATCTCCTGAAAAAAAATTTGTGACCCCTGTAGGAAAAGTTTGCTCCCTTGAAGTTGGTGCTGCCTGAGTCTTTGAGGCTCCATTCACCCTAAATTCACAACATTTCTAATCACCTTTCAAAAATCAGATACTTCCCCTGCAGTAATGATGGATGTACAGGTATAGGGATGTTTTAGGATATGTGCATCCCCATTACTACTGTTGTGTCATTTCCTTCTTTCCTATTTCTAAAAAAAGTTTGAAAGGTTATTTAAATGCTTTTGTGAACACAGTTTTTGAAAAGCATAGGAAATACAACTAAACTTTAATCACTTAGATATTCAGTGGTTCTTCTGCTGGTCCCTGGCTCTGTTCCCTTTTCTGTCTAAAATTGGGACCTCCTGGGAAAGGCTTGCTTGTATTTTTTGAATTTGTATTTTGTTTGCCTTGTTGCACTTGCTAAGGCAGCCTGCCAGGACTCTTTGCCCTGCCCTTCCAAAGCTGCTTCTGTCTCCCCAGTCTTGGATTTAGTCTGGGGTTAGTGTATTTGGTATATACACTGACATTAAATAAGCACTGCACAATGTGAATTTGCTTTGAGAAAATTCTCAAAATTCTCTGTTAGGAGAGAACTGTAAAGTGACTCGTGTCTTTCAGGTAACAGATCTGAGGAGGTACAGCTGTATACAGATGTGATGAGTGGTGAATAAAAAATGACCCCAGTCTACTTATGGAAAGTGTCAAGAGATAGTTTTCTCCATCCTTCTCTGCTCCCCTCACCCCACATATTGCGGGTGGGCAGAGTTTATTCCGAAGGTCACTAAGGGTTCTGGAGCCAGATTTCAGCCCTTCTGGAGCCCAGCGATCATAGCTGGGTGGAAGCTCGAGCCCTGATTACATAATCACTGGGCTTTATCGCATATTTTATGCTGTGGCATAGTGTGCTACATGCTTCGCTCAACTGAGTCATTTAATTCTTCTGATTACCTTTGAGGTCGGTACTCCAATCCCCACTCTGCTGAAGAAGAGATAGATTCAGAGACTCAAAGTAACTTGCTCAAGTTACCTAGCAATGAGAATCAGAACTTGGATTGGATCCTCAGTGTCTGTCTTTAAAGCCCAAAGGGATTCCAGGTCACTCACTGTCCTCCACCTGAAGTATTCCCCTTATATAGCACTGTTGTTAATAATTGATAAGAGCAAATGCTTACATAAGCTTATTACCTCCCGAAACCATTCTAAGCATTTAATCTTACATTTAATTTGAAACTCTTTGAGATAGGCAGTAGGTTATCACCCCCATTTTGCAGGGGAGGAAACTGAGGCCCTTGGAGGTGAATTTGCTTGGTGAGACACAATATGGGACAGAACAGGTGTGAGGCTCTGGCATCCATCCTCTCTCTCTGCCCCCAGCTGCCTGTCCTGATGCTTAAGGGCCGTTTCCTTTCCAAAGGTGCTGTCTGCTCTAGGTCTTGCTCGAGGAAGGTCTTTATTCCTCACATCTGTGAAAGAAACCCCATTATCCTTTCGTTTTACCCATAGTTTTCAATCAAAATTGCTCTGTGGATCAGAGGCAGTATTTTCATCAGTGAGTATTTTAAGAGCTAACTTGAGCTTTCACTCCAAAAAGTCTTTAACTTACAAAGCCTCGGTCTTTCAAACTCCAGACTCCTCCAGCTTTGCCTTTACCAGTAGTGAGAACTACTGAAGTTCAGTCCAGGCTCCTAAAGAAACAGGCTGAAAGGGCGGAGACCTTTCTCTTCATCCATCCAGTCCCAGGGGGAGCAACAGCTTCCAGGGCCACCCTGATCTATGCTTGCCCAGAGCAAGGCCTCAGGGAAGGTGGCACCTCCATGCTCTTATGAGGGGCAGAAGTAGTGAAGTCCAACCCCACGAAGCACAGTTTTCCCCTGATGTTGACCTACAACAGGCAGCGAGCAGGGCTTTCCCTACTCACTTCCCTTGCATCCCTTCTACAAGTCCTCTCATTCCCGCTGCTTGCGGAGCCCCTTAAAGAGAGCAGTCCTTGACCATGCCCATTTCATGGGTTGATTCTCACAGCTACTTTGAAAAGGAATTCTGGGCCTGAAAAATATTCCCACATGCACTAATCTTTTTAGACATGATAGTTTCCTTTTCATTTTGTTCTTTTACTAGATTTGCGTATCCATTTTTAGTAACTGTGCTACCAATTTAAACGAGAATGCTTATTTCCTTTGGCCCCTTGTCAGGTAAAACTTCAAATGCAGAAGCAGTAGTTGCTGATTTGAATATTTTTGATTGAATGGTGATGATTCACCAGGGATGAACAAATTGTCTTTCATGTGAGAAAAGCTTCTAGCAGCTTATAGAGCTTCTGGGGAATTCAGTCAGTGGGAAGTACATGATCTGCCATTTAGGTTGGCCTTCAGTGTAGAATTAAATCAGAGAAGAGCTCTCACCTGAAGAAATAAAATCATAATTAATAATGTCTCTTTTTACATGTACGTCTACAAATACTTGATATGCTGTCCAAGCTTCACTGAAGACAATACTTATTTCCCATATAGGTAGACATGAAGGCAGAAAGTCTGAAATGGTTTCCAGGGTGGTGGGCAGTGTTATCAAAGAAAGGCTTGACTTGAACTTGTCTCCAGGGAGCAGGAAAAACCTAGTTTCAAATATTCCTGCAACTTTTGTGCTGATCAAGTGTTTATGAATAGAAGTTAAAGCCCCGGTGGGTTTTTCTTTGGTTCACTGGTGAGCCAGAGAGAAATGACAATACCAAGAGATTGACTGTAAAATGATTTTTCACCATGGCCTGCTGGGCAGAAATTATTGAACAGGCCGCCTCCATGGCGCCTCGGAGGAAAGAACGCAGGAAAAGGTCTGCGTGGAAATTTGGCTGCAGCCTCGGTGCATGGGCCTTGGTTATCAGGTAGAAGTGTGGGGCAGAGCTATTACAGAAAACTCTGGCAACATGAATTCTGAGCACAGATGCCACTTACATGTGCCTTTTTCTTATTGGGAATTTTTTTTTTCACCCCGGGAAAGACTTTTCTTCCACCAAGATGCTGGTTTGCCAGCTGATAACCATCTGGCAGGGGGCTTCCTTGGTGGCTCAGTGGTAAAGAACCCGCCTGCAGGGTAGGAGATGTGAGTTTGATCCCTGGATCAGGAAGATCCCCTGGAAAAGGAAATGGCAACCCACTCCAGTACTATTGTCTGGGAAATCCCATCGACAGAGGAGTCTGGTGGGCTGCAGCCCGAGGGGTCACAAAGAGTTGGACACGACTCAGTGACTAAACAACAACAACCATCTGGCAGAGGCAACTCCGGTCTTAAACAGTCTTTGGCAGTCCCATTCCAGTGGTAACAAGGATTTTTCTACCTCATTCTTCTGAATATACTTAAACACACTTAAAGATGAAAATGTACTTGAATTACACATGCATTTGAAGAGTGAGGGAGTTCTGGTCCAGATAACAGCAGAGAGCTTTTCTCTTCCTTTCTTTTTGTGCAGAGGTCGAGAACTCAGTAATCCTGCAGTCCAGGCCAAAACAAACTCTATATGATCTACTACTGATTTCCTTTTAAGTTCCCCTTCTTGCTAGGACTGACTTCCTTTTATTTTACTCCAACTTGCATTAATCCCAGTTATAGAAGTTTCTTTCCTCTCTCCCTTGCTTCCAACTTCAAACATTTCTTACATAGGAAAACAGTGACTTTTTTTTTTAAATTTCAAGATCTACTTAAAAGAAAATATAAAAGGCACCATGACTTTTGGAATATATTTTGGCAGCCGGCAATTTCAGAGTTCCTTTCTGAGCAGACAGAGTTAGATGGGGAGCTGAAATGCCTACGTGACCACTGTGGTCGCTGTGAGCCAAACCACCTGCTTATCTGATCTCCTCTGGGAATGAGGTGGTCGACACCTACAGTGGTTATTTAGTAATTAGATGCTTTGTTTGCCAGGGGTCATATGTTCCTTAACTGGTGCTGCCTCTTTCTGTGGGTTTTCATGATGAGAGCTGGGTGTTGACCGATCGCCTGAAGAGATCAGAGCTTGGGCCCGGTATTTTTAGCTCAGATTCACATTTTGTTCTCTCCCAGCAGCAGCTATTGTCATTACTGTCATTGACTTCCAGTTGGAAGACGGTGCCAACCAAGCTGACTGACTGAGCTGCTGAGGTGCCCTGGCCAGCAGAAGGCAGGATGTGGTTAAAATTGTGCTCTGATTCTATGGCCAGCCTCAGGAAATCTATTTGGTTTCTTGTCTTTTGTTTGGTTTTTGCTTGGGAATTTTCTGAAAGCCCTTCTCCTTTGGCCCTTTTCACCTTCTCTCCTCTTACGAGGATTTTCAGGCTGAACGATTATCAGGACTACTGAAATCCAGACGTGGGGGTCCTCCTGGGACCCTGGCGCTCTATTCTCTTTCACCTCCAGACTCCTGTCTGTATTATTATTGTATTGTTTTTACTGTTGTTTAAATAGCAGTGAAAGAACAAGGCTCAGAGTTCAAATAATGCCAAGAATCCATTAAAGGGGCAGGGCAGGGTGGAGTATCAGGGGTATCAGGCAGGTCGGCACTGGGCAAGTCTCTGAGCCTCAGTCCTCCTCTGATAAATGACGACCATAAGGCAGTCATAATTACACCTGCCTCACAGAGTTGTCATGAGGAATATTGGTGATGTGTGAATGTACTGTACAAAATCTGATGGGTTAGAAAAAGTGAAATATGTTTTCCGTGTAGTCTTGAAAGAGTTATTATTAGAGCTTCACAACATCCCTGTAAAGTTAGACTGACTGAGATTAAAATTCCCATTTAACAGATGAGAAAACTGAGGTACAGAGACCTGAACTGATTTGCTCAGGGTCCTAAAACTTACAGAGCAACCCTGTTCAGTGGAAACATAATGCAAGTCATCTACTTAATTTGAAGTTTACCAGTAGCCACATTTAAAAAATTAGAAACAGAAAATTTTTTAAATATTCTATTTAACCCCAAAAGCCCAACTCTTATTTCAGCATGTGGCACTCTCCATATTTCAGGTTCTAAACAGCCATGTCTCACTAGTGGCTACCTATTAAGCAGTGCAGTAGAGAGGATTTTCAAGCCCCCACTAGGAAGATACGTACATAAGGTTTGCTTTCTGGGGGCCAAGAAAATGTACTTAAAAAATTATTTTCTCTTTAGGAATCTGTTGGACTATTTTTTAAGTCTGTGAGAAAATTCCAGAATCATAAAGTTAGATATTTGCGACTCATTGACCCATATGTATAAACTCCTGTCACTCACCTTGCTTCTCAGACCTCTTGAAAACTACAATGTTGTTAGTCTTATGCAAGGATGAAATAATTTCAGAACGCTCCCAATCCCAGTAGGACCTAGGAAAATTGTCAGCTGGGGCTGAGTGATTTTAGTTGGTGAACAATTTTTAAAAAATCAGTGACAAAAGCAGAGAGCCGTCTGGGGAATACAATGCCTGTTGGCTGAGATTAATGGCAAGATTAATAAATGGATTGCTTGATGAAAAGGCACAGAAGAACAAAAACCAGTAGAGATTGTGGAGGAGGCCGCTTATTAATGAACTGTCAGCCCAGAGAAAGTTCAAGAAACTCTTCTGTGTTAAATGCAGCAGGCTGGCACTTCTAATAAAAATTGGGGTCCTTCAGGAATTAATTACACTGGCGTTACAGCAAGAATTCATGGAATTGCGAAATGTAGTGGCACAGACCAGCACCGGCCGCCGCTGCGAACAGAGAGGCTGCTGGAGAAACTAATCTTTTTTTTTTTTTTCATTGATATGTAGTATATTGTAGTAGCATAATAGCCAGTTGGACATGGGAATGAATGATGAGGTCCAGATAGGCGCTGACTAATGAAACTACACATACTTGGAGTTTGAAGTCACTTCACATTTCATATGTAAAATTCCCTCCTGGAATCTGATTTCCTCCTTATTCTGTGTACCCGCCACTAAGGAGTTCCAAATAATTTTCAGAGTCATTCTATGAGAGGCGGATGGACTCTACCGTGATTTATCAAGCGATGTTGAGCGAGAGCACAAGGTTCATTTATTCCAAGGGATACATGCTGTTACTTCCCTCACCCCTCCACAGGTTCCCAGTTTGGCTGGCCTGACAAAACCTTCTCTTAATTAAACTTTGGTGTTGCCTCTGCCCGGTGGAGGAAGCAGCCCAAAGGAATGCGGTGACAAGGTGTAGATTGTCCAGAATTTGCAATCTGGTATCACACACATTAGATACTGAAAGCTTCTTACCTTCTTTCCCTTCTGCCATGAAGGTGGAATGGAAATGGTCTGTAATGTGTTTAGACCAAAGGTTCCCAGACAAAACCATTCATCTCTCGGGTCTCAAATTTCATAATTAACCATTTTACTTTAGGACTAAATGTATCCCTAATAGAATTTGGCTATTTAGGAGATTTCTGGTGATCAGTTGTTATGTTAGTTTTCTAGGAAGGAGATGAAATTGAAATATGAAATTAATGAAATAGTAAAAATAAAGGCATGTAATAAAGATGTTGAGTTGTACCATGCAGGATACTTTTGAGAAGAGTGTTATTTTAGGAAATAAATGTGACAGCTCTTCTATAATGCATTTAGAGAAGTGTTTTAAGACATGTGCAATAAACATGGTTTTAAAAGTTGTATGTGAAAAAAAGAGAATAATTTTTGATTGGTTTATATGGTGATACAGTTTTCCTTTGGGGTCTTAATGTAAATGATCAGCCATTGTTTTCCCTTATATAATAAAGGTCTGGGTTGGGGCCTTTGGGAAAAAAACTCCCTTTGACTTATACCATGACCATAAAATTTATAGAGAATGATTCCTTGAGTTGTATCTAGAGTTTATCATCCTCTTTCTTCTGCTTGTCATATCCTTGAGTATTAGACCATCCATCACCCATCACTCTTTGACTTTTCAGGCCCTCATAATCCACATGATACTTATCCTTTTGATTAAAACAAGTTAATGGCCTTTTCACGAATAATTAATCTGCTGTCTTTCTACTTTCAGCTCCAGGCTTTTAACTTTAATGTTGAGCTATCCAGCCTGTGTTGCCTTTCAAAGTTTCACTCCCTTTAGCCTCTTCCCTTCAGAGGTTTAATACCTCTTTAGAAACTTCAGTTTGCTCTACTAAGGTTTTTTAAAGGCGTCCAAATTGTTCTCACATCCTTTCTGCTGTGTGTGAGGTGAATGACATGTGGAGATCAGTGGGATGAAATAAAAATCATTTTAGACTCTTGTATTCTGTCCATTCTGGAAAATGTGGAAGCTTTCACTGTAAAGAAAAGTTAAAAGTCTATTGCTTTTTGGAAAAAAAATTGCACATATATATGTTGTATAGTATGAATTTCTAACTGGATGTTTTCCTGACAGTGACAATTTATACCAGATGACCTCCCAACTTGAATGCATGACCTGGAATCAGATGAACTTAGGAGCCACATTGAAAGGGTAAGTTCTTCTCTACTGTTTCCCTGCAACAGTAACTTACACCTGTTTGAACCAAGGTCCTTATACTGTAGGAAGAGAGCACAGTTGTAGAATAGGCGTGGCTCTCTACAGAATTAAGATGCTTTCCTCCTTCTCCCAGTTGATCAGTTTTGTTCAGTATTAAATTTTTAGGAATATAGTTAGGGGATGTTTTTGTCTAGAATGAGGGGGTTGAGAATACTGGGAAAACTCCGTATGGCCTTTCCTTATTGAATGTTTTAGAGTTCCTCAAAGTTGTGTCCATTCAACCTTGTTTAATATTTATGTTTTGCTTGTGATATCACCGAGGTTAATCATTACCTCATCCTCCCAAGAAATGCTTTGAGTTTACAAAGTCCAAGATCTAAACTCGTAGCTGAAGGTGATTTGGACCATCCAAAGTCAGATGTGGGCACACCTGGTTGCCTCAGGAGGCTTTTATCACATTTGATACACAACCAGAATACAGAGAACACAGCAGTCAAGCATAGGTAGGGGCAATTCTCTGCACCTGGAAATGAAAAAAGCAAGGTGGGACTTGCTTTAAACAGTAAAAGAAGTCATTTTTAGTTTTGAATCTGAGTGGATAGGCCGTCGGATACGACAGTCATGAAGCCCTTGTGGTGTAACAGGTACTCATCTGGGTCCCCTCATCCAATCTTCCCGATGGCATTATGATGCCTCCTAGGCACTGTTATCCTGTTTTTCAAAGAAGTTCGTCAAGCTCAGACATTTAAGTAATTTCCCAAGCTCACATCATACTGTGTGTGATAGAGCTGCGATTCTAAGTCCACTTCTGATTCCAAAGCAAAGGCTCTTTCCAGTCTCCCCGTGGGGCCTTCTACTCCCCATCCCCACCATCGGCCCGAGTGGGATCAGGGACCCAGTTCAGCGCTCTTGACTAGCCGGCCCCTCGAATCCGTGTATTTCGTGGCTTCTCATTGGATTGTGGGATCTGGGCGTGCTGGAGCTGGGCACGCTCCAGTCCCCATCCCCACCTCTTCTTTTCTTCTAGAGTTGCTGCTGGGAGCTCCAGCTCAGTGAAATGGACAGAAGGGCAGAGCAAGTGAGTGGACGATGCGATGATGGCAAAGCAAACGGTGTAGGCCTTGTTGACTGGCAGCTGGGGTGATGCAGGAGTTAGGACTGATGACGGGTAATCAGGGCAGCAGCTGGTGCACAGGGATGGGAAGAAGCGATCCATTTTTTTTTTCTCTCTCTCTCTGCCTCCTCTTATTTACTGTAGATATGTATGTGGGTAAAAATGGAGGTGGTGACATTTCTCATCAGCATACCCCTGGAAAACAATTTAAGAAATGATGCCTTAGGAACCCTGCTCGTTTCCTGGCAAATGTTTCAAAAAATATTTAATTTGTGGTATTACACATATTTCTGTTACATCAGTCAAATCTTTCAGCCATACTTAACTTGCCTTTTCTCTATTTACCTTTAAATCTCTCAGGGAGAACTTAATTTTTACCCCAAATCTATGGTCAGACTTTCTGCAGAGACTTTTTAGAATTCCTAAACATCTGTGTTTTCCCCAGCCTTACAGCCTGAACCCTGGGACATTTTTGTAACTGTTTCTTTTGATTTTGTTTTCTCTGCTTAAACACCAGAATCAGCCTCCCTCTTCTGGCCCTTCTTTCTTTTGTTGGTTCTGTGCTTTTTTTTGGATCATCCTTTGGTGATCAGCAAAGTTGTTTTTCATCTTCTAAAACTATTAGAGCCTTCTTTCCATACCTAGCCCCCAATTTTTCAACTCTTTTAACCAAATCTCTACTTTCTTTCTCTAGACCCAAAGTATAAAAGCCTGCGGTTGATTGGGAATTTTTCTCTCCCCACTTCCATCCAAGGGTTGATGACAATTTCAGCATTGTATCTTTCCACCTACTTGCAACTTATGTTATCTTTCCTGGTCCCAGCCTTTCTTTCTGAATCCCTTACTTTTCTTCCTTCTCCTCTCAGAATTCAGTAACTCTCCCCAAACTACATGCCAAGAATAGAACATGATTGTGAAGCGAGGAGTATGTTTCAGTTTTTTTAAGTTCTTCATGATGGAATATAGGATTGGTTTGCTTACTTAATTACAAAATTATGTATAAAGAATCTTGGCATATATTTTAATCTGGGTCTTTCCATTGGTGAGATAATCTTGGTATCTTTTAAGATCTTCAAGCACATGGTATTAGTCACTTGCTAGGGAGTCAGAAGCTATAAGGATGTAGTGCTAAGTGCGAATAAATTTGTTTTGTTCAATCCTGTATATGAAACAAAAACTAGAAGAGTTTTCATTGATCTGTTGTTTACATTTTGGAAAAGGATTCTTGAAATTAAAACGTTCTTCTTGAATACTTTATTCAGAGAGCTGTGTGAAAAGCATCAAGTAACTCCCAGTAGATAGTCTTATTGAAGAGGACTGTAACTGTTTGGAGAACAAAAAGTTACAATTGTCTAGTTTGTTAATATCTTCTCTCACATTGGGTTTTTAATCTCTTTGGCACATACTGTAAGTCAGCTAAGTGTTTGCTTCTGTGTGGGAATTGAATATTTATCTAAAGGTGGATGTGAACCTTATTTGGCCAGATGTGAAGGGCTTTATGTACTTCTCTTTTGTTTTCACGACAATCCTGTAGTCACACACATCTTTTCAGATGAGGGCTTGAGAGGTTATGCTACCTAACCAAGTTCACTTAGCGAGTAAGTGTCAGAGCCATGTTGGAACCCACTTCTGTCTGACTGTAGGACCTGGGCTCTAGACTAGAGTTTCTTAAGCTTTTTAGACTGTGACCATGGTTAAAAATACCTTTACACTGAGACCGAATGTACACAACACACACATACACACACATTTTCACAAAACAATACAAATGCTTTACTTACTGATGTTTTCTACTTTATTGCATATCATCTTAAAAAATGCTGGTTGTGATTTTACAACTCTCTAATGTATCATGACCCACAAATTGCCTCTCTTTTAGCTCTAAAAATAGCAACTCCTCAGCTCTTTCCTTCAAGCCCATGAACAGCTGAGAACTGGATACAATTGAAACTAATATCCCAGTAGAAAGTGGTTTTCCCCAGGGGGTGCATAATCTGAGTAGCTGTCTTTATTCTCTGTACCAAATTTGTTTTCCTTTGTCATGGTATGAAAAGGCTGTTCATGGAAAATTTGGGCAAAGATACTCTGTGAAGAAAGACAAAGAGAACTAACTGTATTTTTGCATTAATCCATAACTAGTGTCTGGACACTATTTGAAATCAGTGGTGTGAAAAGTCATGGTGACATCGTAGATCTGTAACAGGAAAACTGGATGTTGAGTCATGTTTTGGGGGGGGGAATGATGTAATTTCTAAATCACTCATAAAAAAGAAGCATCATCACATTTTTATTAAAAGATTGTGTACCTGAGACTAATACCCACTAAATATTTGTTCACATCTTCTTTCCTTGAAAATCATACTTTTTTAAAAAAGAATAAGTTTGTTTCCTTGTGTCCCAAGCAAGTCCACAGAGACATCTTTCATTAGATGTTGGAGAGCAGTGTTATACTGGGTGGGGATAGAGTTTTAGGGAGAGCAAGGGCAAGATAAGAAGAAAACATGAAACATGGGTGAGGAGGGGCTTCCCTGATCTGCCTGCAGTGTGGGAGACACAGGAGATGTAAGTTGGATCCCTGGGTTGGGAAGGTCCCCTGGAGGAAGAAATAGCAACCACTCCAGTATTCTTGCCTGAAAAATCCCATGGACAGAGGAGCCTGGCAGGCGACAGTTGATGAGGTCGCAAAGAATCGGACACGACTGAACGACTAAGCACCCACACAAGGGGGAGGAAAGAATCTTGCCACTGATTTACTCCTGTCTCTCCTTCTCCCTTTAGTCATTTTCATCTCTGCATGCCCATAGGGATCAGAGCTGCTTTTATGACGTCAACTGGGAGAATGTTGTATTTCAGTTTAAGTCAAAGAGAAGATACTTTATGAAGCTACTTTCCTAACTCTGACCGCTTTCCTTACCTACAAACAATGAAGTTAGATTTTCTAAGTGGGTCATTGGGAGAAAAAATTGCAGGGAAATCTTTCTCAGCACTAGTCTACTTTTCTGAATAATTTTGTGTGTGGCACCTTGCATTGTTGTCTGCTTTGTATTTCTTTAGAAGCATTGTTTGTGTGTTCCTAATTCCTGCTGATTTCCTAACGCTGCTCCCAAGCCCAGCTCCTCTGTCAGCCTCTGTTTTGTCTCTTCTGAAGAAAATATCCTGCAAAATGGAGAAACACATCAACCTTGACCGTGGTCCAAGTTGTTAAAACAAGGAAGAAGTTATTCTCTGGGGACTTGGGTAGGGGGAGTGGGAAATTGAACACAATAGAAATGTGAAAGGAGTGCTGAGCAAAATGAATGTCCCCTTTGCTGGTCCAAGAAGTTCAGACTGTTGGGAACACACAGTATTTGACCTGTGGATGCTTGAAAGGAAAAACGAAAGATCTCAGGATGAGTGATGTATGGTGAAAACAAAGCTGCGTTTTTGGGTAGGGCCAAGGCTGTCGAATCTGGAGAGAATCCCCACTAGACATGGTCTCATCCCTGAGAACCTGTGCCAGAAGAGATAGCTGTCTTCTCTGGCTGGGAGTTCCAACACACAGCCCAGCACCTTCCCTCTCCAGCCCGTGAACAGAAGGTATCCGTCCAAGAGATTTACTTCTCGAAAATGGATAGCTTGCTTTTCAGGGGCTCCTGGAGCCTGTGATGCAAACACAAAGGTGGAGAGAAGCGGCTCTGGGAATGTCAGCATTCCTGAGGGTACTCCTCCACCTCCACTCCCAGGATAAAGCTGTTAATTTCTTCTTTTATATGGTTACATTTATGCATTTCAACTGTGCTGGACTTGGCTAGAGTCCCTTAGCTGGACTTCCCAGAACAAACCAGGGGACTCTCCTGGGTTTGCTGGATTGAGATGGGGACTGTGATTTAGTCCCATCCCTCCTGTTCCTTTTCAGCGTGGACTAGTCCAGTGGTTTCTTTGTCTTCACTTCACTTCTCTGCTGCTTCTTTCCTTCCTCTAGCTTTTCATCTTTTCCCCCTTTTCTCTTTGGGCATATATTCAATTCATGTGTACATTTATAGAACAGAAAATCCAATTTTATAGGAAAGGAGATTAACACTTCCTGCAGCAGCCCCGATGAAACTACTGTTAACATTATGTCGCATACCCTTCAGACCTTTGCCCATTTGTGTCCTTTTCTTTTTTATAACAAATGATCGGCTTTGACTTAGATCTAATTCAGCAAAGGTAGTTCTGTAGGTCATTGCAGAGTTCTGTGTTTTCAGCTTCATGAGAGTGCTCTTGAAAATATTCTCAACCTCTTAAAAATACTTCGCTTTAAAAAGTATTTTGGGCTTCATAGACTTATCGCCTCCATACTGTGTTTCTAACTATTCTATTTAAAGCAGGGAATGAATTTTATCTTGTAAACAGAAGCGTAAATGACAGATCTGTTCAGGTCAGGAGAAGAAAGAGACAGAGCGGGAATCATTCAAAAGGAAGGTGGTGATGAAGGGGGCCCAGCTGGGAATGAGGAGCATGGAGGACTCAGTGCAGGAAGAGGTTAATGAGGGTCCTAGTCTGTTGATAAAGGTGTGTATTGGAGTTTGAGAAGGTATATCAGGTGAATGGAGGATCTCTTTCATGACCTCAAGGAGTCTTTTGGACCTCTCATGTCTATGGTTCCATCATTTGAGACCCTCTGCTCTACCATTTCGGAGAAGGCAATGGCACCCCACTCCAGTACTCTTGCCTGGAAAATCCCATGGACAGAGGAGCCTGGTAGGCTGCAGTCCGTGGGGTCGCTAAGAGTCGGACACGACTGAGTGACTTCACTTTCACTTTTCACTTTCACGCATTGGAGAAGGAAATGGCAACCCACTCCAGTGTTCTTGATTGGAGAATCCCAGGGATGGAGGAGCCTGGAGGGCTGCCGTCTATGGTCGCACAGAGTCGGACACGACTGAATCGACTTAGCAGCAGCAGCGGCAGCTTTACCATTTATTCTTCTCCCTGTCATCTACCCGCCCCTATCATAATCTCTAGCTAGAAAAACATCAGTATAGAAGCTGCACTCATAAAACATCATCCAAATAAATGCAACTCTGGGATGAGGGGCTGCTGCCTATTTTAGTAGGGGTTTTTTTTTCCTATTGAAAGTGAACACCTTCATTTATTCTAGTTATATTTCTAACTCTTCACTTTAAAAGCAAAGCCACAGATGTAGTGTTCTTAAGGCTAAGATAGTAACTTTATCAAAATGAAAACAGCTTTTCCCCCTTTGATTATAAAAGTAACACAGGCTTATTATATAATGAAAAAATTCAGACAGTACCAAAACATTATAAAGGAAAAAAGAAAAGTCATGTGTTATCTCACCACACAGAGATAACTAGTTTTTAAACATATTGGGGTATATTTGTATCTGCAGAGAAAAAATTCTGGAAACATTTACTGAACTATTAACTGTCATTGCCTATGAGAAGATTAGAGGGAAAGGGCAGAAGCCTGATAGAGATGAGTTTAAGAGATCCCTAGTGGCTCAGCAGGTGAAGAATCCCCTGCAATGCTGGAGATGTGAGTTTGATCCCTGGGTCGAGAAGATCCCCTGAAGAAGGAAAGGGCAATGTTCTCCAGTAGTCTTGCCTGGGAAATTCCACGGACAAAGGAGCCTGGTGGACTACTGTCCATGGGGTCGCAAAGAGGTGAACAAGACTGAGCATGCATGGACTAGCACTAGGAGGAGATATGCTGGAGACATTGTATTAAAACAACACACTTCCATGGAGTTTTGCAGCAAAAGGAAGCAAAGAAGTGGGGTTCTAGCTCAGTGGGGAGAGAGGGTCAGGAAAAGTTGGATTTTTAAAAGTTGTTTTATTTATATTTAGATGGAAGCGCTTGCCTGTTTGCTATTGAGACATGATCAAGAAGAGTGAAATTAATGATGAGAGGGGATAGAATTGCTAGAACAAGGTCCTTGAAAGAGAAGAGGCTTCATGGGCACCTAGGAGCTGAGATAGTTTATCTAGTGGTAATATCGGTTTTCAGAAGCTCTTTGGTCCTAAGGATATTAACCCTTTGCTTGTCATATATACTGCAAATGTTTCCTCTGTTTTGTATTACATTTTAACATTATTGCTTTTCTGCCAGAAATTTTTATTGTCATAGTAAAAATGATCAGCTTATGTTTCATAGTTTCAACTTTTGGCTTTTATATTATGCCTAGAAAGATTTTTCCAATTCCAAGTTTGTTTTTTTTAATTTACTTTCTATCTTTTGGTTTATTCTTTTGATTGACTTCTTAACATTTAAACATTTAATTTATTCTGAACTTACTTGACAACTGGATTCCACCTTAATTTATTTCTAAATTTATTTCTAACTAATTCTATCCCCAAACTGCTTTGAATAATCCATCCTTATTACCTTTATCAATTTTTGTCTCATTCTATGTATGTCAGATGTCCCTATTTTGAATTTCCTCCTTTTCAAGATTAATCTTAAAAAGATTCATGATCTTAATGCCTCTGTCTTCAAACATCTGTTTGAGAACGAGTGTGATTCCTTTTAACGTATTACAAGGTTTTTCTTCTGTTTCTTCACCTTGAAATACTTTATGTTACTAATGTCAGCTGAAAAAGTGAAAGTCGCTCAGTCATGTCCAGCTCTTTGCGATCCCATGAACTATACAGTCCATGGAATTCTCTAGGCCAGAATACTGGAGTGCGTAGCCTTTCCCTTCTCCAGGGGATCTTCCCAACCCAGGGATCGAACCCAGGTCTCCCACATTGCAGGTGGATTCTTTACCAGCCGAGCCACCAGGGGAGCTCAAGAATACTGGAGTGGGTAGCCTATCCCTTCTGCAGGTGAATCTTACCGACCCAGAAATCAGACCAGCGTCTCCTGCATTGCAGGCAGATTCTTTACCATCTGAGCTACCAGGGAAGCCCTAATGTCAGCAGTAAGGTGGTGCCTTTGAAAGAGATAATTATGTCCACTGGCCCTCACATGTACCAATCTCCATTTCAACTGGAGAGGCAGGAAAGGGCTTAGTCTTAAGACCCCTGAGCTTGATTCTGGGGTTTTAGGGAGGATTTTTTTTTTTTTTTAGGTAGTTGAGAATACTTGAGTAAAAATTTTCAGATTTAAGAATTTAAGAGTGTATGAGCAAGCTGGGTGGGAGCCTTTGAGAACTCAGGCTGAAAAAGACCCTGCTAATTTTCTATAGACATAGAATTTGTCTGTCATGTGAATTTGGGACACCTGTTCTTAGGGTGAAACTAGCGGCAGTCTCTGGCCATAGAGCCAAAGCATTGAGAATATAGAACCCAGTGAGTTAGATGAAATTGGGATCTGATGAACTAGCACTTCAGTACCAGACACATGTAAGGGGAGATCCAGCTCTTTGTTGTATGGTCTGGTGAGGTCGTCTGTGAGAACGTGAGTTCCTATGTTTGAATGTGTTGAAGTAGGAAGCATGCCTGAAAATATTCTTCCCAGCAGTAGCAGTCAGTAAGTAGAGTGGGATTTCTTTTGAAGGGGAGCTGTATTCTCCCCAAACTGTTGTGGGAGACTAGATTTTAAATTGCTTTTAGCTGTGCTCTGAGTGTAAAATAAGAGAAAAAAAGACAGTTGGAGGAGGTTTGTATACCATGTCAAATGGTGAGGAAAGCTTGATGGTTCATAATGGCTGATTTATATAAACGTTGTTATCAGGCTATTAACCACTCAGCCTATATTCCCTAATAAATAGTGGCCAACGACTAGACTGCATCGAAGTGAAAACATGAACTGTGACTGTAAAGAAGCTCTTGAAACAGAAATCCAAACAAGTTTCAGTAGTAATAGCTAACATGGTTGGAACAAGTGGTCATTCTCCACAAGGTAATACTTTGAAGGACCTTTCTCACTGCTCACGTATAGGTATCGTGTTTTGGTATGTTTGTTGAAAAATAAATGTGATTACTTTTAGATAACTTATATTATGTATAAGCAGGAATTTTTCTATAGCAAGTGGCAGAACCCCAGTTGTAACTTGGTCTAGGTCAAAGAGGGAATTTAAATTTAGCGGCGTATTGTATTTTAAATCCTCGTGTATGGATTCAGGAGCTGAGACAGTGTCTTTAGAACACTGTTTAATTGTCCCTTGCCTCTGCTCTTTTGTGTTGGCTGTCTTCTCAGGCTCTCTTCGTTGTGACAGAAATAGCTGTTTTTGGCACCTACAGTTTCATAAGAAGACTGCCTCCCTTTTGGTTCTTCTCCACCAAAGGACTCAGGGAAGGCTCTGATTGGCCAGGATTGGGTCCTGTAGCTAGAGAATGCAGTGATCTGATTGGCCAAGCCCTAGGCATGTACTCATTCCTGGAGCCTGAGGGTGGATTCGAGAGGGGTGGCTCCCTGAATGGAGAAGAGGTCTATGTTACCAGAGGAAGGTGGGCAAAAAGGTAAAAGGACGTTCGAGGGATTTGAAAAGTCAGAGTTAGTGAAAGTGGAGTGAGTCCTCTTCCCCTCCAGATATGATGTGGAGCTGGATGCTGCAGGGATGTACAAGACCTGGATAGAAAATGAGGATGGTGTCGGGATGGGGAGCCTTCTTTCTAATGCTCATGGAAAAAGTGTTCATTAAAAAGCATAATAGTAAGAATTATTAGTATAATATAATTTTTGATGAAAAATGATATACAGATATTTTAATTACACATAAAAAATAATACATCTTTTTCTTGAGGTCTGAACTGAAATGAAACACCTGAAGGCAGGAAGAAAATAAATTGTTCAAGTAAAAATATGGCTGATTGTTTCCTGCAGACTACTGAGGAAATTTTATACTCATAAATTATCAGTTTACAGATATTAAGTTTTTTTAAACTCAGTCAAGTTTAACTTGGTTGTTTCATTTTTATATTCTGCTTTCTATGCTGGATTCGTAAAAGAAACTGCATCTTTCAGTCTTTGTTTTCAGTAT
This sequence comes from Cervus elaphus, assembly GCF_910594005.1. Classification (NCBI taxonomy): domain Eukaryota; kingdom Metazoa; phylum Chordata; class Mammalia; order Artiodactyla; family Cervidae; genus Cervus; species Cervus elaphus. The sequence goes on along the minus strand of NC_057815.1, from coordinate 76,460,941 downwards.
GCTTGTTCTAGCTATAGGGAAATTACATTTTCATTCAGTAAAGCTTTAAACCCAAGCATTCTGGGGTGACCATGGAGGCTTCCCGGGGGACTTCTTGACCCTGAGCCTCTAGGACTGATCAGTTCAAGTCTGTCTCTGGCTGGTCTGTGTGTATGGTGAGCATTTGTGGATAAGGTTATTGTTTTGTTGAATTTTTTTGTTAATAATTGTTCCTTCTCATCTCTTTTATGCTGTAACTGCCCTCCCCACCCCCACCTCCTCTCTTTTTCTCATACTTTGATTTGTTGAAGATAGCAGGTCAATTGGTCAGTAGAATATTTCACAATCAGGTTTGGCAGATTGCTTCCTCTTAAAGTCTTTTAACTTGGGATGTCCGTGCCCTGTTTTTCCTATAAATAAGTAGTTAGATCTGGAGGCTTGATTAGATTTGGGTTCCTCTTTTTTTGGCAAGAATAATTGAGAAATGGTGGTATGTTCAGTCTCATCTCTTGTGTTTAAACTTTCAGGAAGTGAACTTTTAAAACGTGATTCCATTGCTCTTTTCCCTCCAAACTGGCACACTAGACAGGGGTGATGGTTCTCAAGGCTTGCAACAAAGAGTATTTTCTTTTTGCACTGTGTATTTTCAACACCAAAAAAAAAAAAAAAAAAACAAAACCAGGCATCTCAGCATCTCATATATAAGCCTAAGAAGCAAAATGGAGTGAGAAGAAGGGTTGATGAGTAAATTTCATTTTCTAGATACACCAGAGTATGAGGTTTCCCCGTGTGTTTCCCTTTAAATCTGATTAATTCTGCAGAGACAAAGGAAAAAGGTGAAGATGGGGGGTTACTCACCTGGCCAAAGATTAGAGGTGGGAGAGAGAAATCACAGGTGGAGGTTTCCCCTTTTTGAATATTCATATCAAATGCTAGTTGCCCTCAAAAGGCTCTCTCTTTTTTTTTAAACCTCTTCTGTTGATAAGGGATTTCAGGGCAGCTCTGGTTTTCCTCATCTGTAAAACCTCAATTCCTTTTTATTAATCTTCTTGTGCCTGTGAAATATCAAAATTAATCATTTCTAAAGAAGCTACTCTTTAAACATTAAGTTTTTTTTCTGGGTCGAACCTCAGTGTACAAGTTTTTTTGCAGGAAGAGGGCTCATAACTTGTGTTATATGAGGGGCATTTTTCTGTTTTTACAAACTTTCGAAGGGCACGTGATTATGTATTTTAAAGCTGTCTAGGAAAAGCAAACTTTCTCAGGATACATTTTAATGCATTTTAAAGCTGTTTAGGAAAATGTACAGTCTGTGTCACAGCCAAAAGTGGAGTCATGAGATGTATGCTTTGCTGATAAGTTCTTCTGCTTAGTTTATTTTCCCAGTTAGGTAGAAAGAAATTTTCTTGTAAAAATTTTGTTCACCGTCGACTGCTCTATTGCACACAAGCAGACCATTTCCTTCAGTGTACCTTGCCCTTTCTTATACCAACTAAATATTGTGCCTCCAAGCAGAAGCTCAGGTGTGCTAAGAGTACATATTTGAACTTGCCCCTCACAGCCCCCATTCTCCTATCCCACTCCCACTGTGTTTTTCAAACCTTCAAACATGGATAATTTCATTCATACTCCAGGAGAAAAGAGCTAGGGATTATTCAGGTGTCATGATGATAGAAGTGAACCCAGGCTGGGCTTGCACCACCAGAATTGTACAACTGGCTTTGAAGGAAGACGAGCTACACGGACCTGGACACAAACACCCTGTCTGCTGCTTGCCACCTATCTGACTTTAGGCACATAATTCGATCTTACCTTAAACCTCAGTATTCTTTGCTTTAAAATAGGGATAGCACTGTTAAGTGCCATTTGTTGAGGGCATACCATGCACCAAGCAGCGCTTTACTTACCTAATCTCATTTGTAACAGTCTGATGGGGAGTACTGTTTTTCTCATTGTGCACGAAGCTGAGGCCAGGAAGGCTAAGTCATTTGCCTCAAGTGATGCCCTTAGTGACTCCTAGCATTGTGCTTCGGATAAAGAGTATGTTTTATAGATCTCAGTCGGGCTTCCCTGGTGGCTCAGATGGTAAAGAATCTGCCTACAATGCAGAAGACTTGGGTTCAATCCCCGAATTGGAGAGATCCCCTGGAGGAGGGCATGGCAACCTACTCCAGTATTCTTGCCTGGAGAATTCCATGGACAGAGGAGCCTGGTGGACTACAGTCCATGGGGTCGCAAAGAATCGGACTCGACTGAGCGGCTAAGCACACACACACATCTCAATCACCAGGCTTAAAAGAAGAATATGAGAAATAATTCCTGTGGTTAGTCACCTCATACATATAACTGTAGACCTGAACGTTTTCTTAGGATAAGATTACTGAGTGATTTTTTTTACTTTTGTTCCTCATATAGCTTAGCTCTTTGGTTTTCAAGCAAATGTATAAAAATGGGTTATTGCTTCATTTTACAGAGAAGGAATCTGAGTCAGACTTTAGATGATTCACCCATAACCACAGAGTAAATAAATGATAGACGTGGGCCTGGAACACAGGCATTCAGATGCAAAACCCATGTTCTTTCAGACTGATCTTTTGGGTTAATCTAGAGATAAAGAATCTAGGTTAATTTAGCTCTGTCAAATATATCTGAAAGAAACCAAACAAATCCAGTTCCTTTGGTATGGTAGGCTGAATAATGACCCCCAAAATATCCAAGTCCTCATTCTTGGAGGCTATGAATGTTGCTTTCTGTGGTAACAAAGGATTTGGCCGATGTGACTAAGTTAGGGATCTTGAGATGGGGAGACTGTCCTGAATACCTGAGTGGGCCCTCACTGTGTAATGAGTGTCCTCATAAAAAGGAGGCAGAGGGAGATTGGACTACAGAAGAGTGATTGGGGGTGTGATGAAGGCGGCAGGAGGTCAGAGTGATGTAGTAAAGTGAAGGAGGGGCCAAGGCATGCGGTTGAGTTCTGGAAACTGAAAAAGACACGGAAAGAGATTCTCCCTTAAGCCTCCAGAAGAAAATAATCCTGCCAACACATAAACTTGAGTGCAGTGAAGCTTATTTTAGACATCTGCTCTCGGGAATTGTAAGAGCATCAGTTTGTGTTCTTTCAAGCCACCAAATGTGTGATAATTTGTTACAGCATCTGTAGATACACTTCAGCTTGTGTGTGTATGAGTGTTAGTCAACTCTGTTGTTCCAACTCTTTGTGACCCTAAGGACTGTAGCCCGCCAGGCTCCTCTGTCCCTGGAATTCTCCAGGCAAGAATACTGGAGTGGGTTGCCGTTCCTTTCTCTAGGGAATCTTCCCAACTCAGGGATTGAACCTGGGTCTTCTGCATTGCAGGCAGATTCTTTATTGTCTGAGCCACCAGGGAAGCCCCATACTTCAACTGACTGCACAGCAACTGCAGTTTTCTATCTGTAAGTCACTGCTAAAGCCTACTTTCAAATGGGCCAGTGATGTTTAGAGGTAAACCGCTGACTCCTATAGATGATAACTTCTGGATTTTGGTCTAGCAGCACTGACCATTCCTGCTGTTCAAATATGCATCCTTTCAAACTTTCAAGGGTTTGGAAGATTCTAATCACTCAGTACTTAAAGAATGAGACACATCCCCACCTCCACTCTGTTGCCAGGTAGGAGGAGGCAACAGAATCCAGATGGAGTTTTCTAGCTTGCAGTTTAAACTTCACTGCTCAACCTTTAAAGCAGAGGTTGCAAATTGATTGCCCGTAGGCCAGAGATAGATTTTTTTGACCGGACAGGGATTCTTTACAATTTCAGTTATTTCCCAGAATTTAAAACTCAGGTGATCTCACATAAAAGTTGTGACTTCTGACTTTCCTGGAGAATGTAAAGATCTGGCAACATTGGGGTTATGTTATCGATAGTACTTGCCTGGTAGATGGGGGTCCTCGCTGCCTCCTTTGGGCAGGAGTTGGGTGGCTGGGTTGGCTGTCCCTGTCAGTTTGATGCCATCTTTCTTTCCAGGACCGTTGTCATTTATTTTTCTCACTTGCTTGGCCCCTGTAGGTAGGTACCTGAGTTTGTGGCTCTGCCTTAAGGGAAAAAAACCAAATCCATATTCTGAACAGTTTAGCAAAATCATTGACCCTTGGCTGATAATCATGGAAATTCATGGAGCAAGGTGACAGAAGAGTTCAGACTTTGCCTTAGTTTTTGCTTAAGTGAGGCAAATATCTTAGTTTTTAAATAGGAAGGGAAAAAAAAACCCAGTAGATTCTGGAAACTATAGAGCAGTGAGATTAGCATGATTGTTGGTAAAGCTATTAAGCTGGATTTTGGAAAGCACATAGGGAAAAAAGCAAGAGTTTAGGAACAAAGATTGTTAATCATGCACAAGGCAATGCTCGAGTCTGTTTCTAGAATTACTAGTCTCCGTGGAAGGTCACTAATGTAGTTGATCTTTATTGCAAAAAGACACATCAAAAAAGTTATTTTTTGATGTCTTTGTGGATAGTTATTGGCTAAGTACTTAAATGAGTGATTTGTGCCTAGTTGAACAACAAAACCTAAGGAGCTGTGTGCAGTATCTTTATCAGCCTTGCGAGTGGTGTCTCGTGTGGTGCTCCAGGGTAGGAAGAAAGCAGCAGTTGCGTTACCCTCAGCTTCCTCTCCCATATGGTCCCCCGCCTGCGCCAGGCCCACCGACTCTGCTCACCTGCTGGCCCAGGGCTGCCCTCATTACACCTCACCGTCCATCCCTGTGCTTTCTGTGATCATCTTGGCCAAAGAGTCATCAAATCCTTTTTCTCTGCCATTCAGCCGAGTCCAGTATTTTATCTATCAAAGAGTGTTTCGCGAGGCAACAAAGCATGAAAACATTTTATAAAGCACCAGTTTTTTTCCTAAGAAAGCCCAGCCTCTCTCAGGCTTGGGTCACGTGCCGTGCCGTACATAGTGCCAGGCCTCCTTTGCCTTCCTCTCATCATTTGGTTTGGAAGGAAGTCACTGTGTGTGCATTTCAGCCCCGAGGGAGATGTGGGACTGGTGGGCTTCATGCTGTCTCTAGAACCTGCCTTCTGATACCGATTGGCTCCATGAATAATAACACCCTTGTCTCTGGGTCATGACAAGTTTTTACCGCACTTCTGGGGCTCTGTGATTCCTTTCTTGAAAGGGGCATCTTTGGCCCCAGAAATTTCTTCTCTAGGCTGGTAACTCCTTGCCCTTCTTGAAAGGCTTAATGGTTTCAGACCTGTAGGATTCCTACTCTCACTCCTGTTTGGTTCATCTACAACATACTCACTGCAACATGTACTGGCTGATCTCTTTGGGGATAAAGCTTGGTTTCACTTGACCATCTAAATTAGCAGCTGGTTCTTAACAGTGGCTATTGATGTAATGGCAGCTGCCGTCTTCCTGAGCCCTTTCTCAGACTGATTCCTGCTGATGACTTTTGCTCTCTTGGACTTAACCCCATCTAAGTGACTAGATTCTTTATGGTAGCTTACCTCAGGTTGTCTCATGGAGACGCCTTTTAGAATCTTTTCACTGCCTGAATGTCAGAGATCAATTTTACATACTGTAAGTATATGCAGCAACAAGGAAGAGCCTTTCTTCTTATGAAAACATTGAAAAGGTACTTTTCAAATGTTGAGATAACATGAAATGGGATGGAAAGCAAATGCTTTGGAAGTCAAACAGTTGAGGATGACTCTCTAAAGGAAATAGAATGGAATTTGAAAGATAAATGTGTGGTCCTGAATTGCAGTAAAAAACAAAAATCATGCCTTCAGGTTCAAGGTTGGAATACCTGGCTTAATTGTGGTACATGCCAGGGTGGGAGTTGGAGATTTCATTTGACTTGAGGAAGATCACCATGACCTGAGTGCTAAGAGAGGATGTGCTGTTACATGTGTTAGCAGCAATGCTTTGTCCAGGTTGAGAGGGGAAGCCCCAGACCCTCTACCCAGGGATTGAGTCCCAGCAGCCGGTGGGCATAATGCATCGTATTGACTAGCATATTGACTTAAAAATTTTTGGAATGAAATTTCTTTGGGTGAGGCATTGCTCTCCAGTGTTAGGTGTTTGTTACTCCTCTGATACTAAAGACTCTGTGATCCTTCCTTCCCAGTCTCTTATATAAATACAGTTCTCTGGGACTAGGGTCCACCCTAAGCCTGCTCTTTGAGAGGGACTTAACAAAATGAAGGGGATGAAGAAGAGGATGTTCTGGATGGCATGGAAATGAGATGCCAGTTCATGTTGTCGTAGTTGAGAGAGCCACAGGTCTGTAGTCTGGAGAGTTGTCTTCAGATACCCGAAGGGTTGTCTTGTGGAAGAGGAGTTAGATTCGGTCCACCTTAGGGAACTCTTTTAGACTGTGCACCTTACTTGAGTCAAAGTTGAGAGGTGCAGAAAGGAACAGCTTGATCTCCGTTTTCAAGGCTGTGTTTACTGTACAGTGGAGGAGACACACACAGATGGCTGTAAAATAGTACTACTCTGGTTCTCCAGGAGACATAAATGAGGAGGTGGATTTCTGCTCAGTTTAGAAAGGCCTTTCCCAACAGTTAGATTTCTCTGGTGGCTCAGACAGTAATGAATCGGCCTGCAATGCATGATACCCAAGTTCGGTTCCTGGGTCGGGAAGAACACAAGTGGAGTGGGCTGCCTTGAACACTAGTTACCGGTCATGTAGTCCCGCTGATAAAGATGAGCTGGAGGAAGTAGGAATGGATGACTTTTCTGCCTCTATTAATCTATGGTTCAGGCCCCTCAACTGGCTTTGCTTTTCTTACCTGGAGAGAGTCATTGCCAAGCTGAATGCCCATGGGTTGAACTCAGTGTTCTGGGTGGACCATGCTGGAAAGAGTGTGAGGTGGCATAGTTTCCACCAGGTGGAACTGCATTGGTGTGTTTGTTTTATGGAGACCCAGGAGCCAGTAAGAACGGACCCGGCTGTTTTTCTTGTTCACGAACCTGCTAGAAGAATCTAGTGGCATATTTGGCAGGTACAGTCTTGTTGCTGCTTTTGTTTGTTGGTTGCATCTGGTTGTGAAGATCATGGCATCCCATTTGAGTGGGGCAGCATTTCATTTCCTGGGACAAGTAGGCTGAGAAAAGTCGGTTTCCCATGTTTCCCACCTCTAGGAATCCAGGTAACATCCAGAGATTAGCTGCTGAGACAGGAGATTCCAAGTTCTTCCCGTTTGATTTGTTATTGTTGTTTAGTCGCTTAGTTGTGTCTGACTCTCTTTCGACCCCTCGGACTGTAGCCTGCCAGGCTCCTCTGTCCATGGGATTTCCCAGGCAAGAACACCGGAGTGGGTTGCCATTTCCTCCTCCAGGGGGATCTTCCCAACCCAGGGATCAAACCCAGGTTTCCTGCATTGTCAGGTGGGTTCTTCACCACTGAGCCACCAGAGAAGACCTTTCCCTTTGATACTAGAACTTGAAAATAATTCAGACTTCTATTGTTGGGTCTCTGAGCCCTAGAAAACATGTATGTCACATTTGGGCTCTGTGCAGACGGCTGAACCAAGCAAAGGCAGCCTGGGAGGCAAAATGTTCTGGTAGCACCATTCTTGTTCTGTCTGTCCTCTTTCTGCTGCTGTATCACCATTCTCATCAGCGCTCCCTTCCCCACTGTCTGTAGAATGCAATTGTTAAGGAGGCCAGACGGGACCTTTTTCTTTTGGCAAACACGTTCTAAAGTTCTGAAGGGCAGACACTACCTGAGTTTGGCATTTCCTCCCAGTTTTGTGTGTCTGACCCTGGGTCGGCTCTTTGGGACATTTTCCCCCTAGATATGTCAAAAATCATCTGAAGGATGTGGAGATGAGGTGTAGGAGGTTAGAGGGAGCAGAACTGCCACCCACCTCCCCCAACTGCTCTCATCACTTTGTAGGAAGGAGACAGGCGGTTCTTTCTAGAAAGCCTGGAGCCAGAACTAGTGGTGAAATGCCACAGCTGCTGTGGCCGCAGGGTCTGTGGACGTGTGCATCGTCCTGACAGACACTCTTCCCTTCCAGGAATTCTCTCCCCTGGGTGAGTGAGAGCTGAGCCAGCCTTGGATGGAGTGGGCTACCTGCCTCCTATATCGGGCCCCTGGGAATCTCTAGAGTAACAGAGGCAGAGGGTGGGAGTTCTCAGTCCTGACAGTTAGCCTTCACCCAGAGGCTTAAAAAAAATGCATGGACCCCAGTCCCCAGAGATAAGTTTTTTTTTAATAAATACTTGCAATTTTATTTTTTTTGGCACAGTCACTTTAATTTTTATTAAGTGTATGGTTGATTTACAATGTTATGTTACTTTCTGCTGTATAGCATAGTGTATCAGTTATACATACACATGTATCTACTCTTTTTTAGATTCTTTTCCCATTAGGCCATTAGAGAATATAGAGTTCCCAGTAGGCCTTATTAATTATCTATTTTATGTTTGGTAATGTGTGTATGTCAATCCTTCTCCCAGTTTATCCTTTTCCCCACCTTAATTTTTTAAGAGCTTTATGTATTTCCATAGTGTACCATTCACCCATTTGCAGTGTACAGTTCAGGGATTTTAGTATATTCACAGACTTGTATGACCAGTACCACAGTTGGAGGACATTTTTAACAATCATGGGCTTCCCTGATAGCTTAGTTGGTAAAGAATCTGCCTGCAATGTAGGAGACCCCAGTTCGATTCCTGGGTCAGGGACATCCACTGGAGAAGGGATAGGCTACCCACTCCAGTATTCTTGGGCTTCCCTTGTGGCTCAGTTGGTAAAGAATCTGCCTGCAATGTGGGAAACCTGGGTTCAATCCCTGGCTTGGGAAGATCCCCTGGAGAAGGGAAAGGCTACCCACTCCAGTGTTGTGGCCTGGAGAATTCCGTGGACTGTAAGAGTCGGACACAGCCGAGTGACTTTCAGTTTCACTTTACCAGTCACTCTCCATTTCCCCTAAAAATCCTCAGTCCTCGGCAGTCGACCACCTGTCTGCTTTCTATCTCTATAAATTTGCCTCTTCTGGATGTTTCTTGTAAAGAGAATCATATAGCAGGTGGCCCTTTGTGACTGACTTCTTTCTCTTAGCATAATGTTTTCAAGGTATGTCATGCACTTCATTATCATGTACTTCATTCCTTTTATCATCAAATAATATTCCATTTTAGGAATATACCGTATTTTGTTTATCCACCATCAGATGACAGACGTTTGGGCTGATTCTCATTTTTGGCTATTATGAGTAATGGTACAAATTGTACAAAATGGTACAAATGGGTACAAATCTTTGTAGGGAAATATGTTTTCATTTCTCCTGGGAATACACCTGGATGTGGAATTTCTGGGTCACCTGGTAACTTTACACCTAAGCTTTTGAGGAACTGCCAGACATGGTTCAAAGCAGCTTCACCGTTTTACAGAGGCATTTCATAAAAGCTCCCCATGGTGAATCTAGCTGCGATTATAATGTGCTGCCCGTGGGTTGCAGTTCTCACCTTGCCTCATTTGGTGCTGGTGGTTGTAGTTTTTGTAATCTTTGACTGCACCCTGTGGCATGCGGGAGCTTAGATCCCCAACCAGGAATCAAACTCACTCCTCCTAAGTCTTAAGCACTGGACTCCTGGGGAAGTCCACTCAGCCTCATTTGGAAGTAAAACAACTGAAGAACAGAGAGCAGCTTTTACCCAGAGGAGAGAATATTTGTAGAGCAGAACATCCACCCCTTCCAAGGTCTTCTTTCCAACCTTCTCCATCCCTCACCTCTCACTGGTAGTCCAAGGCTAACTGAGCTCTGGCTCGGGGACTGGTCAGTCTAATGCTGGAGGAAGTGTCCACCTAGGATCTGGCTTGGCTGCAAAGAGTTAAGCTGATCTGGAAACCTGATCTGCGGTTGAAGTGGAGCAGAGCCCCAGATGTGTAATCCCCGCTTCTAAGGATGTGACATCTCTTCTTGTAAGCGTCATCGCTTTCTTGGTGCTATCTGGTAAAAATTGAGTCATGAGGTGCCGACAAAAAATCCCTTGCATTCAACGTGAAATTTGAGGCATCTGCTCATTCCTGAGATATTCACAGCTGTCAGCCCTGCTGTCTTGATGGTAAACAACTTGCTGGGAATGAACTCCTGCCACTGTGACTTTTCCCTGGCTTGTCTGAGAGAGGCATGGACCCAGATGGTTGCCCTGGAGAGTGTGAGGGTAAGGCACGGCGTGGGGGTCACCCGAGGATTGAGCAGCTCCTCCTCTCACAAAGCGCTGCTTCCAGGGTAGCCCCAGTGGAGGGAGGCAGAAGCCAACCAAATTGTCCCGAGAGCTCTGAAAGGACGTTCCTCTCCCTGCGGAGGCGCATGGCCCTGACGTGTGCCTGTGAACCAGCCTGAGTCCTGTTCTCCCTTCTCTGTGTTTGCAGCCACGGCACGGGCTACGAGAGTGACAACCACACCACGCCCATCCTCTGCGGCGCCCAGTACAGGATACACACCCACGGCGTCTTCAGGGGCATTCAGGTGAGCACCGGGGCCCCGGCTGCCTCTTTCCTTCCCAACAGCCTCTTAATTCCTCACTGCTGGCCGTTTGGCCCTGGCAAGTCTGTCCCTAACCATTGGCTCCTGTGTCAGCAGGGATCCCCCGCCTCTTCCACTGGTGCAGGCTGGGGGGCCTTCTCGTCTCCAGAGGCCAGTGTGGATGCAGCCGCCTCCCTCAGACCAGGGTGCTTTCTGCAGAATTCCCTTCTTTCCTCCTTCACTGTTTAATTCACCATCTCTAGGGTAGGCTATGCACATCTTATGTTGGGGCTAAATGAGCTTGAATTAATGACCTGGACTCTGGACTTTTAAGACTTGTTCTGCACGGTCAAGTGCCCAAAGGTAGACTCTGTCTTTGCTAAGGGAGAGTGAGGAAAGGAAAGTAAAATGGAAACTGAATGGAAGGCCATCTTCTGGAGCCTCTTTTGGGCGTTCAGAACCACGCAGTTACCAAGGATTTGTGTTTGTGCCTTTGGCGTGTGACTCTGTGGTTGCAACAACATGAGTAATGGCTGAGATACTTTCTCCAGAGTAGTCAGCACATTAGCTATAAGTTGTGTGTGGGCCAAGTTCCCACGTGATGTGTGGAGCAAGTGCTCTGAGATGTTCTGATGAATGTTTCCAGAGGCATCGTGGGGATAGAACAGCGTGTTCCCTCATCCCAAGCCTTCCAATGGTGAGAATAAAGGTGAGGGTGACAGAAATATGGACATCTGATGGAAGTCAGACAAGTACTGTCCGGCTTCTCCACCAGGACCAGCTGACACTGACAACTCCGTTTTATTCCCTGTTGCCGTGTGTGCGGCCTCTGGGGTGGATTAAAGGAACTCTATGAAACTCTTTTTCCCTTCCTTTTCACCAAGCCCAGTTTATCAAACTTACTGTTGTGGCCTGTGTTCATTTTCTTATAGAGTGAACCAATCTGACACAGCTGGCTCCTCATTTAAGCTTATTCCACCTTTTGCCTTAAGACTCTGTGGCCCATCAGTAGTAGAGCCGTATAACACTACTGTATGTTTACTTTAAAAAAGATCGCACAGCAAGAGGTGAAATAGGAGCTTGAACATGTGCTTGTGGATGGTGTGGGAAGTTAACAGGAGTGGGTAAGCTTAGAAGTGGTCTCAGGTCTTAACACAAACTGTGGATGTTCTCTTGGGCCCTGACTTGCAAAGCTATGTGAGGGCAAGGAGGGTTCAGTGCTCTCTCAGCCACTTGCATTGCTTTTGTCTATGACTCATTGGTCCCCGGAGCCTAAGGAGCATTTGCCTCACTGTTTCCCTCTAGCTTCTTCTCATGGAGGACCGACCATGCACACACACTCCTACAGGGTAAAGGTGGTCCACAGAATGCCCTGTGATGGACATATAAAGTGGGTGGAGGGCACACACACAGTGCTTCCTGGTGTCTCTATTAAAGGATCGTGCTGGCAACACTGTGGGCTTGCTGTGGTTTCAGCTCCCTTCACAGACAGAACCCTCACCCTCACCTCCCAGGATGCATTCTTCTTCCTTGTCATTGACTCACACCTGGGAGGTTGCTCAGTTGGGGGCTCATTTTTCTCTAAAAAGGACTTCCCAACCCATTGCAGATGGGGCCCAAGGTCATGTGGCCTGGTGTCCCAGTGGGAGGGCATAGAACCTGGGGCTTTGACTTCCAGACCTCTTTGCCTCAAGATGAGAAGCTGAGACTGGGAGCTCTCCCAGTGTGCAGCATTTCTTTTCCAGATGCTCTGGATCAGCAGCCCCAAGACAGACTTCATCTCAGGTCCCGGTTCTGGTTGATCAGCAGTGATGGTCTTAGGGCACAGCACTGTCGAATGTGCTGCTCTGTCATCCACTAGCGATGTCTGCTTTGGGCACCTCAAGTGTCGGGGGGAGTGGTTTCAGGCATCGCATCCACTGTCCCTGCTTTGGGAATACTTCAAAGCTCGCTTTCCTTGGGACCAGTGTGAGTGTTCACATGTGGCTTAAAGCCTCTGTTTATCTTATGCTCGGCTTGCAGGATGTGCGGCGTGTGCCTGGAGTGGCCCCAACTCTTGTCCGGTCGGCCTCTGAGACCAGTGAGAAACGCCCCTTCATGTGCGCTTACCCAGGCTGCAATAAGAGATATTTTAAGCTGTCCCACTTACAGATGCACAGCCGGAAGCACACTGGTAAGTGCATGTAGCGTCCAGCCGTGGTTCTGGTGGCTCAGGGGTGGCTTAGGAGCCCCTGCTTCTAGCTGTCACTGCCAGCACACAGGTGATTTCTAGAATGCAAAGTAGGCACTACTTTCAGGTGATGGAAAAAGGCTGTCAGGCCATTTTGTATCCTGAAGTTCTACCCTTAATTAAAAAAGGGAAGAGCAGAGTAGGTAGAGAATTTCACAGAATTAAAAGAGACCTATGCTTGAAGTCTGGTTTCACCACCAGGTGGTATGACCTGCAGCAAGTTACCTAACCACTCTTCAAACTTCATGTGCCTTCCATGAAAAATGGAGATGATAGCCTCCCTTATACAATGGTTGAGACTAGATTAACTTCTAAAATCAAATTGAATGAAAGAAATTAGAGATATGAACCATCTCATACAGTTTGCTGTGTCAATAAGACTGAATAAATGCTCTTATTAGTTTTAACATAGTATTAGCATCTCTTAAGGGAGAGGAGCTAGCCTGGGAGCTTGGTAGTTGGATGATTCTAGGAACTTGATGTGCAAGGTCATTCTGGAGACTTAGGATGAGATGATCCAAAGAGGAACTTAACTGCTTGGGTTAGTAATAACCAACCAAGTAGGAATGGGAAAATGGCTTCTAAGTTTAATGTTTGTTTTGAACCTAAAAATAAAAGATGATGATTTTTGATGATGTTTTAAAGAATACTGGATTTTCCCACAGGTCACAGGGTCTGCCTCTGGAAGAGAACTGGCCATGTTTGGTTGTTGGCCACAGTGAATGTGAACATCGGTTTCACAAATCTCTCTTCTTGGTTGGCCTTGTGGGCACTAGATGGGAATGTGACTGAGTTTTCCTACAGGAAATCAGGGCAAAGTGCAGGCTTTCCTACTGGGGAGCTGGTACCATTTTTTTCCACAACTGAAGGTAGCTTCTTTGTTATAAGTACCATTATTGTTTATTATTGTTTCCCTCATAGCTCAGTTGGTAAAGAATCACTTGCAATGCAGAAGACCCTGGTTTGATTCCTGGCTTGGGAAGATCTGCTGGAGAAGGGGTAGGCCCACTCCAGTGTTCTTGGGCTTCCCTTGTGGCTTAGCTGGTAAAGAATCCGCCTGCAATGTGGGAGACCTGGGTTCAACCCCTGGCTTGGGAAGATCTCCTGGAGAAGAATACTGGCTACCCACTCCAGTATTCTGGCCTGGAGAATTCTGTGGACTGTATAGTCCATGGGGTCACAAAAAATCGGACATGACTGAGCAACTTTCACTTTCATTGTTTTATTGTTACTGCGGACTTTTCTTTGGGGAAGCTGAAGAAGAAAATGAGCTGGGTTCAGATCTCTTGAAACCATTGGTCTTTGCTAAGCCATTGTGTCTGAAGGCTACAATTCCAGCATAGACCTGAGCTTGCACTCAGTAGACCACCTGCTTTGATGCTGAATATGAGAAGTTGCATGTTATATTGTTATGTATTTCCCCAAATGAGATCATTTGAAAAGTAATGATAAAGTAAATGATAAAGTATGATAAAGTAAAGAAATGATAAAGTAAAATTCTGCCTAGACAAACACAAGAGAATACATTGAAGGCAATATGGTTGTAGAAATTATAATGGAAAAGAGGCACTTAGAAAACAGTAAGGGTTAGATGTCTGTGGGAAGGGAAGGCAGTAAGAAAGATAGCCATGACCCTCAGACCTGCTGGAACCTTTAAGAAACTCTTCCTTGCAGAAGACAAGGAGGGAAGTCCCCTTCTTGAAAGAGTGCCATCTTTTTGTATCTATTCCTAATAATAGTACAGACTATTATGTTAAGAACCTGTTATTAAATACTTTCCATGGGCCAAATTCTCTACATTCATTATTTCATTTTATTCTCACACACAGAACAATTATCCAATGGGTAGGATATAGGGAAGCCAGACTCAAACTCATGCCTTTTAACTCCAAGTCACAAGCCCCTTGCTCAAAGAGTTGATGGTCTGTTTTGGAGCCAAGACATACAAAAGTGAAAAGGGAGGAGAGAATGTGTGATGATAGAGTGAATCTGGAGGCTCTGAGAAGATTCATTCAGAGGGTATTGTTTTGAGTGAGCATTGTTTGTTTCTTGGAGAAGGAAGGGCTTGGGTTAACCATTAAAGGGTAGGCAGGGTTGGGCAGAGAAAGTAAAGGATGAGCAGAAGCAGAAAGGCAGAAAAAAGACATGAGACTGGATAGAAGTATTGCTTTTTCCAGCTTGAAGAGCTGAAGTTAAGGTGCTAGGCTGGATATCAATAGAAAGTTGAGGAAAGGTTCCTGCTCTCAGGATTTTCCAGCCTGTGGCAGAAGGTGGATCTGACAAGGCCCCACGTCAGCCATTCTGTAATGAGGGAAGGAAAGGCTTTCTATGTGAACATGAAGCTTCCAAGAAGGCATCGCAGAGGAAACAGTGTTTGAGAGGGACATGCTGTAGAGTTTATGGTGGGATAGGAATCTGGAGATAGGGACTAAGGGTATTTAGTGTGAGCAAAGTTCAAGGCAGGGTTCAGGAAGGGTGAGCTCTGTAGAGCAGGAATATAGATGAATCAGGGAAGCAGAGGAGGTCTTGAGGCTAGAAAAATAACCAGGGACTGCGTGACAACAGAGAGAGCCGGCTGATCCTGGGATGGCTTGCTCTCCATCCCAGAATGCCGGTGACTCAGAATTCTCATAAGAAGATGGGACCATCCAAGGTTGCTCAGTGTACTCAGGGAGCACAGTTCCTGGGATTTGGCTGAACTTTTTCCTGCAAAGACAGGGGCGGGGCTTCTCCATTGTGAGGCAGGAGGTTGTGTAATCCCATTCCTGCCTTCTCTCGAGTAAAGGGATACCCAGACCTCTAAGGCTCTGGCTCCTAGTTTAATTTGAGCCTCTTACAACCCTGGAGTTGTTTATACCTGACTCGGGGATGGGAAGTCAGTAGCAGAGAACACCAGTGCCTTAGGCCATAAAACATCAAGTCCTTACTCCACGGGGCCAGCTCCAGGGGACATCCATCTCAGAATTCTGCCACAAACGCAAGTCTTGGACTCAAGACCGCTTTGGTTTATTATTTGTTTAAATATTAGCTGCCAGTATTTTTTGAGCACTGCCTCTGTGCTGGGCTCTAAGCTAAGCCCTTTCTGTGGATGGTCTGTTGTAATCTGTTTATAAGTCCTTGGAAGCTGTCAGGTCATTGGCCCCATTTCACAGTGAGGAAACGACACCTCACCCAGCAGATTGAAAGAGCTGGATATTCCCCACCATGTCAAACTCCATGACCCGAGTTCCCTTTGCTTCCAACTCAGCCTTATTCACCCAGCCCCTGATTCTGCGCCTCCTGCCCATGAATGTATGTATGTAGGTGGGACTTCCTCCTAACCCTGTGGTTGGCATGCATGCACGCTAAATCGCTTCAGTCGTGTCTGACTCTGTGACCCTATGGACAATAGCCCGCCAGGCTCCTCTGTCCTTGGGGATTCTCCAGGCAAGATATTGGAGTGGGTTGCCATGCCCTTCTCCAGAGCATCTTCCCGATTCAGGGATTGAACCTGCGTCTCTTACCGTCTCCTGCATTGGCAGGCCAGTTCTTTACTGCTAGCGCAGCCCGGGAAGCCGCCTAAGGTTGACAGCATATCCCTGAAACCTTCCACCCAAGTGCCTTTCAGCATTTCGGGATCCTTTCAGTCCCAGTAAGAGAAGTTGCCTCTAATGAGATCTTTATTTCCAATATCATTTTCCAATGGAATATATGTCTTCCCCAAGGTGAGAAACCATACCAGTGTGACTTCAAGGACTGTGAACGAAGGTTTTCTCGTTCAGACCAGCTCAAAAGACACCAAAGGAGACACACAGGTTTGTAGGCTCCCTTCTCGTTGCCGGCAGTGTGTTCCCTTGGGTCATGGTTGATTTTGTGATTCTCTTTATTGTTCAATATGGGTGTAAGAGGGTCAGCCGTTTTTTGAAGTTTCTCCAATAATTTTCCCTCCTAATTGCTGGGGATTTACCTTCTCTTTAAAAAAAAAAAAAGAAGAAGAAGAAAGAAAAGAAAAGGAAACATCCCACATTCTCCCTTGAAAACCACAGAGTCATGATACTCCCACTAGCAATTTGCTGATGATACAACTGAGTCTCAGTAAAGAACACGGGTGGGTGGAGACCAAAGTCCCATCTGTAGTGTGTGATTCACTTTTTCAGTCTCAGACACAGCTGAAACCTCTCTGAGAAGCTGGACACTTGTGGTTAAGCAATAGTTGTTCCCAAGACAACAGGTCTTCAAGGATTACTGAGCAGCATTAGGTGACTCCTGCTGGGCCTGGGGTGTTGGGGAAATCTGAGGGCGAGCCAGACTGCAGGTATGGCTGGAAATGCCCAACTCCTCAGGCTGCCGGGAAGCAGGCCTTGTGGGCCTTGCTATGCCCCCACGTGGTTAGGGCCGCGGCTAGACCTTCTCTGTCCGTTTAGGTGTGAAACCATTCCAGTGTAAAACTTGTCAGCGAAAGTTCTCCCGTTCCGACCACCTGAAGACCCACACCAGGACTCATACAGGTAAAACAAGTGCGTAAACTTTTCTTCACATTTATTTTTCTTTATTTTTTTAAACTACTGTTGAATGGAGTTGCTTGTGATGCGAGAGATTGGAAAAGATGAGTGTAAACGTTCTAAACAGCTTTAGATTCAGGAAAGAGAAAGAACAGTGCGTGGCTGTCTTTAAATAATAACATTGTTTAAGAAGGAATGGGAGTGGGAGGTATGGAGATGTGAAAAGAACTGTTTTCAGGAGTGTGCAGAATGAAGTGAAGAGATAAGTTAGGTCCTTGCTGTTCCCAGTTTGTTGCATTACATCTTTATCACTCAGTTTGATAGGATAATCAACCTTGGAGAAAAACAGCAGAAATTCTAGCAAGCCAACCACTTGTACTCATGAAAGTTTGCATTTTATAATACTGTTTTCAGAGACATGAATCTTTGCTCTGCTAAAAGTTAATGCCCCAGGGGCAGTCGTGGTTTCTTCCAGACTCATAGTGGGGTGTGGGTATTATTTCCTTCATAGTAGAATAGAGGGAGGGACTTCCCTCCTCCTCTCTGGCCCGGTGGTTAAGACACAGCATTTTCAATGCAGGGAGCACAGGTTCAATCCCTGGTCAGGGAACTAAGATCCCACATGCTGCATGGCCAAAAATTAAAAATTAAACAAACAAAAGGAATATAGAGAGAAAGGACATTTACTCACACCTGCTAAAAGTTTTTGCTTCTCCACAAGGCTGGTGTGATTCATAATGAAAATAGCACCATCTTTGTTGTGTATTTTCTAGCTTTAGAGGGAGGACCAATGCTTAGGTTATCTCATTTTATCTTTACAACATCCTTGGAAGAAAAGTAGGATAGATAACATTTCATCCCCATTTTACAGATGAGGAGACTCAGGCACATAATGATGAAATAACTGTTTAAAGTCCCAAAGCTAGTAAGTAGCCAGTTCTGTCTGCTCCCAGCCCACCTACCCACTGCTTCTTTATTGGGGAAAGAGTCTGTGTTCACTTTGTGGCCCAGGAAGGAGAGAGAATCAGGAGGAGACCCCCAGTCAGCAGAGTTGAGTTCCCTTGAGAGTTTGAGGAGGATGATGACTGACAGGGGAAGAGGTTAGGATTTGTCCATTAGGAGGTGACCTTTGACAGTATGGTTGGCAGTGGGAGCAGGGGACAGAAGCCAGATCAGGAAGGACAGAGGGACAGTGAGCGGGAGGCGAGGGAAGTGTGAGCCATGAGCCTCCGTGCAGTCCTGGATTCTCAGCCCCAGCAGGCTCTACTCGCAGACAATCGGGGTACCTGTGCCCCAGAGTCAGTGGGATGGACAACTCATTCCCTGACTCGAGTACCTTTAATGTCACTTCTTTGCCTTAGTCCTGAGCTCATAATTTGGTGGGAAAGAGTTATCATCCCCGGTACCCTGCGCCCCACCTCATGCATATCTGTATATGTACAAAATGACCTATGTCACCAGCAGACTGTTTAATATCTAACTGGGAACTATAGTTGATTAGCCTCCAGTTCTGACCCAGGGACAGTGCCTCCCGTGGGATATTTCTGTGTTTGTCCCATCCAGTATTTCTCAGAGAAGGACTAGCTATATCCTGAGAACCTCCCCAGGTGGTGAAGGAATTGGCTCCTGTGATGCTTTTACTGAGGATAAAGCCACAGCTGCATTTCCATTATGCCAAGGCCCAGGAAGTGTGATGCAACCAAGTGTGTCCTACAGACAGACCTGGATTTGGCATCAGACAGACCTAGGTTTAAGAAGTCCTGCCTGTGTCTGCCCTCACCTGAGGTTCCAGCCTCATCTGTACAATGGGGATAATAAGGCTCACCTTACAGGTTGTTGGAAGGAGTACATGAAATTATATATATTATGTATAATTAATATATATAATTTTATATGTGTGTGTGTATATATATATATATGATAACCCAGCATAGAGCTTAGTACATAGATGGGCATTCAGAAATGCTAATTATCTTTCCCATCCAAAATGAGACTTGGAAGAAACTTCTGAGGCCTCCTTAGATAGAGAAGGAGGCTCGATATTTTGGCAAGCTTTTTAAAAATCTCAAAGCCATGCCTCACCTCAAATCTTCTATATAATGGGTATTACTCTCTAAATAACCCTTTAAGGTAAAAGAAGCAAATGCCATGTGTACTGATGTCAGTGATTTATTTAAAACACCCAGCCCATCCAGAATATCTATACAGACAGAGATATTAAAGCCACAGTTACAGCTATGCTACTGGATGGCTGTCCATTAACGGCATCCTGTGTGATGATCCTAAGTCCCTTGCCTTCCGGTTAAGCTCAGTTCCCTCCTTAAACAGCAAACGGGAAGCATTTACACAATTCACGAAACCGTCTAATGACAGGGGTTTTGTTTTACCAAGTGTTTTCCCCCCTTGATTAAATATGAAGTGCCCAGACATTTCCATTAACTAGACTCACTCCTTCTCTCCCGTTTCCCAAGTCTTCTGACTCAGTAACATTTTGTCATTGTCACAGCATTTTAATCCTCGAGGCCCCAGAGGTGCTGCCATGTCAAGGCCGCCTTGTGAGATGAACTAGATGTGTGCGCTTAGGGAAAGAGCTAGAGGGAATCTGGAGTGGGTGCCTTGTGATGATTTAACTCAGGCCTTTGGTAGTTGAACTTGCAGCTCCGTCTCTCCACGGCAAGTGTCTCTGACTGGCCATTGTGTCAACAGGTGAGAAGCCCTTCAGCTGTCGGTGGCCCAGTTGTCAGAAAAAGTTTGCCCGTTCAGACGAATTAGTCCGCCATCACAACATGCACCAGAGGAACATGAGCAAGCTTCAGCTGGCGCTCTGAGGGGTCCACACCGGCCACCGTTATGTGTCCAAGGCAGGACAGAGTGTGAACTCCTTTCAAAGCTGACTTTAAAATTCCTCCTCACTCGCCTGTCAGAGAAGGAAACGGCGGTTGATCTTTCTTCATCCAGCATCTGAGACAAAATGCCTGTACTACTGGATTCTACCAGGTTTGCCCAAAGGAGTTGGTCTCTGCTCAGCCAACTTTGAGTTGACGCGTAAGGCCCTGGAGAAGTGGCTGTCAGTGTCCGGTCAGTTAAAAGCCCGTCGCCATTTGGTCTGGATTTTCCACTGTAAGCAGAGCCACTGTTGGTGATGTTCCCCCGCCCCTTCTCACTTTACGCTCATTTTCACGAGGAGTGGAGTCATTGTACCATTTTCCATCATAGAATATTTATGGGCCCGGGCATGTGGATGTGTCTGCTAATGTAAACTTTGTCATGGTTTCCATTTACTAACAGCAACAGCGAGAAATAAATCAGAGCTCAAGGCACTGGGGGTGAGTCCTGTCCGACATTCCGGAGGTTAGGCAGGCTGCTAACCTGGACCAGGCAACTTTTAAAACTCAAGCATTTCAAGCAGCTGATAAAAAAAAAAAAAGAATCAGAACTAACCAGTACCTCTGCAGAGATATCTAAAAGAATCTTAGCATTCAGTTAATTCATTGTTAACGTTAGCACAATGCTCTTAAGAAATCATGCTTGAGGATTTAAGATTTTGTTTTTGTGTTTCTGTTTGACTTTTGAGTTGTAGTCATATACATCTTCAGAGATGTACATATCTCCTCACACAAAGGAAGTGGAATTCATTTTTATCATTTGGGGTGTCCTTAGAGTATACAGACCATGCTGGTTATGTGGCTTCAAGTTGTAAAAATTAAAATGACTCTAAAAGAACATAAGGGCTGGTCCAGAATTTCCACTGATAAGATTGTTCTTAAGTAACTTAAATAACTTTGGGTCTCCAAGTATATGTGAAAAAAAATGAGACTTAATCGTGTGAGGAAATCCATTGTTTAAAGGTGGTTGGGTGTATGTGTGTGTGTTTTGTTTTTATTTTTTAAGGGAGGGAGTTTATTATTTACTGTTGCTTGAAATTATTGTGTAAATATATATATCTGATAATGATCTGCTCTTTGACAACTAAAGTTAGGATATGTATAAATGTTAGATGTATCACTGTTTTGGTGTTGATCTTCCAACATATTGATGATAACACTAAAAATGTAACCTGCATTTTTCACTTTGCTCTCAATTAAAGTCTATTCAAAAGGAAAGTGGTAAGATTCTATCAGCTGTATTGTGTTCACATCTTGGGGAGCGTTGAGCCTCTTTTCTACAGGTAAGATGCTGACACTGACATCAGTGACCACTTAAGACTAACCAGGTCCTGACCATTCTTTGTTTCTCTCTGTTGAAACTCGGGAGGCAATCACTGACCCTAGAAGCAGCCAGAGAGCACTGCCTCCTCCTCTCATCATAAAGTAATTGTGATCACATGGGCTTTTGGCTGGACGGGGGGACTTGTATTTTCAGAGTCATTTTCATCAGGCTATCATTGCATTACTTCTTATTCCATGTCAGCAAAAGAGCCTAGAGAGATGCAAATGATAACTGTTATTTTTTTTTTAAGTTCACAGGTACACACTGCAATCAGGAGGGTATAAACTGAACACCTAGTACAACTGAATTTGCAATTGTAGTTGCTATGAAGTAGCTCAGCAGGTTGGAGACAGCTCAGGCTTTCCAGGGCAGCTGAGTGTGAAAGCAGAGATCTACATTATCTATAAACTATAAACTCTCTTCCTGGTTCTGGTGGATAGTTTTTCAGTTGTAAATAAGGAGATTAATTTGGTGCCGCTCCTCTCCATTCCATTATCTGGGAACTTGCATGCATTCCAGGCTTCATTTCTTCATTTAAAATGTATCTTGAACAGACAGCAGCTCACCGCAGGGATTTTTCTGTGTTGAAGTGCAGCTCAAAGTTTGGGGCCGCCTGAAAGTTAGGTCCCGAGGCCCCACTTGGTTTGCATCTGGCTCTTGCATCACTGTTAATTATAGCGAATGTGGTGACTCATTTGTATCAGCAGTTTTTATCTTTTCCTGCCAGAAGACAGCATTTCTCTGGAGAAGCTCAGGACAAGCATGGCAAACGTCAGCGAGTCAGAGCGAGCCAGGTTTCACAACAAAAACGGCCGCATTGTTTCAGCTGCTCGAGGAAGCCCAGAGAGCCTCACACCACCTCAGCAGGTCAGCCTGCAGTTAAGGTCATGGGCTTTGGAAAGCAGACCAACCTGGGTTCAGATCGTGAGTCCTTGGTTTCCTCATCTGTAAAGTGGGGACTCTTTTGTCCCTGTCTGACAGATAGTTGTAGTGAGGATTAAATAGGGGGAAAAGCATTAAAACTTCAAGCACATAGCAAAGGCTTCATAAACATCATCTAGGAAAATGATTACCCAAGAACTCATGCTAATTTCCTTTCCACTCCCTTCTCCCACCTCCCCGCCCTAAACACTACCACCACCTCCAGTGTCCTTTTGCGGGATCCAGATATCTTCACAGGTCAAGTTCACCAAATGACAAACAAATCCGTTTCACAAACTAGAGTTAAGGTTTGCAGCAACAGAGCTCTTGTCAGCCTCCCCACAGAGACCACATCTGTTGGTTTTGTGTGTGGTAATGCACCCAGTGGCGTTGAGTATGTGTTCTGAGACCTGTGCTGTTGACCATGAGCAGATTGTCGGGAAGAAAGTTGGTCACAGGGAGCTCTCTGTAGCTCAGGCTAGAGGCTATATGAAGTGCAGATGTCAAAATGTACACTTTCCCATTTCACTTGAGTAAACTGTGTGGTCCAGTATCTTTAAAAGGCCGCCTCCTGCCCTTCAGTGGTTCTTCCCAGACTCTCTCATCCTGGAACCTCTCTAGCGCTTGGAGTACAGAACATTCAATAGCATCTGATATGGGTGTTGTGCTTTCCCATCTAGGACCGTCTGTCCATAAAGTTGACAGGATAAGTATTATTCCCACTTTACAGATGGGGAAGCTAAGGCTCAGTGATAGTAGTGACTGCGGCTGGTCTTGGTATTCCGTATCCAGTTTTCCTTCCAAAACGTGCTTGATGATGTAGACATGCACTCTGCTTCATAGTTTTATATCTGCAAGTTATACCTTCCTAACCATGTGTGAGCTCCTAGAGGAGTGCATCATCTCCCTTCCTATGTTACTTCTCAAGGACTTCTCAGTTTTTACTATCCATAGACATTACCTATGGAACAGAATTTGTTCAAGTACAGTCTGCCATTCTGGAAGTTCTGGGGCGGGGCCTGAGACCACATTCCTGACACGTTCCCAGGCAGTGCCCACCCTGCTGGGCTGTGGACCACACTTCGTGTTAGCCGCTCAGTCGTGTCTGACTCTTCACAACCCCATGGACTGCAGCCGGCCAGGCTCCTCTGTCCATGGAATTCTTATATTTCTGGTGGCTCAGATGGACCACACTTTCCAAAGACCTAAAGGCTGGGCTCCATAAATACTTTCTGCTAAGTTTTTCACCTGACAGTCCCAGGACCACCCCAAACCTGCTTATTAGCCTGTAGACAGTGACCATGAAGATGGCCCAGAGCTCTGCTATAATGGGCCCTGGGGCTGAGGGGCAGGGCACTGGTGTTGAATGTGGTCAGAAGTGCTGCGTGCAGGCGAGTCCATCCCTGCAGAGGTTTGTTTTCAAACACAGTCTGCCCATCCTCTGTCAGTGATGTTTCACAGGCAGAGAAGACACCCTCTCCCCCAACCCAAGTCCAGGTAAGGAGATGCATGGCGCACGGTCCGCCTGCAGATCCAGTCCTCACACCCCACTGCGTTCACATCTCCACCGCAGGCCTCTCCCTCCCTGATGCCATGATTGCTGGTGCCCATAGACCAAAACCTTCCAGTTTTTTGGAGAGGATTTATTTCCCATGAGCCAGGTAGGAATCCCCCATGTCTCATCCCTACTAGGGGCCAGTGTTTAGCTCTTTGGATACCAAAGGGAAAAGGGAGAAGGCAGTGTCTTCCAGAGCCCTCTGCTCCCTGCGGGGTGTTTGCACCACTGACTTTGGACTTAGCAGGTCAGGCATGTCAGGAACAGGTGTGCGTATGTGTGTGTATAAGTAGAAGAGTGGTTCCCAACTAGACACATTTTTCTTCAGAGCCTTGCAGCCAGCAGAATGCCTCATAGGAATTGGTCACAGGTAAATGTGTAAGAACCACAGTCAAGAAACAAATCTCCAAGAAAATGTTGGCCCTTTTTATTCAGGTCTTTGCTTCTAGTGATTATTTAATTGTATTTCAAATGATTGAAATCTGTGCAAAACTTAGTAAGTGATCACAATGACGACCACATGGTCTGATTTTTTACACTGAGAAAGTAGCTGCCTCAGTGGAGGGTTCTAGGTTCTTCTCCATTTTTCAAGCAAAATCCTGATTCTGTGAGTTCTCAGACTCGTCTTAAGAAGGAAGGAGATGCAGGCAGCACAGAAAGGGTCACTTCTCAGAGGGCCAGAAACACAGCGGACCAGACAGCCATAGTCAGGCTCTTCTGAATAAAGTTTTGTTTCAGAGACTGGTGAGGAGATGTGGACAAACTCCTGAGGACACTGAGAAGTCTGCACCTTTAAGCATAGATTGAAAAACAGCCTGCTCTGAGTGGGAGCCTCAGACAGAAAGGTCTCAGATAGAAACAGCTAAGGCAGAGCAAATGAGCAAATGTAATTTTAGGAGATCACAAGGTATTTTTATGGAGCTCAGAAGGATTGAGAGATGGTCCATGGGAATGGGGCTGAGATCATTGTAGAGGATGGGTTGGTTGAAACGAATGGCATCTCTTCCTCTGGGCATCCTGGGAGGATTGATGTTGACACTGGGCAGTTGCTTGACACAGTAGGGACTCTGAGGAGGCATTTGGAGTCCAGGAGAAAGAGGAAGGAGGCATGGAAAGAAGGGGACAACCCTGGGAAAAAAGATGAGGGATGGAGTGTGGATGTTAGGGAAGTCTTACAGGAAGTGAGGGCTTCTGTCTGACAGGGCTGACACCCATGTGAACCCATCCCAACTCTGTTAACATGTACCCCGGGCTTTTCCAAATGGAAGATGCTCGGTGATAATAATGGGGCCATTTACTGGATCTTTATGTACAGGCAGTGCCATTGTACATGCATTGTCTTATTGAGAATGTGCCTACTTTACAGATAAAGAAACTGAGGCTCTATGAAACACCTCACACAGGGTCTCACAGCTCTTGTATGGCAGAGCTCTGAGTTGGCAAACCCAACTCTGACTCAGATCCCACACTCTTAACCCCTTCATTTTACAATACTTATCCCCCTCGTCCCAGAGCATGTTGGCCCCATGAACCAGAGGACAGAAGTGCTGAGAGAACACAGCAGTGATGTCTTCTTGCCCACCAGCTTGTTCAGATACTAGGAATGTTTTCCGAGTGCCTGAAGGAAGGGTAGGTGTAATTGGTAAAATGTTCCTCCCATATCCAGTGATAGAGGCTGTTTGTGAAGTATGTTTTTATTCAATATTTTATATTAAATACCGGAACTTAAATGACATAGCATAATGTTAGGCGGTCAGTGATAAAAGGGGAAAATTGAGAAACACATTTAAGAGTTCAAGGTCAATGAGTACTTTTAAAAAGCAGCATCCTGCTTTCCCAAGCAGCTCTACGTCAGAGGGAGGGGGCGGGGGAGGAAGCCGCTGGTGTCTGGTGATGGTGGGGGTAGGGGGAAATCTTGGGACGGGTCCCATGGACAGGTTTGTCCCTTAGTCTCAGCAGGCAGCCTTCATGTTTCAAAGATGTCTTTGGGCCCTTAGCGTCCAAAGGAGGGAGTTCCAGGGAGACTCTCACAGCTGTCTCTTGTCCTAATTTTTCTGAGGTCTCCAAATACAATGATCCATGTCAGTGGACTTTATCACTCAATGCGAGCATAGCCTTCCTTCTAGCCACCACTGCAGCAGAGCTCGCTCCTGGCAGGGAAGGTGGGGCACGCTCTGCTTGGAAGGTTTGTGGAGGTCTCTTGGGGGCAGAAGTCCAGCGAGGCCACACCTGCCCTCACGGCAGCAGCAGGCCGAGTGAGGCTGAGTTGACCCCCACTCATAGGCTCCTCCTGATAAAGATGCCTTTGAAATCTCGGTGGACACCACAAAGTTTGTCCGAGGAAGACTCCTGATGCTGCCGTGTGGAGATAAGCTGCTGCTGTTTTTAGACTAGGACTCCTGGGCCCTGGGAGAAGCAGCTGTGAACCACGCAAGATGCCCCCTCCACCTGTGTCTAGTAAATTCTAACTGCTAGAGGCAAGACACGATGGTTCTGTCTGCTGATCCAGCCTCTGGCCAGTCCCTCCATTCTCCTCTGACAGGAGGGGTCTAGAAAGGTCCAGAGCAGAGGGTGAGAATTGTTGAAAGAGGCCTTGGGGTCAGCATGTCCTCCAGGAGCATCCCAGCAATGAGATACAGGCTCTGCGGCTCAAACCGCCAGATCCGAGACTTCTGAACCTGAGCTTCTGCTCAGATAACAACACTGTTCTCCAGAGTGGTCCAGAAGCCTGAAGGGGATGCTCAGCTGGCATGCTCAGGCAGGGAAGCCAGGTCTCCAGCTGTGCAATGATCAGGGCAAAGCCTTTCAAGAAGGACTGAGGCAGAGCCAGCAAGCCATGGCCCACCGCACTGCAGAGAGGAGACGGGGGCAGCGCTGGGCAAAGCCGGGAGGGGCAGGGAGTCGGTCACTGCCAAACCTCACTTGTCCCACTTGTCGTCTGTGTGATCCTCCAGGAGACTGAAGGGGCTGGGACACAGGTCACCCTGGAGAGATGGCGGCTGGCAGTGGGACTGGCTGGGACCCACCTTCATCAGATGTCAGGTCCACGCCCTGGTGTCCCGAGGCATCTTTCATATAAAGGTCCTCGCTGAACCCTTCAGAATGCCTCCTGCTGATTTCAGCTTCCCAAGTAAGAGGAAAGGAAAAAAGTTTTCGGAGGCCTTGGCTCAGGCACAAAATGTGGGATGTGTCAGCAAGAGGGACAAGACCAAGGAGTCTGCAGAGCCGTGGGTCGCAGTTTTGGGGTCTGTTTGGGTCTTTGGAAACACCTTGATTGGTTTCTGAACGAGAGGAACAGTGTCTCCAATAGCAGCAGCGATGGAAAACTCCTGGTTCTGGGTTCTGAGATGAATTTATAGTGTGTGGGTTTTAAAAAACCACAATGGTAGATTCAGAGTTTATCAATATTTTACTATAGTCATCTCCATGGCACTACTAAACCGGGATGAACATGGAAAAGTCTATCTACTATAGAGCCTCCAGATACTTATTTCACTTTGCCTGTTTTCCTCCACACCAGTCCTCCTAGGATAACAGGCTGTCTGGATGGAGGTCACACCAGTTTCAAGCCCCAGCACTGCCATTTCCCAGCCCCATGACCCTGGATATGCATGCTGTCTCTCCAGTCATGTTCGACTCTTTGTGACCCCATGGACTATAGCCCCGCAGGCTCCTGTGTCCGTGGGATTCTCCAGGCAAGAGTATTAGAGTGGGTGCCATGCCCTCCTCCAGGGGATCTTCCCCACCCAGGGAACAAACCCGCATCTCTTTCATCTCCTGAATCGGGAGGCGGGTACTTTACCACTAGTGCCGCCTGGGAAGCCTAAGACTGGACAGCTGGACTGAACCCTGAATTTTCTCATCTCTAAGATGGGAAGGTAACACTGACCCCAGGGACAGTCGTATGGGGCTAATCTGACGAAGTGCCTGGCGTGGAGCTTGGCACATAATAGGAAGTTAGTTAACAAATAGCAGCTTGTGCTTATAATTTTGTCTTTGACACGGTGGACACCCATGGGTGGCTTGGTGTGCTCTGGAGAACCTCTTGTCCTTTCCTGGGCACCCATTGCCTGCTGGTCAGGGAGGGGAGCCCAGGCAAGCCGGAGGATGGTCGGTGTGGGCAGGGCATTCAGTCCTGGTGGATCTGACAGCCCCTTTCCCGCCGCAAGCATTCCTTGCCTACTCTGAAGGCAGAATGCAGACCCCAGGCGAGTTTGGTACCATGCCCCAGCCTGCCAGCACGCACTCCTTGAAGCAGATACGTGTGGGCTCCAGCCCGTCAGAAGAATTCATTAGGACAGTCAGTGATATGGTGCTGAAACCGGAGGCTCATTCGGGCGGGCTGGGGATAGGGAAGTCTTGTCCCTGCTGAACCTCTCCAGCTGATAAAGGCAGCCTCCGCTGGCAGATTTCATTTTTCACTGGGCCATCTGTATCCAGTCAAGGATAACTTGTCTTTCTGAAAAAGCTCCTCGTCAGCATCAGCCCTGCAGAACATCCCCCTCTGTGAGTCAGGCACCGCTCCTGCCGCCTGAGGTCATGGGGATGGGGTGGTGTCAACAAACCAGTGTCATCGTAATATACACGGAAGCATTGAAGTGACCGAGTGTTTATGTGGCTGATGCCCTGTTGCTTTTTATCAGCCCGAGTTATTGCCGATTTAGCTCTGTGCTAGCTGGCCTATAAATCTTCAGAACAGTGTTTTTATTTTCTTAATTTTGTCATTGCTGTTATCAGCTTTTATCACCTGTTTATGTAGAGAGCATTACTACTCTCTGCAGTCATTCTTATTCTTTATCCCTTCTCCCTCACTCCTCCCACTGCCTTTTATTCCCTCCCTCTCTTACAGGTTGGATATTTCCAATTTGAGAGAGTCAGTCTAGCCCTTCCTCTGATGCTATGGTTCTCATGTCAGTCCTGAGAGGACATCTTAGAGGACATGGTCCATCATTATGGAAGGCTCATAGCTTTGAGGGGAGCTTAAGAGAACGATCAAGTTCTGGCCTTCAAATCCACTCTGTCCTCTGCCTTTTTGTGACTGCCAAAAAGTTTAAGACCAACTGTAGTGGTTGGGTCTTCCCAGAACATCCCTTTGGAGCCACGGTTGACCAGAGATGCTCTTGCCTACAGTAGGTACTTCCAGTCCACAGCTATAGATAAGACATACCCTGCTAGCCACTGTTGTCCAGCCACTACCATTAGAACCACTTTTATGGACCTTCTGGAAACAGGGACATTTAAACTAGGTTAAGGAGTGATGTCATTCACTGTCTGACTTAAGGTCAGAGATAAATTTATAACGTCATTCATTTAGTAGTTACATATTGTGAGCCTTTTATGTGTCTGGCCCTTAGTTCAGAGATGAAGCAAGCATGATCCGCTCCCCAGGGCCTCACAATCTAGTAGAAGAAGCAGAAACTAAAGCAGATAATACAGGTGTGGGGGAAGGATCAAGGATGAATTTTGCCTGAAGAGGCTAGGAAAGGCTAAGCTGTCAGAATAGTTTTCAGCCTGGACTTGAAGGATGCATGTGAGTTTCTGAGAAGAAAAAGAAGGGGAAGAACTCTCCAGGTGGAAGGATCTACCAGAATTAAAAGGACCAGGAGGACTTCCCTGGTGGTCTAATGGTTAAGACTGAGCTTCCAATGCAGTGGGCATGGGTTCGATCTCTGGTCTTGGAACTAAGATCCCACATGCCGAAAGTAAATAAATAGAATATACATGTTGAGTCGTGTCTCTTTGTGAACCCATGGACTGCAGCCTGCCAGGCTCCTCTGTCCATGGAATTTCCCAGGCTAAGAATACTTGAGCGGGTTGCCGTTTCCTCCTCCAGGGGATCTTTCTGACCCAGGGACTGAACACACATCTCTTGTGTTTCCTGCATTGCAGGCAGATTCTTTACTGCTGAGCCACCGGGGAAGCCCATGTCTGTACTCAGAGTCAATTACTCCCTTCTCCCAGAAGCCCTTGTTGTGTGGTTCTTCAACAGCTGCTCCTTAAGAATGAGGTCAAAGAGAAACAGAACAACAGTCTCTGATTCTTTCTGTTTTGAAGATGGCTCAGTTTGCCAGGGCTATGTCCCTGCCCGTATTCTTGTACTTCCTCCCCCGTGCTTGTTCTTTTTTTTTTTTTTTTAAATATTTATCTGTTCATTTTTATTTCTTTGGCTGTGCTGGGTCTTTGTTGCTGCATGAGGGCTCTTTAGTTGCGGCATGTGGGATCTAGATCCCTGGCCAGAGATTGAACCCCCGGCCCCCTGCATTGGGAGCTCAGAGTCTTAGCCACTGGACCTTCAGGGAAGTCCCCACGTGCCTATTCTAAAGCCTTCTTTGCTTTAGAACCTAGAGTCCATCCCAACGGTGATTAGGACCATAGACTTGATTCCTCTCTCATGGGTAGGACAGCACTCGTCCAGAAAGAGATGCTGCAGGCCAGGAACTGGGCCTCTGGCCCTGGAGACCCCAGCACAGCCAATGGCAAGAAAGGAGTGGTTTTTAAAGAAATGTTTTTTCTACCTTTCACTGAGTTGACCAGTAATTTCCTTGCCAGTTGTCATAGCCTTTTCCTTGATAGCAGTGTATATAGTCGCTCAGGCCCTGAAACCTCTGACCACGAATAGTTGTCCCAGGGCAGTGATAGGAGGAATGAAATGTAACATGTTCAGACCACAGCTTTGCTGCTGACTGGTGGTGGTTAAGTGTATATGAGGTATTTGGACTTCTCTGAACCTCATTTTCTTCATCTGTATAATGGGAATAGAGTAACAAGTTCACTTAGAGTTTCTGTAAGAATTAAGCTAGACTTTGTGTACAAAGTGCCTGGCTTTGCTGGTAATCAGCCAGTTGCCTTGACTACTCCTACCCCCTGCCTTAGCCTCATATAATGATGGAGGTGGATGATAACTTAAAAAAAAAAAAATGATGCATCTACCTACAATTCTTCTGCTGGATCCCATTCATCAGATTAGGAGAACAGTTAGTGACCCATCTGGATAGAAGACTGTAGCTGTGGCTTTATCATGACTATGCTCCAATCTCTCTGAATCTGTAACACTGAATAGTAATGGGTTTGCAGTGAGAATCCGAAGAGATAATGCCTTTAAGGGGCTTAGCAATTTTCCCAGTACATTGAGAGCCCTCAACAAGGGAAGCTGCTCTGATGTAAATTGCTCTGATGAAATAAGGCTGAAAGGATTCTGAGTCAAAGGACCATAGAACTGTAAAGGAGCTTAGAATCCAATCTTCTTGTTTGCAGAAAAACAAGGGGCCACATCATGAGTGGCAAAGGCCGGACTCAAATCCAGGTAGCCTAACTCATAGTCCAGAGTTCCCTACATCTAATCATCTAATCAGCAGGAAATGGTTAATCCTCGCACAAGACTTTGTTTTTCCTACAAAGCTGGAAGACCAGAACAACCCTCAAGGAAGGTCATTAATATTGGGATTTTGTTATTTTGAGGCTAATTAGGAGTCACATTGCTGTGTTCCCCAAGGGAGAAACTGTAAGAGGAGGCCGGGGCTTCGTTTCCAGCAATATGGAAGCTGTTCCTTGTTGCTTTTGAGCCCAGCCCCAGTGGGGATCAGAGTCCCTGGGAGCTAAAGGGACATACATCATCCAGAAATCTGGCTGTCTTGAGCCAAATACTAATACAAATACAAGCAAGACCCCAAATTGGGATTTCAGCTCTCTTTAGCAAAATGAGGCATTTTAGCAGATAAGACAAAGCTGGGGAAATTGGCAAAAATCAAATATCAGCCTCAAAACAATTGTATTTGGAGCAGAATATTGACCATATGTAGAGAGTGTAAAAGTGATTTTTAAGTAGAATTTTTTCTGTTTTCTTTTCCTGTGTGTTTATTTTGGCCATTAGCTCAAGAAGACTATTGAAAATCTTCCTCTAGGAGCTGGCCTCGTTTTTACATTTTTTTGCCCTTGTTTTAGTCTGAAACAGCCAGGATCCATAAGCATGGGAAAGGAGGGGGTGAAGGGAGGTGAGCCCACTGCTCTGTGTCTCCTGCAGTGTTTTTATGTGGACTCCTAGTTAGTGGGGCAGATGGTGAAAGTCAAAGGTTTTAGAGCCCACAGTCCCGGGTTTGTATCCAACTCTGCCATACCCCTCCTATGATCCTGAGCAAGTCATGTAGCCTATCTCAATCTCATTCTCTAATCTTCCAAAAGGAAATAATAATAGTACTTGTATCTGTCTAGGTCCTATCAGGAGACAGAAACCACACAATGATTTGGACAGGGGTGGCTTATTCTCAAGAAGTATTAAACTCAGATATTGGTGCATTCAAAGATATGAAGAGAACCCTAAAGGGTAATCCAAGGCTGAGGGAAACTGCTCAAGGAAGGACAAACATGGGATGGGAGGCCTTCCAGAGGCTCATGTGCAGACCTGGTGGGAGAAGATGTGGGTGGAGCCCCCCAGGTGGCAAGCAAGTCTGCCAGGTTGTTCGGTCCAGAGCTGGTCCACAGTAGCCAGGCAGTAGGAAACAGCCCAGGTACAGGTGAGCCAAGGTGGGTGGGCAAAGAAGTATGGTGATGGGAGTCCACTTCCCGGCAGGTGACATTTGGCCTGGAATCTGAGTGTTGGTATCAGGAGGCCACGGGAAATGATTGTCCAAGGCGCAGGCAAGCAGAGGCTGGTGGGCAGGTGTAAGGGGATTAGGGAGCCTGGGAGGGGCCTGGAGTGTCTGTGTGAGGAAGACCAGAGGGAAGTGGTCACTGGGCTCCAGGTAGGGCAGGCTGCTGAGAGACTAGGCACCCTAGGTGGGCTGGAACACCAGTGGACATCTCCACAATGCATGAGCAGAGCAGCAGGAGCAACCAAAAGCAAAGCAAGTGCAAAAAAATCCACCACCACCCCCGCCCCGTAGTGTCTCTCCATTGCCCTCTGTTGACAAAGCTTGACATGGTGCTCCGTGTGAAGAAGAAATACTTCAAGAATCCCATCTATCATTGCAAAGCAGGTACTGAAGGGTGAATTTGGAGCTGAGAGGTAATAAACTGATTAACTGGAACAAGACATCAAAGAGTTGTTTGAGAGATTAAATGAAAGAGATCATGGAAGGTCTTCGTCACAATGCCTAGTAACTTGCAGTAAATGGAATCTGTTCTTTTGATTGATGCTAGAGGGTATTCATCCACATTTTCCAAAATGTATATGGTCTTTATTTAGTAATAAACTCCATTGTTCAATGAGAAACCAGCACAGAAGGACAGCCTCAATATCCTGTAAATGCTCTAGATGAAAGCACTCCCACAAGGTGCAGGCTTTGTATGGTGAAAATTAGCAAGTAACACCTTACGGATGCTTTCTGGGTGGCTGCAGCCTGGCTACTCTGGAATAGGATTGTGATGACCTGTCTCCCATCCACCAAGATTTACAGAGGTGCTGAGGGGTTCCCCAAAAGTGACACTTGTTTGGCCTTTATACCTTTCCCCAGCCTGTGCCATGTCTCCTGATGGCTCATTTTCACATTTCCCTGCATGAAAGAAGCTTCATTGGCCCCCAGAATTTTGGGAATAAAGTGAACTGAATCTTAGAGGTCACCTGTCCAGATTTCATCTTTCAGAGGAGGCCTGGAAAGCTGAGGTGGATTTCCCAAGACCATCCAGCTCCAGGCCAAACAGTGACTAGAATCCAGGCCTTCTGAGTGTACCATGCCATCTACAAAGGGCGTGCAACAAATGAAACATGTGTTTTATAACCCGAAATTGAGTTCCCAAAAATGAGTGGATGTAAGTATGTGTATTTGTTTGTGCCCTCCCTGGAACTCAGAATATGATTTTATTCAAAAATAGGGTCATTGCAGATGTAATTGGTTAAGACAAAGCCATACTGGAGTAGGATGCGTCCTTACCAATGTGATTAGTTCCTTATAAGAAGAGGAGAAGAGAGACAGAGACGCAGGGGAGAAGGTCATGTGAAGACGGAGGCAGAGATTGGGGTGATCACAAGTCAAGGGACATCAGGGTTGCTGGCAACCTCCGGAAACTAGGAGATGTGCATGAACAAATATTCCCTCTGGGCCCTCAAGAAGAACCCAATCCTGCTGACACCTTTATTTCAGACTTCCGTCCTCCAGAACTGTGGGAGGATAAATTTCTGTTGTTTTAAGCCACTCAGTTGTGGGAAACTGAATACAGTGCGCAAAGATGAATGTCCGGTGATGCCGTGTGCCAGGAGGTCTTGTGCCTAGTGTAACTCCATCGTTGCTTGTCTCATTTCACAGAGATTTTTATCTCAGTTCCTCGGCCTGACCATCAAGATTCACCAGGTGTCCATCTTCTAGCGTTATTTGTTCTGTCCTGTGGGAGATGCTGAAGCTTAGAGAGACAGAGTAATTTGCCAGGTCAGAAGTCTGGTGAGGAGCTGATTGATATTTGGAGCAGTTCTGTTTTCTTCCCAAGTCAATGCTCATTCTACCGCACCATAAATCTTCTCTTTGTAACATAAATATCAGCGGTGGGGGGATCTGATAACTGAGGTTATTGTATGAATTGAATTTAGTTTTCTCCTTAAATCTGACAAGGATGCAGCACCACCTTTACCATGCTGCCCTCACCACCGAATAATTTAAACTCATTACCCTTGGGAGAAGATGCAAAACCTGTGTAACAAATGTATCAATTAGAATAAAGCAACACTTATTTAAAGAATTGTCCACCATGGTTATGTAAGACTTTTTCTGGGAATGGAAGATGTAATTTGTAGAAATTAACTGTTGCTGTCCAGTTGCTAAGTCGTACCCAACTCTTTGTGACCCCATGGACTGCAGCACTCCAGGCTTCCCTGTCCTTCACTATCTTCCAGAGTTTACTCAAATTCATGTCCATTGAGTCAGTGATGCCGTTCAACCATCTCGTCCTCTGTCGTCCCCTTTCCTCATGCCTTCAGCCTTTCTCAGCTTCAGGGTCTTTTCCAATGAGTCAGCTCTTTGAATCAGGTGGCCAAAGTATTGGAATTTCAGCTTCAGAATCAGTCCTTCCAATGAGCATTCAGGGTTGATTTCCTTTAGGATTGACTGCTTTGATCTCCTTGCCGTCCAAGGGACTCTCAAGAGTTCTCCAGCACCACAGGTCAAAAGCATCAATTCTTTGGCGCTCAGCCTTCTTCATGGCCCTACTCTCACATCCATACATACTACTGGAGAAACTGTGCCTTTGACTACATGGACTTTTCACCACTAGCGCTGCCTGGGATGCTGGAAACTATTAATAGTTTCTTGTTTAACAGAAAAAAGAAAACTTATTACTTACTTAATACTTATCTGGTAAATACAACCACCTTGAAAAATTGTTATTTTCCTTGGTCAAACTCTTAAAAATTTCACAGGAAGAATTTCTTCGTACATCCACACACACCCACATACATACACAGGCAAATTAGTAAAACAATTGAGATATCATTTCACATTTACTAGAATAGAATAATACCAATTAATGGAGACAATGTGGAACACAGGAATTCTCATATACTGCCAATAAAAGTGTAAAACAGTAAAGTCATTTGGAAAACTCTTGGCCCATTCCTTATAAAGTCAAATATACATCTACCCCATGACACAACAATTCCACTCCTCAGTGTCTATTCAAAAGAAATGGAAGCATACATCCACAATAAAAGTTGTACAAGAATGTTTATATCATCTCTATTCACAACAGTAAAAACCTGGAAACAGCTTAAATATTTATCAGTAGGAGAAGGCATAAATAAATTAATTATGACACATTCATACAATAGAATGCTATGTGGTAATAATAAAAGAATGAATGGATGATCCTTGCAACAAAATGGATGAATTTCAAAAATTTTTGAATGAAAGAAGCC
Source organism: Cervus elaphus (assembly GCF_910594005.1). Lineage (NCBI taxonomy): Eukaryota > Metazoa > Chordata > Mammalia > Artiodactyla > Cervidae > Cervus > Cervus elaphus. The sequence continues at coordinate 76,425,263 of NC_057815.1, read as the reverse complement.
AGAAACAAAAGTGAATGTATTGTATGATCCTTTTCATATGAAGTTCAAGATAAGGCAAAATAATTCATAGATAGAAACCAGAATTATTGTTGCCTATGGTGAGTGGGGAGAGAGGATCTCAGGGAACTTCTAGGGTGATAGAGATGTTCTACATCTTTACTGAGGTTTTGATTACTTGGGTATATACATTTATCAAAAGTCATCAAATTGTATGCTTAAAATTGATGCATTTTATAGATTTTACCTCATTTAAAAAATACTCCAGTCTACCCAACAATCTTTGAGGAGGATGAAGAGAAAAGAATATTTGGAGTAAGGTCAGTAAAGAGAACAAGAATTTTTATTGTTTGTCGTTCAGTTTTACTAAGTCGTGTCCAACTCTTTGCGACTTCATGGATTGCAGCATGCCAGGCTTCCCTGTCCTTCACTATCTCCCAGAGTTTGCTCAAGCTCATGTCCATTGAGTCAGTGATGCTATCCAACCACCTCATCCTCTGTCACCCACCTCCTCTTGTCCTCCATCTTTCCCAGAACCAGAGTCTTTTCCAGCTTGTTGGCTCTTCGCATCAGGTGGCCCAAGTATTGGAGCTTCAGCTTCAGCATCAGTCCTTCCAATGAATGCTCTGGAGGTGTGTTAAAGATTGTTGAGGCTGGGTGTTTAGGTATATGGCAGTTTAGTATACTTTTCACTCTACTGTTATGCATGCTGAAAATTTCCATGATGCTTTTAAAAAATTACGTGCAAAAGCCAAGGCATCCTCAGTGTGGAAGAATCCAAGAAATTCTCTTTCAGAAGGGAAGCAGACAAGAATGTCTTCTTGTTACCACGATTATTTAACAGAAATTAGCAACACTGGCAAGAACTATTCAAGGAGAGATAGAGACAAGAGATATAAATAATAGAGATAAGACACAAAACATAAAATGAAAAAGTTTTGAACAAACATTTCATCAAAGAAGGTGTATAGGAAAATACATCCAAAATATCACTTATTTGTATTAACAGATTACATAATTATATATTTTTCTGATCTCAGGAAAGCATCCAAGAATGATCAGTAAGAGAAAATGAGTCCAGCAGCTGAAAATATAAGAAAATTCACTAGAATGGATTTTATTTGTGCATTGCATCTGAAATATGACTTTAATAGAACAAATGCTCTTCAACATTACACTTTAAATATCAAGACATACAGTTGTCTTAACCCAAAAATAGTGGTATTTTTGCCTGATTCTCTTGCCTTTTCTATACTTAAGTATATCAAGTCCTCCAGTTTTTGAGTTAAGGAAGATTTTAACCTCCAAAGAAACAATTTCATTATCCATGTTTGTTCATAATATGTTTGTTCACAACATATATTTGTTCATAAGATATGTTTGTTCATAGCAAACATGTCCGGGGTTACCTTAGGTGTGATTGAGTCTGACTACAAGACTTTCCATAAGACTAATGAGACCCAGTGAGCTTTATTTATGTCCCTGTATCTCAGGGTCCTCTGAATTCAGGTTGCACAATTCCTACCTTGTCTCTACTCACAGAAGTCTGTATACCTCACAATCTGCTGCTTCACTTGGCTGGCTTTTGCATTTATTTGATTCTTAAGATATTTAAGTATCTCTGGTCTAGTTTTAAAGACCTCTAAACTGGGTAGAATTCTGCATTCTTTTAATATTTTTCCAGTGTTGGAGTCCAACGACCCAGAAGAGATATTGAAACAACATCCAACCCAACTGGATTCTGGATATTTCTCATTGCATTGTCTGACCTTGTGCTCACAACTTCCAAAGTTATCCTATTGATGATGAAGATGGGACAGGAATTTGAAATGCTGTAACTCTTTAAAGGGAAATGTTCCTTGAATCCAATTTTTCTCTTATGAAGTTGCTATGTTCATAATGATAATATTTAAAGGAAATAAATTGCCTCTGTTGCCTCATAAATCAAAACTTTCCCTTGTAGCAAATGGTACTTTTGCCCAGGAAAATTAATTCCTCTCTCTGAGGGGCAAGTACTAATTAATTCCTCTCTATGAGGGGAAAGTATTAACATTAAAACCCTAGGAGAATTTGCCCCAGACTTCTTACACGTACTTGTGTGCCCAGATATGTAGATGGAGAACTCTCTTTGATGACAGTACAAGATTGAAATCAGAGTGAAGAAAAGAATCAACTCATTGCTTTTGTCGCTGCTGTTGATATTGCTGAGAAAGGGCTGCCCCCCACCTCTGACGCCCACCCAGCTTCCCATCAAAAACAAACCAGCCTACTTAATCCTAGCAATCAACCCAAGTTTCCCTCCTGGCTCCTCCAGGGGATACTGGCAAATTCCTGAAAGTGTACTCAGGGTAGTTTTCTTTTCTCTGTATTTGCTTAATGCTAATTGATGCCTCCACTTCAGCAAATGGCCATCCTTCCTCTGTTAATCCAAGGGACTTGGAATAAAAGTGTGGACATGGGTACAGCTACAGGATCACTCTTTTCCTGGCTCTCCTCTCATTTATTTGCTTTTTTTGGTCCCTCTCTACCCACCTTCCAATGGCTTTCAGAGCATGGTTTATTGAAGCATAGTGCAGACCTGAATATAAAACTAAATAATAATAATAATACCTCATTTATTAAGCACATAACTATGTACCAGCTACTGGGCTAACCACTTTCCATGGATCGAATAATCCCCACAGCCCAATGACATGCTGCTTCCCAGTCATCTCCACTTGGGTCTTCCAGAGGAATCGGCAGATCAATATGCTCACAATGAAACCCATCACCTTCTTTCCCAAGCCCCTTCCTTCTCCTCCTCAGTGGCTTCAACAGGAAATCTGGGAGTCATCCTGGACTCCTCTTTCCTTATGCCCCTACCTGACGTTCAATCAAATATGGAGCCCTAAATCTAAGTCTAAACCTCTCTCCACTGCCTTCACCTGTCTCCAGCTCCCACCCCTATGGTCTGTCTCTGGATTATATTACAACCTGATAACTGCTCTCTGCATCTCCAGTCTTTCCCTTCTACAATCTACACTGGATCAGCAGTCAAGAGAGACTTGTCTAAAAAGGCAAGTCATCTCACCTCATTGCCTGTTTCCCTTAGGATTAAGCCTAAACTTCCCAGGGGTTTAACAGGCCTTTGGACACCTGACCCTTTCCTTGCCCCCGAACTCATAGCTCCATGAATCTACCTTATAGAGCTTTTGTTCCAAAGTGAAAGTGAAAGTCGCTCAGTCGTGTCTGACTCTTTGCGACCCCATAGACTATACAGTCCATGGAATTCTCCAGGACAGAATATTGGAATGGGTAGCCTTTCCCTTCTCCAGGGGATCTTCCCAACCCAGGGATTGAACCCAGGTCTCCTGCATTGCAGGCGGATTCTTTATCAGCTGAGCCACAAGGGAAGTTTTTGTTCTAAACTGTGTCTGAATTCTGAATTCCTCTCTCTATAGCTTCCTCTTCCCAGTTTTCCCAAATCCCATAACTCTTATTCATCCTCCAGGTCTCAGCCTAAACAGAGAGGCACTTCCTGATTTCCAGCCTTCTATCTCTGTGACCCTTCACAAATACTACTTTCCTCCTATGATTGCACCTACCATGCTGCTCTAGACTTTAAACCCCCTACTGTAGGCAGAATGATGGCTCCCCAAAGATGTCTCTCAATCCCTAGAACCTGTGAATATGTTACTTTACAAGGTGAAAGGAACTTGGCTGATGTGATTAAGTTAAAGATTTTTAAATGGGGAGATTATCTTGGAATGGGCTTCCCTGACGGCTCATAGGACATCTTTGCAACCCTGTGGACTGTATCGTAGCCCACCAGGCTCTTCTGTCCATGGGATTTCCCAGGCAAGAATACTGGAGTGGGTTGCCATTTCCTCCTCCAGGGGACCTTCTCGACCCAGGAATCAAACCCGCATCTCCTGCGTCTCCAGTATTGCAGGTGGATTCTTTACCTGCTGAGCCATCAGAGAAGCCCACGTGGGCAGCCTCTCGAAGCTGGAAAAGGCATGGAAACAGATTTCCCTCAGAGCTCCCAGAAGGAAGGCAGTCCTGATGATATCTTTATTTTAGTCTAGTGAGAACCATTTTTGACCACTGATCTTCAGAAGGGTAATATTAAAAAATTTATGTTGCTTTAAGCCACTAAGTTTGTGGCAATTTGCTATAGCAACAATAGACAACAAACCCATCCTCTGTGCAGATTTTGTTCCCCTCTATATCAATAACATGTTCAGTTCAGTCCCTCAGTCATGTCCGACTCTTTGCGACCCCATGGAGCATGCCCAGCTTCAATATGCCAATAATATGTGGCAGGATGCTATTTGGGGGAAATTTATCCTCATTTTTCTCCTAGCATTCTGCTCTTCCTCTTTCTACTCTAGCATCTAGTCCTTGAGTTCGTTTCTTCAGGATAGTATGACTATAATAGGAAAGAAATTTTGTATTCTATTACAAGTTAATCATTAGAGGGGTGTTGCCTACAAGTTTCAATTATACGTAATGGCCTATCTCTGGGAACCCTGCTTTCCAGGTAATGAGCATTAAGCTAAAATACTTTTAAAAATATTTAAATATTTATTTATTTATTGCTGTGTTGGGTCTTCATTGCTGTGTGGGCTTTTCTCTAGTTGTGGAAAGGGCTTCTCCTTGTAGTGGCTTCTCTTGTTGCCCATGGAATGTGGAATCCTTCTTGACCAGGAATCAAACCAGTGTCCCCTGCATTGCAATTCCTAACCAGTGGACCACGAGGGAAGCCCCCTAAAATACTTCTGTTTATCTCACAGGAAACATTCTGACCAGCCCCACCAGTGAGTGACCGCAGGGAAGAAGAAATGAACACATAGCCATTCGTGGCTGATGGGAACCAGGAAGTGTGTTTGACTTTACTCTCTCTCCTTTTAGTGAAAGAGAGCTTGAATTCTAACTCAGGGAAGAAGGTTCTTTGGGGCATGAGCCCACCATCTTCTCGGTTTGCTGGCTTTTCGAATAAGGTCATTATTCCTTGCCCCAACAGCTCATCTCTTGATTACTGGCCTGTTGTGCAGCAAGCAGTATGAGCTTAGACTCAGTAACATGAGAAGAGGAAATGGCCAGCTGGTCCCTCTTTTGAATCTTTATGTTTGTATTTACCAAAAAATATCATGAAGGGAATGACTCTAAGAGGAAATTACAAGGTTTAAAAGAAGAAGGGATTTCTCTTGAAGACCAGAAAAACATTCCTTCAGGCAAGAGGAGGTAGAAAGAGAAAAGAGCAGCTTAAGAAGAGAGAAAGCAAGAGCCCAGGAAGGGGGATGATGTGTCTTAGGTAGTCAGGGTGGTGGAGTGCCGTATGTAGCCCAGCTGAATATCTAGTGCCCTCTTGGTCTGGAGAGACCAGGCAGACAGGGGAAGTGTCTCAGTGGATATCTATTATAAACGCACAGATTCCTGGAACACCAGAAAGATCACCTTTCAGGCTTTGGCGATGAGTCTTCTGAAACATAGACTAGGATTTTGAACATTGACCAAGGTTAGTCCTCAGTGATGTGGGAGTTTGATACAGGAATTAAGCTCCATTCTAGGAAAATAAAGTTATATTTCTTGTGCTCTTGAATGTGTGGGTTGGAATTCAAACCCAACACATGCATCCATCAAAGGAATGAAACACCCCCATGGTTTACTGTCTGTGCTTATTGCTTTCACATATCTGCAAAAGTCAACTTTGCTATGAGTTTAGTAACTATCCTGCCACAATGCAAAATTCTTTCTTAGCTGTCAAAGAAAATATCTTTTATTATCCCATATGATAGCAAGTGTTTGAAGCCTATTTTCTTGAGTTTTGAAATGAAAATTTGGATCTCTAAGCCTAGTATTTTTGTGTGTTCCTTCATTTGCTCAATGCATTCAAATATCAAGGTTATATAGTACATTATGAGTAAGTACTCTGTTAGATGTAAATCCTTTCTCTGACTCTTGCTGGCTGTGTGACCCTGGGCAAATCTCTTAACCTCTTTACAAGAAGCTCATGAGCTAGGCTGGGCTTCTTCAATGACTCAGCAGGTAAAGAAGTGACCTGCAATGCAGGAGATGCAGGAGACACAGGTTTGATTCCTGGGTCAGGAAGATCCCCTAAAGGAGGGCCTCGCAACCCACCCCAGTATTCTTGCCTGGAGAATCCCACGGACAGAGGAGCCTGGCAGGCTACAGACCATGGAGGCTGCAAAGAGTTGGACACAACTGAGTGACTACACACACATACACACATGCATGAGTCAGGCTAACACATAGACTTCTTGTTAAGATTATTTGAGTTAATATAGGTAGAATACTTCATTTGGGTATGCTGTCTAACTTACTTTGTGTTGAATCTTTTTTTAAAAATCTGATATCGGCCTAGAGATTGAACTAATGTCCTATGTTGTGATTGGAGATAAAAGAGATGATAATTTAATATGAAAAGCACCCTGCTGTTGAGTATGGCTAGTTGTTTTTAGCCTGTGCAGGCTCTGTTGTAGGTACTGGGAATTTCGATGAACAAAACAAAAAAATTCTGCTCCTATGGAGCTTACATTCTATTAGGGGAAATAGGAAAAAACATGAACAACTAAACTAAATAAATATTTTCTAAGTCAGGTGAAGAACAACACATCAGGGTAAAGGGGATGTGTGTTCCGTTTTAAATAAGGTGGTTATTTGGACAGAGGCTGGAGGGACGTGAGGGAGGAGGGAAAAGAGCTCCAGGCAGAGCAGCCAAGTGCAGAGGCCTGGGATGGGGCATCATTGTGTACCTGAGGACCAGTAAGGAGGCCAGTTAGCTGGAGCAAAGTGGGCAAATAGTGGATGAGAAGTTGCAGGAGCCAGATAGTGGAGGGACCTTGCAGGGAATTGTAAACATTTTTGCTTTCATTCTGCCTGGGAAACCACTAGAGAGTTTTGAGCAGAAGAGTAACATAATTTGACTTGGAAATTAAAAGGATCCTGACTCAGCAATTCCAATGCTACATATGTATGAAAAATATTGGCAACAGATAGTCAAACAAAAACTTGTATGAGAATGCTCATAGCAGCCTTGTTCACGGTAGTTAAAAGGTGGAAATAACCAAACATCCATCAGCTAATGAATGGATAAATAAAATGTGGTCTATCCAGAAAATGGAATATTATTCAGCTGTAAAAAAGAATGACATGCTAATACATGCTATAACATGGATGAAACACAAAAACGTATTAAGTGAAAGTCACATATTTGTGATTCCGTTTAAATGAAATGTCCAGCATGGGCAAATCCATAGAAAAAGAAAGCAAATTAGTGGCCGCCAGAAGTGGGGGAAAGGGAGAACAGGCCGTGACTGGGTATGGGTTTCCTTGTGGGATAATGAAATGTTTTAAAACTGGATACAGGTGATAATAGCACAACGTAGTAAATGCACTAAAAGCCATTGCCTTGTGCACTTTTAAATGTTTAATTTCGTCTTATGTGAATTTTAACTCTTAAAAAACAATTTAAAAGATCCCTCAGGTTTCTATGTGATGAACAGACTGAAGTGGAATAAGGAAGAAGATCAATGAGGAGGCTCCCATGATAATCCAGGAGAGGTGGCTTGGAGGAGCTGGTGTGGTAGAGACGGTGAGCAGTAGGCAGATTTGGATATATAATCTGAAAGGAAGTTTCCTCAGTGTCCGCTCAGAGGCTCCCTCTGTGAGGGCGCTGGTATTTACTCAGCACTGAGCAGGACTAGATGTAGGAAGCCTGAGTGGTGCTCATCTCAAGGCAAGCACTAGACCCGAGGATGGCCACAGTGATGGGGTACTGTGGGCCACAGAGACCTTTTGTCCGGGACAATATGCTGGGGTCCCATTACCCTTGATGAAGGATTACACTGCACTTAAGAGTGGATCCTGTGTTAAATCTCTATATAAACTATTTTCTTCCGACCCATTAATAAACATCACTTTGAGAGTGTACCAAATGCAATGCTGGGTCTTAATTGTCCAGAACAGTGACTGAGCCCTACTTGGTCAAGATTTTCTTGACTTAACAGCTGTCCAGAAAGTGACAAATTTATGATTTGAGAGCTGTTTCGTTTTTCTGCCTGAATCACACAATAATTTGTGGGAATTAGCTCCCTGATAAGATAAGGGGGTGGGGGTGGGGAGCTGGGGAGGGGAGGGCAGAGGGCATTCAATGCCCCTCAGTGTTCCAGGGAGAGCTGTGGAATTTTCGCCGCAAACCTGGACGCACTGCAGGGACCATTAAAGGATTAACCGGCCCTGGTGGGGCGGCTGCGCAGCGGTGAGGTTAGTAAATCACGGGAGGCCGGGTCATTATCCTGGGAGTTCATTCAAGTCGTATCCGCAGAGTCACCGGCAATCCTCTGGAGTCTCCGGGGAGAACAGCAAAACCCCAAGCTGAACTCCCGGCCTCGAAGGGCTGAGACTTCAGGTCACAGGCACCGGATTGCTTTCTCTTCTTGGCACAAACCCTCTCCCAAGTCTTCCATCCTGCCTTCATTATCAGCACATTTTTGTGGGGGCAATCCACTGCAAGTTGACTTCTCTCTACCAAAATTGTATCAACTTTGCATTTAGTTGCTTTAGGAAAATAATGTTCTTTTCTGAAACACAAGGACAAGCATATTGAACAAAAGGAAGTTTTCCTTCCTGGCGTTTGTCAACAAAGGCTTAGGTGGTTGCCTTTCCTCTTTGTAGTTTTTCTTTTTATCAGGCAGAGGTAGGAGTCTTATTTCACTTAAACATGCAACTATTAAACAAAGAACTCTAATTCATCTGGCACTATGGAATATGGAGGTTCTTGACAAAGGCAATAAGTGGAAATAAAAAATGAACTTGAGTTGCTTGTGTTTCACTCCCCAGATGCCCAGCAAAACGGCAGCAAATCTTTTCCCCTGACCCTTTTCAGGACATTTATTAATTATGCTGCCGAGTGAGACTCTGTTTGAGAAATCTGCCTCTGTGTCCTCATGGACTCTGACCGACATCTGAAAGATCAATTTTGCAGAAAGAGGGGATTTTGCATTGCCGGTTTAAGGGCTCTCTGGGCCCTAACGCACCACTGCTGAAGGGGTGTTAACAGATGAGGAGGAAGTATTCTGCTCGATCCAATCAACTAACCTGCTACCAAGCAAAGGTCCTGAGGGCATCGGGCCTGGGGTGGGTGGCCTGATAAATGGACGGAGGAACAAGCCCGCTGGGAGCTGGAGGCAAGTGTGTGATTAAGAGTCCCACAGCTTGGATGAAATCCTGACTGTGACTATGGACAAGTCATTTGATGCCTCTGAGCCTGTCTCTCCATTTATAAAGTGAATAACAGTACTTTCTATTTAGGGTAGTTTGTGGATCCGTGTCCGACATGGAGTAAGAACTATGTAGCTAGGTATTATTATCTTTGCTTGGGGGGCAAAGGATTGCTTCCTTTACTGTGTCCAGGGCAAACATTGACCATCCCCAGGGATGCTTTCTGGTTCAGTGCTGGACTGTGCTTTGTTTGTGGTCCCTTGCCTAGTTTCATCCAGTGGAGGAGAAAGAACATTGGACTTGGGGGTCAGAAAATTTGGTTTAGGGTGCCTTCTTCCACTGATGAGATAAGTACACTTGGGAAAAATTCCTTATTCTGTCCAAGTCTCAGTTTCCTAATTTGTCAAATGGCACACTCACCTGGGCTCACTGATAAATTGTGAGACTCAAGTAGATAACTAATTTACACTGCTGTGCGTGTAGGCTGGAAAGCACTCTATGGATGGAAGATGGTGGCAGGAAGGGATGGGCTACTGGATAATGGGCTTTTGATGTCAGGGGCTGTGCCAGTCCCTTCCCATGGCCTTGGTCTCAAGGAGGGACTGGGAATTAAAGATAGAAGGGGTCAGAATGATCCTAACTCCATACATGCTTCACTTTCTGGAGGTGGGACAGACGTGTCATCCTCACCCGAGATGCCAGGTTGACCTTTGCAGGACTAGGCACTGACTTCTAGCAGCTCTGCTTATAGCGCTAAAATCACACCGATAATCGCTAACTCAGTCACCTCATTCTCCTGCCTCCCTGGAAGAGCCATTCTGAAGTGTGGTGATTAACCCTGTTCAGCTTAAGCTCAAGAGGCCTGGCTACATGCACACTAGATGGAGTGGCTCCAATAAATGTAACTGGATTCCAGTCCCCAAAGCCAGAGGAAACAGAGCAGGTGCTGACCCACTCTGGCTCTCAGGAGCTTGTGGTTTCTCAGTGGAAGGAAAGCAGCAAAGACAGACCAGGACTTAATTCAGAGGACGGCCCGGTGTCTTTCTTCTGTGCCCGGCTGAGCTCCCTTTTATATACTGTGTGATATGCTAAGCTGTATGGTTTTGCAAAAACCCACCCTCAAAGCAATAAATGATTCCTAAATGCACAGGGCCTTTTTTTAGTGCTTTACCTGTTGGTTTGTTTGGCCTTGATGCACAGCATGTGGGATCTTAGTTTCCCCATCAGGGATCAACCAGAGCCCCCTGCATTGGGAGCACAGAGTCTTAACTACTGGACCACTAGTGAAGTCCCCTTAATACTTTTATCTGTTCTACTCACCACCTTAGCAGGGAGCAGCTCTGGGTTAGATAAGGGTCGGGGCGGGGGCGGGGCGCGGTGCAGAGAGGGGTCATGGTTTAAAACATGAGATACCCAATTTCTCTACATCATCAAACACCCCCCAGATGTGAGCCTTCCCTGGGAACTGTGCCCAGGTTTGGAACTGTGGAAGCTGGGTTCACCACCCCCTTGCCTGCGTCTGCTCTGCTGCTTTCTGATGAGGACTCGTCCTGGGCTTCTGGCACCAGTCTCGATGAACAGAGATCTTTGATCATAATGCTTTTGTGTTATAGACCTCTGCAAGGTAACCTAAAATGATCTAAGGAGACCGTTCTACTTGATTAAATTGCTCTTTCCTCAACTTAGACAAATATGCTTGGAAATGTATTTCCAAGTTATTCCGTGCCTTCCCAACTGAACTCTTTTAAATCCAGCAAACCTATATCTAAAGCACCCTGAGATAGACCTTCCACGTGACCTCCTATCTGTCCCCTGCTAGCCTGGTCCACACCACAGCTTCCTGTAAGTACCGGTTCTCAGTCAACATTAGTTGCCCAGAAATGGTAAATGAGCATTGTCTGATTCAGTCACAGGTATGATTCCTATTTTTGAAGGCTAAATTTTAAAGAAAATTACTATTACAAAAGTAATGTGTCTGCTATCCGAAATAATTCCAAATAAAGTATACAGAATAAAAGGTAAAAGTAATTCTTTCCCTTTATCCCACTCCCATCAGGTACTGAATGTTCATGAATATACAACATTTAAGTGAAAAATGGAATCATGCTGTATATCCTGTCTACAATTTATTTTTTCATTAAAAATACCTTGGATATCTTTCCATGAGTATAAATTTTAGAGCAGGAAACAGGGGTCCGTGAATCCCCCGGGGAATCCGTGGATGGACTTTAGGAGTTTATCCACCCTGAAATTTTATGTGAATGCACGTGCATTTTTCAGGGTTCATGACACCTCATAGGTCTCAGAGGGTTCAGTCACCCCCAAAACGTATAAACAAAAATACCCCAACCCCATATTCAAGGCTGTTTTTGTACTGGATGCTCTAAAATCACAGTTAAAACTTTTAGACATCATTGTTGAATTGCCATTGTGATATATTAGTCTAATGATGACTTTTATGAAATTGCTTTTAAATGCTAAGTATCTTCAAGCATAGAAGCTCGCTCTAACTCAGTAACCTGTTCAGTAGACCACATTGTACCTCTCTTTGCTCTGTAAATTTTGCAGCAGCCTTGGGCCAAAAGCAATAAAATCTGACCTGGACAAATCTGTGTAGTAACAACTGTGCTATTAATGGGGTCTCTGTGCTGGGAGGCTGTGTGACGGTCCGTCCAAACAAAATGGAAAGTGAAAAGCGAGTGAAAGATAGTCCTTAAATCAGGTAACTATTTCAGAAAAAGAAATGGTGAAAGAGCTTGAAGTCTAGGTTGCAAATCAGTTTCTAAGTCTTTACTTTCTCCGACCATAGCCCAGTATAATGCTTGTTAAAAAGTCTCCTAGCAACTGTCCAGCCCTGCTTCATCACAACTGGAAATTATCTCATTAATTTATGTTTCCTTGTGTATTATTTGTGGCCACTGGCACCTTCCCAGAATGTAAGCTCTGCCATCAGTCTTGGTGGTTGCTGTTTCCTCAGTTGCCTAGGAAAGTGCCCAGCAAACAGAACTTCATCAAAATCAGTTGAATGAATGAATAAATCAGTGAATGAATACTGCCCTGCTCTCATCAGTGAGAACTGAACACCTGGAAAGCGAGGCTGGAGTTGTCCACCTTTCCTAATTATCAAGACACAAGCCTGTGTTCCCAAAGGAATAAAAAAGAGAAGGATGCCTGTTTGCAAGTCTCAACTGCAGCTCAACCCTCAGGAAACTGTCAGCTCCAGCTTTAAGGGGGTAACAAGGACGAACATCTTTTCCATTCCTTGATTATGGAATGGGGGGATGACGCTTTTTTATTTTTAACCTTGTCTTCGTTCTAAGATGACAAAATGCACCAGTGTGTACCATGCAGTGATTTCTGCCTCTGACACAAGGGGAAAGGGCTGAGTGGAGACACGGAGCAGCTGTTCTGCTCTTCACTGGCACCCTGACCCTGTTCAGACCCAAAACAGCCCGCAGACTGTCCTCGGGGCCTGCTAGGTGAGGAGCCAAGGATCCGAGTCTGGGGGCGGAGAGAAGAGGCTGCCCCCACCACCCTCCCCAACTCCGGCCCTCCTCCGCCCCCTCGCTGGCACAGCCCTGTCGTATCTGGGACTCATAAATCCCAAGCCAGTATTTGATCCCACAAAGCAAGATTGCGGTTATCTGGGTGGACGGGCCTGTCATGTGGCCGGTAGACAAACCGCAGCCAGGCCGGGCCGCGCCGGATCATTAGTCACCAGGACAGAAGTTCTGAACCGGGTCAGCCCCAGGGCCAGTCCAGCTCAGGCTTCAGACGGGGCCTCCGGAGGACAGCTCATTATTGTACTCAGGGACTCAAAGTCAAGCCTTCCCGTTCTTTGGGAGGTGAGGGGGGTGGTGGTGAGCGAATAAATCTCCCGCATCTGTCGGCAGGGCTTTCCCAACGCTGGTGTGCATAGGAATTGTCCAGGAGAGTGTGTCATACCTGCAGATTAGCTGACTCCATCTCCAGAGATTCTGATCATCTTGTTCCAAGATGACCCGCCACCTCAAGGCTTTCTGTGCTGTATCCCAAACGCTGGTTTCATGTTGTCTAGGCATTCTCCCCTCCCTCCACCCACTCCCCATGCCCTGGGTGGGAGGCTGCAGGACAGTGAGAATGAGGGGCTCTCTGGACTTCTGGCACAGGGCAGTCCACACCCCCTGGTTTAGCTCTCCTGCCCTGGCCCAGACTGGGACCAAGGAGTAAAGAGGGCCAAGCCCAGAGCTGGCAGAGCCAGACCCTGGGAAGCAGGTCAGCTTCTCGAATGATAGCATTCTGAGCAATGATAACATTGGTAACTCTTTGGGCCGGGAAGATCCTCGGGGGAAGGAAGTGGTATTCCACTCCAGTATTCTTGCCTGGAGAATCCCATGGACAGAGGGACTGGCAGGCTACAATCCATGGGGTTGCAAAAAGTTGGACATGACTTAGCAACTAAACAACAACAACAACATTGGTTGCCATTAACTGAGTGCTTTTACATACCAGGTACTGTGCTGAGTGGTTTCTCTGAATTATAAGGCACCAACTTCCCTGGTGGCTCAGAGGGTAAAGCAATAAAGCCTACAATGCAGGAGACTACATTTTCTGTAGTCATAGTGCTGAGGTTGGAAGGTCACTTAAGTGACTCATCCGTACCTCATCTGATAAATGGGCTTAACAGTGGCTCCTATCACATAGGGTTGTGAAAATGGTGAAAAGTCGCTCAGTCGTGTCTTGACTCTGTGACCCCGTGGACTGTAGCCCACCAGGCTCCTCCATCCATGGGATTCTCCAGGCAAGAATACTAGAGTGGGTTGCCATTTCCTTCTCCAGGGGATCTTCCCGACCCAGGGATTGAACCCAGGTCTCCCGCATTGCGGGCAGACGCTTTAACCTCTGAGCCACCAGGGAAGCCCTTGATACCAAGGAGTGGAGCTTGATTCCTCTCACCTTCAGTGTGGGCTGGAGTTAAGGACTCTCTTCCAATGAACAGAATATGGTAGAAATGATGGCCTGTCACTTTGGGGATTCTGTGTTAAGAGACTGCGGCTTACGTCTTCGGGGAAGCCAGACCGTGAGGGGCCGGATGGCACGGCCACATGGTGAGGAACTGAAGGCTCCCGCCATCAGGGACTGACTGCCTGAGCCTGGAAACAGTCCGGTCCCTTCAGAGACTGTTACTTGCCTCCACTTCATGAGCTGGCTCATCACTTCATAGGAAAACCCAAGCCACAGTCATCCAGCTAAGCTGCTCCCAGATTCCTGACCCTCAGAAACTGTGTGGGATGTTAAGTATTTGTTGTTTCATACTGCTGAATTTTGGAGTAATCCCTTAGCCACCATAGATAACTAACATAGCATCCTCAGGGAGCCTTTGAGAAATGCAGGCTTCAAGCCTCACCTCACAGTTGCTGCATCAGAAGCTGCAGTCTAGCAAGGCTCACCGCCCCCTCCCCCCACCCAGGTGATTCACACGCACCTTAAGTTTGAGAAGCATCGTTCTAAGACACCCCATTTCCAGCCAAGAATGTTGTTGTTGTGATTTAGTTTCTGAGTCATGTCCAAATCTTTTGTGACCCCACGGACTGTAGCTTATTGGGTTCCACTGTCCATGGGATTCTCCAGGCAAGAATACAGGGGTGGATTGCCAGTTCCTTCTCCAGGGAATCGAACCCATGTCTCCTGCATTGGTGGACAGATTCTTTACCTCTGAGCCACCTGGGAATTTCTCGGTCAAGAATACAAAAATTATGAATGCACAACTACCTCTCCCAAGCAAAGTCTTTCAATCCAGTTCATCTTGCGTCTTTCCTCCTCTGCCCTTTCTCATTCCCCTAAGGAAAGTCAGCAGCCTCTGTACATTGCCCCACCTCTGCGGCCGGGTCCCCTTATCCTGCTGAGAATCCTACCCTTCTGCCCCAGACCTGACACGTGGCAAATGCCTCCTGGTACAAAAAGCTCAGTAACCCTTTACAGGAAACCCCCCAAGGGAGTACTTTAGATGGGAACCCCCAGGAGAATCACGAATCACAGAGGCCAGATAACACTCCAGTTGGGAAAAGTACCCGAGGGATGTGTTGCCATAACATAAATGTGAGAGCTTGATTCATTTCCTTGATATGGGGCCAGCTTGCCTCTAGGCGTCTCCTCCCTTTGGGGAGTTTTCAGTGACATCAAAGGCCAAGTCAACATACTGGAGAGGTAGTAGGAAGAGGGTGGAAGCGGGTGTTGGGATTTCAAGCCGTGAACATGGGGTCACCAAGAGAACCTGTATCTGGATGGTTTTTGTTGTGTCACGGCTGACAGTGTGTGCCTGCTCTGGGTGTGGGCGCAGAGACTTCCCGGAGGACTGAAACTAGCCAAGCCAGGCCTTCAGACTGGGGGTGGGGGCGGGCAGCCCCCCCAGCAATGGGGATCGAGGACGGAGCCCTTGGCTGTTTCTTAGTCCACGAAGGTGGCTCATGTGACAAAGCACTGTTACTACTAAAAACAAGTCCTTTTTCTTGAGACCTATGCTGGTGATGTTGGAGTGTTCCGGCCGGCTCTGGAACCCCACAGACTAGTTGGAGCAGGTGGGTGATGCTGTGGCTTCAGTTAGCCTTTTTTACCTATGTTTTTAGCTAGTCTCTACTGTGTACTTAAAAAAAAAATTGAAGTATGGTTGTTTTACAATGTTGTGTTAATTTCTGCTGTATAGCAAAGTGATTCTGTTTTCTTTTTTTATATTTTTTCCATTATGGTTTATCATAGGCTATTGAACACAGTTTCTGATGCTTGTTGTTTATCCACCCTATATATAATAGTCTACATCTGCTAACCCCAACCTCTCACTCCATCCCTCCCTCTCACTTCACAACCACAAGTCTGTTCTCTGTGTCCATGAGTCTGCTTCTGTTTCGTAGATGGGTTCATTTCTGCCATGTTTTAGATTCCATACATAAGTGATATCATATGCTATTTGTCTTTCTCTTTCTGACTTATTTCACTTAGTATGATAGTCTCTAGTTGCATCCATTTTGTTGCAAATGATATTATTTCATTCTTTTTTGTGGCTGAGTAGTATTTCAGACTCTTGATGACCACATGGACTGTAGCCCACCTGGCTCCTCTGTCCATGGAATTCTCCAGGCAAGAATATTGGAGTGGGTAGCCATTTCCTTCTCCAGGGAGTATTTCACTGTATGTATGTACCACACCTTCTTCCTTCTTCATCTGTTCATCTGTCAATGGACATTTAGATTGCTTTCAGGTCTTAGCTATTGTGAACAGTGTTGCTATGAACACAGGAGTGCACATATCTTTTTGAATTATAGTCTTGTCTGGCTATATGCCCAGGAGTGGGATTGCTCATTCATGTTGTAACTTTATTTTTAGTTTTTTGAGGAACCTCCCTACTGTTTTCCATAGTAACTGTACCCACTTACATTCCCACCAACAGTGTAGGAGAGTTCCCTTTTCTCTAAACCCTCTCCAGCATTTGTTGTTTGCAGACTTTTTAATGATGGTCATTCTGACTGGTGCACTTTTATTTATTTATATTTTTTACTACAGCCAAATGGAGCTATTTTCCATTCTGCAAAAACACTGTGTGTTTCACATCTAGACCTTGAAGCCACTACTTCCTCTGCTTATTGTCTCCAATTTACATGACTGACTTCTACTCAACCTTCAATTCCTGGCTTTCTACCTCTGGGAAGGCATCTTAGATACTGCCACACTGATCAGGTATCCATCTGCTATGCTTATTTATTTATTTAGCTCTGCAGGGTTGTAGCTGCAGCGTGTGGGAGCTTTAATTGAGGCACGTGGAATCTAGCTCCCGGACTAGGGAATTAAACCCAGGATCCCTGCATTGGGAATGTGGAGTCTTAGCCACTGGACCAGCAGGGAAGTCCCATCGTCTATGCTTTGATAGCATTCTCCCTTATATAGGTCCCTCCCATAGTTTTCCATGGCCTGGAGACTGTTATGCCCGATGTCCGAATCCCCGAGCGGGAAGAGAGAAGGCTTCCAAGACAATGCAACTCGCAAAAAGGGAAGTTTATTGCTGACTCAAGTCAGGGCTCCTGCCGCATCCAATGCAGTGGTGCGGGTCAGAGAGCCCCGAGCCCAAGCTGTTACACAAATTTATAGGGTGAGCACACGCCGTTGGTAGTTGGTTTAAGCGGATTGGTTACAAGTTTGCAGAGCAATTTCATTGGTCAAAACTTCGCACGCGGGACTTTGCGGGGGGGGGGGGGGGGGGGGGCGGGGGGGGGGGGTGCGGTTCCGCCGGGTTCCTAATTTCCTAATTGGCAAACAGCGGTAGGTGTTAAGCGAAAGCTGATTGATCGTATCCAGGTGGCCTGATAATCTTACCAAGTAGGAAGGCCTACTCCTAATCTAAGCTGCGTTACTTCTGCTCGCCTCACAGAGACAGGGTACTTGTCTTAATCACCCACAGGCAGCACCTTGCTTTGCAAACAATAGATTCCTTTTTCTTTAAAGACTGAGAGAAGACAGCTTTATTCTTTTCTTTTGATTATCAATTATTACATATTTATTGTAAAAACTTCAAATTTTGTAGAGATGTTTCAAGAATAAAGTCCATCTTCTGAAAGTCCCTACGCTGTTTTTCCTCCGTAATTGCTGCTCACTTCTCTTCCCTCCTAGACGGGAAGCTCTGTGAGGGGCCATGTCTCAGCCACGTTCCATTTTTCAGAGAGCTGGTGCTAGTGGTAAAGAACCCACCTAAATGCGGGAGACGTAAGAGGCGTGGGTTCGATCCCATCCCTGGGTCGGGACGATCTCCTGGAGGAGGGCATGGCAACCCACTCCAGTATTCTTGCCTGGAGAATCCCATGAACAGAGGAGATTGAAGGGTGGTAGTCCGTAGGGTCGCAAAGAGTCCGACATGACTGAAGTGATTTAACATGCACGCATGCCGGCACAGAGTCAGTGCTCAATGTTCATGCTTGAATGAATACATGAATGAAGAGTCTCTGCGCCTAGAACAGTTCCTAGCTCCTAGGTACATGTTCCATAAAGGTTTACAGAATGAATCGTCTGCTGATCAATTTGTCTGGAGAGGTGAGGAAGTGGTGGAGATCTTGAAGGAAGACCCCAGAAACCTGAGGAGGCCCCTGGAAAGCGGAAATCACTCTGCCTGTGTCCTTCCATCTCACATTGGAATCATTGTAGGCTTAGCTAGTGCCCTGCTTTCATCATGCTTGTTGCTTCTCTCACTTCTCTTGACTTGATAAATAGAGCTGAACTTTCTGGTCTGAAAGGTGCTGCGTTATTGATTCAAAAGCTGGCAACAGTGACCTCCGCACAGAAACATTTCCTGGGGATCAAATAACTAGCTCCTTTCAGCCCTCATCAATCTGCAGCTTGGCTACACGTCCATTTACTCTAGGACTTACTACCTGAACCCTAACCCTAAGTCCCCCAGGCCAGGGGATGGCCCGAATAATTTACTAGCATCTCGATTTCCCAGGGCTGTAATTTAGAAGGGCTTGCCGTTAGAGGGAAAACAAAGCAACATTTGGTTCACTCGAGGTTCTGAGTGGGGCTATGTTCATGGAATGAAAATCATAATCCCACATCAAAAGTGCTTTTTACATAATTTTTCTTATCTGGCTTGCATAAAAAGCTAGAGATAACCATTAATATCTCCAGTTCATAAATAAGGAAATAAGCTGAGAGAAATTGAATAGATGGTCCTCAAGTCACAGATGCAATACTACTCCAGGTGATAATAGTAAATAAAATAGTAATACTAGTGTTTTTTGTTTTTTAGTGTTTATTGTGTGTCAGACTGCATTGAGTACTTTTTAAATAGATAGTCTGATTAAATGGTCACACCATTCTTATAGATTATGCATGACTAGTATGTTCACCTGACACTTGTAGGTACTGAACCTTAAGAAAAAACTTAAGCAACTTGCATGGAAGAGGGAAGTAGTTCTGGTTCTCCTAATTGCTACTCTGTAAACTCCATTAGGAGAGGGACCACATCTACTTAGCTCTCTACTAAGCCCTCATTGCCAGCACAGGGCCAAAAGATGACAGGGAATAAGTGCCTAGTTCTTCTGCTTTTGAATCTGAAATTCTTTCTGATTTTCTTTTCTGCCTCAAACATGAAGAAGGCACATTAGTGCTATGTGTCAGAAGGCCAGTCAGACCCAATTTCTATCCATTACCAAGGCTCTTTATCTCCTGAGCTTCAGTTATCTCACCAACAGAATGATCACAGTCCACGTGCAGTACTGTCCAGGCACCCGGTGGGCCTTGACTGGAGCCCCCATGCCCCCCTGCAATGGGGGTATGACTACTTCTGAGACAGGTCAGCTGTGGTTCATAAAGTGGGTAAGTGGCTGGGTCACATAGTACCTAAGTGGCAAGCCTGAGATGGAAGCCACATTAATGCCAAAAGCAGACTCCACAGTGTCATCTCTCTCTCTCTCTTTTTTTAAAAAAACTTTATCACATACAATAAACCACACAATTTGCCTATTTGATGTTTAAAATTCACTGGCTTTTAGCATAGTCACAGAGTTGTGCAATGGTCATCAGAATCAATTTCGGAACATTTCACTACCCAGAAAAGAGACTCCTCCCCCTTTGGCCACCTCATACTCCAACCCTACTATGCTTACTTATCCTTAGGCAACGACACATCTACTTTCTGTCTCTATAGATTTGCCTGCTTTTGACATCTTGTATAAGTGGAATCATATGATATATGGTCCATTGTGACTGACTTCTTTCAGTTAGTCTAATGTCAAGATTCATCTAGGGTATAGCACACATCAGTACTTCATTCCTTTTTATTGTCCAATAATATTCCATTGTATGGATATACCATAGTTTCTTTATCCATTCATCAACTGGTGGACATTTGGGTGGTTTCTGATGTTACCTTTCTTACCACTCTATTTGCCTCCCAGGGATGTTCTGAAGACCAAATAAAAGTTAGACAAGAGAGCATTTTCTACTCTAAAGTGCTGTCCAAGCAAGAGGCAGCAATTCTTAGTGAGCTGATGGAAACAAATGAGGGCAAGTTGGCTTATGTTTGTTTATTTGTTTCCAACGAGGCACAGTGTATCCTTCAGCAGTAGTTGGAAATTTAGTGAAGGACTGAGAACTGTTTGTGTTCTTATCATTGCTAGTGCCTCTTCAGCATGCCATTCTGTGATAATAGTTTCTATCTTGACTTTTATTTTTTGCTATAAAACAAATGATAGCAAGTGACTCTTTAAGGGAATGCTTTTTATTTGGAGTGATTCAAAAGTCTGGCATTTCACTTTTATGGAAAACAAATCTATCTTCTGTCACTAAACGAGGGAATTGTTGACTGGAAATAATCTTACTAAACCAATAAAAAAAAAACTATTCATGGATCTTTCTCATCAGCAGCTCAGCAATTCATATATCTTTCAGATATCAGAAAGGGCTAATCATGTGTGTGTTACTAAGGAATCCACTGTGTATATTTTGTAAACACACTTAGATGAATCCAAGAAGAAAACCAGGACAGTTGGGAAACTTGCATCCTCTTTTCTTCCTTATCCTGGGGTGAAATGAAACAGAAGTGAGAGATTATGTTCTTTAACTCATCTTAATTTAGTGAACTAGGAATTGTTTCAACTGAGTCCATAAAGATGGCACATGCTGCACAAATATTCCTCATATATAACACAATTTTGGGTTAGGTGTTTTTTTTTTTTTTTGGCAGTCAGTATGAAGGCAGTGTAAAAATGTTCCTGTAAAATCCTTCCTGTTTTCAGCTAAAGGCTGCTTCCACTATTTTCAGAGGAGCCTCTACACAATTGAACAGATTTACTGGGTGCTGACTGTGTCTGACAAAGGGCATGGAGACAGACGTATGAAGAGATACCAGCCGGAGCATGAGGAAGGTGATCATTAAGACAGGAAGAAAGAACTAGAGTGGGGCAGAGGGAGAGAGAGAGAAAAGAGGAGAGGCTTTGTTGGGATAGCAAGTAGAAGGGCCAATGAGATGTGCAGAAAACACTAACAGCTAATATTGTTGTTTATACGTTTACTGTTTGCTAGATACTATGCCAAACACTATACATGTATTTTCTCATCCAACTCATGACAAGTGGATATCACAAGTCGGTATCATTACTAATGCCCTCTTTAAGATGGAGACTTACTTGTCCAAGTCATACCCTTATGAAGTCATGGAATTCAGGCCAAGTTCTTAACCACAGATTGAAAACACCTCTCGGTCAGACAGAAACCTGCCTACTCAGGATGCTCCATATAAGAGAGTAGATACTTTCTTTTTAAAGGAAAATAAAGTCCAATTTTCTTACTGTAAATTAGACAATCTATCTTGGAAATCTAGGTGTTGAATATGAAAAGATCAGAGTTTTACACTTTCACCATTTGAGTATTCTTGGGATGCACATGTTATTTTGGTGGCCCTGGGTAAGGCTTGGAAGAGGGTGACTTTTATCTCCAGTGTTCAGAACTGCTCACTCATTCTCTATCACCTTTCAAATGACCATTTGGCTGCCCATTACGCCCAAGCTGTCCTGTGTCTGGATCTGATGTTTATTTTCTGAGGTTATAGAGGAAGTAGGATCCAGAACTGGAAAAGACTGAAGGATATTATCTGGTCCAACTTTCCCATTTTGCAGATGAGGAAAACTGAGGCTCAGATGAGTGAATCACCCCAACTCACAGTTGGATAATAGGTCTTCAGTGGTTGTTCCTTCTTACGTATAACTGTTGTTGCTTTTCAGAGAAACATGGAAGGGGCTCTCAGAATCCCGTAATGTCTGAGATGAAGACCACTGGCAGGTCTCAAGATGATTTAGGTGATGTTCAACAGCATTTAACTTCCTGTCAATCCTGGTTTAAGTCAAGGAGATAATTTCCATTTGGCCCCTTGTTTAACACCTAACACTTGGTAATCTCTCTTCATAACAAAGAGAGAACAAAACTCAGGCTCAGAACCTTTCACAGGCAACTAAACAGCAAGATTCTCATAACCTTGCTTTGTTTTCATTGTAGTTACTATTATGCTACAAATTTATGACAAATGATACTGACTCTCTGCTTACTGTACTGATTGACAGAAAGTTTCCCCTAAAATGTATCTATTGATGTTTTTAAACATTGATTTACACTCTTAAGCAAGTTGTATTGCAGATGGTTCACACATATGACAAAAATCTTCATAATGATAAGTAAATGACTTAAAATCAGGAGACATTGCTATACCATTTGAGTGGCAAATAGTAAAGATGTGGGGCCCTGAACAGGCCCCTGAGGCAGGCCTATCTCAGATCACACTGCCTAGCTCTTGCCTACTATGAGAAGGGCCATCTTTGCTTGAAGATTAGGGATAGAGTCATGTCGACAATCACTTAGCCCCAGGATCCTAACATTCCCTCTGGTGTGCCCATTTGTTCCTCTGCCCCTCCAGTCCTGCAATAACCTCCAAGTTCCCCTCTCTTCCTGCTGTAGACTCTGATGCTAAAGATGCCGGATATCTCACAGGGAATTACTTCACACGGAAGAATGGTGAGTCACCGTGGCCTCCGGGGCCAGACTTCAGTGAATGAAAAAATGCTGTGTGGGGCGGCGGAATGACGTTGGCCTGGGGGCTCCTGGCCCTGCATCTCAGGAACTTGGGGGGCCTCCGTCTCCAGGACCCAGTTTCCTCAGCTCTACAACTCCACCAGCCAGAAGTGTGAGTTCAGATGGCTCTGTCCCCCATTTATCTTACCTATCGGCTCACAGGGAAGGTGGGCTGAAGAAAGGGGGAAGCAGGAGAGAGGAAACGGTGAGGGGATGGGGGTTTTCCTGATCTGTGAAACAAGAGAGACACATGTAGCCAGTTAGAGGTCGAGACTCACGGAGTTGTTGTGAGGATTAATTAATTAAGACAGTGTCTGATCATGTCATGCTGCAGCACCCAGCACACAGTAGGTGCTCAAGCATTGTGGTGGCTCGTCTCATTGTCATGGGACTGATGAAGAAACGAGCCAGCTTCTAGACACAGTGGAGGATGCTGAGAGGCGGCAGGCTTCACCCAGGGTCCTTGAGTGGTGGAGTCGCCCCTTACCTGGACCCGATGGAGAATGGGCCCGTCCCCTTCCCCTGGGTCTGACCAGGGACACAGGGCACAGTCAGAAAATTAACACCAGGAAGAGAGTGAGGGGTTTGGGGGCCCCTGTGTGGAGAAAAAAAAAATGACTAGAAGCCAGTCAAAGGTCAGGAAATCCATTTTTTTTTTTTCTCCTTACAGATCTATAAGTTGAGAGGTTTGTAAAGGTCAATGTTGTTTTTTTAAAGTACCTTCAGGATTTACATCCCGAGTAACACTTGGTTTCCTCCGTGGTAAACATGAAGATCCAATTAGTTTTCCCTATAATTCAAAGAGATCCGAGAAACAGGGACCTTTCCGGTTGGAGTCAGTTTGGCTATAAAGTTTCTTGCTACATTATTCTGAGGATGAACTTTAATCCATATCTTATCTCCTGTTTGAAAATGAACATCCCTTCTCTTCTTATCATAATGTTTCTGCTTTCTTTTTCACTTTTCCCCCCTTTCCTTAGGAGCCTTGGCCGTACTCCTTTTTGGCAGTTAGAGTGAATTCTTCATACTCAGTTATGTGCCGCACTCAGTTACCTTAAGAATTTTTCTCCCTGTCTTGACTCCAGAAGGCATTTTAAGGTCCTGTCAAAGCAGAATGTTGCTGGAAGCCGAGCTTTCTGGGCCCCAATTCTCGGTCTTTTACAGCGATGTGAAATGGTGATCACTGAATATTTCTCTTTTTTATGGCATCTTTGGCCAGGGATGAAATCACTATGCAGCCGTTCCATGAACCCTGATTACGAAGGCTGCTTCTCAGTCTCTGGGTTTCTCCCTTTCCCTCCGGGCTTACTAAACCCATCCAGGTCTCTCCCCGGGGGACTGGGGTGAGGTGGGCAATCGCCAAGTACAGACACCTTCCAGGGTGAGATTTCCCCCCACCACAGGCTGTTGTGCTGCCCTGACCAGGGCTAGTTCTGGATTCCTGGGGTGAGAGGATTGGGGTATCCTTCACCTCCTTTCATGGAGGGTGAGAGTCAGTGCTCCAGGCCCTTCTGAAAGGCAGGAACCTCTGAGTAACAGATCTGTCTGTGAGCTAAGGAGTTGAAGGGCTTGGAGCTCTGCAGCCATCTTATTTTATTCTCTTTTGACCAAGAGAAGAGGCATGAGCTCTTCAACTACCAGATAGTGTCTTGTACAGACATCATTTGGAAGATCTGATAGGAGACATGGGTCCTCTCTAGCATAATCCCTAACTGACCTGGGATCCTGATGATCATAATACTTAGCATCTACCGAGTGTTTACTATGAACAGGCCCTGGAGAGGCACTTTACACGTATTATCTCATTTAATCTTAGGCCAGATACTATTATGGTTTCCATTTTGGACATATAGAAACCAAGGCACAGACAGGTTAAGTAACTCATCTAAAGCCCAAAAGAGTAAGTGCCAGAGCATGGCACACGAGGCAGTTCAATACATCTTTTATATATATATACATATCTTTAATGAGGGAAGAAATACTTCTTTTATATATATATATCTTTGATGAGGGAAGAAAAAGATGGATGACCATGTGCACACCTAGCTCAGATGGCTCATTTACAGAGAAGTTTTTACTTTGCCTCTAAAAAGATTGCCATTTGGTTTTCCTCTTTGCCTGTCGCCTAACAGTCCAGAGAGAAAGTATATCAAATCAGAATGCTTTCTGAAGTTGCAAAGAACAGAGAATCCAACTCAAACTGACTTTAATAAAGGAGATTTATGAACTCATGTAATGGCGAGTCCAAAACTACAGTGATCCAGCTCCTTGATGATGGGTTAGCTTTTTTTTTTCTGTTTTTCTGTTCTGCCTTCTAAAGCGTGTACTTCTTCCAAAGGCTGATTTTCATCATGATGGCAAAATGGCTATAGCATTCTAGGCTTCATATGTGAGTAGTTGAGAAGGGAAGAGAGCATTTCTTTTTCAGTATTCCGAGCAAGATCCGAGGGTTCACTTTTGTTGGATGACGTAAATTGCAGCTAACCCTTGAATCAATCTCCATTCAATGCCAGGGGAGTGGAATTTATTGACTGAACTTAAGCCAACCACTGATCACCCCAGTAAACAGGGGCAGAATCTATTTCTACTTCCACCACATGGGACACACAGAAGGCTGGATACCCAAATAAAAATCTGGGTATGGTCAAAAAGGGGAGAACACTGAATGAGCACTGGGTAAATAATTCATATCTTTGAATCAGTTAAAGATAAAGCATGCCTTTGGTTGAAAGTGACAGAATGCCAAATGACTGAAATGTAGATGATTAATCTCACTTTGTATCAAATGTAAAAGTAGGCCATTCCAATGGGTGTAGTGGCTTAATGATATCTCCTGTGACTTAAGCTTTTTCTCACTTTCATACTCAGCAGTGGTCATCAATGGCTGCTGGAACTCTTGGCATTACCTTCTCAAGGTGCCTAAACAAGAAGGAAGCAGAAAGGATGGAAATAAAAAGTCTCTCTACCTATGCATCTTGTCTGTCACTGAGCTAAGAAAACCTTTCTCTCAAATCCCCCAGTCATCTCTCTTTTCATTGCTACAGACCCGATCTGGATCACATGGCCATCACTAGCTGTACAGGAGGCTGGGAAAGTGAATACTTGCAATTTCCAGTCTCTGTCATGGGAAGCTGGCAAGGAAAATAGTTGGCCGAGAATGGCCTTGGGTAATCATCTACTAATGTCTTGTTTTGGTAATTTTGTGCAAATGAAGTGAAGGACTGTCCTAAGATTTTACTAGTATCCATTAGAAAGAATAATACCGAGATCTGGCTTAATCCATTAGAGAGAAAATACCAAGATCTGGCTCAGTCTCAAAGTACTTTTTAGGAAAACTCAGACTCAGAGTAGTTAGCATTCATCCGTACTATCTTCAAATACAAAGCTCAATGCAGCATTAGGTATTCAAGTGTTGAAATCAATGAGAGCTTTATCAGAAGCACATTTAGGCATCAGCCTACTTCATATTGTCAGCAGTCAAGGAACACCTCACACCTAATTAAAAATCAGACGTCTAAAGTAGGCCTATAAAAATTGGAAATTCCAATACAGACCGTTAATTAATCTGGTTTGCTTTTTCAAGATGGCAAAAATATTTCTCTACTAATTAATTGTCTCATCTTCAGGGCTATAAGCTCAGTCTCAAAATACATTACAAATATCCTATCACTCAATAAATTGCAGCTAGTATCAGCAAAATATTTTTGGCTTATTTGAGGACTGGCGCAACAAGGCCAAGAAAGTGACTCAATAGATTAGAGAAACGGTAGAGTGAAAGATGCTGAGAACAATCTGATTACACGAACATACATCCATTATGTTTTCAGTTTCGAACTATTCCAACTGTGGATTTTTTTTTTTTCCTCCTGACTTCCTTTGAAAAACGACATGAACAAATTTTTCACTGCAGTTGGAAGCAGACTCTGTTAGAAGAAAGAGGCCAATACCCGGGGAAACTGTGACAAATGAATCTGCTAGGAGGAAAGAAAAACTTAAAACATTCAGAGAGCTGAGCATCTAGGAGTAATTGCAGCTTGGCTGGGCAGGGCCAATGTAGACTTACATTTAGTACTGACTCACAACCAACATTTCATGGTGCTTCAGCATTTATGAGACATTTTTACTTACACTGCCAACTGGCCCAGGTTCTAATAAATCTCCACTAGAACATATTTGGTGTGTACAATTATACTGGATGTAATAGGTATTATTTTTGGCAGCCCAGCAGTTTATTCCCCATCTTCCCTTTTCTGGCAGCTAACTCAGGTCTGGCCAATCACAGTATCCATTCACCTGGACCCACTGAGGGCCAATCGGCGTTTTCCCCTGAGATTCTGATATATAGCCAATAGAGTTACTCACCCACCTCATCAGCACCCCATGCTGCAAAGCTGGAAAGTGAGACTGAAGCTGTAGAGGAGAACAATGGGAGATGGAGAGAGCTTAGCAACTCTTTTGGAAATAGGATCAATCTTTGCCTGAGGCCAGACCCCTCGGGATATCCTAGCTAGGTGAGCCAAAAAATTCCATTTCAGGCTTAGCTAGTTTGGTCTGAGTGTCGGTCACTTACACACAAAATCCTGATTGATGCCACCATTTAAACTGTGTACAATCCATCTTTGCAGGTTTAGCTTGAATTGAGACTCTTTGATGAAGTCTCTCCTGATGACTCTCACTGACCCTTCTTTTTTCCAGTAGCCACATCACTCACTGATTGTACCAGCTGGCACAGTGTCAGATGTAATCGCAACATTCTATGATTTTTCAAATGTCTTTTCAGCTGTGTTGTATGTAAAGTCTTACGGGAATGGAAAATACAGTCCCCAATTAACAAACAGGAGAAGTTCTGAAAGGACTTTTGGAAGTTGTTTGGTTTGAACTTGAAATACATGTCTCCAGAGAAGTAATATAAGCAATGGTTAAGTTCCCAGGCTAGCTCACAAAAGCCTATTTTTATGAAAATGTGTATATAATGGCAGAGAATCACAGAGGAGTCCTGCAGAAAACTACTGCTTGGGAAAAAGTAGGTTTGATTGGAGAAAACCAGGAGGTAGAAACAGACTTTTCAGGACTATCTGGAGAAGCTTTAGAGCTGTGTTGGTCTTCTTTCTTAAAAATTAGTTTTTATTTTTACCAAATTATATATCCACATTGTTCTCCAAGGCTTACCACAAAAAATAGCAGTTCCCAAACTACTCCATCTCCTCAATTTTCTTATTTATTTTTGGGGGGAACTACTTTTAATCTTACAGTTGTTTACTTTGGCCTTTATCACATATGTCTAAGCCACTTCTTGAGTTTTCTTTTTTAGGCATTTTCTGTTGATTTCCACGAAGGCATATAAGCATTTAGTGTCCATCTTCACCTGCCCACCCTGGTACACAACACTTACACCCTCATCTTCTTGATGCAGGTCTAGCATAAAACTTTGGTTAGATCAACATTTAGTGTTCACGTTATCATGACTAGATAACACACAATTCACTGCTGAGCCATGTAATATAAAAAGTATGAAGATTACTTTTCCTTTGAATCACAACTCTAAGTTGTCCTAGGAATAAGAATTACATTATTTTCTGTTTGTCTCATGAAGTTTTTATGTAATTATTAAAATTTCATTAATTTTTATTTTATTTCATTTATTTCATTAATTTTATTAATTATTAAAATTACAAAATTTCCCCCAGTGGGCTCTGTATCTTGCCAACAAGTTTGGTAAACATGTTGTCGTTTATTGTCAACTATATCTTTTATCCCTGAGCCCTTTTTTTTCATATAGCTAATGTCCAAGAATTCTGCTTTGTTCTCATTTCTGCTTTGTGTTTTATAAACAGCTTGTTCTTGTTTCATGGATGCATATATTCTTTTATTTCTCTGAGAACTTTAATGAAAAAATACTGGTTTTCTTCTCCCTTAATAGCCTTTGTCTTTTCTGTTTGTTCTTACCACCTCTTTAACATTAGAATCTTTCTTCTAACAGCAACTGATTCTTGGTATTCAAGTGGGGCAAAAAAAAAAAAGAACTAATTGGGAGTTGTGAGGATGGGGCTTGTCAACTATGGGCTTCACCACAGGGTGATCTTATGGATCTGATCATAAGCCTGTCGTGTCAGCATCTTTTCTCTTTGTTGTTTTGTTGTGGACCATTAAAAAATAATCTTCATTGAATTTGTTATCGTATCCACCTGTTTTATGTTCTGGCCATGAGGCATGCGGGATCTTAGTTCCCCGACCAGGGATCAAACCTACATGCCAAACCCACATGTCCTGCGTTGGAAAGCACATTAACCACTGGACTGCCAGGGACGTCCCTCTTTTCTTTTTGGCTGGCCAGATTCATCAGAGAAGAATTCTACAACCTCCTCTTTAGAAGATATATGTCAGGCTTTCAACCTACTAGAGATCAGGGCTTGGGCTGTATCTAAATTTTCATTTAATCCTTTTGTTTTTAATGCATTTAGCCTCTCCAGTATTTTGCTGGGGTAGGACACAGTCACCCAGCTGTAATGACTTGTACAGGTTATCAATTTACTTCTTCAATAGACTTCCAATTACAGTTCTATGTTCTGTTTCCCAGTGCTGCAGTGCAAATTAGGATTTTCAGAGCTCACTATCATCAGCTTGGGAGTTTGATTTCTTGGGTCTTCTGTTGGTTACCACTAGACTTTTTACTTTTTTTTTAACAAGAATGGAGCAATTGTTCATGTTGCACTTTTCACTTTACTCATCAAGAATATCATTCCAAACCAATAAATAGTTTCTAAACTACACTCATAGTTCTCTTGTATTCCTTCGTATAAATGTACCATCACTTATTTAACCCACTTTCTACTGCTGGATAAATTTGGGTTATTTCCAATTTCTTTATATTATTAGCAA
Organism: Cervus elaphus; assembly: GCF_910594005.1. Lineage (NCBI taxonomy): Eukaryota > Metazoa > Chordata > Mammalia > Artiodactyla > Cervidae > Cervus > Cervus elaphus. The sequence goes on along the minus strand of NC_057815.1, from coordinate 76,395,581 downwards.
CTGAGTTTTGAGTATTTTTGTTGCAAATATTCTGTTTATGCATTTATTTCCTCAAATTCAGTTCAGTGCTACTTTTGATAGTACTATTTTTGATAGCTCATTAATCCCACAGGATGTTTTGTGAAATAGGTTCTGCAAACCAATGTGTTTGGAACTGCTGAGATTCTGTGTGCATCAGTATTTTAAAAGCTCCATAGATGCTTTTGTTGTGCAGTTCAGTTTGGAAACCATCTTGATCATAGACTCTGCTTCCATTTTACCCAAGAAAAGCTGTGCTAATTGAGGCTGAGTGAAGCAGTAGAAGAAAAACTGGCAGGTGTCTTAGTCCCTTTGGGCTGGTATAATACAACACCATTGACAGGGTAGCTTATAAATAACACAAATTTCTCACAGTTCTGGGGGCTGGGAATTCCCAGATCAAGACACAGGCAGATTTTGTGTCTTGCGAGAGCCCAGTTCCTGGTTCATAGGCAGCCATCATCTAGCTGTGTTCTCACACAGCGGGATGGATGAAGAAGCTTTCTGGGGCCTCTTTTACAAAGGCCCCAAATCCAAATACCAAAGGTCCCACCTCCAAATACCACTGCACTGGTGGGGGGGGGGGGGGGGTTGTTATTGCTGTTAAGTCAGTAAGTCATGTCCAACTCTTTTGCGATCCTATGGACTATAGCCTGCCAGGCTCCTTTGTTCATGGGATTATCCCAGCAAGAATACTGGAGTGGCTTGCCATTTCCTTCTCCAGGGTATTGTCCCAATCAAGAGATCAGACTGCATCTCATGCATTGCAGGTGGATTCTTCACAGCTGAGCCACTGGGGGAACCCTACACTGGGGTTTCAGTTCAGTTCAGTCACTCAGTTGTGTCTGACTCTTTGAGACCCCATGGACTGCAGCATGCCAGCTTCCCCGTCCATCACTAACTCCCGGAGCTTGGTCAAACTCATGTCGATTGAGTTGGTGATACTATCTAACCATCTCATCCTCTGTCCTCCCCTTCTTCTCCTGCCTTCAATCTTTTCCAGCATCAGGGTCTTTTCAAATGAGTCAGTTCTTTGAATCTGGTGGCCAAAGTATTGGGGTTTCAGCTTCAGCATCAGTCCTTCCAGTGAATATTCAGGACTGATTTCCTTTAGGATGGACTGGTTGGATCTCCTTGCAGTCCAATCGGGACTCTCAAGAGTTTTCTCCAACATCACAGTTCAAAAGCATCAATTCTTTGGTGCTCAGCTTACTTTATGGTCCAACTCTCACTTCCATACATGACTACTGGAATCACCATAGCTTTGATGAGACAGACCTTTGTTGGCAAAGTAATGTCTCTGCTTTTTAATACACTGTTTAGGTTTGTCATAACTTTTCTTCCAAGGAGCAAGCCTCTTTTAATTTCATGGCTGCAGCCACCATCTACAGTGATTTTGGAGCCCAAGAAAGTAAAGCCTGTCACTGTTTCTTCCCCATCTATTTGCTATGAAGGGATGGGACCAGATGCCATGATACACTGGGGATTAGGTCTCAACAAATCAATTTGTGGAGGGCAGGGGGGCGGGGGTGGTGGTGGTTAGGAGTCAAATCACAAAACATTCAGTCTCCAGCAACAGAGCAAGAATATATGTGGCTCAGAATGACAAAGAGCCCAACATTAGTTGTTGTTCACTGGCTAAGTCGTGTCCAACTTTTTGCAACCCATGGACTGCAGCATGTCAGGCTTCCCTGTCCTTCACTAACTCCCAGAATTTGCTCAAACTCATGTCCATTGAGTTAGTAATGCCATCCAACAATCTCACATAGTATCACCCATCTACTTTATTATCAGTATGTGCTCAGAGCTCTATACAGTGGGAAGTAATGCTTTTGGCATAATTTCGTTTAAAAAATTCATGAAATAAGGAAATAAAGCACAGTTTGTTTGGAACACAAACTTCATAATCTACACTTGGGGGAAAAAAAAGAATGCTTAATACTGCTGAGAGGGAGGGCTCCAGATGGGAAAACAAGCACCATTTTAGCAATGTCAAATAAAAGCCAAGTTTAGTAATTCTCAAATTATAGTGAGCAGACATTTCACAAGGCAAGCTGTTAAAAATGCAAATTTCTGGGCTCATGGCTCTTAATCTAACTTGTCAGCTATAGTGTAAGCTCTAAATCCTGAACATACAACAAGGATTCCCCCAGGAATCTAATGGAGGTGGTCTGTGGACCAAAATTTGAGAAACTGGTGTAGGCGGTATTCTGCCAGAAATCATTAGAGTAGCTTTAATCTGGAAACTTCTCTAGAGTTTACTTGTTAATTGTCACAGGATCTTGGGGTTAAGGCTGAGAACACTTTTTCCCATCAAACAGGGCACCAAGCCCAGAAGATGTGCTGGAGTGATCCACTTTGGAGGGGTTTTTACAGAGTCCAGGGTGTTAGGCAAACATTTGGAATGGGTTGGGTTTTCTAACCTTGTCTGTTTGTTTCCTGAAGTCACTTAAAATTCATGCAATCCCTCAGAAAGGAAGGCTGTCAGGTTGAAAGGCTATCAAGACCCTGGTAACTGGGCTTTAAAAAACAGCAGTTAGAGAAAATGAGAAAACAGGCCGGTCTGATGTTTGGTCCCAGGAATAGGAAATAGCCACTCAAAATTCGGAAGTACATCTTTGGGGGTCTCTGTTCCTCTCTGCACCTTAACTTTTTGCGACCTGACAACGCTCCTCTTTTTCCTGAGGCCTGTCTCCTACTCTGAACACTTAGAGTCGGATCAAAGCGCCAGCACGCCAATCTTTGACCCAACTAAGTAGCCAACGCCCTCTCAGAGGCTGGGCCGGATTCGAGCTTCAGGTTGCGGGGCGAGGCTCTCAAGCTAAGCCCCTTGCCGGGCTCCCTAGTCTCTCGGGTCGAGTCGCGGGCAGAGAACCGCACAGCGACCCCGCGCCGGGCCGCCCCGCGCCCCCGGAAGCTCAGGCTCTCCGGCGCCGGGCTGCGGCGGCCTGGGCGGGCGCGCAGTGCGCCTCGCGGCCCGGGTCACCGCGTCACTCACGACCGGTCCCCACAAGGGCCGTCCCGGTCTCAGGAGACTCGAGCGACACCGGCCACCGAGGGTAAGCGCTGCGCATCCGGCGGACACTCTGGAAGCCGGCGCGGGGCTGCGGAGGAGCCCCGGGAGGGAGGGTCGGGGTCTCCGGCGGCTCCTGCGGCGGTCTGCTCCGAGCCCGCCGCCAGCCCGGCTTTCAAGTTCAAATGCGCGGGGTCGGTGCCGCTTCCCTCGGCTCCTCTTCCGCCAGGCCTGAGGGCCTGCGTGGCACGGGGCGGGAATGTCCCGGGTCACCGGCTCTTTACCCCCCTCCCCGCCCCCAGCCTCTCTCTGCCCTTGTGCACCTCGCCCTTGCCCGGCCAAGCCGCGTGCCCGGCTCGACAAGGTCACCCCCGCTTGCCCGCCCGGGACCAGCTGCCTGCTTTCTCTTTGCTCAGCGTTCCCTCTAGAAAACACACCGGAAGGGGGAGCTTCGGGCCCAGAGAAGGCTTTTCTGGCCAAAAAGGCCCGCCTCCCGCGCACCTGGTTTTAATAAGCGCCTAGGGAGAAATATGGCCGGGGGGAGCCTGAGGGCTCCCCAAGAAATGCTGTCTAGAGCGAGAAAGAAGGGTGCACATGAGCAGGCGCACTCGCTGCACAAGGGTTGGTAAAGACCTCGTGCACTTTTCAACTCTGCGGCTTGGAGCAGATGTAAGATGGTAGTGATGTTAGAAATGGGATATAAACAACAGTGAAAAACACATTTATTAACATCGAGGACAAGAAGACCGCACAGTGGTGCACAATGTATTCTTTTCTCCCCAGTCTTAACAACAACAACAAAAGGAATATTGAAAACAACCCTACCCCTGTCCTATATCTCCCACTGCCTAAGGCCATGTGCACACATACTTTTTACATAGTTGCATTTAGAGGTACAGGGCATTCTTATTTCAAATTCTAGAACAGGGAGGTTAATTACATCCTAAGAAAACAGAAGCCTTCATTAGTTCTGAGAAAAAGGTCTCTCAATACATGAGTTAGAAGTTAAAGATTGTATCACACTTTCAACCTAAGTTATAAAAGTTTAAAGGATAAAGGACATGAAAGGCTTTCTTTAAAGACCCTTGTGAGGGTCTTTATATATTCACACACATTCTTTTTGCATCTTAGAGCCAAGAACAAATTTTCCAATATAGCACTTTGATCTTCGCACTCTAAAGAACTCAACTCTACCTTGTACTAGACTTTAGAGAACATTAATTTTTCAGAAAACATTTCCTAAACCCCCAATCAGCATTAAATCAGAGACCTCACAGTTGTACTGATGTTCCCTCTGCTTGGAGTGATTATCTCTTGCCTTTGCTTTGCTTGCTGGTTATTCAGATCTCTGCTTTCAAAATCCATTTCCCTGCCCACCCTCACACAACAAGGATATTTTATTTCTTCAAAGCTCTTATCATGATCTGAAATTATTAGATTATTGTGTGCCCCTACTGTGATAATTTAAGGAACTTTGCTCTTTTACTTGCTGTTATTAATAACATCCTAGAACCATACAAGCCACTTCCCAGAGTCTACCAGGACTCATATTTAGTAAATACTAAAAAAAAAAAAAGAAAGAAAGAAAGGGAAAAAAAGGTCAGAGTATAGAGCATTTGCCTTGGGAGCATCTGCTAAGTGAATGTGACCCTCAAGGAAACATCTCCTGGTCCCCCTACTGCCCCCCCACCTCCTTTTCCCCTGGGTAGCTTGGGGGCAGCTGCCCTGCGACCCACTGGCTCTTCTAAGGGCCCCACCCATGGTGACCCTCCCAGCCTCAGGAAGTAGGCCCTGGAGGCAGCTGGGGCTCAGGCAGTTTTTTGGGGGCCCAGATTTTGGACTAGAGAGCGAGTGGGATTCTCCCCCAGGGGCCTGGGACTGCTGGCCGCACACAGCCCCTGACCCTTTTAGCACTTCCTAGCGCTTGGCTGCATGCGAGGTTCCCAAGTTCACGGTGGGAGGTGCCCGTGAAAGATGCGCTGTTATTGTTGGACTCCCAGCGCAGGGAGTAATTAGGGGAGTGACATGCGCTCAAGTCAAGGCCTTTCCTTGTGGGCTGGGTCACTCACGAAGCCGCGCCTGGCCTCTTGCTGGCAGAGGCTGTGGATTCCTGAGGATTCCTACGTGGTTCACTTCTCGGAGGAAGCCTTGATGAGGAAGAGGCTGGGAGTGGGGGCAGAGAAGTTTGGAATTTCCCGTGGTTCCTTGGGGATTGATTGTTGTTGAGAACCACCCTGGGCAACACCAAGGTGGAGTATCTGGGTCTGCTGGCCTTTCCTCACGGCCACTCTGGGCTCCCAGGGTCCCTCAGGCGGCCCTGCACGTTGAGGGGTGGGGTTAGAGACCGGGGGCAGGGAGGAACCGGGGGAACTGCAGTTGCACTCGGAGAAGCAGCTTTTACTGAAGCGCTGTAGAGCCCAGCGTGATGTTCGGCAGGTGTATGCTTAATAAATGTTCATTCAAGTACGCAGCATGAGAGTGTGCTTCGAACTGTGTCTCAAGCCTGGCTGTGTCGGTGGACAGGGACTCCGGCGGCCCACTAGGAAGCAGGGATTGTGTTAGTCGATCAGTCGTGTCCACATCTTTGTGACCCCATGGACTGTAGCCCACCAGGCTCCTCTGTCCATAGGATTCTCCAGGCAAGAATACTGGAGTGGGTTGCCATTTCTTGCTCCAGGGTATCTTCCAGACCCAGGGATTGAACCCAGGTCTCCTGCATTGCAGGCGGAATCTTTACCATCTGACCCACCAGCGAAGCCCTTAAAACCTAGGAAACAGCAGCCCACTTCCTGGGTTCAAATCCGGGTGCCTCCAGCTGAAGATACTTCTCGGCATCTCTGTGGCCCACAGTCCTCACGTTTAAGAAGGAAAATGTTATCTACTTCATGGAGTGCTTATGATGGTTAAGTTGGAGTAAATTTTGGAACGTACCTAAAGCCTGGCATATACTGCTGCTAAGTCGCTTCAGTCATGTCTGACTCTGTGTGACCCCATAGACGGCAGCCCACCAGGCTCCCCCATCCCTGGGATTCTCCAGGCAAGAATACTGGAGTGGGTTGCCATTTCCTTCTCCAATGCATGAAAGTGAAAGTGAAGTCGCTCAGTGGTGTCCTGACTCTTAGAGACCCCATGGACTGTAGCCTACCAGGCTCCTCCATCCATGGGATTTTCCAGGCAAGAGTACTGGAGTGGGTTCCCATTGCCTTCTCTGCTGGCATATACTAGTGCCAGGGTAAGTGCTAAAAATGAAAACAAACAAACAAACAAACAAAACCAAACAGTGTGGGAAAGGTAACAGTTACCTGGTAGGGGAGAAAAGGTGTGGGAAGGGCACACTGGACATTTCAAAAGTAACTGTCATCTTTCTCTTTCTTAACCTGGGTGGGTATGTGGGTTTTGTGATGTTGCTATTTTCTGTACATCTTATAAATGTTTTAGTAACTGCTTTATATATGATAAAACATTAAGATTGCACATTCTGATTCTCTTGTACTACGTTTTAACACACAGGACCATTGAAGCATTAATTTGTGTGACCCATCTTCTTTTTGCACAACCTTGTGAGGGAAGAATTATGTTTATTTCCAGTTTACAGATGTGGCAACTGAGGCCAAATAAGTTGCTTAAAGTCTGCATAGATAAATAGGATATCTTAGTTTTAAAACAGAGTCTGTGTCCTTAACTGCTGTGAATGGCTTTTTTAATGTCTTGCTGATATAACAAGTTGTATTTGCACTTTATTTTTTTGTTTCAAACCGAAGGTCAAGTTTAAATTTAATGACTTTAGTAAGTGCTAAGACTTAAAATCTTCCTGTTCAGTTGTGACTCCAGACAGGATCCAGAGAGGAGTTCTAAAAATCTCTTCTCTGGGTTTTATGGAGACTTTCTTTATCCTCCTGTGTTAGCCTCTTAAGGCACTGCGTCAGCCTTAAAAGGGCACTGGAAAGGGCGAATGAAATTCTTTACCCTATCAGTGATCCACTAGCATAAAGTTGCACACTGTGACTTATCTGTGTGACTTGGGATAGTCTCAGTTGTGTGAAACCAAGTCAAAATACAGAAATAAGCTGGATCCAGAAATGACTGATTGCAAACCCTCTACTTTAAATTTTATGTTCATCAAAACTGCCTACTATTCTCAGTAGTTCACTTAATAATGAGAAATGCTAAAATGTTGTACATTTTAATTTAAAATAAATGCTTATAAAATGAGATGCCACATATATATATATATATATATATATATATATATATATATATATATATAAAATACCACTCATTATAAAATGAGATGTGTTTTATTTACTCTTTATCTAAAAACACATATGAAATCTTTCTGTAAAACATATATTGGGATCCCATCTAAGATTTAACAGAAGAAAGGTCCAGGATGCAGGAAAAAGAATATTGACTATTGCTGGCTTAAGACTATAGTAGAGATTTAAGAATTTGATAGTGTGAAACAGGGCTAAATGTCATTCAACAGACATTTATTAAATGTTTTTATGTATAAAGCCTTGTGTTAGGCAGTTAGGGAAAATACAGAGATGAATAAGACAGTTGGACCTTCAAAGTTGTTTGTAGTCCTTCAGTGTGTAACATGTTGGATATACTATTGATTGTTTTGATATGTGACACTAATCAAAGCTGATTGTATTATGAGATCCAACAATTGAAGTGTTTGGGAGAATGCAAAGAAAAGATCAGTGATTTCACAGTGATTCTAGTATCTGAGCTGGACTTCAGAGTTCATTGAAGAGTGCAAATGGGCAGCTGGGTAAGAAATCTTGAGGCCTGTAAATAGTTGAGTTGACTGGAATGTTAGGTGGAGGATGAGACCAGGAGGACAGGTTGGAGTGAAAAGCGGAGAGAACCTCACCGAGGGGTCTGGCCTTCCTTAGCCGTTTGGCCCTGGGAGCCATTGAGGGCTCCTAAGTGTAGTTGTGATGTGCCCAGCACTTTGACCTGACCTAGAACCATTCTTCTGATGGTGGTTGTTAAGAGAGAAGAAAACAAGATGTGGAGACCAGCGAGGAGGCTTTGGGGATAGTCAAGTGGGATGATCATAGGATTTCAACTAGCATGATGGCAGGAGGCATAGGAAAAAAGAAGTTTTGATGGGAGAGGAGGAGCCAGATTTATAGTTTGAGGAATGATGGTATATATTGGCCAAAGGAGAAATTAAAAAAAAAAAAATAGACTCTGAAGTTTGGAGATTGGATACCAGTGGCAAAATAGAGAAGAGGAAGAGCTAGGGACATTTTTAAATGATCAGTGGGTGAGGATGTGAGAAAGCTGGAGTTGAAATTTCTCTTCGGCAGGACTTCTCTGAGCCTTTACAGAATGTATCATGCAGCATTACCCCAGCTGACCCCAGAACACAGTTTGGAAATGTATCAGGAGACCAGGCCTGCAAGGAAAGAGCAAGCAGAGCACCATGTTCCGTTAACAACATCAGTCCCACAGTCCAGCCAGGTCACAGCTCACAGGTCGCCTCACCCCCAGGACACTGGGTTCTGGGACCCAGGTCAGTGAGCATCTGCCCCTCTCTTCAGGCTGCTATTCCAGACACTACTTGCCTCAGATTTATAGCAAAGGGGAAGTGCGGCATCAAACTTTGAATGGAAGATGAGTGAGAATTTCACACTTGTTCCTGAAGGGCTGGGAAATTTGGGGGAGATTTTGAATTTCCTTAGGAATATTTTACTCTTCCTTCTGATGGGCTAGAAGAGGTGGAAGCCCTGTTTCTATTATTTGTCCACTTATTTAGACACTGTTTTCTTTAGAACAGGGTTTTGAAACTTCATGTATGTGTTTCACACCAAATCACCCAAATGGACTCATCTCTAGGTTTGCTGCAAGCTCTCCATTGACGGGGACATTGGTGTGCGTGCGTGCACAGTCGTTCAGCCGTGTCCGACTCTTGGCGACCCTGTGGACTGTAACCAGCCAGGCTCCTCTGTCCAGGGGATTTTTCTGGCAAGAATACTAGACTGGGTTGCCATTTCCTCCTCCAGGGGATCTTTCCAACCTAGGGATTGAACCCTCATCTCCTGCGATTTCTGCATTGCTAGGCAGCTTCTTTACCACTGAGCCCCCTGGGAAGCCTGACATTTAGGGACATAGCCTGTGCTTAGTCACTCAGTTGTGTCCGACTCTTTGCGACCCCATGGACTGTAGCCTGCCAGACTCCTCTGTCCATGGGATTTTCCAGGCAAGAATACTGGAGTGGGTTGACATTTCCTTCTCCAGTGGATCTTCCCAACCCCGGGACATGGTTCCAGTTAAATCAAAGGCTCCCCTTACCATAAAAATCATCTCCATGACTTTTAAAAAGCTAATTTTAAACATAAATTTACTTTAGCTATTTTAAAGTTTAATGTTTTTAAAGTGTACAATTCAATGGCATTAAGGGCATTTACATTGTTCAACAACCATCACTATTATCCAACTCCAGAACTTTTTCATCTTCCCAAACTGAAACTCCATACCCACTAAACAATAACTCCCATTCCCACTCCCCACTCTAGCCCTTGGCAACCGCCATTCCATTTTCAATGAATTTAATCTCAAGGGACATCATGTAAGTAGAATCATACAATAATTGTCCTTTTGTATCTAGCTTATTTCACTTAGTGTAATGTTTTCAAGGTCCATTCGTGTTGTAGCCTGGGTCTGTATTTCCTTCCTTTTTAGACTGAATAGTACTCCATTGTATGTATATGCTACATTTGTTGTTATATATGGATATTTGGGTTGTTTCCACCTACCTGTAAGATTAAGTGCTTTAAGCAGTCCCTGAACAGAGCTTCCTTCCGCACAAGTGGGCGATGACTTTGGGATTTATTTTAATTATATTTGAGTTGATAATAGAGAATCACCAATCATCTCATTAAATCAAGATGTGAAATTGGATTCATTCAACTTTAGAGAAAAAATTCTTCTTAGTCCCCATGTCAAGTGGATTTGGATAGCAGCAGTTTTGAACTTGATTGGAGGGCTTGGTCCCAGGAGCTAACTGGTGATTCCTGGCAGGAGAAAGTCCTTTTTGATTTGGGAAGGGACGAGGGCTGGCTCAACAGAAGTTCTCCTTAGATCTTTGCAAAGCCTCAAAACAGTTGGGTAGAGAGATGGAAAAGTTAGTAGGATATTTGGAGATCCAGGCTCAGAAAAACATGGAGAAGAATTTGGGTGTTTCCCAGGGACATGCTGCTTTGGAGGCTGCTCTTGGTACTCAGTTTTGAGTTGGAGAGAAGAGAGTTAGAAGAGGACTTCGGTGGAATGAAGCTTTTAAATTGTGGTGTTGGAGAAGTCTCTTGAGAGTTCCTTGGACTGCAAGGAGATCAAACCAGTCCATCCTAAAGGAAATCCGTCCTGAATATTCATTGGAAGGACTGATGCTGAAGCTGAAACTCCAATACTTTGGCCACCAGATTCAAAGAACTGACTCATTGGAAAAGACCCTGATGCTGGGAAAGATTGAAGGCAGGAGGAGAAGGGGAGGACAGAGGATGAGATGGTTAGATGGTATCACCAACTCAATCGACATGAGTTTGACCAAGCTCCGGGAGTTGTTGATGGACGGGGAAGCCTGGCGTGCTGCAGTCCATGGGGTCTCAAAGAGTCGGACATGACTGAGCAACTGAACTGAACTTGGTGGAATGGGGACACGTGGAAACTCTGAGCCTGGAGGTCAGCTCAGCTTCCCACACCATCCTTTTCTCCTTCCCAGAAGACTTTGGTTCACAGAAAACAAAAGTAATTTTGACTGAGCTATTAGGTTGGAATAGTTTCAAGGAAAATTTAATGAGGTTTCTTCCCCTTCCACCAGCCTCACAGGAAACAACCAGCTTTATCTTGTGAATCTACCGATTCTCAAATTGTGCCCTTCGGTGTCTTGAGGTGCTGCAGTGCACTTGCAGGGTGCTATGAGATATTTTAAATTTTAAAGGAAAACAGAGCTATACTGTGGGATGCTCAAGAACCACTAGCTCAAGGTGTTCATAGTTTCAACATTAGATCGTGCTGCATTCCTTTAATGATGTCATATCTTTGCGGAGCTGGGTTTTTGGTGGCTGCAGTGGTAAAGTCGGTCATTAGATGGAACCAGCGCGGAGTAGGAAACGAGGGGAGCAGTGTCCAATCCGATTCCAATGTTTAAGAAGCTGTCCCGTGTGCAGTAGGTGTACACAGTCCATGAATAAGTGATTGTGATCATTTAAGAAGGAAATTAATTTTTTTCAGTCTATTCGTATTATTCTTTTAAATGGCTATGAAATTACTAGGACATAACTAGTAAGTTGTTTGAACTCAGCGATTTAACAAGTGTTAACTGTTAGGTATTTCTTTCATTTCAGGGGTGCCATGAAAAATTACTGAGACACCCCTGGTGCAATGTATCAAGAGATTTTGAAAATCTTTGCTTTAGTACATCAGAAAATTCTCAAAGTTGTGTGTTTACTTTTAAATACATCAAATATGGAGATGGAGATGAGATGAAAAGAGAGAGAAGCACTTTGGATATTTTTCTAAAGTAAATAGCTTTAATTTTTCAATTATAAAATTAATATGCATTGATTATTTTAAAAATCCAAAAAAGTACTAAATAAAAATAAAAACCTCCATATTACTGCCCTCTTTTTCCCCCTCCCCTGCTAGAGATAACAGGTCATAACATCATGGTGGATATTCTTCCAGACTTTTACTTTTCCCGTGAATGTTTAAGAATGTGCTGCATGCATGCTAAGTCGCTCTGTCATGTCTGATTTCTTTGTGACTTCATGAACGGCAGCCCATCAGGCTCCTCTGTCCATGGGATTCTCCAGGCAAGAATACTGGAGTGGGTTGCCATGCCCTCCTCCAGGGGATCTTCCCAACCTGGGGATCGAACCCGTGTCTCTTCCATTTCCTGCACTGGCGGGCGAGTTTTTTTTATCATTAGCCCCACCTGGGAAGCCCAGGTAGATTTTTATAAAAATCAGACCATAGAAATTCTATTTTGCTTATTCCTTTTTAAAATTCACTGTATTGCACCTGCCTTTCCATGTCAACATGAACAGAGTTGTAATCACACATAATGCATATATACTTATTTTAAACAGATTTACAAATACACTTTCAAGGGAGAAAAGCCTTTCAGTTCTAAAGACAATATTACTGATTGTAGGCTGACTCCACCATTGAGAGTAGCTCAACCATGCCCCCCTGTGGGCTAGTGCAATACTTAACATTTTTCTTCAAATCTGTGTTTAAGGCCTTGTATTCTGACATGGAGGATACAAAAATGAATGAAATCAGATCTTTTTAAGGAGCTTACAGTCTGTTAAGAGAAGATGAAATATATAGTTAAATAACTATGAAAGGGAATACCATGTAATTAAGTGTATCTTAAGAGAGCTAAAATTAAAAATCCTGTAAGAGGAAGGGGTTGGTTCCATCTTTGAAGATTAACGACTTCATGGCAGTAACAACAATGATAACAGATAATATTTATTGTGTGCTTATGAACCGGGAACTGCTCTTTGCACTTTTTATAGAAAAGATGGAATTTCTCTTCTAAGCCTTTAAGCATGGATCGAATCTTGTCTTAGAGGGTTGAAGAGGAGATGTAATGAGGGCAGAGGACAGTACTCCAGGTGGGGGAACTGCAAGCTCAGAAGCAGGGAGTCTGTACTGAGAGGGGTGGGCCTTGCAGATTGCTTGGAGTGATGTAGGAAGCGACATTGGAAAGGAAAAATTGCCTTGAATCCCAGACTAAGCAATCTGGGATTAAGATTAAGTGATCTTAATTCTGTTAACAGGCAATGGGAAGCAATGATTCAAGTTTTTTGATCAGGGGAGTAATATTATCAGAGCGGGACTTTGGGAAGATTAACTTTTCAGCAGTGTGAAAAATGAGACTAAGGTCAGAGGGGCCAGTTTAGAGGCTACTGCAATGGTCCGGGCAAGGTACAATACCACTCTGAAGAGGTGCAGCAAAAGATGGAGAGGAGGGGATGAATCTGAGCTTGGTTAGAAAGGCAGCAATGACAGAATGTCTTTCTAGAGTTTGACATTTTTACTTTTAATATAGAGAAGCACAGTAACATTTGGTGAACTTTGAATGGAGGTCTTCATACCCAGTGGGTTTATTTCTACATGAACTAAACAGATTGATTCATCAGCAGTCGCATGCTGATTTCCTCCCTCTCCTCCAAGAAACTGGTTCTCTTCAGGACACCAGGTAGGCCACTTGATTCAGCGTCTCCTCTGGTAATTTTGGCAGGGCTCAGGTCCTCTGGTAGGGCACACTATTCCTAGTCATTCTCTACATTTGAGATGGTAGCATAGTATTTGGAGAATGGTGTCACAAGATTTTTTTTTTCCCCCAAAGAATATAAAACTGGAGGGAATCTGCTGAGCCTAAGCAAACGGGATTTGGATTAGACCTGAGGAGTGGAGTCTGAGGATGGGAGCTACCTGGAATTACATGATCTCGGGGGCGGCCGCACACTATTCTGTGGCCACTTAAAAAGATGAGACAGTTAATCATGATGATTGGCATTTAGTGTGTCTTCCAATATAATTCATTCTAATTACATTTATAAACACTTATAAAAGAAACCCTACCTGTAATATTATTCACACCTAGAGCAGTGATTCTCAGAGTGAGGTCACTAATTCATTGGTGAGCCACCTGATTCTTCTTGATGGGTTCAAGCCTGTCCCGTAAATGTTGTTGTCATTGTGCTCAGTTGTGTCCGACTCTTTGCAACCCCATGGACTGTAGCCCGCCAGGTTCCTCTGTTCATGGAATTTTCCAGGAAAGAATACTGGAATGGGTTACCATTTCCTCCTCCAGGGGATCTTCCCAACCCAGGGATCGAACCCTCGTGACTTGTGTCTCCTGCATTGGCAGGCGGATTCTTTATCACCGCGCCACCCCATCCCATAAATGTTTAGGGTGTTATTTTACAATAACGAGTAAGACGCATAAGCTCACATTTACCTCTTATAAAAATAATGATAAATGGATGAGACATCTTCCTTCCAGGTCTTTCTTATCACGGACTTTCCTGTGCCCACGTGGGCATATCCCAATGGAGTCTGATATAGAGAGAAGTGATTCTTTTGTTGTTGTTGTTGTTTATTTATTTATTTACTTTGCTTTCGGCTGTGCTGGGTCTTTGTTGCTGTGCGGGCTTTTCTCTGGTTGCGGTGAGCAGGGGTTACTCTCTAGTTACGGTACGTGGGCTTCTCATTGTGGTGGCTTCTCTTGTTTCCAAGAATGGGCTTTAGGGCACCTGGCCTTCAATAGTTGTGGTTCCAGGGCTCTAGAGCACAGGCTCAATAGTTGTGACACAGGAGTTTAGTTGCTCCCCAGTATGTGGGATCTTGCTGGATCAGGGATCGAATCTACGTCTCTCGCATTGGCAGGTGAATTCTTTATCACTGAACCACCAGGGAGGCCCTGGAGAGAAGTGATTATTTTCATGCTCCTTGTGCATTTTTCCAGTAACCAAGGAACATCTCTGTACTTCATCACTTTCGTTCAGGCACTCAGTTGTGTCCGACTCTTTGCGACCCCATGGACTGCAGCACGCCAGGCTTCCTTGTCCATCATCAACTCCCAGAGCTTGCCCAAACTCATGTCCATTGAATCATTGATGCCACCCAACTATCTCATCCTCTGTCTTCCCCTTCTCCTCCTGCCTTCAGTCTTTCCCAGCATCAGGGTCTTTTCCAGTGAGTCAGTACTTTGCATCAGGTGGCCAAGGTATTGGAGTTTCAGCTTCAGCATCAGTCCTTCCAATGAATATTCAGGACTGATTTCCTGTAGGATGGACTGGTTGGATCTCCTTGCTGTCCAAAGGACTCTCAAGAGTCTTCTCCTATACTACAGTTCAAAAGCATCAATTCTTCAGCGCTCAGCTTTCTTTATAGTCCAACTCTCATATCCATACATGACTACTGGAAAAACCAAAGCTTTGACTAGATGGACCTTTGTTGACAAAGTAATGTCTCTGCTTTTTAATATGCTGTCTAGGTTGGTCATAGCTTTTCTTCCAAGGAGCACGCATCTTTTAATTTCGTGGCTGCAGTCACCAACTGCAGTGATTGTGGAGCCCAAGAAAATAAAGTTTGTAACTGTTTCCATTGTTTTCCCATCTATTTACCATGAAGTGATGGGACCAAATGCCATGATCTTAGTTTTCTGAATGTTGAGTTTTAAGCCAACTTTTTCGCTCTCCTCTTTCACTTGCATCAAGAGGCCCTTTAGTTCTTTGCTTTCTGCCTTAAGGGTGGTATCATCTGCATATCTGAGGTTACTGAAATTTCTCCCAGCAATCTTGATTCCAGCTTGTGCTTCATCCAGCCCATCATTTCTCATCATATGCTCTGCATATATGTTAAATAACCAGGGTGACAATATACAGCCTTGACGTACTCCTTTTCCTATTTGGAACCAGTCTGCTATTCCATGTCCAGTTCTAACTGTTGCTTCCTGACCTGCATACAGGTTTCTCAAGAGGCAGGTCAGGTGGTCCGGTATTCTCATCTCTTTCAGAATTTTCCACAGTTTATTGTGGTCCACACAGTCAAAGGCTTTGGCATAGTCAATAAAGCAGAAATAGATGTTGTTCTGGAACTCCCTTGCTTTTTCAGTGATCCAGTGGATGTTGGCAATTTGATCTCTGGTTCCTCTGCCTTTTCTAAATTCAGCTTGAACATCTCGAAGTTCACGGCTGAAGACTGGCTTGGATAATTTTGAGCATTACTTTGCTAGTGTGTGAGATAAGTGCAATTGTGCAGTAGTTTGAGCATTCTTTGGCATTGCCTTTCTTTGGGATGGGAATGAAAACGGACCTCTTCCAGTCCTGTGGCCACGGCTGAGTTTCCCAAATGTGCTGGCACTTTGGGCGCGGCGCCTTGCTGTGCTCCGTGGGCGCTCTTAAATATTTTCTTGAGCAACTGTCTGGAGTTATACCATGTTTTAAAGATAAGCTGAATAGAGAAAACTAAGTCAGGGGTTTCTAGGGCATTTAGGTCCTAGAATTTTAAAAGATTGACATGGCCCTTTTTTTGAATGTTTGAGAATGTGCTTCTCATGGGCAAAGAGGTGTGAGTAAGTATAATATATAACATAATATAAGGCAGTTCTTGAATTTGTGGATCACTAATTATCAGGCTTGAGCTATTTCAAACTTTGCTGGAGTCATAATCCAAAACTAATTTGTCATCAGTATACAGCAGGATCATATTCCAAACCCTATCAGATTATAGTTATGTACTTTATCATTTTTTAACCATTTAAATTACATTCCTGTTAATAGAATCTATGTTTTAAAGTTAAGGGCGAATCGGTGGATTGCATGGTTCATGTCTAGTTGAGTTTTTATGGCTAATTGGGCACATATGTACTAAGCTAACCCCTCTATTTAGAAGTGAAGGATTTTACTAAAAATGAGCTTATTTTTATTACAGGCAGCTTAGTTTCATCTGCTTAAGTAGTTTTTAAAACATGAACCATTTTTCAGTACAACTGTATCTTAATGTGTTAACTGTATTTTTTAAATGCAGATTTTTTTTCTCACTAGCTTAATGGGAATTCACAGAAATCATAGCCTTTTAATTAAAGCCAATATGTTTTGGTGCCAGACATTCTGAAGGATTCCAATGAACCAAAAAAGAACACATTTCTGCACTGCAAGTGTGCATATGGGACCCTTCAGAAGCCTGACAGAAATGCCTGATGGAAGGATTCGAAACAGGAAAAAGATTAATAAAAAGAACGTCAGAGTAGGTTTCAGAATAGCTTAAATAATGTGTGTAGTGAAATAATTTTCTACACCAAAGGATGGTTTGATTGAAAAATTGTGACTCTTGCCTAGTCTTAACATTATAAAGTCTAAAGCTAACTTCAATCCATTTCAACTAAAAAAGAGTTATATTTTTCAAACCTAAACGCTGGTACAAGTGACTATATTTTCAGAACTAGTTCAAGCGGTCTGACAAGCAAAATTTGGTGGACAAGGGAATGGAATATTTGAAACTGAAAAGATGCTTCAAAGTCTGGGCTATACATTGTAACGGCAGCTGTAAGGAAGTCACAGGATATATTCCGCTGCAGTTTGATCAAACAGAAGGAGCCTGGGACCAGAAGGCAGATGATTTAAATTTTAATTCCTGCCCTGTCCTCAAGTATCTGTGGGACTAGACAAGTCATTTAACCTTGCCATGTTTCTGTTTTTTTTCAGTTGTAACATAGTGATTATATCTACCATAACCATCTTATGACTGCGAGGATCCTAATGAACTATTGTGTATAAAAGTCTTCTTGAAAAGTAATGCTAAAGTTTTATACAAATGGAATTACTTCTGTGGTTTTGAATAACCATGGCCAGACAGAGAGTATGCTTTATTTGTCATTGCCTGGCTCAAGTGCCTGGTGTTAAGGAAAGGTTCTATAGATAGTGCTGAATGCATGCATGAGTAAATGAATGTTTTTTTTCCCGCTCGTTTTATTTTCTCCGTCAGAGATGGGTCAAAAAAAATAAAACTAAATGTGTGGCTTGGGATTCTTTAGAGTTTTACACATGTGCACGTACTGGTACCCATCCAAGTCCAAGCCACATGTATAAACACAAACATAATCTGGTAGACATCCTAGTATTGCATGTGTGCAGGGTGTTTGGTGGAAGTTTTTTTTCCCCCCTATGGTATTGGACTTGGCAACCAGAGACCTAGTTGAAAAGGCAGATTTTAAATAAAGTCAGTGAGAGTTGTGGCCCCTCCCTGTCCCATCTCCATTCCTTGCCTCCCCTTTATCCCCTACTTTGGGGTAGCCTACTTGGTCCTCTACCTTCATTCACTGACCCAGTCTCCTGTCTCATCCTCAAGGCCTTCTATGGAGGTTGTGGGGGAAGAGAGAGAGGGAGAGAGTCTTTCTGATTGCAGCCTTTTGGCAGAACAAAGTTCATGATTTTCTCTTCTTTCCGAGAGGGAGAGACAGAGACTTCCTTCAACAAATTTAATGAGGGGGGGTAATTCCTTCTTGTTTGCAAGCAGGGAAAACTGGCTTTAGCTTTTCCTACTGGACATCTGCTTGATCTTGCTCTATCTGTCCCCTGGCCGGCTGGAGCAGAGAAGAGGGCTGGAGAGGCGCGGCAGGATGCTGGCGGGGACCGAGGTGGTGAGGATGCCCCAGTTTATCTTGGTCTGGTCCGCACTCTGCCGAGGGCGGTAGTGTTTGACTCTCTTGCTGGTTTTCCTACCTGTGAGGATGCCCATTGGGTGAGGAAGCATTCTGAAGAGTCACGCTTCCAGCCTCAGCCTGCCCTGCAGGGGAGGGAGGTGATGAGATTCCAACTGAGTCAGTTTGACATATCAAACTGAACGAACTAGGACTCGGTGACAGGGATGCAGAGGTGATGGGACTTGCTTGAGATCCACTACTCCGGTTGAGAAGGGAGATTTGGCAGCCGTGATTAGAAGACAGAAAACAAAGCAAACCCTAAACTGTTTCATGTTTGTCTGGCGCTGAGCAGAGCGTCTTCTATAAAGTTATTACACTAATTAGAAACGGTCCTCATGTGGTTTGATTTCAATTACTTAATCACAGAATCCGGAGTCAGAGCAGAAAAGATCTTAAAGATAAGACTGCTAGGCCAGTAGGTTTCAAATGATGTTCCAGGAAGTCCTTAGTGGGAGCGGGAGCCCACAGAGGTTACCAGGACCCTCTGGGGAGGGGTGAGGATGGCTTTAGGTGGGAGGGGGGATGGAGGAGGGTAAAGATGCTAAGAAGGTACGTCCTCTGGTCTCTCTCCTCACCTCAAGCTAGAAAATATATTGCTTTTATCTACTTTCAAGGTCAGTTTTCCTTATAAGATTACTTTTGTCCAAAGAATTTCCCAGTTAGAAAAAGAAGGGCTTCCTTGAAATCCATTTCTGAGATAAGTAAACTGAAGCTCAGCCTGCAGAAGTGACAAGCCACAGTCCACAGAGCCCTAATTGGCAGAGCCAGGACAAAGGTTGTCTAGTTTTGACTCCCTGTCCTGAACTGAGGGGTAGAGCTAGCCTTGCAAATCCGAGGTGCATTTACTAAGCAGCTACTAGACAAGAGTCAGGCTGTACGGTTTTCTTCTTCTTCCTAAAAGATTAATGCAGTTATTGCATCCATTTGGTGCCTTTACTGCTGGAAAAATAACAGCCAGCAGGGGCTTTCTTGGGTTACCTCGGTAAGAGATCTCTGCAAGTCAAACACTATTAACTTTAATGAAGCGGCTTTGATGGTGGGGAAGAGACAGCTGACACCACATTTCCCTAACAATAAACCACTCTGACAGATAAAAACAAACAGGCCCAAGATAACATATAGCATTTCGAGAACAGGGCCAATAATGAATGCAGACGGATGTGAGTTGGGGTTTCCTCTAGGCCGTGTCCCTCCATCTGTTGTGGAAACTTCTAAAAGGCAGGGCAGGACGATCTAATCTGGCTTTTACAGAAACCACTGCCTGGGTTATTATAAGGATGGCTCTGGGAGGAAATTTTAAATAAACTGAATCTTACCCTGGGCTCTTACTGAAAGCCTCTTTGCTGTGATTTAGCCATCGGATCTGAGCGCCAGTGGTGTGTTTATCCAGTTCTAGTAACCTGGGTCATATATATACTCCTCCACCATCCCTGCCCTGGGGCGACCCAGCCTGTTGCCACGTGCTCCCTGGGGCGTGCTCTGAGCCCCCAGAACCGAACCTGTGACTGGTGAGCACTACCATGGGGCTGTCACGGCTCACTCCCTCTTGGGCAATCCCCGTGGAGAACTCCGCCTAAAACAAAACCAGGAACAACAGCAGAACCCAACACAATCAGGGTTAGACAAGGTTTGGTGCTGAAGCCTGTGAGAAGCAACACAGAGGAAACTGGTATATAATTTTGAGCTCTGACATGGTTTGGTCATTAGTCATTAAATCTAGGTTTCATTTAGACAATGGTGAGTGACACATCTGTTTTTAAAGAATGTTTATTTCAGTTTCCTCACCAGACTCTGTCACTTCGCAAAACACCCTATGTGGTCCTTCCACTGGGGACTTCTTCAATGCGTGCAGTGGAGGAGCGCTGTGTGCTTACTAAGTGTAGTCGTGTCTGACTCTTTGCAACCCCATGAACTGTAGCCCACCGGGTTCCTCTGTCCATGGAATTCTCCAGGCAAGACTACTGGAGTGGGTTGTCATTTCCTCCTCCAGGGGATCTTCCTGACCCAGGGATCGAACTTGTGTTTCCTGGGTCTCCTGAATTGCAGGCGGATTCTTTACCACTGAGGCATCAGGGCAGTAGAGGAAGGATTGTTATAATTATACTTTTGAATTTGTAAATCATTTGCTACATGTATTTTCTCATTGGATCTTTACAACTTCTCTACTGATGGAGATTTTCGATAGTCTCACTGATTTGCCCAGGTTCATCCAGGTGCCCTTAGAGGCAGCACTGGATGGATTTCAGGTTTTGTTCCAGTCTGATGGGAAACTCTTAAAGAGTTATCTCCAGGTGTGTGTGTGTCTTGGGAGTGGGTGTGGGGATAGTGGCTAGAAAGCAGAAGAGCCTGCCTAAATTACTTATTGAAATCCACTGGTAATTCCAGAACCCTAGTGTAGCCTTACACACGATGCCATTTTCTCTGAAGTGTCTTTCCTCTTCTAAGACAATTAACAAGTTTTCCAAGTACCTGTTTTCATCACAGTGATAACTGTTACTCAGCAAGTGTCCATTTTGTTAGGCACTTATGCAAATACATCATCATATCTTTACTATTCACACCAGTTCTAGAGATGCTCTTAGTACCTGCCTGTTCTCCATGAGGAAACTAAGAGACATTAAGTAACTCATCCAAGGTTGTGGGCTTCTGAAGCTGTGTTTGTCCCACTGTACCACACCATGCTTGGGTTTGGGTGTGAACATATGGTCAAAGCTGAACAATAGGAGAAAACGAGGCCCTAAATTGATGAAACTGTACATTAATAATAATAAAAGCAATAATAGCAGTAGTTACCATATGCCAACTCCTGTGCTAATATCTCACCCACGTGATCTCTTACACCTTGACAGTGTGCCCTGCAGGTAGAGACTCCTGTCGTCCTTCAATGCCCTCTACCCCTTGGTATTTAGCTTTAGATAAGTACCCCTCTTCCTTTGTGATCTGACCATGAAAAGATATTGTATGTTAACTGCATGTAGTTCACCCTGGACATCCCCCTCTCCTGCAATCTAGAGACTTGACTTAAACCTGGGAGAGACTCAGACTCAACTGGAGATTCAGAGTGATCCAAACAGGCTGAAACATGCGCTGAAACCTGCAAGAAGAAAAATATACTGTTCTAAATTCAGGGCACATTTTCATTTCGAGGCAATGGAGGCCTGCTTTAGGATTAGCCCCTGTGAAAAAGATGTAGGGCTCATAAGTGTCCACAAGCTTAAGATGGGCCACCTCTGTATGAGACATGGCTGGTGGAACAGCAGATGCAGTCCTAGAAATAGTTTTGAACCATGGATTGTCCTGGGATCCCTAAGGAAACTAAGATAAAATTTTGTATTATTTTACGGATGAAACCAGGCATCTATTTATGAGGTCACAAGATTAATTTGGAGTCCTTTCCAGGTGATGGGCAGAAATAGACTTGTTTAGGTTAAGGTCACCCTCCTTGACCTCACAGTTTCTGGTGGAAAAGCAGACCATCCCATGAGATGATGGACAGCCACAGCCCTGCAATTAGAGGCTGACCAAAATGTAAAGCGGCACTTGCGGCTTTGCGAGGATTACCGCATGACCACATTCTGGCTTCTTGGAGATCCCATGACATAGTTAATCTTATTCTTACATTTTAATAAATTGGGAAACTGAGGCTTAGAGCAGTTGGACAGAGGCTGCAGGTATGAAAATTTTAATTATACCTGGTATGACACTCTAATGCAGAGTTTGAAAGACAGAGAAAATTCCCATTGCCCCTTCCCACACCCTTAGCTGAGATCAGATTTCTCTCTGATAGATTCGCTAGGAGGGCATGGGTTAATGAGGACCCTGACTGCAGGGGTGGCCAATGATCACGGGGAATTAGCTCTCACCCTGTGTTCAGGTCCCCAGGCAGCGAAGGGACTTCGGGCCCCGGGAACATATTTCCTTGTCTTATAGCGTGAGAATGCCCTGTAGGGGCCAGAGTGACCTCTGGGTTTTGTGGGACTCTCTGGGAGCCATCCGTGGCAGCCGAGGGCTGAGAGCTGCCCACTCAGATTTCTCCCAGGCACCGTTTTCTCTGTATCTCAGCCGCCCTCAGGATGCGGCCTCCAGCCTTGATTCTGGCCGCTCCAGGCTTACAGCCCAACAGAGGCCAGTGCGAGTTTGCGATGAGGGCTGAAAATATGGGAGGCATTAGGCGGGGAGTGGATTTTCCTGATAGCCTGGCTTTTCTCACCCAGTATTTTTATATGCAGATGAAATGACAGTAAAATGAACAGCCAGGCCTTGCTCAAGGCGGGGAAGGACTGCCGTGAAAAGCAGTCCCAGGCGCGTGAGTGGAGTGCTCGCTGGGGCGGCCCGTGCCCACCTGTGTAGTTGCCCAGGCAGCGGAGGAAGCCGGCGCGTCTTCAGTGTCTGAGCCTCCGCGGTGTATTGATCCCCTTCGGCTTGCAGCGCCCCCTTCTGGCCTGGCCTGTGTCAGGCAGTCATTGAGCTCCCCACCACCGCCCCGGTTTCCTTCCACCAGGAGGGATAGAGGGCCTTGCAAGGGTCTCTCGCCTGTTATTGTTTTATGTGGACTTTGGCCCAGGGGAGACAGTCACAAGCTTTCCAGAAGTGCGGTAACAGCCATTCTTGTGATTACCCCCTCCTAGTCCCCAAGAAACTGGGCTGGTTGTGCAATTACTAATTTCAGAACCTCACAAAGCTCTGCCCTCTAGTGGGTCTTTGGGAAACATTCCAATTCCCCGGAGAAAAAGAAAGGAAGAAAGGCAATATTTAATGCTCACATGCTGAGGGTATTTTAAATAGAGTGGCCAGAGAGCAGAGCGCCTGGAACTTGACAATTGAAACCTCTTTCTGCTTCAGTCACCCTTTCCTGGCACTTAACAAGTTAGGGAACTGTCCAAACCAATTTAGACTATTTTAATAAAAAATGAAATGACACATCCCTAAAAACAAAACTTAGTTTGGATTCCTTGTTCTTGCTCAGGACAGTGCCTCTGCAGCCCGTTAACTTGTAACTGTGGTTCGTTTACATTACTGACTGATAACACAGTTGATTTTTGGATTGCATCAACTTCCTCTCTGTTTTCTTTATGAAACATCCCATTGACATTTTTCATCCTATAACAAATTATCTATTTTCCTGTATGTGGAGCAGAAAATGCCTTTTGTAACATATGTGCGTTAATATTTAATTTTTTTCCATTTTTTCAAAGTGAGGGCAGATCTTAATTTATATGGCAAGCTGAACTGTGTGCTCCCTTCCTAAAGTTTTTAACTTTACCCTTCAGTTGACTCTTGCCTACTCGGTGACCTCACACCCTAATTTTTCCGTTTACTTCCTGTACTGCATTTGAAGTGCCTATAAATCACATCTTAGGTCAACCCTTTCCTTAACATGAATAATATTTGTATTCTCTCTGTGCAACACAATTTTACAGCAATGCCCGTTTATTTTTTGGCAGTCTAGACTTTTATTCTTTTTTCTTTCTCAAAACCCTATTAAATTTCAAGCCTCTCTTTTAGCACTTGCGGTGATTACTGCTTTAATGCACTAACTTCTCGCCACTCAAGGCATATCTGGAAAATGCCACATGTGAGGTACTAGGTGGGTTGACTCAGTTTCATATGGGCTCAAAGCAGAATTGGGCCCAGTCAGGCTGTGGTGTGGAGGCAGAAGCATGTGAAGGGATTGGTGAGCCCGACCATGGATTCTTACCTGGTACTTGGGTTGGCTGCTAACTGGGTTACTGCCCCTCCCTGCTCCACGTAGCACCCTCCTTTAATTAAAATGACATACTTTAATGATCTGTAATCATTGGTTTGTTTCCAGAAGCTATCAGGTTGCATGTGGAAAAGTCAGTGGAGCAGAAACAAGATCCACTGACCTCATCGCCCCAGCATGGAGGAGGGAAAGTCAGCATTTGGCATAGGGAGGATACATGCAGTTAGAAATTTTATTTCAATAGTATCTTCTGAGCTTGGCTTTCTATGATAAACTCTGGCCAGTTCCTTTCTTACTATTCCTCCCCCTTATGAAAAATCATTCAATTGTACCCATTTTTACTTGTGTTCTTATGAGCAGTGTGTGTGTGTTGGATGTTCTCTGTTGAAGGTCTTAGAGTTCTAGTTATTTGTGCCCTTAGATGGTGTGAAGTCAGTTTGTACCTACCCAGCAGTCGGTCAGCAGTATTTACAGATCTGTGGGAACTCAGGACTTCAGAGTATTGTGCCTTCTAAAAGTCATGAATATGGCCCAGTTTTTAAAAAATGGAAATATAGGGACTTCCCTGGTGGTCCAGTGGTTAAAACTCCACATTTCCATTTCAGGGGGCACAGGTTTAATCCCTGGTTAGAGACCTAAGATCCTGCATGCTGTGTGGCACAGCCCAAAGAAAAACAATAGTGTTTTGCAATATTATATTACAATATAATTGTAATTGTGGCCCAGTTTGCCTTTCAGGGAGATGTAGCAGAATGCTAAGGACCCTTCAGTCAGATGAATTTTCTCTGGCCATGAGTATGTCACTTATCCTTTCTAAGCATTATTTTTTTTAATCTGTAAGATGGGAAGGAACAAGTGACATTGGGTGAGGATTAAATGAGGTGCATATAAAGCTCTTGGAGAAGGGAAGGGCAATCCACTCCAGTGTTCTTGCTTGGAGAATCCCATGGACAGAGGAGCCTGGAGGGCTATAGTCCATGGGGTCGTACAGAGTTGACTGACGCGATCGAGCACATATAAAGCTCTTAGTACATAGTGCTCAATAAATATCAATTATTATATTTGAGGATCGGAGATCCTTTATAGGACCAGCTTGTGTGGGATGAACCTGGACTGAGGGATCAGAAAGGCCTGAATATGGACCCCTAACTCATGCATGACTCTGGACACCCCTATGGCCACCTGAGGCTTTATGTTCTCATCCTCTAGTGAATGACCATATCCCACCACCCCAGGGGTATTGTGAGGCTTCTGTGAGCTGGAGGATGTACTAGGCTTGGCACTAGAACTTAACAAATGTTAGCTGATCTCTAGATCCCCGTCTCCTAAGGTCATGTGTATTGTCTCCAATAGACACTTCAACTTTGTTTTACTTGATATGAGTCAGAGGTAAAGAAAAGACGACCCCTTAGAATGACACCCGCTCTCCAAGTTAAAAATAATCATTTAGCACTTCCTTTCAGACATCTTCAAAAGCCCAGGAGTCTTTGGCTCCACAATTTAAAATACTAACTTAACTGAAAACAAATATTGCTGTTCTGTTAAAATTCAACGCATGCACATCTTGTTGCAAAACAGTGGATTGAAAGTTTTCCTAATCATTCTGCTGTGGAATGAAACTCCTTGGTTGGGAAATGGTACACAAGTTTTTGGGGCACCGAGTGCTTTGGACATTAGCAGTCTGGCTGGAAAGATGCCATCTGCCACGTACCTGGCTCGAATGTACTAGCACAGCTCTGGGCAGAATTTTTGCTTGAGAGCAGCCCAAAAGGACTTCTTTTCTTTTGTAAATAAAGAATTCAACTGAGAATCAGTGCTTTCTGGGGATTGCAGCGGTGAGAGAAGGGGTTCAGTGACATGAGATCTACATGAAAGCTGCTTTCTGTCTGCTCCACGGACAGGTCTGTGAGAAACGGACCTGCCAGAGCACCCGCCCTTGGTGTGAGCGGTCTGTTTTCTGCTTACATACACAGACTTGATTTATAATCCCAGTCCGGACAGCATCTGAGTCTAATTACCTGGGTATATGAAAGTTCAGGAGATCGCAACTAAGTTAGCAATTCAGGGATGCGCTTTACCAGAAGCAGATGGAAAAAATAAAACACTTTAGTTTATGACTATTTTTCTATTTGGGGGAAGGAGCAAGAACAAAAAGAGTTGCCAAATTGATCCTTGTCAAGCACTAATTAAATATTATTCATGATTAATTTTGATGTTGATGTATTCAGCGTTTTAGCAGTGTCATAAATATCTGAAAGAATGAAATAACTCACTTTGTGTAGCTGTAATAAATCATGCATACCACAGTCCCCACGTGGCCTCCTGAGCCAGCCCCTTATTATTATTTTTTTAAATACATACACTTTTAGTGACTTTTATGGTATGTTATTAGAGATGTGAGGAAATAACTTCCTAATTATGCCTTGCTGCCATTACATTTAATTAAAAACAGATATTTGTTAAATTACAAAGAATGAATAGTTTCTATTGTTTAGGGATAGTTACTGAAATATTTACAGATGAAATGATATAAAACTGGGGATCTGCTTTAAAAGAAAATCCAGGGTGTCTGGAAGAGGAGTAAGTGGTTGGGGATATAAATGAAACAAGAGTAGCCATGGATTGATAATTTGTGATGCTCAGTCATGGGTCCATGGAAGTTCATTTTAATATCCTCTATTTTTTGTATATTTTGTAATTGTCCATAATAAAAATCTAAATTGTATTTCTTTGGGAAGGGGCTCACATATATTCCTCAAGAGTGATCTAGTGGGTTTTTACTGTAAGCATGTATTCTTTCAGTTACAAATCATGGCTCGGAAAATGGGGTTGATAGACTAATAACGATGTGAGTGATGAACATACCAATACCAGCTTCTGTTTAATTGAACATCAGCATGATGCCAGGCACTCTGCTATGTGCTTTACATATTTATTTATTATGCAGGTTAAGCATTTTTATCCTTATTTTGTAGATGAATAAACTGAGACTTAAGGAGACTCAACTACTTGTCAAAGGCTACATATTCTGTAACAGAAGTGAGGTATCCACGTTTTCAAAGCTAATCTTAGTCTCTTTCTCTTTTTTAATTTATGAAGAGACTATGCTTAGTGAGGCGGTTTGGTTGGAACCATGAATTCAAGAATCTGAGCAGGAAGGGACTTTTGCTCACGAGCTCATTCATTCAGTCGTATCTAACTCTTTGTGACCCCGTGGACTGTAGCCAACCAGGATCATCTGTCCATGGGATTCTCCAGGCAAGAATACTGGAGTGGGTTGCCAGGCCCTACTCCAGGGGTCTTCTTGACCCAGGGATTGAACCTGTGTCTCTTATGTCTCTTGCATTGGCAGGTAGGTTCTATGCCACTAGTGCCACTCGAGGGCTCCTGCATTGACAGGCGGATTCTTTACCACTGAACCACCTGGGAAGCCCACACAAATAGGTGACGTGCCTACCCCCTGCTCCTGAGCCTGTGGTGGCAGACATTGCTAACAGATTGGGGCATGGAATCCCACTCTGCATTGTGTCCCAGGCAGCTCAGATTTGGCATTTAGGTAGAGGTCTATTCATCCTCTTATTCTCTCACCACCTTATCAGATGAGAAAACTGGGACCCAGGGAGAGGCAGGATTCACTCAAGATCTCATAGCTGACAGGGGGCAAGGTCTCCTGATGTACGTCCAGGGTTCCTCCCACCATAATGGCGGAGTGTCTTTCCAGATCGAACTTTCAGTGATGCTATATATGTTCACACCTGGAACTGTCTAGAACAGTGCTAAGTGTGAGAGTGCTCAATCATGTCTTGACTCTGCGACCCCATGGACTGTAGGCTGTCAGGCTCCTCTGTCCATGGGATTTTTCAAGCAAGAATACTGGAGTGGGTTGCCATTACCTCCTCCAGGGGGATCTTCCCGACTCTGGGATTGAACCCACATCTCCTGTGCCTCCTGCCTTGGCAGGCAGATTCTGGCAAGTCATCTGGGAAACATGCCAAGTACTGGATCAGTAATAGCTACTGTTACTATAAGGAGGGAAAATGTAAAATATACTAACTCTAAGATATAAGGGCTGTGAATAAAGGCACATCCATGTTCAAAAGCATCTGCTGGTGTCCTAAAAGCGTAACAAAGCCCTGGACTGAAGCTGGCCCCGCAGCTGCAGCCTCAGGCCCCAGGGCTCCCAGCAACACGGGAGCTCCCCTCAACTTCAGTTCCCAGACAGTGCTCCTCAGGAATGGGCATGGAAGGCACCCTTCTCAGGGCTCTGTCCAGTCTAGATTGATGATGTAAAGCAGCTGACCTTTTAGCCTCGACTTTGTATGGCGCCCCACCAGCCTCACCAGCACAGCCTGGGCAGTCCCATCAACCAGAGTTCCTGCTCTGATGTGGCATCCAGGGCTGGGCTTCTTTCAGAATCTCAGGTCTCCCTCTTCTGCTCTGAAGACTTCTGAATCCTTGGACAACTCTGCTCACAGAGTTTTATGTTACCTACACCTGCGTACAGCAGAATTTTATGCAAACAGAAAATGTCCTTCCCGCAGCCTTTGTTCTTCAGCGGCTTTGTGGGTTGGTTCTGCCTTCTCGAGGAGATCCAGGGATGATGCAGGTATTGTGAATGGAATGTGTTGTTGTTGTTTTTTAATCTGTGAATTAAACAGCTAATAGAACCCCATGTAATTTGTGTGACAAGTGACAGCTTGTGTGAAAATAACTTGCCCCGATCCTGTTACGCATTTGCATCCATTATGCTGGGGAAAGCCGTATGTCACTGGCAGACCATTAAGTCGTAGTCACCAGTGTTTTCCTAGGTGAAAGGGTAATTATTTTTGCTGTTTGTTCGTAATTTATTAATAGTCAGTGAAGAACATTAGGGTAAAGGATTATTTCAAACAAAGTGACAGATCAGATGTGTGGAAGGCATAGTGATCCAGAGGTTGATAAGAGAAGCTATTAGTGCAAAGATAAGCTTTAGTTTGGGATCTGCTTGTGCTACCACTGATTGGCATTTCAGATAAATTAGGTGCATGCAGAAGACTGAACAGAAACTATAGAGACTAGTTCCGCTTTGAATAGAATCAACTGTGCTCTAGAGTAAAAGCACAATTTCCTATGTTACATGCATACTACTGGTAGTATACAGGGTGATTTTTAAGGGGCCACAAAAATGTATTTTGTTTCAATAGTAATGTATTCATCTTAAATATGCTAGGAAGATATGAGAGCATACCAAGTCTGTGATTTCTTTGATTATTTATTATTATTTTGCTTAGGCTTAGGTTAAGCTAGATATTTATGTTTTAAAAAGTGAGTTAAGTAAAAGAGTTAGAGTAAATATGTAATTAAATAATAAAGATGGTGTTCAAATATGACAAAAATTGAGGTAATAATATGCAAAGCACTGATGTTTAAGGAACATTGAATATATGATTCAAAGCAGGTATTGGGAGAAATTTACTGGCTTTTTATTCTGAGTATAAGATGCCAAGATTAAAGTCTTGAAGGTATGATTGGCTTAAATGTGAGCTGAGTTTTGTCTGAACGCTTCCAACTGCTTCCTAGTTGAGCTCTGGAATGACTTCAGCCTGGACCTCAGTTTCCACATCTGTAGGCTGGGGGGTTGAGATGATCTCCAAGTTAACTTCCAGTCTTGGGTTTTTGGTTCAGTCAAAGATTCTGGTAGACAAGAAGAGTGATGTCTCCCTTAGTGGTATGATGTTCTGGGAAGTTTAATGTATTTCTTAGCCTTCTAAGAGGGTTACTAACACCATAAACCCAACTGAGCCCTTGAGATGGACTAATGACTTCTTTAAAGGGGACACCATTTATTTGGAATGTAAATTTATATGTGCTTATTAAAGCAAAACCTGGTGCCATTTCTTCTCCATCAAACCCAGAATCTTCTTGGTAACTGGTGTCCCTCACTCTAGCTCAGAGAGAGGGTCAAAAATGATTTCCCAAGTGAGAAGAACTCTAAAGCTGATTTTTTTTTTTTTTTTTTTTTTTTAAAGAGAAGGAGTTAGGTAGAGGAATGGGAAAGACACTTCAATCGGAGAGGATGAGAGAGAACATGCCTCATTTAGGGAGATTCAAGTGTTCATTGATACAGCAGATGATGGTTGCATTACCTCCCTGGGTGGGCCCTGTGACTTAGAGTGGGGAGGTCAGGGTGGACAGTGGTTTGGTCAGGCTGCAGTCCTGGTGATTGAGAGGGAGAAGATGGGTGAACTGGGTTGGTTCATGCCATCGTGAGGCCCATCTTCATGAAAGAGCCTCACGAGGGGGCCTCAGAGGCCTTGCTGAGGGTTGGGACTTCCAGCCAGCCCCTGTGCCAGTGAGGAGGCACTGGTTAGGAAAGTTCTGTGATTAGAAGAACTGTGGGGAAGATGGAGGCTTTGCGATGCACTTGCCCTTGTTTAAAGGGTGGGTGTCTAGACCTCTTCCACCAGCTCGGTGCCTGAGGGGGCTTTCCTGTGAGGGGGTCTTTCTAACTCTGGTGACTGGCAGGCCCCCTTCAGCCCCTGATGATAAAAGTCCTTGTCTCCCTGGTGGGGGCAGCAGGGAACAGTAATGCCGCTGCTTCCACTGTGGCCTCAGATGCTGATTCACAAATCACATAAAAAACAAATTTTTGTTTTTTTTTAAGAAAACTGACATTTTTCCTTTGAGCTTCTCTGCTTGGAGATATTTCTTTGGATTAAAAAAAAAAAAAAACCTGGGCGCGTCTCCTCTTGCAAAAATACTTCAACTTGTAGTTGGTTTGCACAGACCATGTAAGGTATTGCTCTAGTGACAAGTAGCTTGTTCCTTCTGATGGTTTTAGACACAAGCAGCCCGTTCCTTCCCATCAGGCAGATCTGGATAAGCCATTGCCAGTTTGATGAAAATGCAACATGGGAGCGTAGGAGACAACTGCTGAGCAGGCTGCCAGAAGTGGGCTGGGCTTTCCAGAAAGAGTAGCTGCGTTACAGAGAGGGGATAAGAGAACCTGGGAACACAGCCTTGTCCTTGATTCACACAACTGTTTAAAACTGCAGTAAAAAGGAATGCCCCATCGCCAAGACCAAAATAAAAAGAGTTCTACCACCACTACTCATTTTAAGCTTTGCATTAGATATCCATTATTTGAAGAGTTAAAATGGAAGGATGACTGCTTGTTTGATGCACTTGATGGACGCCTAAGTTCAAAATCGAGCTCTGCTGCTTACTCGCTGTGGGGCTCTGTGCAAATGCTTGAATGTTTTATTATTTCCTTTCCCCTCTGAAGATGCAGTGATAATACACCTTCCTTATAGGATTTTGGGGAGGAACAAATTTTAAAGAACTTGGCAAAACTCTTGGTAAGTGTTCAAGGAATAGTAGCTCTTGTTATTATCTGGTGGGCTTTTTTTTTTTTTTTTTAGTAACTATCACTCTTCCCATAACCCTACACCATGTAGTAACAGGAACAATTTACATGGGTAGGCTACAGAGTTTAACAATGTTCATTTTTTTTTTTTTCTTTTTTTACAAATGTGAGCTCAGCTAAAGCTGGGAGGTAAGACATCTTAATTGTCCCTTTTGTTTTACAGAGGAGTCAATGGGAATCAGAGCACTTAACTGAATGGTCGAGTTTACAGGGGGGAATAGAGGAGAATTAGCACACGGTTACTTGGTGGTGACCTTGTCCCTCTTTTGCACCAGTGACACTCTTACACCATGATGTCTTCGAGTGATATTTCCATATAAACTCTATCCAGTTCCTGTAGGTAAACTGTCCTTATTCCTGTGAATCAAAACGCCACCTGTGTCCTGTCACAAGCACTTGCTGGGGCACACGTGGCTTCCTAGTTTCAGGGTCAGTTAGGCAGGCAGAGGAGTTTCCGGGGGCCACAGCCAGGGGGGACCTGGCAGGACTTGTTGCTGATCATGCCTGTGACAAAAGTCAAAACTGGCAAGCCCGATATTCCACTCCATTCGAGTTCAGGGAAAATCTCCTTGCTGTTGCCCGACTGCCTTGGAAAGGCTGTGTACAGGATGACCAGTGAGTACAAACTCGGAGAGGGAGAGTGATTACATCTTTGTAGGGGCAGAGACAGCTTAGCGATGCCCCCTCAGTGCCTCCTGCATAATTCACAGGAGATGAGAGGCTGGGTCCTGGGAGGGTTAGTAAGTCATCTCTCTCAGAGACTTCCATTCAAGCCCTGTCTTCCAATATTGTTCTCTGTTGCTTCATTATGGTTTATGGAATGGGTTACCTGTTCTTTGTAGATTTTTAGTCTTGCAGACTTCTTGCAGAGTCCTTCTTGTTAGAATGGGCCTCACATTCTTTAATATGAGGTACAGCTTAAATGCTGTCCCTTTGTATCTGCAGAGATTAATGTTACTACAACTGCAGGCACAGTGTAAGCTCTTCTTGCAGAAATGTCCTAGATGTAGCAGAGAGGGGCCTGGACTGTGAACACACCCTCCTGGTTCTGATCCGGGTGGGCCCACTGGGTGAGCAAGACACTTCATCTCTGTGGCTAACAATGCTTCTTGTCTACGAGATTGCTGAAGGAGTATCCAAGGCGCTTCAGCTTTTAAATTCGATGATATTTAAACAGTGGTTTAGGAATAATTTAGAAGAATTGATTGGGATACCTGACTAAAACTGAAAATTGGTAAGTTGTGAAGTCACGAATATTTTTATTCTTCTAAAAGTTAATTTTGCAGCTATACCAGGGATTACAGAACCATATGTTAAGCAGTTTAAGTATATTCTTTTTGCATGAAAGCTAAAGATTTTTTAAATTAAAAAAATGTTTATTCTTATTTCTTTTAAAAAATATTTTAAGAGGGCTTGTTGTTCGTTTCAGAAGTTCTTGTGCTTGATTTATAGTCAGAAACATGGAGGAAACCTCTAAAGGGTACAGGGTCCCTAACTGTCTCCCAGGCCTGTGGGATCAGACTCTCTGGGTTGTGGGGCCCAATGGTCTATGTTTCAAAACCAGAAGGGAGTCCAGTAAACTCCCTGGGCAATTCTGATGATCAGAAATCACTAGGCAATCACTGCTGAGTTAGCCTGAATTATGTGATTATGGTGGAGTCAGTTCTTGATTCCTGACTCTGCCTTTCTCACTCCAGTATTTTCCCAGTGCCTAAGGTGAGCCGTGGGGAATAATTGGGTTTTGATTCATTCATGGTAAAAATGCTTGGGTGTGTGTAGGAGAGGAAGCCCAGGCCTGTGCTGAGGACCAGGGCTGACTTTTCCAGTCTCTGCAGGTTGGTCCTTCAGCTGCACATCATACCGTGCCTTTTGGTACTCTGCAGTCTCTTTGCCGACATCTTCCTCTCCAGGGACTTCTGACCCCTCACAACTCAGAGTTGCTCCCTCCTCATACAAGCCAGTAGTCCCACCCTTCTCAGATTGCTTTCTTCCCTCTGGTGAGGGGAACAGCTTTGTTGTTCAGTCACTAAGTCAGGTCTGACTCTTTGAGACCCCGTGGACTGTAGCATGCTAGGCTCCTCTGTCCTCCACTCTCTCCTGGAGTTTGCTCAGATTCATGTCCATTGAGTCAGTGATGCCATCCAACCATCTCATCCTCTGCTGCTCCCTTCGCCTGCCCTCAGTCTTTCCCAGCATCAAAGGCTTTTCCAATGAGTTGGTTCTTCGAATCAGGTGTCCAAAGTATTAGAGCTTCAGCTTCAGCAGCAGTCCTTCCAATGAATAGTCAGGATTGATTTCCTTTAGGATTGACTGGTTTGATATCCTTGCTGTCCATGGGACTTTCTAGAGTGGTCTCCAGCCCTGCAATTCAAAAGCATCAATTCTTTGGTGCTCAGCCTTCTTTATGGTCCAGTTCTCACATCCATACATGACTACTGGAAAGGAACAGTTTTATTGAGATATAATTGATATACCACATGATTCACTCATTTAAAGTGAATAATTAAGAGGTTTTTTATATGGAAGATGGTATGGAGATTCCTTCAAAAACTAGGAATAAAACCACCATATGACTCAGCAGTCCTACTCCTAGGCATATACTCTGAGGAAACCAAAATTTAAAAAGACACGTGTACCCCAGTGTTCACTGCAGCACTATTTACAATACTTAGAACATGGAAGCAACTGAGATGTCCATCGACAGATGAATGGATAAAGAAGTTGTGGTACATATACTCAATGGAATATTACTCAGCTATAAAAAGGAATGCCTTTGAGTCAGTTCTAATGAGGTGGATGAACCTAGGGCCTATTATACAGGGTAAATAAGTCAGAAAGAGAAAGATAAATATCGTATACTAACACATATATATATGGAATCTAGAAAGATGGTACTGAAGAATTTATTTGCAGGGCAACAGTGGAGAAACAGACATAGAGAACAGACTTATGGACATGGGGAGAGGGGAGGGGGGCGAGATGTATGGAGAGAGTAACATGGAAACTTACATTACCATATATAAAATAGACAGCCAATAGGAATTTGCTCTCTGGCTCAGGGAACTCAAACAGGGGCTCTGTATTAACCTAGAGGGGTGGGGTGGGGAGGTGGATGGGAGGGAGCTTCAAGAAGGAGGGAACATATGTACACCTATGGCTGTACACCTATGATGAGGTTTGACAGAAAACAACAAAATTCTGTAAAGCAATTATCCTTCAATTAAAACATAAATAAATTTATTTTAAAAATAGTTTTTTTTAGTATATTTGCATACGAGTACAGTCCTCTCCACAATTTGAGAACATTTTCATCACTCCGCAGAGAAACCCGTACCCTTAAGCTGCGATCTCCCCATCTCTGCATCCCCCAGCATTAGGCAACTGCTTATCTATCTCCTGTGTGTCCTTATATATCTGTCTATTCTAGACATCTCATATAAATGGAATCAAATGACATTGGGTTTTGTGACTGCCTCTTTCACTTAGCATAATGTTGCCAAGGTTTATACATGTAGTATGCTGTAGCAGTATTTCATTGCTTTTTATGATCCAATAATATTCTGTTATATAGATAGCCTACATCTTATTGATCTGTTTGTCCATTGATGGACATTTGGGTTGTTTATACTCTCTGGCTATTATGCTGTGTGAAGGCTGTGTGCAAATTTTGTGTGGCTATATGTTTTCATTTTTCTTAAATATATACCTAGATGGGGAGCTATGGGTCATACGATAACAGTATGTCAAAGATTTTGAGAAATTGCCATACTGTTTTCCACTGTTTCACATTCCCACCAGCAGTGTAGGAGGGTTCCAGTTTCTCCGTGTCCTTGTAAACACTAGTTATTTTTCCTTAAAAAAAGATAGCCATCCTAATAAGTATGGAATGATACTTCATTGTGATTTGCTTCTTCCATTTTTAAGCTGATTCCTACCAAATATAATTTATTTAATCCTGCCAAGAAAGGTCTTTTCAAAATCAAAGTTAACTTTTACTTTTTCACTGTAAAAAAGTTAGAAAATACAGATAGATAAAAGTATAAACCCCAAATCAACCACAGTCCCACCACCTATAGAAAACCAGTGTCAAACTGTGGAGCATCTCTTTAGAATCCTTTTCTGTGTAATATTCAGTTGTGAAAGGAGAACTTTGTAGACTCAGTGAAACCAATTGGTGGGATTATGGGGGAGCTATTTTTTGAGTAAGAATCCTGACCTTTTTCCTTCCCACCTGAGATAAGACCAGGGCTTAACCTCCTGCTCCACCCCTGCAAATGTTCTGACCCTGAGTAGTAGGTGGAAGGCATGCACTTCTCTCTGACCCCAACAGTCCATTGAAAAATGTGTTTAACTTTCAGCCATGTAGCTGTCACTCAGTGAAGATCCCTGATGCCACTTAGACTTTGAGGATGGCCTTGAGTGGGGGTTGAGGGTGACTGGGTTCTGTCATACCCTGAACCGAAGAAACTTTTGACATGATGCTGTGAAAGGCATACATTAAAAAAAAAAAAAAAAAATCATTGATCACATTAGACTCATTGGATGAAGAAAAGGATGTTGCTTGTTGCAACAGCATCTTTGGTGATCAGTACCACATTTTTGTGTTGATTTTGAAAAGGCGATCTTTTTCTAGCATAGCTAGCTGATTAAAATTTGAATGGGGGCTTCCCTGATGGCTCAGTGGTAAAGAATCTGACTGCCAATGCAGTAGACATGGGTTCAGTCCCTGATTTGGGAAGATCTCACATGCCACGGGGCAGCTAGGCTTGTGCACCACAACCACAGAGCCTGTGCTTCAGAACCTGGGAGCTGCAGCTGCTGAGCCCATGTGCCCCCGAGCCCATGCGCCACAAGAGAAACCACCGCGACGAGAAGCCTGCGCTGCAACTAGAGAGCAGCTACTGCTCTAGCAACTGGAGGAAACCCGCACAGCCCCACCCCCACCCCCAGAAAGTTGAAAGTTGAATGTTGACTTCCTTTTTTTTTTAATAACAGCTCATTGTCAAAAGTTGGTTGTCAACCTGTGTTTTGCATCTTATTAATAGAATGTATTTTCTCTTGGCAACAGTGGCATTCTAACTGGCAGCCAGGTTCTGAGGCTAGCACAAGTCTGTTTTAGCCCCAATAATAAAAACTAACTATTAATATTATGGAGCACTTACTATATGCCAAGCTTTCACATGGCTGATTTCACTCAAGCTCACCACCACCTTATGAGTTACAGTTGATCACTCTCCCCGTATAATGGATCAGAAACCTTAGGTTACACAATGTGGTCTCGTTGGAGTCTGGAGTGCCAGTGTTCTTGAAAATGGTGCTGGTCTGAAACTTGTAACTAAACACAGCTATTTAGTTTATTTTCTGGAGCTTAGGATTCTGGGTCCTGTGTTCTCTTGTGGAGCCTTGGGGTGGAGTCAGAGTGAGCAGCCAGCTTGCTGGCCTAGCAGGAAGGAGGCCCAGACTCCAACCTGGTCCTTGGCCCCAGGGCCAAGTGAAGGCTGATTGCTGGCCTCATGTCCCACCTTTTGCCAAAAAATAACTGGAGTGAATTAAGAGTTTTATGAAATGTTTCTAATGCTTTTATCAAGCCTTTAGTGCTTAGGGACTGGGGCTGAGGGTCAGACCTGGGTTGGAATTCAGCTCTTAGGCTGCTTATATAAATTCTGTTGGTGCTGCTGCTAACTCCTTTCAATCGTGTCTGACTCTTTGCGACCCCATGGACTGTAGCCCACCATGCTCCTCTGTCCATGAGGATTCTCCAGGAAAGAATACTGGAGTGGTTGCCATGCCCTCCTCCAGGGGATCTTCCTGACCCAGGGATCGAACCCGCATCTCCTTCGCCTCCTGCATTGCAGGTGGATTCTTTACCTCTGAGCCACCAGGAGAAGCCCAAAAATTCCATTAGCCTTCATTTCTAAGGAGCGGGTAATACTGCCCATTTAGTAGGTTTGCTGGGAAAAGAATGCTTGGTACGTGGTAAACGCTCAAGAAATGTTAGCTGTTACTCTTCTTATCACCTGTCCTCCTCCCCACTTTCTTATACAGCCCTGGAAGGGCCTCCTGTCACCCCTCTACCATCCATCCCCAATGAGATCCATTAGGTTCAACTATTCTATGGAAAGTTATTCATGGATGCTGCCCTTGTTTGGAGTTTACTGGTGGATGGGGGCCTTCCCCATCTAACTGGGAGATTCATTTGCTGCACTGGGTCTGCTAAGGCTGTGTGTAGCCTCCCCATTGACACCTATCTGGGACCAGAGCTGCTCTATCAATTCTTTATTAAGACCAGTTATTTTTTATTTATGATGCTTGCAGATTCATTAAAAATGGCACTCCCTATAGGGGATACTGCAAGGCTTTTAGCCAGTTTTTATCAGGTTGTTAGAGTAGATATGAATATTTTAATAGAGAGAAAGAGCAAAGCCTTCAGCAAACTTAATTTGTTCTGGAATCTAAGTGACAGGCTTAACAGGGGTGCCAAGTAATTCGGTATAATCAGCCCCGCTAGTGGCATAAGGAACACAACTGAGTGGATGGGGAGCTTTTCCAGAGGGGCCATGGGGGCACTCTGCACCCCTGAGCAGCTGCAAATCACTGTATCCCGGGATCCTTTGCGTCCAGGTAAGGTCTAGTGTAGCCACCAGCAGCTTCCAGGCCCAGTTAAGTTCCCCGGAAGCCAAAAGGAGCGTTTTTGCAGAATCTCTTTTAAAATTTATAGAATTCTTTTCCCAAGATGCAGATCTTATTAAATTATGTACAAAATAATGGATAAGCCAGGTCACTGCTGCTTATCATTTGGGGCCTCAGTGTTGATCACAATCCCAGCTAGAGTGGCTGGTTTCTTGATGTAGTTTTATAAACATCCACTTGGGGGAGCTTTATGATTGACTTTTATCATCTATATCAGCTTCTATATGTGATGTGAGATCCAGATGACTGCCTCCCCCCACCCTCAAAACACATACAGTGACAAGCTAGTGAAGCAAGCAATGGTTGCAGAAATACAATGATAAATCAATGTGAATGGTTTTACTTTATTGGCAATTCCTCCCTCTGGATTTTGAAGTTATTCCTGATTTTTTAAAAAGCTTCCCCTTCAAACTAAAATAGTTAAAAGATAAAGAATAACAGTACTTTCTGCTGTTTCTTGGATGAGTGTTCTGCATATGCCCGCAGACAGCAATGCATGCTTAAATAAATGCATGTCCCAGTTAATTTTAAATAGCCAAGGCACCAGATTTAAATCAAAATCTCCTTTGAAGTTTTATGAACATGGTCACTTGCAAGGAAGATAAAATCACAAAACCAAATATCTGAGCAAGAAATGCTGTTTCCCAGTGTGTTTACCACGTAACTCTCCATCACTCTGTCTCTCTCTCAGTTAGCTGGGGCGTGGAGAGGTCTAATGAAGGACAATCCCTTGCTGCCTGGGCAGAAGTCCAGGTTCCAGATGGTCTTCGGGGTCTACCCAGATTTGGACAGTTTTGAAATAATGGAAAGCTAGTTAGGGTTCCTAATTAGGACATTTGCTAGAGAATGTTGTGACAATATGGATGTACCATTAACCCATTTTACTGTGGAATAAAATGAAACCAATTATAAACCCACGCATACAAGTGTGACTGTATGTGTCCACCTGTCCCCACAGAGGGAGCTGGGTTGTTTCTTAGAGGCGGATGGCTTGGTTATTGTCTGAATCTCGGCCTCATCCTGCCCTCTTCTCATCTGTCCTCTTCTTTGATTTGTCAGAGCATTCTGAAGTCTCTTCTCATCTACTTAGCATCCAGTTATTGTATTGATAAGACTTTGCTGTTTGCACAAAGCCTTGTTCTTATTTTTCCTGCTGTCTCCAGAAGAGGAAAGAAGAGTTCCGGAGGCTGGCTTTTCAGCCTTGTGTTCCTTTGGTGAGGGGCGTCCCTGTAGCCGAGCAGCTCTGCCTCCTTCTGCATCTGCTCCCCTCAGCGCCCTTCCCTCCCCCTGCGCACACGCTCCTCTCCCCTCGCCCCACCTCTCTCTTACCTGACAGCCTGGCCTGTCCGCACGCAAGCATCACTCTCGGTCGTTGTCACTGTCCTGTGAGGACATGTCTCAGGTACCTGCTCCGGTGAGGCCCAGTCTTCCCCTCCCTCGGTCACTTGTTCACCATCTTCATTGGTCACATCGATATGACTGTCACTCTCTGCTCAGTGGAGGAGAAATCGCGCTTCCTCAGGAACCCTGTTGCTCCTGCCAGGAAGACTTTTCTTCAGGAGAAGAATAAATGCTTCTCACTCCTGTGTTCACCACTCCAGTGTTCTTGCCTGGAGAATCCCAGGGACGGTGGAGCCTGGTGGGCTGCTGTCTGTGGGGTCGCCCAGAGTCGGACACGACTGAAGCGACTTAGCAGCAGCCGCCTGTGTTCACAGTGTTTTCTGGACTGTTGGCTATCATGGAGTGGTTTTCAAATGCTTCTTTTAAGCCCTGGACTTTTTTTTTTTTTCCTTAACAAACAGACCATGTTCAGAAGTCCAGGCCCGTCCACGCCTGACTTCCAAGGGCCGTATGGCAGGTGGTCTCCTCAGATCGTCCCTGGACACCCCCCGGCGAGAGGCCTTTGCTGCTTCTCCGGGTGGAATTGATTTCTCCTCCGCTTGTGTCTGGTGGCCTTTTGACTTGCTCTGACCAGAAGAATGTGTGGAAGTGACACTGTGCCAGCCAAGCCCCAGCCCTGTCTAGACGCCTGGCAGCTCGCACTTCTTCTCCTCTTGGTTCCTTGCCCCGAGACCACCGAGGCCACCAAGAGAAGAAGCTGCTCTAGTCGCCAGGGGATGGGAGGAGACATGGAGACCCGAGGCCTCGCGGCCGGCATCCCGCCCGGAGTGCCGCGAGGCACGGCGGACCTTCCAGCTCAGGAGCCCTCCAGCTGACTGCAGCAGAGGGTGCAAGCCCAGCAGGAACTCCCAGCAAAGTGCAGAGTCAGGAGAGATGGGCACTTCTCGGTATTTTCAGCTACTAAGTTTTGGAGTAGTTTGTTGTGTTAAAAAAGGTGCCCTTCAGGGAAACCTTATGTTCAGTCTGTTTTGTCTGTGGAAAAGCCCCCTTATTTTAAATTGTGAAACTGGGCTCTGGATGACGACAGTGTAGGCAGGGAAGAGACAGCTGCCGGTTGCCCCTTGTTCTGCCTCCTCCTGCCTGCTCCCCGCCCTGCTCTCCATGTGCGCGGTGCACATCATGGCTGAGTTTGCTGTGTTTGTTTGTGCCCCGTGAACATTTAGAGGCTTTGTGGAAAGCGTTGCATAAAATGGGATTTATGTTCGTGAAGTCTTAACATCGCTTACATTAGCCAAGAGACACCTGCATCTGAGGGCACAGAGCGGCCCATCTGCTCCGATGACGGCAGAGGCAGAGTCTGGGCCCTCAGCCGCCCAGCCTAACCCCACCCCCTGGAACCTGAGGCACCCCAGTGAACTCCGGAACTATGGATTGAAAGTGTCTGCTGGAAAACTTACAGTCACTAAGATCCCAAACTGACTAGGAATGCCGCTAGGTACATATGTTACTTTCCTACTCCTTAAATCCTGAGGAGACAGCTCCTCGGGCGACTGTTGCACATTAACCGAGTCTTGAACCTTAGTGTCCATTTTCCTAGTACTACCTGGATGATAATAGCACATTCTCACTTCTTATCACGTGCTGGGTTCTGTGCTAAGCACTTCACACACAAGGTCTCATTAGTCTTCTTATAGACCCCACGAAGCAGATATGATTGGGCTGTATATTACAGATGGAGAAATAAGGACTCAGAGAGGTAATGGCGTTTATCCTCCAGGGCTGGGGCATTGCACAACTCCAGGGGGCGCCAGTCACATTGTCGTTTGCGTACATAGGGCCCTTTGGTGTCGTGCAGTTCACCCGGTGGCCCTGCCAAGGTAGCTGTCCGAGGGTTGCCAGAGCCGGGACTTCAGTCTCCCAAGTCTTCATTTTATACAACTTCATTAAAACTTCTCACTTCAGTAAGTGACTTCTTTATTTCTTCTGTCTCTGTTTATGTACTTGAATGTCAGTCTACCCAGCTGCCTGTTCATCTGTCTGTCCACCTACCCATCTGTCCATCCATCCATTCACCCCTGCCTCTGTTTGCCCATCCTCTCACCCAGTCATCCACTTAGTGGAATCAGTGAAAATATTGAGCATCTATAAAAGATCTGAATATTCAGTGTCTTGAAATATACCTGGAAACAGGAAGTCTGTAATACCTGTTCTTATTTATAAGTTTACTTGGCATAACATTTTAAATTATTGGATATCTAAAACAATTAGAAAAGAAAATAATTTTCTAGAAACCCATGTACCCACAGTTCAGATTTCATATTTATTGTGTCATGTTTACTTCAAGTTTCCTTTTCCCCTCTCTTTCACTTCCTTGCTAGCCTAAAGATTCCTGCATCCTCAGCTACATGTGGCATTATCTAGCGGCTATCAAATGGTATCTCTATTTCCCTGAGAATTGCTATATAGTTCTATAGGTCATTCAGGTTTCTTTTTCTGTGAAATGCTTATGCATAATTAATATCCTTTGCCTACTTTCTGCTAGGTAGTCTCTGATTTTCTTATTGATTCATAATAGGGTTTTTTTCTTTCTTCTTTTTGAAAAATCTTTTCTGGAAACAGATCCTTTGTTAGTTAATTGCATTGCAAGTACCTTGTCCTGAAAGTAAAAGTGTTAGTCACTCAGTTGTGTCCAGTTCTTTGGGACCCCATGGACTGTAGCCCATCGGGGTCCTCTGTTCATGGAATTCTCCAGGCAAGAATGGGTTGCCATTTCCTACTCCAGGGGATCTTCCTGACCCAGAGATCGAACCTGGGTCTCCTGCATTGCAGGCGGATTCTTTACTCTCTGAGCCACCAGGGAAGCCCACCTTTTCTAGTACTTGCTTTACTTTTAACTTGGTTTTGCCTCTTTCTGTAGGTCTTGCCACTTAATTTTATTATTGGACATTTTAAAAGAGATAAATCATTTAAGTATAGTGCCCTTTCAGAATATAATGGAGGTGTAGACAGGTAATTTTCCCGACCTTTCTATAGGAGAGACTTTTAGAAGACCATTTATTGAATTCTTACTATGACCAATACCTCTCATGAGACTTGCATGTATTCTGCAGTCCTTTTAATAATGCAAGGAGATAGGCGCAGTTGTTATGCCCATTTTAAAGATGAGCAAATTGAGGCCCAGAGAGATTAAGTTATTGCCCTAAATTATGCAGAGATTAAGAGAGATAAACCTGGGATTAGAATCCAGGGAGTCAGTTGCAGGGCTTGTATAACCACTAAAAGGAACTGCTTCTTAATGCCCAGGTTCAGCTCTCCAGAGCTCACTGGAAGAAAGACGCACATAAATAGGTTCCATTTTGCAGTGAGACAGACTTGTTCAGTCACTCAGTTGTGTCTTTGTGACCCCATGGACTGCAGCACACCAGGCTTTCCTGTCCTTTAACATCTCCTGGAGTTTGCTCAAACTCTTGTCCATTGAGTCAGTGATGCTGTCTCATCCTCTGTTGTCCCCTTCTCCTCTTGCCTTCAATCTTCCCGGCGTCAGAGTCTTTTCTAAGGGCAGCACATATTATTATAGGAGGTGGAGGAGGGCTTCTTGGAAGGAATGGCCTTTGAGCTCAGTAAATGAGAATGAGACGTTTGTGCCAGAAGATGATGAAGGCAGTGGTGTGTGTCTGTGTGTATAGTCCCTGTGGAGTGTGAGGAAAGGCATTCCAGCTAGAGGGAATAGCATGTGTTGAGGCCTGGAGAGAGCAGAGCATATTCTGAGCCTTGTGAGCAACTTAGTATATTTGGAAGGTGGAATTTCAGTTCAGTTCAGTCGCTCAGTCGTGTCCGACTTTTTGTGACCCCATGGACTGCAGCACGCCAGGCTTCTCTGTCCACCACCAACTCCTGGAGCCTGCTCAAACTCATGTCCATCAAGTCGGTGGTGCTATCCAACCATCTCATCCTCTGTCGTCCCCTTCTCCTCCTGCCTTCAATCTTTCCCAGCATCAGGGTCTTTTCTGGTGAGTCGGTTCTTCACATCAGGTGGCCAAAGTATTGGAGTTTCCGCTTTAGCATCAGTCCTTCCAATGAATGAATATTCAGGACTGATTTCCTTTAGGATTAACTGGTTTGATCTTGCAGTCCAAGGGATTCTCAAGAGTCTTCTCCAACACCACAGTTCAAAAGCATCAATTCTTCAGCGCTCAGCTTTCATTATAGTCCCAACTCTCACATCCATACATGACTACTGGAAAAACTATAGCTTTTTTTAACTATAGACAGGCCTTTGTCGGCAAAGTAATGTCTCTGCTTTTTAATATGCTGTTTAGGTTTGTCAGAGCTTTTCTTCCAAGAAGCAAGTGTCCTTTAATTTCATGGCTGCAGTCACTATCTGCAGTGATTTTGGAGCCCAAGAAAATAAAGTCTGTCACTGTTTCCATTGTTTCCCCATCTATTTGCCATGAAGTAATGGGACTGGATGCCATGATCTTCATTTTTTGAATATTGAATTTTAAGCCAGCTTTTTCACTCTCCTCTTTCACTTTCATCCAAAGGCTCTTTAGTTCCTCTTCGCTTTCTGCCGTAAGGGTGGTGTCATTTGCATATCTGAGGTTATTGATATTTCTCCCAGCGATCTTGATTCCAGCTTGTGGTTCATCCAGCCCAGCATTTTGCATGATGTACTCTGCATATAAGCTAAATAAGCCAGGTGACAATATATAGCCTTGATGTACTCCTTTCCCAATTTGGAACTAGTCCATTATGGGTAATTAGAAAAGAGGTCAGGCATAGTGCCTGATATATGACTGCCATTATTATGGAGGCTTACCTGGTGACTCAGTGGTAAAGAATCTGCCTGCAATGCAGGAGATGTGGGGTTGATCCTTGGGTTGGGAAGATCCCCTGGAGAAGGAAATGGCAACCCTCTCCAGTATACTTGCCTGAGAAATTCCATAGACAGGGGAACCTGGCAGGCTATAATCTATGGAGTCATGAGAGTCAGGCATGACTTAGTGACTAAACAACAACAAAATTATTTAATATATGAATGAGTAAAAAGTTTAGTGTTTTTACATTAGTGTTACAGATGCAATCATGAGGCAATCTCTTAATTAACTGGAATGCTCAAGACATTGTCCTTTATAATTAGGAGGAAAGGAAAGGAAAGAAGTCACTCATTTGTGTCTGACTTTTTGCGGCCCCATGGACTGTAGCCTACCATGCTCCTCTGTCCATGGGATTTTCCAGGCAAGAGTACTGGAGTGGGCTGCCAACTGTTCCCTAAACCTCTTTGGTTTCAAACTTTGTTCCTGAGTATATGAGGAAA
The DNA here is from genome assembly GCF_910594005.1 of Cervus elaphus. NCBI lineage: Eukaryota > Metazoa > Chordata > Mammalia > Artiodactyla > Cervidae > Cervus > Cervus elaphus. The sequence goes on along the minus strand of NC_057815.1, from coordinate 76,350,858 downwards.
TATGTGAGTCTTAATTTCCCTCTATCAATAAACACAGTTTACTGAGCCCAAGTCAGTCTTTTGTAACTGAGGCTTCTTCAGGTCTCCTAGGTAAACCTTCAAATGTTTTGGTCATTACCAATTATTGGTCATTACCTATTACTAGGTCATTATCTATAGGTCATTACTGGAGCTGTTGATGCAGCTGGTTGAGAAATTTGAGTTAAATAAATGTATTCCCTCCATAAGACACATGTGGAATATTGTGGGTTATTTATGCTTAGGATTGGTTTGTTTTCAGGTGTGAATTAATTTTTTTTCATCGATTCAACTCTTTAGTTAACACCAGAAATAGATAGGACTTTTGGCTCCTAGTGCTGACTTAGCAGTCTCGAGAGTATAATTTTGTTAGACAGAGTTCAAAGAGAAGAGAAATACAAGTCTGGCAAATGAAGTAGTTAGCAATGCCTTAGTTCTTACCGTGGTGTTTTTTTGGCCACGTCTGGTTGGGACACTGTAGTCAGGAGGTTAAGAACAAGGTTGCCACATGGATTTACTTTAATCTGTGTCCAGGGATAACTCCACAAATGCTGCTCTTCCCCAGGGAGCATGTGAAGATCAGAGCTAACTCCTCAAAGCAATTCAGAGCACATTCTCTAACAACGCTAATGGCAGTAGGGCAGTAGCTTCCTCTTTGTGTCTGAAATATTTATTGGGGCACTTACTGGTAGAGCTAAGAGTCTGATTGTGGGGGTGGGGAGGGGGGTGCGGTGGTTCCTGAGCCCCAGAGCATCGATGTGTCTGGTGTATCTCTGCTGTCCCTTTGCATTGGACCATCTCCAGCCCTTGTGGCCACTGCAGGTAGTGGATAAGGGGAGAAGGGAGGGACTAGAGATTCCCTCCTGGCTTCAGGGAGAGTTTCCTTTATTCCAAGCTAGGCATCCCTTTAGTCTTGTATGTGGGATTGAAGGTATTCTGGGAGGCATCCCAGAATACCAGCAGATCCCATCTTGCTGTTCAGTCAGTGGCAAGCGGGAAGGTGGGGAGGGAGATGTGTTTTTGCCATCTTGAATTCAGATTTTTCCACAAGATCCATGTTATAAATGATATTTAGATTTTCAGGGTAGCCTGCAAAACGCTGTTTGTCTAGAATGTAACTGAAGAAGAAATGTGTTTTGGTTATGTTATGGTTCTAGAAAAAGCATTATTTTTCAAACTTTTTCCTCTTGCATTGGAACCTTTCATTCAGATGAATATACAAGGTGTATATAACAGATAAATGCAGAACTACTCTGGTTGAAGCAGGATTCAGCCTCACAGTAGCTAAGTCTTGGTCCCTGAAGTCTTGGCCACTTCCCTTTTGGGTGTCTTCACTAATTACTGCTGCAATCACCCGTTCTCTCCTTAGGGGGCGCTGTCCACCTCTTCCGCTGCATTGCAAAGAGGCGGAGTGGATGCACAACTATGTGGTCAAGTCCCTAAAGCCAGAAAGTATAGCAAAAGGAAATAAACTGAGCAACACGGGAAAAATAAATAAATAAATAAATAAATAAATAAATAAATAAATAAATAAAAGAGAAACTAGTGGTTCTAAAAACTAGTCTGTGAATCAGTATGAGCTGATTGCATAAGAATAACCTGGGAAATATAAAACAGATGAATTAAAGAAAAAAATATCTGGGACCATTTCTCAAAATTCCAATTCAGTTGCCCTTGAGTAGGTCATGGAATATGTATATTAAAAAGCTACTCCAGAGAAGTAGGCTAGTTGGAAACTATGGCTTCATCTCCTGACTTCCTCCTGGGGCAGAAGGTGTCCCTCTCAAACACAGCAAAGGAGGCAGGTCCAGTTATGAGAAGTGGGTCCCAAGGAGGGACAGGGGTTTCTTCCCTGCCTAAGGCTTGGCCCCTACAGACTGGCTTCCTACTGAAAAATCAGTCTCATTCCCATTGAGCCCCATTCGGAGTCTTTACAACCCTCTCCACACATAGGGCTGTGGCCTCACCCTCTGGCTTTAACAGGCACAGCAGAATATAATTCATTTATCCTCCCCCAAAGTGAAACTACAGATGGGAGCCTTTGAATTGTTTTCTTATTATTAATTCTAATCTGGGCACTCACTGTTTCTCTGACATCTAAAGTTTTTTTCCCCCTGTAGAAATGTGCTCTAACTCTAATGATCCATCTAAAGGAACAGCTATAGCCACAAGACCTCTTGGAAAGGACCCTTAAGACTTTGTGTGACTCTGTGTTTTGTTAACATTGTCAAGATGACCCTCCCAATCCTAGGCTGTTCCAGAATTAGGTGACAGGAAGCCCAAGGGTGGGTCTGAGTGCTCTTGATGCCAGCAGCGCTGCCTGACTTCTGGAGTGATTGTGAGGACAAGTGGGTAGATCGACAATTTTCTGTGCTGCCTAAGCTAAGAAAGCATTGTGTTGAAATATGTTTTTTAAAGTTTCATTTTAACAAAGTGACAGGATCATCTTAATCCTTGACTGCTGTAGTTTTTCAAGGAACACAAGAGCCTGCAAAAAGGTGGCCAGTTTTTAAGGGAAAACACTTCTGGCCTTTCTTTCCTGTAGATCCTGTTTCCAGAGGGGCCAATGGATACTTGCACCCTTTCTATGTTCCACGCTGACAGTCTTGTGATATAGAGCCTGTCATGGGCTATAGAACAGATTCCTTCCTGGGGTGGCCTTAACTCTCAGCCTAAACCCAGGAGTTTTGACTGCCTAATCAGTCAGGAACTGGCCCCCAGGTGGATGATAATATTCTTGTGCCCTGGCTTACTTGGGTTTCTTTTTGTTCTTTACCCCATTCTCTATCTTTCACTTTGAATTCTTCCTATATCCATCCTGTCACTTGATGGCTGTGTGACTTTAGCTATGTCCTTTAACTCTCAACTTTCTCACCTTTAAATTGGAATTATAATAGTGTCCATCTCATAAGGTGCAGTCAGGACTAGTTACATAATTTGTGGGGCCCAGTGCAAAATGAAAATGTGGGGCCCCTTGTTTAGAAAGTAAGAATTTCAAAATGGTGATAGCAGGATAGTAAACCAAGTATAAGGCCCTTCTGAGGGCTTCCCCAGGTGGCCCAGTGGTAAAGAATCTACCTGCCAAGCAGGAGACTTGGGTTTGATCCCTTGGTTGGGAAGATTCCCTGGAAAGGAAATGGTCACCCACTCCAGTATTCTTGCCTGGGAAATCCCATGCACAGAGGAGCCTGGTGGACTGCAGTCCATGGGGTTACAAAAAGTCAGACATGACTGAGCACACGCACTCACAGGGCCCTCCTAAACGCAAGGTCCTATGTGACTGCACAGGCCACACACCCAAGATACCATGGAATCAATGGAATAAGAAGTATTGTCATAGCTCTTATTATTCTGTGTCTTCCTATTTATACTCTAGATTTGCCAGTAACAGCCAAACATGCCCTCCTCCATTGAAAGACACACACATGTATTATTCAATCATTCTTAGGGTCTCTTAGGTCTGTAGAATTTGCTTTTTTAAAAAAAATGTCGTGCTTGAACCTAATGTAAGAATCACTAGGTATAAGGAAAATCTCCATTTATATATTCTACTTTTCCTTTGATTGTTTTCCATGTTTATACTTGGGGATAATTATCCCAGTTTCTTTTGTATTCTCCTGTTTTCTACCTTGTTCCAGTTTTCCTAATTTAGTTTTAAAAAAGAAAATCACTTTAAAAATTAATGAAATGTTAGTTCATTATTACGGAGAAGGCAATGGCAGCCCACTCCAGTACTCTTGCCTGGAAAATCCCATGGACGGAGGAGCCTTGTAGGCTGCAGTCTGTGGGGTTGCCAGGAGTCGGACACGACTGAGGGACTTCACTTTCACTTTTCACTTTCATGCTTTGGAGAAGGAAATGGCAACCCACTCCAGTGTTCTTGCCTGGAGAATCCCTGGGACGGGGGAGCCTGGTGGGTTGCCATCTATGGGGTCGCACAGAGTCGGACACGACTGAAGTGACTTAGCAGCAGCAGCAGTTCATTATTAACAATCAAAGCATAAATTCTAGGTCCTGAAGAAGGAAATAGGCTAGGGAGGGAGGAAACAAGAAGGAACCTGGAGAGAAAGACAGAGGAGAGATTTCAAGGGATTAAGTGTTTTTGGTGAGTGACATTTGGAGTCTTAGATGAGTGAAGAGCATACTGGTTTATAATGATGATAATAATAGCTAACATGTTGTGCTGAGTTCTTTACGGAGCTCATCTCATTTGATCTTCACAGTAACCTAAGACAAGAGATGGGATTGTTATCACTAGTAAACAAAAGAGGAACTCAAGGCATTGGGAAGTTAAGTAACTTGTCATACACCTAGTAAGTGTTGGATCCAAACTGGAGCTCCTTAGGCAGGCTGCTGCAGGGCTTGTACACTGTCTGCTTTGTGTCTTGACATTAAAGCTGTTATTGTTACTGAAATATTTTAAAGCAAGTTCTAGGCCTTAAGTCATTTCACCCCTACATACTTTATTATTCATTTCTGGAAAATATGGATGTTTTCTAATTCAACTGTAGTACCATTATGGTACCTAACAAAATTAGCAGCAATTCCTTGATATTACATATAATCTAATCATATTCAAATTTCCTTCATTATTTCAAAAATGTCTTTCTTTAACCTTGATTCGTATACCTGAGGATGCAAATAATGATCTATACATTCCAGTGGGTTGTTATATCTCTTAACATTATTTTAATCTATAGCAGACTCACTGTTTAAGAAATGCCATTAACTTGTTGAAAAAACCTGGTCAACTGTGCTATTGAAGTACCCAATTTGGATGTATCTGTTTACTTTTCCATAATGTCATTTCAGAATGTATAATTCTACACTGTATGTTGCCTCCTTTGGACACGTTGTTCTGGATCATCCAAAGCAAATCTTTTGTTATCACTTTGACAGATTAACTGGAAAATTTTAATTTATTTCTCAGTGCCTTTGCTTTGGATTTTTGAATTTGTTTTTAAATATCAGCCTCATATTTCCCCTCAGGATGAACCTTCATTTTATTTAACTAATTTTATCTACCGTTTCACATTTTGTTTACAGTTTTTTCCCCTTCTTTAGCTATGCTTCAGTGAACATCTTTGCAAATATAATACTTTTTATCATTTCATTAAAATAAGCATCCAGATGTGGTTTGGTGTTAGAGTGTCAAAAGTTAGGATCATTTTAGTGGATCTTTAACTCTATGAAAACTACTTTCCACAAGAAATTTTTTTTTTTACATTAAAAAATTAAAACTTAAGGTTTCTTAGATTCAGTTTAAAGATCCCATTTGGATTCTTTGGGTAACCTGGGATAGGTGTATACTTGAAGATTGGCCCCTATAATATTTCCTGATATCTTTCAAAGAGATGGCAAAGGAGATTGTACTATATGACCCAGAACAGCATTCTAAGAGAGGCAATAGGCAGGGTAGAGATGAAATTAAGATAACTGAAGTGATGTCAGTATTGTGACTTAGTACGTCACCATATTGTGACTTGGGCTCATTTCAGTACACCTGCTGTAAAAGGAATTTTGTTTTTTTATGTTCTGGTGGATTCTAACCTGATTGTTCTAATGAATTATGGCCCCTCCTATTCTGAGGTCTGATTCATGAGAAAGAGAAAGAGGAGGTCTGGGATCATGGAGTTCCTTTTGACTTAGAAGTTGCACGTGTCGCCTCCACTCATATTCCTTTGGTAGGAACTTGGTCAAATGGCCATACCTAACTGCAAAGAAAGTATAGAAGTATAGTTTTTGGCTAAGCAGACTCATTCCCAGGAAGAAGAGAATAGATTTCAATAGGCAAGTAGCAGCCTGTAACATATTATCTATGAAAGAAGGCTCTAGAGTCAGAAAGACATAAGTTCCAATCTTGGCTCTGCCACTGGCCAGCCATGTGACCTAGAACAATGGTTCTGTCTTCTTGATTTTCTCATTAAAGATTGGAAATAATAATTTCAGTTTATTGGGATTGTAAGGAGACTCAAATGAGTGAGTTCATGCAAAATGCTTAAGAAAAAAGCACTTGTGGTTAAAAGCACAGAATTGGGAATCAGACTGGCAGGGTTAAAATCTTGGCTCTGTGTTTGCTAGCTGTGTGACTTTAAAGAAATTACACAAAAATTCTCAGAAATCTACTTTCTTCTTCTGTAAAATGGAGATGCTATTAATGCCTGCCTCTAGAAAGAATTGGATGAAGTCCTCCAATGCTTTTATTAAAGGATTTATTCATGCTCAATAAATCATGATGGTCTTTTTGTAGTTACTATGTCTGTTCATTTTATGAACTCCTGAGTTTATCTCCAAAAGAGAAGTAGTAAATTTATAACTGTGTAGGCATGCCCCTGTCATGAGTTGCTCCATTTTCTTATACCTCTTTTTACTGCTTTGCTCCTTCGTCCTGTTAACATGTTTATGTATTCAGCTTATATACTAGCTCCTATTTGATTTTTTGGGTAAGCATCTACTGATGACTTATATTTTAAGTCACATATACTATGCTATTTAGTGTGAATTCTACAGCTTGTCCCAGAAGTTGAGTACATTTTTTTTTTTTCAAAATGTTCTCAATCTCATGAAACCATTTTGAAAAGATTAAGCTGGCTGGAAGAAATCTCTGTGGGTAGCTAAGCAGTGTAATAAAAATGGAAAACTTAGGTTTTTGTGATACATGGCTGCTTTAACCTCAGAATCTCTCTCTCTCGTATCATTCCCATGACTCTGAATTATATTTTTCATGTCTAATTTTGGGGTTTATTTCTACGTCTCTGATTTTATGCAGATCACCTAGAGCCCCATGATTGCTCCTCTTCCCTTCTAGCGACCCTTCCACGATTTCCATGTGACTACAGGGACTCTTTCCTCTTCCCTATCTTCCCACCCACTACTTACAGAGCTGACATGCTGCTATATTGTACCATTGTGCTCTCCTGAATACTGTGGCACTCAACTTGGTTCCAGTGATATAAAATGAGGGGGTATGGATGCCTTTTTCAAACTTGAAACTAGCAAAAGACAAAACCCCCTTTTGTTTGAAACCATTGGGAGCGTAGTCCTTCCTGAGTTCTTGTTCTTTTAGGGAAACTGCGGGGCGGGTCCTTTTCTTCCCCATACCTGCACTTTCTGGCTGCTGTAGTTTTTCATGGAGTAATTGAGCAAATGAAATACCAAACCTATAAAAAGTAGCGTTATCAAAGTGAATGAATGAACGCTTACCTAGCAGTAAGACATGGAAAAATAGGAGGACAAGTTAATGATCTAGAAATTGTATAGCTTTGCTGTCTTAGAATCATGGCAAATGGAACATATGGTATTCGGTCATTTTTTGCATTCATATGAAAAGAAAATGAGTTTATTTTACAAATAAATGGAGTTTGTGTTTCTGTTTGTTATTCATGACTATAATATTTACTTCTCTTGAAGTAGAAATATGTCACCTGAATATTAAATATAAATATTTTTTCAACTATTAATGAATAATTTTTCTTTACATGCCATGCCTTTATCCACTTCAATAAACATTTTAGGCTTTTCTCTTCATTTGCTATTACTTTGTCTGATGAGGCTGTGAACCGAGGCATCTTAAGGAAAAAAAGAGGGAATTGGTGAAAAGACAGACATGTTAAAATTATTTGCCAGAGTATTATAATTTAGATTAAGAATCAAATTAACTTCATATTCTCATGTGTTTTGGGACTTCCTTGGTGGATCAGTGGCTAAGACTCTGTGCTTCCCCTGCAGGGGGGCGTGGGTTCAATCCCTGCTTGGGAAACTAGGATTTAGCATGTTGCACAGTGTGAACAACAATAACAAAACAAGAAAAAAGGTACAATGGTGTTTCTATTTCCTATTTTGAGATTCACAAAAGGCCCAGAAGTGGCCATTAAAAAAAATCTACTACATTCATTGTGTCATTGTAGTGAACATTGAATATTTTTATCTTCACAGCATCCATACTTCAGAAGCTTCTTTTCCTTGTGGAAATCACTTGTGCCCTGTCCTCAGTTCATGTGACCCAAGCTGGTCAATCCAAGTCCACAGTAATTGGATAAACAATGAACTGTGTTTGAAGTCAGGTTAGTCCAAGTCAGCTATAAGACTTTTGAATGAAAAGGAGTTCTCTGTCCATTGAAATTTCTAGGCTAGGAAACGACGTATGAAGCTGAGAGAGGTGGTCTAGGCTTCTCCATGGCTAAGATTCTGCCTGAAGCCAGCTTGGAGAGAATTGATCCAAGAGGAAGAGAAAGAATCTGACCACATTTTTTGAGTTTGAAATGAGATTTACCCCTAACATTGAATTTCTTATTTTTACCCCTAGTCTAGTCTAAGCTGGTTTCATCCACTTACAGGTGGAAGAGTTCTGGCCACTACAATCATCATAATTTTCCTCAGGAAGCATTTGTTCAACACCTGGATCATTGCATATTAACTACTTTACATGTAACAGGAAAATACAGGATTAATAGTGCAATAAGAATGGAAGAGCCACCTCGGTCATTTTCTCATCCAGTGCAACCTCCTTTTTCTTCATTGACAGTCGTCCTAGAATTAAAATCACTTCATTTTTTCAACTATTTGAAGATATAATAGAGTTTTCATTTTCTATTCTGAATTTCAGAAAGAGTCCTGAATTCCATTATGGTCCCTACTTTTAAAAAGATCCACTGCCATGTCAGATAACTCACTACCTTACAAAGAAGTGCATTACAGTTTCGGAAAATTCTGATTTTCAGAAGGTTTTTTCGTTTTATTGAGTTGAAATATGTTTTATTTCACTCATTAGTTCCAGTGCTTAAAACCATGCAGATTAACACAAAGTCCTCTTCCACAATACGTCACTTCACCTTTGAAACACCAGTCGTACCTCTTCTTTGTCTTCTTTGCTCCTAGGTACATAATCCCAGTTTCTTCTCCCATCCTTCACAAAATGGGAAGTCCAGATCACCCTGGTTGTTGTATAACCTCAATTTACTTCTGTTTGTTAAATGTCCCTTTTAACGGGAGACCAGCACTAAGCTAGGACCTCCTTTGTTTTCCTTTACACCCTTACATGAGGGCAGCCTTATACTGAATTATATTTTGGGGCTTCTGTTTCCCACCCATACTCTCTGATTCATAACAAGCTAGCTGTGAGCTAGTGCTTCTTTCCTTCCCTTTCACCTTTTTTTTTCCCCTGTCCAAACAGTTTCTAAGTCAGGTCTATGTTTGAGTTTTGGTTATCAAAATCTGTTTTAGGATTTTACAAACAACCATAAGCTTTTGTTCTCCTAAATATCCAACACCACGTGGAGGGTATTGTTTTGCCCATGGGTTTGTGCCTCATTTGGGACCTTCGTTGTGTAGAATGATGCAAGAGTCAGTCGTTGTTACTTGAGTCACTGATACAGCCCATTGGCTAGATAAGAGTATTTGTTTTATCAGTTAGCAACTGTGTTCAGATGTGGGTAAGAATGAATGGCTTAAATATACATAAAGTAGTGTGGAGAGAGGAGCCCAGAGCTGGTATAATGTTTGCATAAAGCCAAAAAGGACTCAGGTGCTGGTCTTTATTTATGTTCCACCATTCCAATGCCTGACCTCCATTCTCAACATTGCCTCCTTAGTCCCAGATGACTTTCTAATGTCTTGCCCACATTCTATTCAGCAGGAAGGATAAAAGGTTGCTTCTCCTAATAGAATAAGCTCCTTTTAAGGAGTTGCCCCCAACCCCTCAATCCTTTCACTGATATTTCATTGGGCGGTATTAAGTTATGTGGACACAGCTAGCTGCAAGGGAAGCTGGGAAATATTCTGGGTAGCAGCATAACCAGTCAAAGATTGGCATTCTGCTACTAAGAAAGGCAAATGAATATTGGGAGATTACCAGCCCCATTCCTGGAAAGTTATCAAAATATTTTCCTTCTGGCCATAGAAGTAAAGAGTAGTAGAAAGAGCTACTTAATTTGGATAATATCTTTCCTCACTTTTGTATGACCTTTGGGTTTGGTGTATTCTATTTTCTTCTAGGCCTTTGTGGAAAGGTTAAGATGAAGGTTTTTTTTTTTTTTTCAGTCCTTCTTCCTCCCCTCTTCTCTGCTTGCACTTAGTACTAATCTTCAGACCTTGCAGTGGCAAAGATGAAAATTGTTGGAGCCTAATAGTGATTAAATTAACTGAACTTCTTTAATACAGTAAAAATGAGGTCTTCTCTTTCTCTCTTTAATAACAACTGTGGCAATAATTAAACTTAACATCATCTTTAAAATGGTTTACTTTGCATAGTTTCATATGCACACATGTCAGTTACCTCAGTTTAAATAACATCAGTCTCCCAGCGACGTGGTTCAAATTTCAGTTACCAAATATATTCACTGAGAAGTTGTGTAAAGTACAAACATTGCCGCTAACTCTTTGGTCCACAAGTCACTACATAAGTGACAGATGCACATTACTATCAGTGACCAATCTTGTCACTTCTTGCAGTGATTGATACGGTGCACCTGTACAGTTCACAATGGACAGCAAAGTGTGTGTTTGTGTTGCCTCTTTGTTTCCCAGCGATAAACTCATGTGACATTTTACAAATGTGAATAGTTAAAAGAAAGAATAGTCCAGCAAAAATGAAAGTTCAACAAAAGAAACAAAAGTAATAATGCTGAAAGTGAAGTTTGAGTCAAACATAAATGGAACGTAGAAGAAAGTTGATTGTGGGAATGTCAATACTACTGCCTTTTGAAAGACATGCACCCAGAGGAATTTGGTGAAGGCAAATTTACTGACATAAATAAGGAAAGTGGTTGTATGAAAGGATAAAAATGTCCTAGAGGCGGTGACACCAGCAAAAAAAATTCACATAAAAAAAACTCTTGGAGACATTTCATGACACTAAAAATATAAGGGATAAAATGTTGGAAGCAAAAAAAAAAAAAATGTTGGAAGCAGATGCAAACTTAAAAAGCAGTGTGACAGTTTGCCAAGGCATAGAAAATATCCTCATTCCACATTGTCAGTAATATGATGACAAAAAGACAAACACTACCAAGCTAATCTTGATAAGTTTTTTTTTAAACAAATAAATAAGATACTTTATTTTTAGTGTTTTTACTAGTTTAAATGATAGCATACTAAGCAAAAACAGTTTTGTTCTATTTTTTCATTTACTGAAACATTTATAACCAATAGTGAAAAAGATTGTAATGTTTTGACAAAAATGTTTAGAGGTTATGGAACAATTATAATGTTTTCCATTAAGACAGTTTTGCACAGTATCAACTTGTGTGATCATTTTATGGTCCTGTACTACAGTACAAAGTGAAGATTTCCTGTAGTTCACACAGTTACTCTATTTCATATCCACCACAATTGAAATATCAATAACTTCAGATATGTAGATGACACCACCCTTATGGCAGAAAGTGAAGAAGAACTAAAGAGCCTCTTGATGAAAGTGAAAGAGGAGAGTGAAAAGTTGGCTTAAAGCTCAACATTCAGAAAACTAAGATCATGGCATCCGGTCCCATCACTTCATGGCAAATAGATGGGAAACAGTGGCTCACTTTATTTTTCTGGGCTCCAAAATCACTGTGGATGGTGATTGCAGCCATGAAATTAAAAGACGCTTACTCCTTGGAAGGAAAGTTATGACCAACGTAGACAGCATATTAAAAAGCAGAGACATTACTTTGTCAACAAAGGTCCATCTAGTCAAGGCTATGGTTTTCCAGTAGTCGTGTATGGATATGAGAGTAGGACTCTAAAGAAAGCTGAGCCCTGAAGAATTGATGCTTTTGAACTGTGGTGTTGGAGAAGACTCTTGAGAGTCCCTTGGACTGCAAGGAGATCCAACCAGTCCATCCTAAAGGAGATTGGTCCTGGGTGTTCATTGGAGGGACTGATGTTGAAGCTGAAGCTCCAACACTTTGGCCACCTGATGTGAAGAGCTGACTCATTTGAAAAGACCCTGATGCTGGGAAAGATTGAGGGCAGGAGGAGAAGGGGACAACAGAGGATGAGATGGTTGGATGGCATCACTGACACAATGGACATGGGTTTGGGTGGACTCTGGGAGTTGGTGATGGACAGGGAGGCCTGACGTGCTGCGGTTCATGGGGTCGCAAAGAGTCAGACACGACTGAGGGACTGAACTGAACTGAACAATATTTGCAATTCAGGCAAATCTTATCAGCCCATTTCATCCATCCATCCATCCATTCATTCATATATATAAATGAAGTCACAGAGATTATGTAGGTTTAAAATTACACGACTAAATAGCTGGTAAGACTTGAAACATGATAATTTCACTTTAAATTCATTCTTCTTACAGTCCCACTACCATGATACCACATTATTTCCAAATAATCTCATTAATATGTGAGGTAGAAACAGGGAAAAGGTCCTAAATGTTGAGGCCTTCCAAATCTAATGTGTTCCATGTCCCATTACACTAAGGGATGGATTAGTTATCATTGTTAGGTTGCAAGCAACAGAAATGAACTCTACCATGGTAGACTCATACAGTAATGGTCCTCAGTGAATCATGTCTCCCGGTAGCCCCTTTATATGGGAAGGTTTCTTTGTCACTCCTTCCATTAACAGATGAAGTCTCTTTTCCCACCCCTTAAATCTGGGCTGGTTTTAAACTATCTGATCAACAGAATGTGATGTCAGGGAAGTTTCAGCTCTGCTTTATTCTCTTTGAGCACTTCTCCAGTATGGCCTACTGGAGGACGAGGTGCCACGTGGAGAACTGATGTGTTCCAGCTGATGGCTTCAGCCAGCTTCCAAATAAGTGAGTCAGTGAGGCAATCCTGGGTCAGCCCCGAGCAGATCTTCCCACTGACTGCAGATGTTGAAATGAACCCAGTTGGTACCACGTGGAGCAGAGACACACCATCCCAGCTGAGCCCTACCCAAATTGCCAATCTATAGAACTGTGAGCAAATGAATGGTTATTATTTTAAGCCATTAAGTTTTGAAGTAGATCAGTATGCAGCAAACCACTATCTTAAATAGAAAAGAGAATTTATTGTGAGGATACTGGGTTGTTTGTAGGTTTTAAGGCAAAACTTCAGAATGAAAGGATAGAAAGCCTTGTAGCAGGAGTTACTCCACAGTCTTGCCTAAGTCGCACTTCTGGAGTGAATGAACTCCAGCTGTTTCTCTTGTTGTTGTGTTGTTCTGCTAAAGATTGAGAGGCCCGCAGGAGAAAATTTGGTGGTCACACATCCATTCTATGGATGTATTGATTTATGAGAGGAGACTCTGGGAGAAGGAAATTTCCAGTTTCCTCTTAAGCTTTTGTAGTGGGAAGGCAAACACCTGGGCTTATCTCCCCTCAGGTGTACACAGATACTTCCCCCTAAAGCGATCCAGGTGCTGCTGAGGAGGGGGAAGGGATGATGGACATCTTCAAAATGAGAGCTGTGCAGTACAGTCGCTTCTCTTCCTTGATGAGGATTTTAAAATATTTATACCAAGTTTGTTATTTCATGGTAAATAAATTTGTGGGACATGAAAAAAATTATGCCCTTATAACAGGCATATAAGTCAATATATGGAGAGAAATTGAATCTTAGATTGAGAGGGTTAAAAGGAAAAAGGGCTTTAGAACTCATCACAGCCAAGGTCCTCATTTTATAAATGAGGAGAGTGAATCGAAGGTGATTAAGCCAAGGGTACATTAAATTCAAAATGACACCAGAGCTAGAGCCTAGGTTTTTTTTTTTTTTCCCTTCCTAACTATCCATAGCCTCAGATGAATTTGGGAAGGAAAAAAAACACACTTGAAGTGTTTGAAACGTGCATGTTACCTTCCATTCAATTATTCTCATAGCAAGGACTCCTTGGAAGGCCTCTCTGCCTGTTGGGGGGGGGGGGGCACCCTGTTTATCTTCCCTCCCAGCACCCATCATCTCTTCCCCACTCCTAAGCACTCAGGCCAATACAGGTTTCCCGCGCTATCAGAAAGAGAGTGTTCCTAAGAAACCTTTCGTGAGCCTAAGCGGCTTAAGTGAAAGTGAAGAAGCAATTAACTTAGGATACACGTTGCTATTGGATGCACAAAATACACAGAGATAAAGAACAGACACAGTTCAAAGCTATTGCAGCTTGGTGCTGAGACACCCAGTCTATTTCCTGGGAAGGAGCTTGGCGGTGCCACTCTTCCTGTTTGTGGTTCAAGCTGCCTGAGTAACAGTTACCTACAGAACAAACACGGAACGCTAGTTTCTCTTTTTGTCTTTTTCATAAAAGTGAAAATCCTCTTCGAGTTTCTTTTGGTTAGCCCAAACAGGTACTAATGTAGGTCTTCTGTAAAAGCAAACTGGTGTAAAGCAAACTTTGTAAAAGCAGAACTGTATTGCTCTGGACCAATCTAAACCTGAAAAATCAGATGAGGTTGATGTTTCAAAATCCAAGCCAGCTGGCTCTTGAATCAGGATATAAGAATGTCCTGTCAAGACTCAAACCCACTTAGAACTTTGGTTTGGTGGCTGCACGATGTATTATTTCCCATTTGTTTTCAATCTCTTGGGTATTTTTTGAAGGGTATATGCATAAAAATAGCATTTTTGCATTCTTGTCAGATCCTGATACATACTGTTTTTCTAAAGTCCTAATTCTGTTAGTGAGACATGTCAATTGTTATGCCTGATGGCCAAATCCCCGAGCGGGAAGAGAGAAAGCCTCCAAGACAATGCAACTCGCAAAAAGGGGTGTTTATTGCTGACTCGAATCAGGGCTCCTGCCGCATCCAACGCAGTGGTGCGGGGTCAGAGAGCCCTGAGCCTAAGCTTTACACAAATTTATAGGGTGAGCACATGCCGTTGGTAGTTGGTTTAAGCGGATTGGTTACAAGTTTGTAAAGCAATTTCATTGGTCTTTCAAAACTTCCGCGCGCGCGCGGGACTTTCCCGGGGGTTTCCGCCCCATTCCTAATTGGCAAACAGCGGTCAGTGTTAAGCTGATTGGTTGTATCCAGGTGGCCTGATAATCTTACCACCCAGAAGTAGGAAGGCCTACTCCTAACCTAAGCTTCCTGCCATGGCGTTACTTCTGCTCGCCTCACACAATTAGACTGTATCAGGGGGGATTATGACAACTGAGAAGAAACAGCCAATTGGAGAATCTCAAACTATATGAACATAGACCTACCAAGGAGAAAAGACCTTGATTATTATTAATGAAAAACTGTTGCAAGAAATAAAAACAAGGTAGTAAATAGGCAAGAACATATCAAAGGAAAATTATTATAAAATAGAATATAAAAATATTTAGATTTCTGGTCTGGAAGGAAACAAGAAACAGTGATTTTCTCTGAGAAAAGGTATGGATGGCTGGAGACAGGTAGGAGGGAGACTTCTCAATTTTGAACCATGTCTTTGGAGCCTTATCTGTTGAAAAGTAACTTAATGAAAACCAAAAAACAAGTGTGGTGTGCTGCAAGCAATTTCTCTACCAGAAGTAAGTGTTTTGAGAACTTCCATTGTGCTTTTTAATGCTCGAAGCAAGTTTCAGGAAAAGAATTAAAAAGACATCTGTCTTGGTCTTATTCTCTTGACTTATCAAGTAATATAGGGTTTTCTTTGGCTAAACATTTGGTTGTTGCTGTCCTTAAGATTTTTTTTTTTTCACTCGACATACCTTATTTCACTGTCTTCTAACCTGGTATTAATTGATTTTTATCATCCTAGAGACTTTGACTTGTACGTAATATTCCATTTTCCATCTTTCTAGCCTTCTTGCACAATATTTGGTATTTGAAAAACAGCTCCCAACACTCCCTCTTGTTTTCATCACATTTCTCTTCTCCTCTTAAAATGTGGTTATTATATTTAATGGGCCAATTTTGCTCACCCTAAAGGTAGACTGAGGATGCCATTTGTTGACTGCTTCAGTGTGTAATCCACTGTATCCCGGTTTGTGACTAAAGGTTTCACACTGGCATATTCGGGGATAGCAGTTCTCAGCAGCAGCTTAATGGAGATTTTTCCATTTTGAAAGACATGATTTTTGATGTTTCTGCCATGGTTTTGCCTCCTCTGGCAATAATACCATGGTTGCCGTTATTTGTGATAGGAGAGAGACTGTATTAGAAAGAAAGGATGTTGGCTTCAAGGTAAAGGTTTTGGCAGATCCAGCGCTGTCTCATTGGTTACAAAGCCTTTCTGGAAAGCGCACAATTATTCAGCTTGCACAGCACAATTAAGTAAACAATTCGTTTAGCCTCTCTATTGATACTCCATTGCAGAGGGACTGGATGGCTCCGGAGATTGGAAATGGGAGCTGTAGCTGTTTCCCTAGACGTAGGTGCTTTGGATCTGTTTGTTAGAGTAGTGACCACACAGTGTCTCCATCTGATGGCCGTGCAGCAACCCAGGTGAGACAGATTGGTGGTTTCAGGTCCATGGAGAGATGGTCACATCTCAACATCCAGGATCCCAGCTGGCAGAAATATGTGAGGATTAACCGACATGATTCAATTTGTGCTTTAGTGAAATTCATATCCTGAAAATCCTATTTGCACTAATGTGAACTTTAGAATATCTTCCTAAAGCTCTGAGTGGAGGTCTCGGCCATCTCCATTTGCCTGATTATTAGCACATTTGGCCTGCTTACTTTGGCTTAGAGGTTTTAAGAGTCTTTAGGGTTATAAGATTTCTCCCAGCTCTCTCCCACATCTGTGAATATTGGGGATAAAAATCTACTCACAGTTAGTACAAACTGCCTGAAGGAGCACAGTACTTGGGTACAGAATTCTGTTTTCAATTTGTACTAAATTATGACTCATCTCAGTAGTTTTAGGTGCAATGAGGCTTTTTATAAAGAAACACATGGGCTTATAAACTATAAAGATGTGCTTATAAAGTACCATTTAGATCTAAGATATTTCTTAAAGTAGGTCTAGGGGGCTGTGTTAATTGGCCCACTAGTCTTCCCCAGCATTTTTCTTGTCAATTCCTAACATCTAACAAGCTTCTCCTACACATATGTGCGCACGCACATACACACAAATTTACTAGTTCTGTTACTTTTTCTATTCAGAGGGAGGAATCCAGATCTGGACCTCAAATAGATAAGTTTTTCAAAATTAAATGTAATACTTATAAAAGGAACCTATATGTGCAAAATCCTAGGATGCCAGAGTTGCCAAAGACATCTGCATAGTCTTGTGATATTATGGAAAGTTACCATTTGCCTAAGGATTTTTTTTTTTTTTTTGAAGACAACCTGTTGCAGAGTTGGACATGGAAATAAACATTAATAAAAATAGATAATAAAATCCTGTTTAGCGCTTGGAAGGATGGAGTGGGCCCAAGCAAGGTAAAGTCTAGGCCCTTCTTTTTCATTAACTTATTCATCTGTAATACTTTACTGTGATTTGAAGACTTTCCTAAAAAATTGGGTGCCTGTTGATGTGGATGCCAACTGGGGCCCCATTTCCTGGAATTTGATTTGTCAACGTCTGGCCTCGTCTTTCAGATGAGTTCCTTTATCCATGTGTGTAACAGGTGGAACTGCTGGGCAAGCCCACGGGTGAATTAGTGCTGTGCCAAACCATTCAATATCATGGTAATCCAAGTCTATGCCCCAACCAGTAATGCTGAAGAAGCTGAAGTTGAATGGTTCTATGAAGACCTACAAGACCTTCTAGAACTAACACCCTGAAAAGATGTCCTTTTCATTACAGGGGACTGGAATGCAAAAGTAGGCCATCAAGAAACACCTGGAGTAACAGTCAAATTTGGCCTTGGAGTACAGAATGAAGCAGGGCAAAGGCTAATAGAGTTCTGCCAGGAGAACACACTGGTCGTAGCAAACACCCTCTTCCAAAAACACAAGAGAAGACTCTACACATGGACATCACCAGATGGTCAACATCTGAAATCAGATTGATTATATTCTTTGCAGCCAAAGATGGAGAAGCTCTATACAGTCAGCAAAAACAAGACCAGGAGCTGACTGTGGCTCAGATCATGAACTCCTTATTGCCAAATTCAGACTTAAATTGAAGGAAGTAGGGGAAACCACTAGACCATTCAGGTATGACCTAAATCAAATCCCTTATGATTACACAGTGGAAGTGAGAAATAGATTTAAGGGACTAGATCTGATAGACAGAGTGCCTGATGAAATATGGATGGAGTTTCATGACATTGTACAGGAGACAGGAATCAAGACTATCCCCAAGAAAATGAAATGCAAAAAAGCAAAATGGCTGCTGAGGAGGCCTTACAAATATCTGTGAAAAGAAGAGAAGTGAAAAGCAAAGGAGAAAAGGAAAGATATACCCATTTGAATGCAGAGTTCCAAAGAATAGCAAGGAGAGATAAGAAAGCCCTCCTCAGAGATCAATGCAAAGAAATAGAGGAAAACAATAGAATGGGAAAGACTAGAGATCTATTCAAGAAAACTAGAGATATCAAGGGAACATTTCATGCAAAGATGGGCTCAATAAAGGACAGAAATGATAGGGACCTAACAGAAGCAGAAGATATTAAGAAGAGGTGGCAAGAATACATAGAAGAACTGTACAAAAAAGATCTTCACAACCCAGATAATCATGATGGTGTGATCACTCACACTCACCTAGAGCCAGACATCCTGGAATGTGAAGTCAAGTGGGCCTTAGGAAGCATCACTACAAGCAAAGCTAGTGGAGGTGATGGAATTCCAGTTGAGCTATTTCAAATCCTGAAAGATGATGCTGTGAAAGTGCTGCACTCAATATGCCAGCAAATTTGGAAAACTCAGCAGTGGCCACAGGACTGGAAAAGGTCAGTTTTCATTCCCATCCCAAAGGAAGGCAATGCCAACGAATGCTCAAACTACTGCACAATTGCACTCATCTCAGGCGCTAGTAAAGTAATGCTCAAAATTCTCCAAGCCAGGCTTCAGCAATACACGAACCGTGAACTTCCAGATGTTCAAGCTGGTTTTAGAAAAGGCAGAGAAACCAGAGATAAAATTGCTAACATCCGCTGGATCATCAAAAAAGCAAGAGAGTTTCAGGAAAACATCTATTTCTGCTTTATTGACTATGCCAAAGCCTTTGACTGTGTGGATCACAATAAACTGTGGAACATTCTGAAGGAGATGGGAATACCAGACCACTTGACCTGCCTCTTGAGAAACCTGTATGCAGGTCAGGAAGCAACAATTAGAACTGGATGGACATGGGACAACAGACTGGTTCCAAATAGGAAAAGGAGTACATCAAGGCTGTATATCGTCACCCTTCTTATTTAACTTATATGCAGAGTACATCATGAGAAATGCTGGGCTGGAAGAAGCACAAGCTGGAATCAAGATTGCTGGGAGAAATATCAATAACCTCAGATATGCAGATGACACCACCCTTATGGCAGAAAGTGAAGGAGAACTAAAGAGCCTCTTGATGAAAGTGAAAGAGGAGAGTGAAAAGTTGGCTTAAAGCTCAACATTCAGAAAACTAAGATCATGGCATCTGGTCCCATCACTTCATGGCAAATAGATGGGGAAACACTGGAAACAGTGTCAGACTTTATTTTTCTAGGGTCCAAAATCACTGCAGATGGTGACTGCAGCCATGAAATTAAAAGATGCTTACACCTTGGAAGGAAAGTTATGACCAACGTAGACAGCATATTAAAAAGCAGAGACATTACTTTGCCAACAACGGTCGTCTAGTCAAGGCTATGGTTTTTCCAGTAGTCATGTATGGATGTGACAGTTGGACTATAAAGAAAGCTGAGCCCTGAAGAATTGAGGCTTTTGAACTGTGGTGTTGGAGAAGACTCTTGAGAGTCCCTTGGACTGCAAGGAGATCCAACCAGTTCATCCTAAAGGAGATTGGTCCTGGGTGTTCATTGGAAGGACTGATGTTGAAGCTGAAACTCCAACACTTTGGCCACCTGATGTGAAGAGCTGACTCATTGGAAAAGACCCTGATGCTGGGAAAGATTGAGGGCAGGAGGAGAAGGGGAGGACAGAGGATGAGATGGTTGGATGGCATCACAGACTCAATGGACGTGGGTTTGGGTAAACTCCGGCAGTTGGTGATGGACAGGGAGGCCTGACGTGCTGCGGTTCATGGGGTCGCCAAGAGGCCGACACGACTGAGTGAGCTGAACTGAGTTGGCAAGAGCGTGGGCTACCTGCCTCTGCCACATACTGTGAATTGTGTTCTTCCGAGGAACCACTGTGGAGGCGTCCCTAGAGGGCGGTCCGTGATTGGCCACCTTGTGGACTACTTTCCTAGAGCCATGTTACAAGTCAGATCAGTGCGCGCTGCCTTCGGTTTTAGCCGTTGACTGGGAGATTGGGGTAGGGTGAAATGGCGCTGCAGGTTAGGGTGGGGATAGGATGAAGGTGGGGGTGCTAGTCCTTGAGTGGAAAACCAGCCAAGTAAATAATCAATGCTTGCGTATGTGGAAGAGGCACTCACCTAGCAATAACTTTATGTCTTTGTATTAAGAAGAATCACGGACTCTTTATTTTGCGTCCCTGTAAGTAGATTACTATCCTGAAAATATTTTTAAAACCCTTTTGCTTTTTTCACATAAAACTGGAACACAGTGGAGAAAGGCAAGTAGGCTTGGTGCTTTCATCATGTCCCTTTCTCTTTTCTCCCTAGTCAGACATGATTGGAGAACCATGAATCCCTTGGCTGTGGATTGGTCCTGAAATAGTCTGGGTATGCAGTGGGATTGAATTGTTTATGCCATAATAAAATGCCATGAGTTGCCTTGTTTTATTATTTGATTAAGGTTTATTCTTTAAACTGCACGGTATCACTTACATACAAAACTGAATTGGAAAAGAGTGAAGTTGGGTCTTTCTGTTGACAAGAAAATTATCAATGCTCATAAATTCATCACTGAATTATAGAAACACAGTGGGATGTTTTTTCAACTTCTTTGGCGAAGGCTGTGCTAATTCTTTTGCAAATTACTTGAGAAGAATCTTGTGGGAGGTTATAGAATTGATTCACTGGCTTGCAGAAAGACTGATTTGACTTTTATCTCCTGTGGTTGGCAATAAATGATTTTATTTAGTTTAGAGGAGAAAGGTTTTGTAACCTCCTCTTTTCCATGACTCATAACTTTCTGAGCAGTCATATTGTGCTTTACAATGAGAGGTGTTTGGAGGAAAGTGTTAGCTAAATTGAGCCAGCCATTTTGAGTGTGAGAGCATGAAATATAAAAGAGAAGCAATTGATCTTTTCAAACTTCAAATTTGCCGTGTGCCCAGACTCAGAGAATTAACTTTCCTGTTAAGAGAAAAGACGTTTGGTGGCTGTCTTAAAAAAAAAGAAAAAAGAAAAATTAATTCTGGCTTTTTAAAGCTTTCAAACAGACATTTTCAACTTGCATAGGGTATCCATAATTTTAGGAAAAGTGGGTAGCATTAGGCTAGATTGTTTTCTCTGTTGGTGGGTGTAAATGTGTATGAAAGCTATTTGTTTCTCATGTAAAATTGGATCTGTTGACATAAGCATGTTTTTTATTAAAGCTTGGAGATGTAAGTCTGCACGAAAGACTTCAAAGTTGTCTTTTCCTGAGAACTTGAATTTAGTCAAACATGTGACTGTGAGATGAGTAACAATTTGAATTATTTTACATAGATTTTTCTCTGAATTTGTATCAGAATGGGTTTGTAAAGGAGAGTTAAAAGTAAATGTGAATTGGGGAGTGAGATGAGAAGCCTGTAGCACTGAAATGTCATTTGGGAAGGGAATACTAGAGCTAAAATCATAATATCTTGCATTTATCATCTTCTCTCTTTCCATTTGTTGCCTATTTCTGAACTGATAAGCTATTCTTTTCTTCATATTGGGAAAGAACTAGAATTGGAAGACTAGAAAAATGTGAAAAATATTATAAAATTAGATTCTTAGACTTAGGAAATTGAAATATTAAAAGTTTTCACACAAATTTCATATCATTTATAACCTAGTAGAACAAAGGAGGCATTACATTAATGTTCATATAGGGTCCAAATATGTTCATTTTCAACAATATAATTTGAGGTTAAAATTTTTGATTTTCTCTTTCCTCCCTCTCTCCCTCTGTCATTCACTCCCTCCCTTCCATCCTTTCTTCATTTTCTTCAGTAACATTTATACCACTACAGTTTAGTGTCCTGTAGCTTGTGCATATGTTTAGCAGGCTCTCTTAAAAAATCGATGCAAAACTTTACCTGCCCCCATCCCCTTGCAATTTGCATTCAAATGCCATACCTCTTCCACCAAGGAAGGAGGATGGAAGACAGCAAATTATGAATACATGGCTATTAAGTACATGTAATCATTGTGCCCATTTGTCATAGTGCTTCGTTTGTATTTGGACCAATCAGAAGAACTGGATCCTAGCCTTCGTTCTTCCTTTAACTGATGGTTAACTTGGTCCTGCTCCTTAACTTCTCAGAGTCACACTTTTCTCATCTGATAAAATGGTTGGAATATGTGGTCAGTAAACACACTTTCTGGATTTTGTGTATAATCTTAATTTCTCAGCCCTCTTTCTAGAGGCATTTTAGTTTCCTGTCTGACTTCCCAATGAATGGAAGATTTCACCTGTGGCTGACAGGATAAACACAAGTGAGAACTGGGTTTTTCAGAATTTTTCATGAGGCAAATGGGAAGCTGTTTTCTCAAAGTCAAAGATGTAGGTCCCTTTGGAGCACACTGCTCACCACGTTGTTAACTCAGACACATGGAAACTGTCCTCATAGAAGTCATCTTTCTTCTTCGGCCTGTCTCTCACTTTCTCATTTTCTCTCTCCACCTCTTTCTCACCCTCCTATCCAATCTCACTGGTTGTTTTTATGTCCTCAGTATTTCTGGCCTCTAACTTCTGTTTCCATTAACAATACTCCAGACTGAGCCACCACCATCTCTTAGCCAAATTCCTCCAGCAGCCTCAGAACGGATCTGCCCATCCTGCCCTGTCCACTTCCCTCACAGTAGCTGGTGTGGGCTCATTTTATTCCATTCTCTGCTTCATCCAGAGCTGGCCTTCTTTTGATTCCTGTGGCATGCCAGGCTCTTCCTCTTATCAGGAAACATGCAGTCCTCTCGCTGCTGAAACCTCGGCCTCTGTGCAGTGGTGTCAAATCAAATCTTAGAGACAAGAGTTTGGGGTGAGTCAAAAAGAATAGCTTTATTGCTTTGCCAGGAAAAGGGGGACACAGCAGGCTCCTGCTCTGAAAAACTATGCTTTCCAACCTGGGAGGACGTAGTGAGGAATTTGATAGCAATGGTTCAAGAGTGGGGTTGCTGACAAGATTAGGTTGTGTGCAGGGTCTCAGGTGGTTGGTCTCCTGATCTTGATGCGCTTCTCTGATCCCTTTAATCTTGCCTCAAGTGGTTTCTTGGCTGCTTCTCCCTTGATTAGCAACCGTTCAAATCTGTCCTTTGGAACTCAGGGAAGGTCATGGAAGCTGGAGTCTTGTCTACAAGAAATGAGGGACAGAAAGGCTTCCATGCCCAGGAGCCCCACAGGGCCCTGCTTGGTTTCACTGTCTGCCTGGAGAACTCCTTGTCCTACTTTTTGCGTGCTTGGAATCTTCTCCTGTATTATGTCTCAGCTAAAATATCACCTCTCTAGAGAGCTCTTTCTCAACTAAGCAATTCTTCATCACTTACCCTCTATCATTTCCCCCTCTTTTCTTCTTGGCACTTATTGCAGATTTTATTTATTTGCTTGTTTAAGACATCATTTTCAAAAACTTAGGTGTGCAAAATGGAATGTTATTTCTCTATAGTTGAACCTAAGCCAGCTCATGAGTTCCTGTTTTGATTGGTGATGGGGCGAGGGGAGGAGTCTTGCCAACTCAAGGTAAATTCAGGTAATTCTGTATTTTCTCACTTTCTTTTAAAAACATTATTATTTTATATTGGAGTATAGTTGATTTACAATGTGTTAGTTTCAGGTGTATAGCAAAGTGACTCAGTTATACATACACACAGATCCATTCTTTTTCAGATTATTTTCCTGTGTAGATAATTTCTCAAGTTTCTTTTTGGTAAATGTTCTTTCAATTAAGAATGTGTTCCTGGCCCAGTGGTTAAGACTCCATGCTTCCACTGCAGGGGGTACAGGTTTGATCCCTGGTTGGGGAACTAAGAACCTACATGTTCTGCAGCACCACCAAAAATAAACATATACACCTTTCTTTACAAAAAGAAAGAAAAAAAGAATGTGTTTCTTTCACCCTTCTCATTTTCTTCTCCTTGAGACACTTAAAATTCTGAAGACGCTAAAGTGCTTCCTTAGCATCAAGGACAGGGTGTCTGGTTTGTACCATTTACTGCTGATGGCCCCTACTTAATGTATATTGAATTTTGAATGGAATCAATAAATAATACCCCTCTTTCTCTCCCAAATTCCGATCAATTGAGCTATAAGATAGAAGAGGAAGGCATATGGGGGTGGAAATAGCACTGCTGTTGTTATTAAAGCTGATGTTAGAGAATGTGTTTTATATCTGTGGGCAAGTAGATTTGCTTGTCACTGCTCTAGCTTCGGAAGACGTTCTTAAAATAGTCTATAACAGTAAATGCTGAAGTGGTTTTAATTAGAAAAGAACAATGGTTGTCTTAATCTTTATTCTTCCCTGTTTCTGCCTGGGGTGGGTGGTGGCAGCGGGGAGGGAGTGGTCTTAGTGAGTTTTTACAACACAGTTTTAGTTATTTCTTTTGTTCTATAACAGTGTCTGGTCATATTCAGTTCAGTTCAGTTGCTCAGTCGTGTCCGACTCTTTGTGACCCCATGGACTGTAGCACACCAGGCGTCCCTGTCCATCACCAACTCCCAGAGCTTGCTCAAACTCATGTCCATCAAGTCGGTGATACCATTCAACCATCTCATTCTCTGTTGTCCCCTTCTCCTTCCGTCTTCAATCTTTCCCAGCATCTTTCATATCTGGTCATATTAGCCATATTAGCCATTCCATCAATACTTGTTGAATGACTTTTCCTAAATGTGTTCATTTAGCTTTAAAACAGAAATGTTGGGAAATAAGAATTATTTTATAGATTTTTCATGTGTGTGCCCTTTAGGGGCACAAAAAATTCGACAGTGGAAGTAGGTAGGCAGCCTTTAAGATTCCCCTCAATGGTCCCTGATTCCTGGTTTTTAAACCCTTAGGTAATCCCTTGTCCTTGAATGTAGGCTGGCCCTACACACATTTATAGCACATCGAATATGGCAAAGCTGGTCTGATGTCCAACTCTTTGTGACCCTGTAGACTATGCAGTCCATGGAATTCTCCAGGCCAGAATACTGGAGTGGGTAGCTGTTCCCTTCTCCAGGGGATCTTCCCAACCCAGGGATCAAACCCAGGTCTCCTGCATTGCAGGCGCATTCTTTACCATCTGAACCTCGAGGAAAGCTCACTTTGGAGATTAAGGGACATGGATAGCATGGTTTCTATCTTGGTCTCCCTCTCTGGCTCTCTCTGAGGGAAGTCAGATGCTACAGTGGGAGCTGCCCTGTAAAGAGGAACCATGTAACAAGGAACTGAGGGTGGTCTTTGGCTAACAGCCAGCAAGGAACTGATGCCTTTCAATCTAACTGCTCTTGAGGAAATAGATAGTGCTGACAACCATGTGAATGAGCTTCCAGGTAGATCCTTCCCCACTTGACTTGAGCCTTCAGATGAGCTTGCATCCCTACCTCACAGTTGGGCTGCAGTTTCATGAGAGAACTTAAGCCAGAGACATCCAACTAAGCTGTGTCCAAATTCCTTACCCATAGAAACAGTGAGAGAATAAATGTTTACTGTTTTAAGCTTTGAAGTTTAGGGGTCATTTGTTATAGTGCAAGTAAATAAATAATAAAGTATTTATGTGAAGTAGGGATAACAGAGTGTATCCTAGCCAGTACCTTGTAGCAGGTGGGGGGGGGGCACTCAGAAGGTGCTCAATGCATGCTTATTAATATTTATAAGTGATGTGTGTGTCCCACTCTTTGCAACCCCATGGACTGCAGCCCATCAGGCTTCTCTTGGTCATTGAATTTTTCAGGCAAGGATACTGGAGTGGGGTGCCATTTCCTACTCTAGCAGATCTTCCCGACCCAGGGATCAAGCCTGCATCTCTTGCATCTCCTGTATTAGCAGGGAGATTCTTTACCACTAGTGCCACCTGGGAAGCCTTTATAAGTAGTAGACAGCCAAAATTCTTGTGAAATTTTTCTAGAATTGACATGTATACACTGCTATATATAAAATAGGTAACTAATAATGACCTAATGTGTAGCACAGGGAACTCTTCAATACTTTGTAATGGCCTAAATGGGAAAAGAATTCAAAAGAGTGGATGTATGTATATGTATAACTGATTCACTTTGCCTGCATTCCTGAAACTAACACACCATTGTAAGTCAACTGTACTCCAATAAAGATAAAAAAATAACACATACATACAAAGCAAAAAATTTCATGTTGCCCTGAAGGAAAATGAGGATTTTGAGGGAGAAGGCAAACAACTGTAGAGAGGTACTTATTTGTCTTTTGTCTGTGTTTATTGTTGAATAGAGCTGTCTGTAGTAATTGCTGCTCCCAAAGTGACGAGAAGATTGAGGAGGGGATATAAACAATCACAGTGTATCACATTAGGTAGACTATTGAAAATGACACCTGCAAGAGAAAATCTCATTGAAATATAGGCTAGACAGTGTGGTAGAGGAAACGAGGGCTAAGTCAGTGCAGAGGGACCTTGGGTTTTGATGAAGTTTACAGAGTTTTAGTTCAGGGCTTGTCTTTATCAGCATCAGTTATGACACAGTTCTGCCATTACTATATATTTGGAGTATTAAGGTGAAATAGTTTCATTATGTCTTTTTCCACCCTGGAGGGGCCAAGAGGATCTGATATTGTTGTATATAGTCTCTGAGATAAGGTAAACATGCAAGAAGTGTGAACGGATAGTGGTTGGGAGCATAAGCCCTGTAGTCAGGTTGTCAGAGTTCAAAACTGAGCTCCCTGGCTTTGCTTACTAGTCATATGACCTGTGGCATGTTGCTTAGGGTCTCTGAACCCCAGTTTCCTCAAGTTAAAATCATAAAACAGTACCTATTGGCAGGAATAGATATCCATATGAAGATTTATCATAATATCTGTCACGTAACAGTTAGCTCTCATTGATTATTTTTATTATTATTAAAGGTACTGAACCCTCTGACTGGCATGTAAGTAGGCATGCAATTAATATCAAGTTTCCTGCCCCTTCTTTTTTCCCCTTACTTCCTAAAATCTAGCCCGTAATATTTTCTGAATTCTGTGTGTGTGTGTGTGTGTGTGTATGTGTGTTCAGTTGTGTCCAACTCTTTGCAGCCCCATGGATTGTAGCCTGTCAGGATCCTAAGGCCATGGAATTTTCCAGGCAAGAATACTGGAGTAGGGTGCCATTTCCTACTTCAGGGGATCTTCCTGACCCAGGGATTGAACCCACGTCTCTTACATCTCCTGCATTGGCAGACAGATTGTTTACGACTAACGCCACATAATTCTACCTGTGGATTATCTATTCTCCCAATTCAAGAAACATTTTGATGCAGGAAATTTTAAAAATGCTCTGCTTATTTAAGGTTCATTTCTCCTTTTCCTTTTAAAGGTTTTAATGTTAGCAAAGCCTTCTAAGATTTCTCAACATAAAACTGTCATCATCAGCTTGAAATCCCTAGGTAACAGCAGATTTTTTTTCTGTAAGTTTAGAGATTAGTAGCCAGCTGAGTTAGAGGAGCGATTTCTGTCATCTAATTATTCTGGATATTTAAGAGCCAGTGTTAATTCTTTG
This sequence comes from Cervus elaphus, assembly GCF_910594005.1. NCBI lineage: Eukaryota > Metazoa > Chordata > Mammalia > Artiodactyla > Cervidae > Cervus > Cervus elaphus. The sequence goes on along the minus strand of NC_057815.1, from coordinate 76,323,092 downwards.
TATTCTCCGTGAGTATCTAATTAGCAAGAAGAGTTGTAAGTGTCTGGAATTGTAGGAGGAAGACAGTGAACTCAGTGTTGTATCAACATGATGGAGTGTTGCAGGAAAATTACAGAAGGAAAATGAGCAATAGGGGATTGTTTTAGACAAAGTGCGTGAGTGGTAACCTACATTAAAATAACTGTTTTTTTCCTGTTAAATAAAACTTTAATTTCAATTTGACATCGAAATTATTAATAAACTCTCAAAATCTGCCTATGCGAGCTTTTGCACTTAAAATAATTCTCTTGAAAGGAGTAATTTTTTTTATTCTTATCACCAGCTTAATGCCTATGATGGAACTGAATTCATTACTCGGTTCCTAGGAAGAGATTAAGCATATCAAGCACAAATAAATTAGGGTATTGCCAAGGAGCTGAGAAGTTTACAAAATTCAACTAGATCAGATTTTCATGATCTAAAGGAAGAGGGGATTGTTTTGAATATTGAACAGTAGAGAAGAGTTTAAATGCAGAATAAACTTAATATAAGAAAATAGCATCTTGAAATGGAATCCCTCCAAATTCAACATTTGGTTCAAATTCAGTTCTTCCTTAGTGTTGAGGTGATTTTGTTCATTTGTTTTTTAAATCTTGTCAGTGTCAGGTTCAGGGGCCCAAGGGTTACCTCTAAGCAAAACCACTATGGATTTACTTTGCTCATTGATTCACTCATCCCTTTGATTCATTCATTCAACAAGTACTAATGATTACCTACTATCTGCCAAGCCCTACCTTAAGCCCTGGGATATAGTGATGAACCAAACAGGCCTGGGTTTTGGGAAATGCTGCCTTTTATATTGAACCCCATCCTCCCATATGGGAATATTCACAATACCTGTTAGCACATGGAAGGCTCTGAGAAGTCCTGCAGCAAGGAAGCCTGTTTAACCTTCTTTGACATAATGTTTCCTAGACTATTTTATCCTCAAGGGGCTATTCTTTCTTGGCACACACTCTGAGAAATCTAGGTTAAGATGAAATATGCTGCCAAGAAAGATAGGATGACATTGAATAACAAGGCAGGGGAAGCACTGTTTTAATTCATACTTGTTGATGGCAGGGACTCTGTCACCAAGAGCTTTTTGGCACTGCGCTTAGTGAAGAGAGAGTACGTTACTGCCTTGATTTGGTTCAAGACCCTTCCTATTCTCCATTCTGCAGTGGCCACATTTTCCAGCTTAGGAAATCATACAAGTTCAATAAGATCAAAGAAAAATTTCAATTTGCTAATAGTGGTTGTGGAGCTAGCTGCTTGCCAAATAGAACCTCCTTAACATTCATGACTCACCATTTTGGGGGAAATAGATAAAAATGTTGAGTGATGTGGTTGAATTGGATTCTGTAAAAAACATTCCAACAAATATAACTGATCTGAAAGAAGAGGTAATCTGCCTTCTTTAAGAACTGCATACTTTGATAAAGTTAAAATATCCACCAAAACTATTAGTGCATTGCAAACAATGGGAATACATGCAAAGAAATGTAAGCACATGGTACTTTTAATTTTTCTGTGGCCCCAGGGCACCGTTATCTGCTCTTTTCTGGGAAATCACTCATCATGTGGCTATCAGGAAAGAGAGCACTTCGGCCTCCTTTCTGGGAGAAATCCAATGCAGTATGGATATTAATTAAATTTATTAAACAAATAACACAGCGACTCAGGGAAGCAGGGGTCCATCTGCCAGTTCTGCAGACAGATCTCTGCAGAGACGCGAGCTGAATGGTAGTTAAAGCGAAGTTGCCGAGCTCAGCAGATGGGCTCTCGTCTCCAGTGGGGGAGATTTGGTGGCGGTCCAACAACTCTTTTCCCCCTCCAGGTTTTTGTTCCTTGCAACTGTGATTGAAGAAGCCCATCTCTGTCTTTTCCCAGCCTCGTGCCTCTCTCCCCCCACCCCACCCCCTTTGTTTATGTGAGCAATGTTTAAATCTGAGTGATTTGTTAGAGAGGCAAGTCCCGGCTGATCTAATTTTGTGTGTGTGCTGTAAAGCTCAAGCGGAAAATAATTAGGAAAATGTAATCCCATTGACTTTACACCCCACTTGTGTACATTACAGCAGCTCAGCCTCATGCCCTGGAATAAAGTCTCTGAACAGATTTGGATTTAGTAAGCATCCCTATTCGCTGCATTTGGAGGTTCTCATTATACTGAGGTTTAGATGCTTATTATTTTTGAACTTGTTCCTTAGATTACTTTTAGATCTATATGCCTTTTAAGCAATGCATTTTAAGGATTCTTGTTTAGTTTTTTTTCCTAATGTCTTCATATTCTGTTGGCAAGTATCTAGGTGCCTTAAATCCCAGTGTCTCCTTCACTTGCCATCTGGGATGAGATGTCATTGACAGTGTTGGATCAGCACATTTGTGATCTGCCGTGTCTTTTAGGAACTCACTTTCCTACCTCCCAACCCATCTCTTTCATCAAAAAGATGTTGAATTTGAAACTCTTCTGTAAGGAAGGACCACTTTGCTTTCAGCTGATTATAATTTTCCAGCATTTGGCATACTTTTTTTTTTGAATTTTAATGCTATAGTGTTAGATTCATGCAAATCATCTCTTATCCCCCATTCCTTATCACTACCTGAACCTTTGCAAAAATTATTTTCTAGAAGACTCTTTCTCCTGTCTCTGGCTGTCCCCTCACCTGGGATCAGTGCCTTTCACTGGGGAAGGAATTGGGGGTGGGGGAACCACATAAGCCCTGCTCAGCAGACTGTGAGCTCTATTGATGGCAAACTTTTGGACTAAATAGGTGCCACCTTGGGCTGAGTCCTGAAATGCCTTTGCCTTGGAGAGATAGGTCTGGTTCCAGCCAACCTGCCAGTGGGACGTATTTGCAGAGATAAAGGCACCTCTGTGGAGTAGAAATTCCTCCCATCAGAATGTGTTCCATCCCTCCCTACTAAACCCTCAATTTTCTGCCAGTAGAGATCTCAGCTGGTTACAGAAGCCATAGAGAAGAGTAGGTGAATCTGGGATCATGATTAATCCCCAGGTGTACTGACTTTTATGGGAATGTGGAGGTGAAACTCTTAATCCAGTTTGTAAGAAGAACCATTGAATGGATCCATTACCAACAGCAGAAAGAAGTCTTAGCTGGCCAAGCCCTTGTCCAACCAGGATGATCAGGTCCTTTCTGCTACATATGAAGCTGTTTGGCCAAGTCCATCCTTGAGGTTGATATTGGTCCAAATTTGTGCTTTTTGAACCCAACTTGAAAGTGGAATCTCAAGAGTTGCAATATTTTAGCTTCTGTTGTCAGCCTCTGCCCCTCACTGAGGTTCTAACTCTTCCTCAGGTCATAGTAGTATCAATAATATGAAGGCTTCCGTTACTATGGCAAATTGTTGGAATTAGGTGGAGATTTTTGTTTTTCGTTAGAGCCCTGCCAAGGGTTATTGTGAACTCCAAGAGTTACCGTTACAGCCCAGTCCTTTATGGAATTTAAAAAGGCTCAGCTCAAAAGATGGTCATGAAATAGCTGGTGAAATATGTTTGTTTACCAGTGAATTGTAGGTGAACTGCCAATTTATTTCTCTAATTTGTTGGAAGTCAAACCTGGCTCAGGGCAGGAAGAAGGCTCTACATTTTGAATTCATAGGCTATTTACCAGTGTCTGTTCTGCCTCTCCTTCCACCCTAGTGTACCTGGGCTAATTTTGTCCTCTGATTTAAATCGCAATCTAGTTGCTCTGGCATCTCAATTTAAGGGAAGATTGGACGTTGTTTTTCAAAGGGAATTGCGAGTGTTTTACTCTTGTCTGAAAACAGATTGTGGCTTCTTTCCCAAGGATAAGCTTAGAAATTACATATAAATCTCAGGGTTTCATTCTTAGCAAAATGTTTTCAACCCCCTTGTCCACACATTAGTATAAATGAATAAAACAGAGAAAAAGCCAGAAAACACCCTGACAGTGTGTGAATATTTCTGATCTGCTTCCCGAGCCTGCCAGCCTATTGAACACATTTTGTTTGCTCTACGGTTTCTAATTGCTTTATTGCAGATTTTGCAGGCAGCAGGACAGTTTGGGGCTAAATGCATAAAAAAGCTTTTGATTGGTAACTAAGTTAACATTTGTCTGCAAGGGACTGGAAAGTAGTTTTTAAAATGACAATTTATTTTAAAATTCTGACAAGGCCAGGTATTTTTCAGATTTTTAAAATTTGGATTTGATGTATTTTCTTCCAGGAGCTTGGGTATAAACTTTAAAAATATTCAGTCCAGAGTCTCCTCTGTTACTCCTTACTCTCACTCTTCTGATCTATATTTTGCAAAGGAACCATTTTTTGCGGGGGGGGGGAGTAACATCACCAACCTTACAGTAACTGTCTGCAGAATTAAATGCTGTGGCTCTTCAAAGCATGTGCTTCCCTGTCTAGGAGAGGAACCCCAGAGTGGTATCTTTGAGCAAATGTGAGTGAGTTCAGGCCTCAGAAGACATAGCCCAGATCCGGAGATAAAAACACGAGCTCATGGTCACTGTCATCCTTAACAATATCATATTCTATTTCCAGCGCTGTTTCTGGAGCTTTTCATGATGCTAGATATGATAAATATTGATTGTTGGTTAGATTTGCATTTGGTTTCCAGGAACCAAGCAAAATATTCCGGCACTTTTTGTTTTGGCCTCTGGCCATATGAGTCTTCTCAGGCCCAGAAATCCCTTGTCTTTGCAGTGCTTCAGAAAACTGCCTTCAGTTCTCCTCATCTTCTCTTCTGAGGTCAGGCTAGCATGATTCTTTTGTGCTCACTCTACAGAAAATTTAATTCAAATTCAGTGTCTTACAGTAGGAAAGAAATGTGTAAGACAGTGAGCCCACCTCCCTCCCAATGACAATCATGATGGAGGGGAACATGCTGTTTGTCCACTTGTAACAGCAGAGAGTTGACCCCCATATTGTAGCAGTTTTTTAAATGTCTTGGTGATTAGAAACCTTTTCTATATTCTAATAAGAAAAAATCTCTGTCTGAGAAAACCTAGAATTTGTTTCTAGAGGTGATGATAATAAAGTCACAATTCAACTCATTGGTGTCATGATTTCCTTTTCTACGTAGTATGTCTTAAAATATGCTTTCATTTAATGATAGCTAGCGAACAGTGTGCTTGCCTAGAGAATCCCAGGGATGGCAGAACCTGTTGGGCTGCCGTCTATGGGGTCGCACAGTCGGACACGACTGAAGCGACTTAGCAGCAGCAGCAGCAGCGAACGTTGCTGGGCACTTACTATGTGCCAATTCCTGCTGCAAGTGCTTCACATATATCATGCTATTTAATCTTCAAGATATTTGATATTCTCATCTTAAAGATGAGGAAATTGGTGCTAGGGGATGTAAAATACTTGCCCAAAGTTTAATCTTAGTTATCTAAATGAATCTAAAGTCAGTAAATACAAACAGAAGTAAATGAAAGAATGAACTTGCTAAGCAGTGTCCAGATGACCCCAAAGTAGAAGAATAACATTTAATTGGTGTCTAGTTCTGACCCTATTGGAATTAATTTTTACTGATGTGAATGCCCTTGGATGTATTAATATTTGCTAATAATCTCTTACTAGCTGCATGGCCTTTAATACATTGCTTAACCTGTCTTGAGTCTCACTTTCTGGTTATAAGGATGTCAGTAGCTACTGTCTAGGATTGTTGGAGAATTAAGTGAAATAGTCCATGAAAGAGTGTCACATAGTTCTTGGAATTTAGTAAGCATTCATTAATGGTTGACCATTAACCTTTTATATTAATGGAAAGGAATGAGGTACTTGGATCAGACCTGATAAGTATGTAAACATTGATGGTTTCATTTGCTTTAGATAAAGTCAGAGTAACGTGAATATGGCCCATTCCATTACTTAATAAGCTGGTAAACTTTTCCTTTGTGCCAAATAGTACTAATGGAAATATAATATTGAATTACAGAAAAAATGTGGTTTTCTGGTGAGCCATAATGACCAAGTGCACCATGTACTGCATTTCTCTTACATGCTGACACTTTGAAATAAAGTCAAATAAAGAGAGCTGGTTACGCTGAGATGATAATAACAAAGTCAAGGTTGTAGGTTTGATGCCTGATATAAACCAGTTAGTGTGATATAAGGAAATGGTCTGCCTTTTTGTTCCAGACAATGCTGGAATATTGAAAATGACATAGGATGAAATGGAAGAAAGGTGGCTCCTCATCCCTGGAAAGGTCCTTGAGACTCAAGTTTTATAGGTTTGTTTGTATCAGCAGAATTTTTGAATCCTAATGATGTGTTATGCCCTGTGCTGAGTGCTTTTTATCTATCGTCTTATTAAGTGTAGTATCAAAACAGCAATGTAGGTATTCTTTCCCCAAACATTAATCATTTATGAATCTTAGAGAAGTGAGGCATCTTGTCCAGTTTCCCTTGAAGAGCAAGTGGTGGAGTTGGAACTTGATCTTGGTTTTTCCACCCTCAATTCTTGACCTCCAAGCTATGCATTTTTGCTTCAAGGTGGTTATATGGTGTTTACAGCTTTGTTAACGAAAGCCATTTGACTTCTTTCTGAACATAAGATGTGTTTTTGCTTAGTACTCTAAACGTCTAAAGGCTATGAAATGCTAGCAAAATCATGAAGGTGACTCTGACAACCATCCACTGAACAAGCTTAGTGCTAGATTATTCTCTCATTAACCTATTTTTGCTCATTAAACCTTTAAAAAGTTTCATATATTCATTTAACTACTGACTTCATAGACAGGGTAAGAAGAAGTGACATATTTAAGTAATTCACTTTACTTACTCCTCTTTGTAATGTTTTGCCTTGAAATTTGCATACAATATGCATAATTCATGTGTCATAGAGTTAAAATAATTTCTAAAGTTTCTAGTTTCAGGTAAGTATACCTTATAGTAAAAAGTCAGTTTAAAAAATCAGTGAAATGATTATTTGAGTCATAACCAGATATCAGATACCCGAAGACACCCAGATTACTGTAGTTAAAATATTTCCTGAAGCAAAAATCAAGCATTTTAGGAACGGGATTAATTCTGTTAGACTCATTCAAAATAATGTTTCAGCAGAGTAATACTCGGTGGTTCAAAAAGCCCAAAACATCTGATATTTCTAAAACTCTTGGGCATAAATCTGGGCTCTAAATTGGCTTGATTCTTATATGATCACTTTCCTTCATGTTATTCCCTGGTCCTTGACAGGCTCCAACCCTGACCAGGTATTATCTCCTTGTTGGTTTTTGGTTTCACAGAGGATTAGATGAAATTGAATGAATTGCTTATGCAAATTTATCAGCACTTCCCAAAAAAGAGAGCACCCCCACCCCCAACACATACCCATTGGTTGATAAATTTAGCAACTATTCTTAGTAATTGACAGAAAAACTTTATATAATGGGCTAAAAAGTAGCCTTTGTTTACTTAAACAGTATTCAACCTTAGTAAAAACACTGCTGGGCCCCTTTAAAATTTTTTTTGGTCAGATTTTTAATTCAACTATAAAAACAATTCAAGTGAGAAACTTCAGTGCATTGATTTTGTTCTTTGAGTCATGGCACTGTAATTAGCTGAGTTGCGTTTTAAATGCAGCACAAGAACATCTTTCTTGTCTGTTTATGTCAGAAAAAAACGGCTAATGAGCACTTATCAAAAAGATGAACATTTTTTCATTAGATTAAGTAAAATCAAAACAGATTTATAATGTACTATTATGTTTCAGCTTGGAATCAATTGAGTCAAATAGCTAATATCTTCACAGCTTCCTGAGAATTTCTTTGCATGGCAGGATTCTCCTCCCCCACACATTTAGACTTGAGCAAAGTGCCCATTTGTGATAACTTTCTTTGTGGAGTCAAGACACTTTCCCAAAGGATTTAGAATTCCATTAATATTATTTGGAAAATCTGAATATTTGTGAAGCAGTTGTCAAAATTGATTTCCTTTAGATTATGCCAGTATGCTTTGCTACTTAATGATATAGTTCTTTAAAATTGTTTTAGGAAATGATTTCCTTCTACTTTCTCTTAGTGGTCAGTCAAAATGCCAACTGATACTCAGTACCATGCAGAGCACTCTTCAGATTTTTGTATTGCTTAAGTGGATGAATTTTGGCCTGTGTGTTACGAAGAGAAACAGATGTTGCAGGTTGATTCCTTAAGAAAGTTTCACATAAAGATGTGCAAGTAAAGAAACTTCTCTTTTTAAATGTCACTTGGATGGCAGTTTATTTTCAGGTCATCAAAGATTCTAAGTAATTTCTTGCTTCTACTGCTGCTGCTGCTGCCTTGCTTCAGTTGTGTCCGATTCTGTGCGACCCCATAGACGGCAGCCCACCAGGCTCCTCTGTCGCTGGGGTTCTCCAGGCAAGAACACTGGAGTGGGTTGCCATTTCCTTCTCCATGCTTTCTACTAAGTGACAGTTAAAGTCCATTTTTATCATTGCCTGCTTGCAGCTGTGTAATTATGTGCATATCCACAAAACAATCTATATAATAAGGCATTAAGTGAATAAAGAAGAATCTTGACTCCCTTAAGTTTTATGAGTTTGCATGAAGGTGAATGGACAAGAGATAGATTCCTTGTATACATAAAAAGGAAAAATAAATTGTTTTGGACACTAGAGACTTAATTTAGAGTAATGATGTAATTTTTGTTCACATTGCACTCTTTTTTGGAACAAATTTTGAAAAGTGATAGTGTTAGTTCCTCAGTCATGTCTGACTCTCTGTAACCCGTGGACTGTAACCCACCAGGCCCCTCTGTCCATGGGATTTCCTAGGCAAGAATACTAGAGTAGATAACCATTCGCTTCTCTGGGAATCTTCCTGACTTAGGGATCAAACCCAGGTCTCCTGCATTGCAGGCAGATTATTTACTGCCTGAGCCACCAGCTGCTACCATGCTGATGCCATAAGCATAACACCTTTATAGATGAAAGAAGCTTGATGAATTTCTATAAAGTCATGTACTCGTGTAAATGCCACCCCAGACCAAGGTGTAGAACATTATTAACCCCACAGAAGCCTTCTTTATGTCCCTTCCCTGTCATTATCCCTTGTCCCAAAGTAACCATCATTCTGATTTCTATCATTGATTGTTCTATCATTGATGAAGACTGTTTCTGATGTTTTGGGAGTTTACATACCAGGAATCATACAGTGGCTACTCTTTTCTGTCTGGCTCCTTTCACACAAAATTATGCCTGTGAGATTTATTAATGTGATTGTATGTAGCAGAAAGTCACTTTTCAAGGCTGTATAGTATTCTGTTATATGTGTATTTGCCTTTTATTTATCCATTGTACTACTGATGAATACTTGTGTTGTTTTAAGTTTGGGTCTGTTATGAGCAGCACTGCTAAGGATGTCCCTGTATGTGTTTTTTTTGGGGACATATGTAAGCATTTTTGCAAACTATATAACAAGGGGTGGAACTGCTGGGTCATAATATATCAAGTTGTACACTTTCAGTAAATACTGTGAAATAGATTGCTAAATTCTATTAATATCTACCAGTTTATACTTCCACCAGCAGAGTATTAAAGTTCCAGTTGCTCCACATCCTCACCAACAAAATTAACTTTTAGCCATTATGAGGGGTTTAGAAGTGAAATAACTGTGGTTTTAATTTACATTTTCTTCATGGCTCATACTCATACCCTGGTGGCTCAGATGGTAAAGGGTCTGCCTGCATTGCAGGAGACCCAGCTTTGATCTCTGGGTCAAGAAGATCCCCTGGAGAAAGAAATGGCAACCCACTCCAGTATTCTTGTCTGGAAAATCTCATGGATGGAAGAGCCTAGTGGGCTGTAGTCCATGGAGTCGCAAAGAGTTGGACACAACTGAGCGACTTCACTTTCTTTTCTTCTTGATGGGTAATGAATGATATTTAGTATCATTAATTATATTTATTGGCCAGTTGAGTATCCTCTTTCATCATGTGCCCATTCAAGTCTTTAACTTTTTCTTTTTAAATTTGGGTTGTGTAATTCTTTTCCATTGATTTGTAGGGGTTCTCTATATATTTGGGGTATTAGTTCTTTTTGGATATATGTATTATATAACTTACTGGTGTCATTTGATAAACACAAGTTCTTAATTTTAATTTAAAAGAAGTTAAACTTATTAATCATTTCTTTTATAATAAGTGACTTTTGTATCCTTTTGTATTAAGAGATTATTCTGCTTACCCCAATGTTAAAAACATAGTCTATAATACTTTCTAGAAACTTTATTGTTTTTTCTTTTACATCTAAATCAATAAATCATATAGAATTATGTGCATGTTTTGAGATGGGATAAAGTTTCATTATAAAATACAAGTTACTAAAAATATTATCCTTTCCCCATTGCATTTCAGTGGCGCCTTTTTCATAAATTATTTGGTCTTGTAAAGATAGCCTGTTTCCCAGACCCACTGTTCTATTTCATCAATATGTTTGTACATCCTGTGCCAATACCACTGTTTCGATTAGGCTATACTTTATAATTAAAGTCTTGATATTTGATAATGTAAATTCTTCAACTTTATTCTTTTTCATGTTTGTTTTGACTACTCTGTCTTTTACAGTTCTGTGTAAAATGTCTGATCAGTTTATTAGTTTTCATAGAAAAGCCAGCTGGGATTTTGATTAGAATTTATTTGAACTTAAATAGATCAATGGGGGGAGACCCTCCCAATACTTGGTCTTCCAGTCCACAGTTATGATATATCCCTCCATTTATGTCATTCTTAATTTCTCCTGGCAGTGTTTCATAGTTTTCAGTATATAGGTCTTGGGCAGTTTTTAATACTTCTGTTTCTAGGTTTCTGGTATTTATCATTTTGATGATAAAAAGTGCTGCACTCAATATGCCAGCAAATTTGGAAAACTCAGCAGTGGCCACAGGACTGGAAAAGGTCAGTTTTCATTCCCATCCCAAAGAAAGGCAATGCCAAAGAATGCTCAAACTACTGCACAGTTGCACTCATCTCACACGCTAGTAAAGTAATGCTCAAAATTCTCCAAGCCAGGCTTCAGCAATACACGAACCGTGAACTTCCAGACGTTGAAGCTGGTTTTAGAAAGGCAGAGGAACCAGAGATAAAATTGCCAACATCTGCTGGATCATCGAAAAAGCAAGAGAGTTTCAGAAAAACATTGATTTCTGCTTTATTGACTATGCCAAAGCCTTTGACTGTGTGGATCACAAGAAACTGTGGAAAATTCTGAAGAAGATGGGCATACCAGGCCACCTGACCTGCCTCTTGAGAAACCTGTATGTAGGTCAGGAAGCAACAGTTAGAACTGGATGGACATGGAACAACAGACTGGTTCCAAATAGGAAAAGGAGTACGTCAAGGCTGTATATTGTCACCCTACTTATTTAACTTACATGCAGAGTACATCATGAGAAATGCTGGGCTGGAGGAAGCACAAGCTGGAATCAAGATTGCTGGGAGAAATATCAATAACCTCAGATAGGCAGATGACACCACCTTTGTGTCAGAAAGTGAAGAAGAACTAAAGAGCCTCTTGATGAAAGTGAAAGAGGAGAGTGAAAAAGTTGGCTTAAAACTCAACATTCAGAAAACTAAGATCATGGCATCTGGTCCCATCACTTCATGGCAAATATATGGGGAAACAGTGGCTGACTTTATTTTTTGGGGCTCCATAATCACTGCAGATAGTGATTGCAGCCATGAAATTAAAAGACGCTTGCTCCTTGGAAGGAAAGTTATGACCAACGTAGACAGCTTATTAAAAAGCAGAGACATTACTTTGTCAACAAAGCTCCATCTAGTCAAAGCTATGGTTTTCCAGTAGTCATGTATGGTTGTGAGAGTTGGACTCTAAAGAAAGCTGACCGCCGAAGAATTGATGCTTTTGAACTGTGGTGTTGGAGAAGACTCTTGAGAGTCCCTTGGACTGCAAGGAGATCCAACCAGTCCATCCTAAAGGAGATCAGTCCTGGGTGTTCATTGGAAGGACTGATGTTGAAGCTGAAACTCCAATACTTTGGCCACCTGATGCAAAGAGCTGACTCATTTGAAAAGACCCTGATGCTTGGAAAGATTGAGGGCAGGAGGAGAAGGGGATGATAGAAGATGAGATGGTTGGATGGCATCACCGACTCGATGGACGTGGGTTTGGGTGGACTCCGGGAGTTGGTGATGGACAGGGAGGCCTGGCGTGCTGCAGTCCATGGGGATGCAAAGAGTCGGACACGACTGAGCAACTGAACTGAACTTACTGATTCTTAGGTAGTATATGTTTTACTAATAAAAATGGTATTGTTTTAGATTTTCCTTTTCCAGTTGTTTAGTGTTAATATCTAGAAACATAATTGACTTTTAAGTATGATTTAAAGGGACTTTGCTAAATTCACTTTTTAATCCTTAATAGATTATTCTGAATATGTTAGGTGTGTACTCATATCATCTTTGAACAATGGTGATTTTTTTCCTAAAAACTTTTATTTTTTTTCCCTTGGACCACAATATAATATTTAATAAAAATGATCACAGTCATTCTGATTTTATTCCCAATTTCAATGGTAAAACTTTCACTATTTTACCATTAATATACTTAATGTAAATTTAAAAAAAGATATTCTTTATTAGTTAAGGCAGTTTCTTTTATTCCTACTTTGTTAGGATTTTAATATGAATTGGCATTGAATTTCATCAAGTGCTTTTTTTCATGTATTAGTGACAATATAACTTTTGTTATTTATTTAGTTAATGGGAGTAAATTATATTGATGGATTTTCAAGTTTTTTTTTTTTTTTTTGAGGATTTTCATGTGTCTTTTTATTTTTTTTAAATTTTTTTTCAAGTTTTTATTTTTATTTTATTTTATTTTATTTTTTTTAATTTTTTTTCCAGTGGGTTTTGTCATACATTGATATGAATCAGCCTAGTATTATAAATTAAGTTAGTTGAGATCTATTCTCTTTTATGTCCCCAGTTTTGACATGCCAATATTTAATTTCATTTTGCCAAATTATTGCATCTATGTTCATAAGAGAGGTTGGCTTATACTTTTCCTTTCTTGTAGTACTTTTTCTTCGTTGGTATGTTTTGGTATCAAGGCTGTATAGGCCTCATAAAATGTGTTCAGAAGTGAATTCATTTTATCTGTTCTTTGGAATAATTTGTATAACAGTGGTATTAGTTCATGAAATAAAGAACTTACTGATGAAGCCATTTGGTCCTAAACTTTTCTTTGTGGACAGGCTTTTAATTATAGATGCATATTTGAATGGATATAAGGCTATTTGAATTTTCTATTTCTTCTTGTGTCAGTTTTGGTAAGTTAGTATCTTAAAAAATGAATTATCCATTTCACCTAAATTATCAAATTTTTTGATCTAAAGATATTTATAGCATCTTATCTTTTTAATACCTGTGAGATCTGTAGTGATGTCCCTTTTTCATTTCTTATATTGATAGTTTGTACCCTCTTTTCTCTTTATACTCTTACTATATTTTTAAATCAATTTTGTTTTATTTTCTCAAAGAACAAACTTTTAGCTTTATTATATTTTCTGCTGTAGTGATTGACAAAATATGGCCCATGAGTCAAATATAACCCATTACCTGTTTTGTAAACGTAGTTTTGTTGAAACACAGCTGTGTCCATTCATTTTGTATTGACTACGCCTGCTTTGCATTACAGTGGCAGAGATGAGTAGTTGTAACATATGGCCCACAAAATTTAAAATGTTTACCATTTGTACTTTACAGAAAAAGACTTCTCTACTGTGGTGTTTGTTTGTTTTGTTTTGTTTTGTTCTTTTTGGTCTATTTTATTGCCTTTTGTTCTTATCTTCATTATTATTCTTGTACTTTCTTTGAGTTCAATTTGCTCCTCTTTTTAAGGTTATTGAGATGGATCCTTAGATCACTCCTTTTCATCCTTAGATTTTCACTTAACTATTGTGTTTTCTCTAGCTACATGTTAGGTATATCCCATAAGTTTTTATATGTCATATTTTTATTACCATTCTGTTGAAAATGTTTTCTTATTTTCCATTGTGATTTCCTATTTAACTTTATTTATCATCTGGCCTTTGGGGATTTTTAAAATTGTGTTTTTGTTGTGGTTATTGTTATTGATTTTTAGATTAATTCCACTGTGGTCAGAGAACATACTCTGATTTTAATTCTTTAAAATTTTTTGAGACTTGTTTTATGTCCTAGTATATGTTTTATTTTGGTAACTTCTATATGTACCTGAGAATAATGTGTATTCTCCAATCAGTGGGTCCCGTGTTAAGTTTTTAATCATGTTCAATTTTCTATAGATTAATGTATTTTCTGCTACTTCTTTGAGCTATTGAGAGAGGTGTGTTAGAGCTACACATTGCAAGTGGGAATATGTTTATTAGTCCTGTAGTTTTGTTAGTTTTTACTATATTTGAGGCTATGTTATGAAATCTTCAGGTTGAATTGATCTGTTTATCTTTACCAAAATTTCTCTTTTGTGTGTAGTAATACTTCTTGCCTTAAAATCCATTTTGTCTGTCGTTAGTATATCTACATCACCCTTTTTTCTTGTTTATGTTTGTATGTTTTCTATCATTTTACTACTGAGTTTTCTTTTCCTTGTATTTAAGTTGTGTCTATTATAAATAACATGTAGTTGTGTTTTAAAAATATCCATTCTTAGGGTCTATGCCTATTATTTGGAGTACTTCATTGCAATTCATGTAATTACTGCTAATTTTTATTCTTGTCTATTTACTATCTTACAGTTTTTTTTTTTTTTTTTTTTTTGTCTCAATGTGTTTTTGGTCCTCTCGTCTGACATATGGCTTTCTTTTGGCTTTGAAAAGTATCTTTATTGTTTAGTTTTCCCTTTGTTAATTAAATATTCTTTTTCTGATTATCCTAGAGATTATACCATGCTTCCTTGACTTATAGTCAATCTTAAATTAGGATTACTTATATATTCTACTAGATTCACCAATATTTTACATTTTTTCCTCATTTACTTTATCATCTTCTCCTTCATGCCCGTGTATTATCCCCCTACATACTCAACACACACACAGTATTCTTTCTGAACCATTTGGCAAGATGTTGCAGATGTCATACTTCTTTATTTTAAAATTCTTCAGTTTGTATCTACTAAAAACAAGGAATTTATCTTATGTAACTAAAGTACAACTTCAAAATTAGAAAATTTAGTATTGATACAATACTGTTATCTGATCTACAATCTAAATTAAAATTTTGTCAATTATTCCAATAATTTCCCTTATAGCAGAATCTTTTTCCCAGTTAAGTATGTAATCTAGGATTATTGCATTTAGTTGTCATGGTTGTTTAATCTCCTTTAATTGAAACAATTCTTCTCCCTTTGTCTTTCATGATCTTGATATTTTTGAAGAGTACAAGCAAGCACTTTGTAGAATTTTTAAATCTTGGTTTCTCTGGTGTTTCATTATGATTAGATTCAGGTATTTTACAATGCAATAACATTGTAAAATAACACAAAAGTGATGTTGTGTCCTTCTCAGGCCATTGTATCAGGAGGCATTTGATGTTCATTTGATTCAGTATTAGTGATACTAACTTTGACAACTTGCGTAAGGAGATGTCTTACCAGTATGAGCCATCATAAACTTAATACTGTTAATTTGTAATGAATAAGTAATTTGTGGGGAACTATTTTGAGACCGTGGAAATTATCTGCTTCTCACCAAACTTGTACCCAGTATACTTTATCATCCATCAGTGATTGTTGACTGAATCAGTTATTCCTATGGTATTTGCAAAATGATGATTTTTCTAACTCCATTATCCTTTCTACATTTATGACTCAGCATACTGATGTAAGGGGTAACTTTCTTTTACCGCTATTTATTAATTTGGTAGACTTAAGAATTGTTATTTAATTCAAAATGTTATAATCCGTTGATCTTGTTTTAATTTGATACTCAGATATTTCAGATTTGGCCATTGGGAACCCACTCAAACAAGTTCCCATGAACTTTTGACTTGCTCATCATTCTTTGTACATTTCATTACTTTCTGGCACAGTGAGATATTCCAGGATCATCTTTTACTTTATCTACCCTAGCATTGTAATCAATTGTTTCTTTTAAGGAGCCCTGGTTCCTTTCTCTGGAGGTAGGTATTTAGAAACTTAGATCTGGGAACTTCCTTGGTGGTCCAGTGGTTAAGACGCCGTGCTTCCAATGCAGGGGATAAGAGTTCAATCCCTGGTTGGGAAACTAAGATTCCACATGCTGTGTGGTGTGACCAAAAAAAAGAAAAAGAGTCTAGACACCAAGTGAAGTGAAAGTCACTCAGTTGTGTCTGACTCTGCAACCCTACAACTATGCAGTTCTTGTAATTCTCGAGGCCAGAATAGTGGAGTGGGTAGCCTTTCCCTTCTCCAGGGGATCTTCCCAAACCAGGGATCAAACCCAGGTCTCCCGCATTGCAGGCAGATTCTTTACCAGCTGAGCCACAAGGGAAGCAGACACCAAGTGTGCCGATTTTCTACTGCAGTAGAAAATGTACTATATTATATCTAGTCTCAGCTGGATTAGGAAATCTCTATCTCTGCCTCTAACCATGGAGTTCATATTGATGATCCCAGATCTAATCGAACACCAGAATGTTCACTTTAGTCTTTTTCCTTTCTATATTTGTAAGCCCTTTTTACAAGTGACGAATCTGGCTCAGATTATTCTCAGTATATTTTACTCACTTGCCTAGGCTTAGATTCACAGAGAGTATTTTAGATTTGCTACCCCTACCACTATAAAAAATCATGCTGATTAACCAGTGTTCAATGCATATAAAAAGATTTTTGTTTCCAAACTGAGAGTATATAATTAAAACTCTGCATTCAAAAGTAATTATTTTTCCCTTCAGTGTGATTATTGTTATTCATATGAATTTTAGTTAGGCTCATTTATTTCTGTTTGTATTCCATTTTTGGTTTCTTTCCCCTCCATCATTGTTAATTTAACATCATCATCATCCTTATTTTGTATGAGTATATAAAGCATTAGCATGCTTCCAAAACTCAAAATTACACAAAAATCTATATTCAGAGGAGTATTACTTCCCCTTTCCCACCCCATGCACCTTAATGCACCCTTGTAAATTTCTGGTTCATCCTTCCTGGATTTGTTTTTTAAAATAAAAGTAAATACATTTTTATTATCTTATTTCCTCTTCTTTCTTGCACAAAAGTATCATTCTGTATATGCCCTTTTGCACTTTGGTTTTGATGATTTTTTTTTTTTTTTTCGGCTGCTCTGGGTATTTCATTGCAGCATGTGTGCTTGGTTTGCCCCCTGGCATGGGGGCTCTTAGTTCCCCAAGCAGACATTGAACTTGTGTCCCTTTCATTGGAAGGTGGATTCTTAACCACTGGACAACCAGGTTAAAAACTACTGCTTTTATTGATAGACAACAAATATATTCTGTCAATCACTCCATATCATGTCTTATTTAGTTTTTATTTACAGTTACGTAGTATATACTATTGGGGCTTCCCTTGTGGTTCAGCCGGTGAAGAATCTGCCTGCAATACGGGAGACCTGGGTTCGATCCCTGGGTTGGGAAGATCCCCTGGAGCAGGGAAAGGCTACCCACTCCAGTATTCTGGTCTAAAGAATTCCGTGGACTGTACAGTCCATGGGGTCCCAAAGAGTTGGACAAGACTGGGCGACTTTCACTTTCAGTATACTACTGTGCGAATATACCATAGTTCATTCAACCAATCTCTTATGTGTATGTGTTTTTTTTTTTAATGTGTGTTTTTTCACAATATCTTTTAGTTACAAATAATGTCCTTCGTTCATATGTTTTCGTTTTTTTTTTTTTTACATTCTTGAAGGTGTATTTTCAAGGAAAATTATTAGATGCAATTTAAAAGGTAAGCTTACTTGTGGTTTTGTTAGATATTGTCAAATTCTCCTCCCATAAAGGTGTGGGAGACATTCCCACCAGCGATGTATAAAAGTCTCTTTCCTCATGGCTATGTCAACAGAATGTGCTATCAAGCTTTGTAATTTTCACCAAATCTAATAATTGAGAAATGGTATCTCAGCACAGGTATAATTTCTATTATAACTAAAGTTGTCCATCTTTTCATATGTTTGAAAGTCATTTAAAATCTTTATCTGTGAATTATCTGTGACTTTTGCTTATTTTTGTATTGGGTTTTTGACATTTCTCCCCTTCAGGTTTAGAATTCTTTATGTGTTGGCATGGATGTTAGCCTTTTATCTCTGATGTATGTTAATCATAGCTATTTTGAAATCTGTGTGAGTCTGTGGGACTGTTTCTATTTTATTAAAATTAATTCTTCTGTTCCTTTTTGCTAGTAGACTTGGTATTTTTTTTTTTTTTTAGACTTGGTATTTTTGAGTGAAGGCCAGTCTTTGTGTATAAAATGATGATGTACAGGCTCTGGAGGGTGGTGTTTCCCTTCAGAGATGATTTCATTTTCTACTAGCTGACAGATGATATATGGGTAGATAATCTTGATCAAGGCTTGTCAATGTAAGGCTTGCCTTCATTCTAAGGGAGTAATACTTCTTGGGTTGAAACTGAAAGTCTAGTCTTCGCCCTCCCTTGTCAGCCCCGAAAGCTCATTTTTGGGTCCTCGGTGTAATGAGACTCTCGTCTCCTCCGGAGACGTTAGCCATACACAGTTGCCTCAGCTAGTTGCTCTCTTTTCTCTAAGCATGTGCAGCTTGAGAGTCAGCAAAGGCCCTGAGGGGAATTTGCTCACTTTCTCCAGGGTCTTGGCCTTTCAATTTTTGTTAACTCTTCCACCACAGCGAGACTACTTACTGCAAACTCTAGCTTGCTGTTATTTCTTCAGCCTTTATTCCCCAATGTGGCAAATTAGCAAATGCCCTGATGAGAAACAGCAGTGTACAGGGGTGCAGCCTGGAGAGTCCTGCTGCCTTGATTTTTCTCTTCAAACCTCCACACAGCTTTGCTTGTGTGTCTCATCTAGTTCCTGTAGTTGTTCTCAGAGGGGTTATTCTGATACTGGTTATTCCATCATAGATGGTTGCAGCAGTCATCTTTCCACTGAGCACATCTCTTTAAATTTGTATAGAAATGAGAAAACACAGTCAAATTGATAAAATATTTAAAAATTGACAAGGAAATTGGCCTGCTTGTACACTGCTGTGGAGGATATAAATTGGTACCACCTTTCTGGAGGGCATTAACTTATATCAAAATCCTTAACAATGTACTCTTTGACCCAGTAATTCTGCTTCTAAGTATTTATCCTAAGAAGATAATCACAGATGTGTGTGAAGGTTTATTTACAAAGATTCCAATCCCAGTTAACAAACTTGGAATCAAAATCCTCAGTTTGCAACAAAAGAATATTTGATAAATTGTGGTGCTTCTATACAATGGAATGTAACAGAATCCAGCATTGCAAGTGACAGAAGAGAATGTTTAAGCATATTTATTACTCTCTCCTAGAGGAGGGCATGGCAACCCACTCTCCTTGCCTGGAGAATCCCCATGGACAGAGGAGCCTGGCGGGCTATAGTCCATGGGCTGCAAAGAGCCGTAGATGACTGAGCGACTAAGTACAGCGCAGCATAGACACTCTCTATGTAACATTAGCGAGTATTGTTAAGCACAGGCGATTACAAAGCAACGTGAGCAGTATGATCCTGTTTAAGAATGTGTATGCAGATATATGACAGGAGTAATGCACATGGAAGTGTTAATAGCTGGTATTGTTGGGTTTTTTCCTCCTTTGTTTGTGCGTCATCTAAAAATTTTCCATAGTACGTTACTTTTGTTCTAAAGGAAAATTAATGCCCTTAAAAGAAAAACCCGGGACTTCCCTGGTAGTCAGGTGGTTAAAACTTGGTGCTCCCAACGCAGAGTGCACAGGTTCAATCCCTGGTCAGGGAACTAAGATCCCACATGCCAAAAAAAAAAAAAATAAATAAATAAATAAATAAAAGAAAAAACCCTTACAGTTGATAGGCCCAACTGATAATATTTTCTAGTAAACATTTTATTTTATACTGGTTGCCTAAGCTCTGTCTTTATGCCCTTAGTGATGGTACAGATTTTGTCAGAAACAGTGCCCACCTTGAAATACTTTGTGGAGTAGAGCACCTCCATAGAAATGTACTTTAAATTCTTACTGGTCAAATTCAAACAAAGGCTTCACCTGTTTCTGTCAGTGTGTGTCAAAATCTTTTAAATAAGGAATCCTTTTTAAAAAGTCAGTAGGTTTGTGGTAAGGACCTGGATTATCAGGGAAGATTTATTTCCTAGCCAAAGAAAAAAAAAAGTCTAATTTCCTTTTGGAACCAATGGTCAAGATTTAATGCAGTTGCCTTTGTAAAACTAACATCAAGATTTCTGAAGACCATTCTCATCCTCTGTTGCTTTTTTTCTTGAAGGTACTGTCCAAGGCAGCAGCCCCAGTATGACCTCTTGGGTTTCAAGGCTGCTTCCTCGGAATGGCCGTTCCTTGGCTACAGCATCAGAGAACCAGCGAGCTGAGGATCGCCATCGGCACCAGGAGGCCTATGGGTACTTCTTGCCCATCCAGACGAGGTGGCAGGACAATGACCAGTACGGCCACGTGAACAATGTCGTGTACTACAGCTACTTTGACACGATTATCAACCAGTATTTGATCAGGTAGGTGCGGGCTCTTCAGCCCCCATCCTCATGTCACCTTTCTGGCGTGCTCTGGTGGGGGCAAGTGCAGGGCATTCTGGGAGGAGATGCCCATTTTCCTCTAGTGTTTTTGCTGGTATGGCTCCTTTGTTGAGCCAACTTGAAGTCAGGTTATTCTGGAGAACAGCTGGACCAATAGGTGAGTGAGGAGGACACGGTTGCCCTGCTGCTCCTGCAGTCGCAGGTGTTTGTCTGTCTTGGTCCTTTGCACTAAATCATCAGCAAATGTGCAGGCTTTGAATCTCAATTAAGCAACTGCACACCAAGCCATGTAATATCCAAACCCTGAAACTTGAGCAGACAGTAACAGCCCTCAAGGCCTTTTTGTGAGAAAAGCAGCTGCTTCCCCCCACCGAGGGCATATAACGGGGAGGAGAGAGAGACTAAAGAGTAAAGATGCACATTGTAGCCTCTGAATGCCATGACGACAGGATCGCTGCCTGAGGTGTGTTTGCAAGATTGGTTAGTGTATGTTTGTTAATATCATTCTCTGTATGAAAGACTGGGCTGCACACAGTGCTGTGTAAATCCCAGCTCCAACTTGTATTAACTGTGTAGTTTGGATCAAATTATTTAACCTTATTGAGGCTTTTGTAAAAATAACTCACATATATTGAGAGTTTTCTCTGCGTCTAGCACTGTGAAGCCTTTTGCACAGCCTTTCTTGTTTAATCTTAAAACAGCTTGATGAGAGAGTAGCAGATTGTCGGTCCACTGCCTGAACCCCCTTGCCTGTACCTTTCAGGGGATGCTGGCCTGACTCTCGGCTATGAACACTAACATTTCTTCGCCTAAGGACTTTCTCTGGCCACCAGAGCCCCTTTTGCAGGCAGGCCAGAAGCCCAAGGAATCAGTGCTCCCTAAAAGCAACCTTCAGTCACTGACTGATGGGAGTTAGTGTATAATATGAATACCCCAACTTCCTTACTCCTTGGCTGAGTTATCTGAGCTGCATGCTGTACACAGGCTCCCAGGCTTGCCTAGTGGGATTAGGCTCCATTTCCCAGATTGGTAGCTTGAAAAAAACTGAGATAAAATGTACACACCATAAAACGTGAGAGTGAAAGTCGCTCAGTCATGTCGGACTCTTTGCGACTCCATGGACTATATAGTCCATGGAATTCTCCAGGCCAGAATACTGGAATAGGTTAGCCTTTCCCCTCTCTAGGGGATTTTCCCAACCCAGAGAGCAAACCCAAGTCTCCCGCATCACTGGCAGATTCTTTCCCAGCTGAGCCACAAGGGAAGCCCACCATAAAACGTGCTATTTTAAAACCATTTAAGCATATAATTTGGTGGTTTTAGTATATTCACAATGCTGTCTGGCCATCACCACCATCTAATTCCAGAACTCCATCCCCCCCCCCCCCCCCGCCTTAAAAGAAACCCCATATCTGTTAGTAGTCATTTTCAGTTTCTCTCTCCTCCCATCCTCTGTCTCCATAGATTTGCCAATTCTGGACATTTCATATAAATGGAATCATAGTATATGTGATCTTTTGTGTTTGGTTTCTTTCACTTAGCATTACGTTTTTGAGGTTGGTCAATATTGCAGCTTTTATTAGTACTTTGTTTCCTTTTATGGTCAAATAATAATCCATTGTATTGATATTTTGTTTGTTCATTTGTCATTGGATGGACATTTGGGTTGTTTCCACTTTTTGGCTATTATGAATAATGCTACTATGCATATTTGTGTACAAGTTTTTGTGTGGACATGTTTTCAGTTCTTTTGGGTATGTACCTAGAATGGAATTGCTTGAATCATAGGGTAACTCATATATTTAACTTTTTAGTAACCATCAAACTGTTTTCCTTGATGACTATACCATTTATATTCCCACCAAAATGATGAGGATTTCAATTTCTGCACATCCTTGCCAATACTTGTTACTATCTGTCTTTTTTGCTTGTAGTCATCCTGGTGGAAATGAAGTGGTATCTCATTTTGATTTGCATTTCCCTGATAACTAATGATGTTCTGGATATTATGTCCTTGTTGGTCTTTGGTATATCTTCTTTGTAAACATACCTATTCAGATCCTTTCCCCATTTTTGAACTGGGGTATTTGGATTTCTACTGTTTGGTTGTGAGAGTTCTTTATATATTCTGAATACTACACCCTTATTATAAATGATTCACAAATACCTTCTCCCGGAGATCAAGATGTTGGAGTAGAGGGATGTGGAGCTCACTCACTTCCGCAAATACTTCAAAATATATCTATACGTGGAATAATTCTCAAGAATATCTACTGAAAGCCTGCAGAAGATCTCATGCAACCAAAGTTGCAACAAAGATCCCCACCTGCTTGGGTAGGACTATGGGAAAAAGGGAAAAGACAAATACTTTCTCCCATTCTGTGTTCTTTTTTTTTTTTCCACTTTCTTGCTAGTGTCCATTGACATGCATGAGCTTTTAATTTTGATGACAGTGGTCACTTCTTAAATAGCAAATGCTTTATTGGCTTCTTTCTCCTCTTGTCCCTTCCTCACTTCTGCAGGATGATTTAATCTATAAGATGTACCTTATAGTTTGCACTCACAGTGCAAATTTGCTATGTATAGAGAAACTAAATGTCTTCTTTCTTCAAAAGAATAGAACAACTTTCACTTGAGACTGCCTGCTTCTCTCATATGCTATGTAGTCCTGAATTGTCGCACTAATTTCACTTTGTGTGCACCTGTCAGTGATTCCTCCAGAACTGGCTTACACCTGCTTACTTATGAATAATAAATGTTTTTTTCAGCACTCGTGTTAGCTTTTAGGAGAATGTGTGCTTTATACTTTGAAATCCACAGCAGGAGGTAAAAACAGTATTTGAGGCCTTTTGTAATTTCACATCATTTGTCACATAGGGAAACTTGACAATGAATTTTCCCAACTCGCTCCAGGGCTACTTACTCTTTTTAAAGGAAGGATCAGCCTTGTAATTTCTTTGGGTTGACTCTTAATTTTATTGCCATCGAGAGCTAGTGGTGTGTCTTAGTTTAGATTGCTACGTGTGTGTGTGTGTGTGTGTGCAAGTCACTTCATTCGTGTCTGACTCTGCGATCCCATGGACTGTAGCCTGCCAGGCTCCTCTGTCTGTGGAATTCTGCAGGCAAGAATACTGGAGTGGGTAGCCATTTCCTCCTCCAGTGGATCTTCCTGACCCAGGATCAAACCTGCATCTCTTACGTCTCCTGCATTGGCAGGCAGGTTCTTTACCACTAGTGAGTGCCACCTGGGAAGCCCTGGGTTGCTCCAATAGAAATACAAACTACTGGCTTGGATAACAAGTTTGTTTCTCCCAGTTCTGGAAGCTGGGAAGCCCAGATCAGGATGCCAGCATGGGCGAGTTCTGGGAAGGGCCCTCTTCTTGGTTTACAGACACTTGCCTTCTTGCTGTATCCTCTCATGACCAAAAAAAGAGACAGAGCCACCCTCATGACCCCATCTCAATCTGATTGCCTCCCAGAGACTCCACCTCCTTCCTAATACCATTCCATCAAAGGGTAGGGTTTCAATATTTGAATTCAAGGGGGAAAGAGACATGCAGTCTACAGCATCACTTTTGTGACTTTTGAAGTCTTTCATTTGTAAATGGGCCTTCTAGAAAGGCAGTGTGCAGATAATGGTTGAGTCCTTCACCCAGTGGAGATTGTGTCTGTGTGGTCTCAATTCATTATCAACCATTTCATCCAGGTTCTGCTTCTGCCAGTCCTGGGGGGTAGGGAAGGGGATTGGCAGCATGTGAGGAAGAATTTCTGCCACAGTAGTGTCCTGTTTCATGTAGAAATCCCCAGATATTACGCATTGACTCCAAAACTGTGAAAATACCCTGACCATTGTGACCAGAGACTTCCTGATCATGGCAAAAAATGGATTCACCTTCATACGTTTTCTAAGAGATCTGAGGGTTGTTTAATATTAGGGCTGCTCACTTGACTGTCGGAAGCCAAGCCAGCACCACAGAGAGGTGTGAGGACCCTGGGAAGACCGGCCAGGGAGAGGCAGGCTGGTTGCCCCAGTGCGAGTCAGTGCGAGGAAGGCAGCTGGTCAGGCGGAAGCGGTGCCTCCCAGCCTGGCCTGCTCACTGGCCCTCTTCCACCTGGCTTTTCTAAGGATGGGTGGCTCTGCACATGTGCCAAACACCGTGGGATAATCAACGAACCACACCCGTGTCTAGAAGATTCCCTCTTTGAGGAGGGTCTTCTCCAGGAGAGAGAACCAGGGTAAAATGGAGGCTGTGGAGGGGGAAGGAGAGACAGTAGAAGAGGCCACGCAGACTGCCCAAAGTTCCCATCACTTTGACACGCAGAAGGGGTTAACTCATTCTTGAACAGTTTATCGCTCATCAATTGTAATTAAATGTGTTTATATTAAATTATGTTCTGTAATTAATGTAAAATCCTTTAGCCTATGCTGTTATTAGAACCAGATGCTGAAGTACCAACAGTATTTCAACATGACTGTGCTGCCTCGCCAGCTGTCTAACTGTAATTACTTTAATCTCAGCTTGTTATCTAATTATCACCTTTGTAAAGGGAGAAGTACTCTCTAATGCTTACTGATTGTTTCAGATGATGATGAAGAGCGGGGAACAGCTGTCAGAGATCGTGGGCCCTGCTTATCACCACGAAGGAACTTATCCTGAGACCTAGTCTGGGCCAAACTGCTGAAAAAAGGTGTCCCAGGCAGGAACTGGGGACTGGCCAGTAAGGGGAGACAGTTGGTGTGCTGGTGAAGGGTGTGGCCCCTGTGGATAGACTGTCAGGTGACATCTGCCTCCTCCAGTGATGGCGGGGAGGTGGGGGGACAGGTTAGTTAACCTGTTTAAGACTCAGTTGTCCCATCTGTAACATGGAGGCAGTATGATACTAGAATCTACCTCGAGGATTGCTGTGGAGACCAAATGAAGTACAGCATATGAAGCTGTTAGCGCGGTGTCTGATAAAATACACATACTTAGTAGATGTTAACTGTTTTTTCTTTTTGATAAAAATCAGTGTTGGTTTTCAGTATTTCCATCTTGGTCTTTGAAACAATTGAAATGGGTGTCTAAATGCCAGCAGCTTGACATGACCAGTGTGTTTTCCAGGTAATGCTCATGTCTGTCCTTTTGGGACTGAAATTTACCTTTGCATTGCTTATTCAAAAGTGGTTCACCCAACCAATGTAAATAAGTATTGTCAGGGAAATCTTGAAGCTCTTGAGGGGGAAATAAACTGTTTTGGAGTATCCTTCAGTACTTTATGCATGTGCTTGCGTTTCAGCAATTGATTTGGTAACTGTATTTCATTCCAAAATAATCATTAAAACAGATAGTCTTAGGATGTTATTAAGCCTTTACTATCCTCTCAGCTTTATCTCTCAGGGCTGCATTCCCATCAGAGGGGAGCTGGCAGGCTCTTCCTGCTATGAAATAGAACCTCTGTCTGTCCAGTTGACTGTGAGGTCCTTGAGGGCAGGACAGGCCCTTCGTCATTCTTCTGTATCCTGAGTAGATTGCCCTGCCTGGCAGGTATTTTGTCCTTCCTTAGGAAGTATTCCTGAAAGAACTAAACAAAAGAACTCAACCTCAGACCATGCTGATCACCCCGGGTTCTTCCTTTCCCAGTGGCAGGAAGAAACGCTGCCTCCTGGGGCTGCAGGGCAGGTCTCAGTCTCCCATGCTTGTTTTTGACATCTATTACTGGGCTCCTGTGGAGGCTCAGATGGTAAAGAATCCACCTGCAATGCCGAAGACCTGGGCTCGATCCCTGGTTGAGAGGATCGACTGGAGAAGGGGATGGCAACCCACTCCTGTTTCCAGGTGGCTGTAGTCATAGAGAACTCACCTGCCAATGCAGGAGACATAAGAGACACAGGTTCAATCCTTGCAACCTTCCCAGGGTCAGGAAGATACCCTGGAGGATGGCATGGCAACCCACCCCAGGATTCTTGCCTGGAGAACCCCATGGACAGAGGAGCCTGGTGGGCTATGGTCCATAGAGTTGCAAAGAGTCAGGCATGACTAAAGTGACTTAGCATGCACACACTGCATCCTCATGCCAGGAAACCACAAAGCAGGCCTGCAGGGAGAAAGATCAGAGCGTGCAGTGCGGTCTGACCTTCATGGTGACACGTCAGCCATGTGTGGTTCAGCAGTGAGAGGATCAGGAGACCTGAACTGACCCGTCCCAAAGCGGGCCGCCCGAGAAGGGCAGAGTAGCGGGTCTTTAATGTCAGGAATGCCCAGGTGCAAAGAGGGCTGCTCTGCGAGAAGGCTCCCACTATTCATCAGAACAGAAATACTACGAACTCCATATAAACTCCCTTCAGTAGAAGGCACACATCCAACTCTGAAGTTATTCTTGGTTACAGTATATTTGGTGCATCCCTGGTGACCTGGTGGTAAAGAATCTGCCTGTAGTGCAAGAGCGGCAAGACACGTGAGTTTGATCTCTGGGTCAGGAAGACCCCCTGGAGGAGGGCATGGCAACCCACTCCAGTACTCTTGCCTGCAGAATCCCATGGACAGAGGAGCCTGGTGGGCTCCAATCCACGGGGTTGCAAAGAGCTGGACACGACTGAAGTGACTTAGCACACACGCACACACAGTATATTTGGGTATTGAAGGAAATCGCCTGGAAGGAGAGAATCAACCCAGCAGCAGATTTCTCAAGTCTCTGTCTGAGCCTCATCTCCCATCACTCCTCTCATGGTTCCTTTGTCTCCTGCGATGGTAAAACCACGTGGTTGCTCACCAGCCATGTGCTGATTCGCAGCTCTGTGCATTTGGTTCAGCTGTTGCCTCTACCTGGAACGCCCCTGCTCCTATTCTTCAACAGTCCGACCCTCCCAACTGCCCGTCACAGGTATTAATAGGACTTGCGCCCATTCTCTGTATCCCCGTAGGATCCTGGCTTTTCTGTACCAGAGACCCAGAAACTTACAGGAAACAGCCAGATGTGAAACAGCCAGATACGAAGTATTTTTGTCTTGGTGGTGGGCTGTGTAGCCGCTCTGAGGCTCTGCTGCTGTGGTGGGAAGGCAGCCGTAGACAGCGTGTGGTTGAATCAAGGAAACCTTAGTGGAGTTCCCTGCTTGTTCCGTTTGTCCGTGCTCTTGTGGTTTCACAGTCCAAGTGACCCTTCTGGCTGCTTTGTCATGATCATTGATGCAGTGGCACTGAATTTTTCCTCTCCTGATGATGTGCCACCCAAATCTGAACTCCTCAGAATAGGGACTGCGGTGTCTTAGCCTTGCTTTCCTCAGAGAGCAGAACAGAGACAAGCTTGTGCATACAGGTGGTTTGTTTTAGAAATGGGTCCCCAAGGAGAAGGAGGGGGGCCCAGGAGGAGTGAACTCGAAGGAAGGCCAACCCAGTATTACTGGGCTGATCAGCAGAGTGGGCAGCAGCAGCCGGATCCCACTGGGCATCCCACTCCCCCTCCAGGAGCTGTGTAGAATGGGCCTTGGAGTTCTCTGCCCACAGGACAGAAACAGGAGCGTTTATCCGCTGGCTCCATCCCTCCTTGGTCCAGGTTTGCTCTATGGAGTGTTAGCTCTTTTTTCTCCAAGTGTGTGCATGTGTCAGATTCACTGAACGGATTGCTGCCACCCTAGGTCAGAAAGCGGGAGACTCTCCACGCTGTCCAGGCAAGGGGCTGCCCGGTCACACCTGAGCACCAGCAAGGCCGGTTGCTGCAGCAATGGCTGGGGATCAAAAGGGGGAACTGAGGAGGTGAGGCCACCTGGCAGAGGTGTCCGAACGTGTACTGTACCTGTTCCGTTGCCCAGCGTAGTAAGTTGCATGTGCAGCGGCAGTGGTTAAGAGGACAGCTTCGGGTGCCAGACTGCTCAGGTTTTGCTTCTGGTGCTTCTTCTTACTGACTGTATCATCTCATCTCAGGCGGTCTCCTTAGCCCCCACTTTTTCACTCCTGTCTAGAGTGGGGATTACAGTCCTTACTTCAAAGGCTGTTGTGACGGACAGGATGCTTAGAAAGGGGCCCATGTTACATGCTCAGCCAATGATAGGTACTTAGTAAATACTGAAGGGTTTTTGACAGTGGGCTTTTGTAAGCCAATACTTCTATCTTTGTTTATTTTTTAATGTTTGACTAAATACATTTAACACTCCTTTCAAAAAAGTATTGAAATACTGAAATATCTTACCAAATAAAAAGCATTAAGTAAGTCTTTTTCATTAGAAATGGAAAAATAGAAAATAAGAAAGAAAAAGGCACAAAACATCAACCTACTGCTGAGATTGAGTATGACATTAACCTCTGGGCTTCCTAGCACCCAAAAAACAAGGGAAACAAGCTATATAGTTCTTATTATCTGATAAGAGAAAACATTATTTCTTCCAGAAAAAAACAAACTTTTTTCTCTCAAATTAAGTTCTAAAGGGAATTTAAAGGAATTTACTAAGGAGGCTTGAGCAACAAAATAAAAAGGATGTAACTAGTGTGGAAAGAGAGATTTTTATCTGTTGCAAGTCTGACTGGTACTTGCCGTGTGTGGGTGCTCACTGAACAAATGAAAAATGGGAAGTGTTTTCAGTGGCAGATTTTCTTTCAAAAGAGCTGGTATCCTGCCTCTGATAATGGGTATGAAAGCGTGACTCTTAAAGAATCTGCCTGCAATGCAGGAGACCTGGTTTTGATCCCTGAGTTGGGAGGGCATGGAGGAGAAGAATACCCACTCCAGTGTTCTTGCCTGGAGAATCCCATGGACAGAGGAGCCTGGCGGGCTGCAGTCCATGGGGTTGAAAAGAGTCGGACACGCCTGAGCCCTAAGCACAGCACAGCGTCAGATTTGGAGCCAGCGTGGAGGACAGAGGTGAGTGGGTCTGCCGCTGGGGATGTGTGGGGGGGACTGGGGAGCAGGTGGCAGGTCTTTCAGCTGCCTCCTTGCTCAGAAAGCTGGCCTGACCCCTCCGACCTCTGCTGCTTCCTCTTTCCAGGTCTCCTTCCTTGGTTCTCCATCTCAGGCTTACTGAGCAGACTCCTTCTGCGTCTTCCTGAGGACAGTCCTGCCCATCCTCCCAGCACGAGACTTCCCTGCTGGGGTGGCCCTGGGTGTCCCAGTCAGCCAGACACCACACAGGGCTCTCTCTGCCTTTCTTCTTCTGAGTCTCATCTCTGAGACCCTGCATGGACCGTATGCCCTCTTGAGTACATTTGTATCTCGGGGTCTCCGCTTACATATAGTTCCTCCATCAATCTGAAGTTCTCAGTTCAAATATTATGATCTACCTCCCCGAGTCCATGGAAATCTCATTATAAGTAAGGTAATCTCATTTGCCAGTGTGTGCTACAACCCACAGGCTCGGAAACGTCCAGATCCAGGATGCCTGGGAAGTCGGGCTATCAGATTAATATACTGTGTGAAAATTGGGGCCGGAGGTCACCAGTCTCCTGATACACAAATCTCCCTCTGAGAATCTCATTTCATTCAGACTATCAGTTAGATTAGAAATACCCTAATTATCCCACTGAAATTAAATTACTTTATGTTAGGGTGATATAATGAACAACCATAAAGAGTAGATATACAACCAGTCATCTTATTAGTCACAGCAAGACCAGACCCTACACTAAATGGACCTTGCTGACTATTGTCAGCTAGTCCCTGTCTTCATAAAAAGAAAGGGAAAGGGAAAGAGGAAGATGAGCTAGTT
Source organism: Cervus elaphus (assembly GCF_910594005.1). Taxonomy (NCBI): domain Eukaryota; kingdom Metazoa; phylum Chordata; class Mammalia; order Artiodactyla; family Cervidae; genus Cervus; species Cervus elaphus. The sequence goes on along the minus strand of NC_057815.1, from coordinate 76,292,740 downwards.
CTTGTGATTTTGCTTGGTGGGCTCCTGCTGCATTTCTCCACTGAGCTGCTAAGAGTTTCTCCCCAGAGGCGCTGCTTCTGGTCATTAGTGGGGGGAAAGCAGCCACTGTGCTCCTGACTTATTCATCCCCATGGCAATGGGAGGTCTCAGGACTTCCAGGACAGGGCCAGGCATGCACAGTCCTTCACTTCCTTTTAAAATTTTTTTTACTTTTAATTTTTATCAGAATATAGTTGCTTTACAATCCTGTGTTAGTTTCTAATATATAGCAAAGTGAATCAGTTATACGTATACATATATTCCCTCTTTTTTGGATTTGCTTCCCATTTAGGTCACCACAGAGCACTGAGTAGGGTTCCCTGAGCTATACGGTAGGTTCTCATTAGCTATCTGTTTTATACATAGTGTCAATAGTGTATTAATATATATGTCAATCCCAAACTCCAGTTCATCCCGTCCTCCCTTCCCCTCTTGGGTGACCATATGTTTGTTCTCTACCTCTGTGTCTCTATTTCTGTTTTGTAAATAAGATCATCTATACCATTTTCTAGATTCCATGTATATGTGTTAACATACAATATTTGTTCTTCCCTTTCTAACTTATTTCACTCTATATAACACTTTCTAGTTCCATTTGTGTCTCTACAAATGACCAAATTTCATTCCTTTTTATGGCTGAGTAATATTCCATTGTATATATGCACCACATTTTCTTTATCTGTTCCTCTGCTGATGGACATTTAGGTTGATTTCATGTCCTGGCTATTGTAAATAGTGCTGCAATGAACAATGGGGTACATGTGTCATTTTGAATCATGGTTTTCTCTGGGTATGTGCCCAGTGGTGGGATTGCTGGGTCATATGGTAGTTCTGTTTTTAGTTTTTAAAGGAACTTCCTTACTGTTCACTTTTTAATTCCAGAAACCTTCCCAGTACTGTCATAAAGTGATATGGCTCTGTTGCTAGGGTGCACCTGTCCTCCTAGAAGGACTAACCTCTATCAGTTGTATTTGTTAAAGTAAATAATGCTAGCAACTATAATGAATTACCTCCAAATCTCAGTGACTTAACACAACAAAAGTTTATTTCTTGTTTAGATCACTGTCAAATGGAGGTCTGTGTGTGTGTTTGTGGTGGTGGGGGGGTGATGTTTTGTCCATTCAGTTACTCAAGAACCCACCTTGTGGTTTTGAGCTCTCATAGATCAGATTTCTGAAGAGCAGGACTGTTGACATTTTGGGGCTAGATAATTCTTTGTTGGGGAGGACTGTCCTGTGCATTGTAGGATGCTTAGCTGCATCTCTGGCGTCTGCCTGTTAGACGTCAGCTGAACACCCGCCCAGTGTAACAGCCAAAAATGCCTCCACATACTACCAGATGTCCTCAGGGGAGGGGGACAAAATTGTCCTGAGAACCACCGAATAGATAGTACTGTCATTTTAAAGTGCATATACATTTGAACTTCTCTCTCAGGCAGAGGATATATAGATACATTTGGGAAGAGATTATTCTGTGTGCTGATGACCCATCACTGGACTTGGTACCTCAATGCTTATTATTCTCCGTGTTGTTGTCTGTGCCCGATGGGTCATTTCCCAGAGAGGTGAAGGGATGTACTGTCTGATTTACTAACTTATTGCCCAGGTGATAACATCACACCTTAAAATTGTGCTACTAGGTAATTCTGTAGCGGAAAGAGTTTTGGTGTTAGACACTCTTGTCCTGAATTCCTGAGTTGACTGTGCCACTGCCCTTGTGATTATGGGTGACTCAGGTCACTGCCAGGGTAAGTGAGACTCTGAACACCCTACTTCCCTTGATGGGTTTTGGCAAACAACTCCCCCTCCCACATCCCTTCTAATCTGGCTGCCATACTGTAGCCAGAGAGACGTTTTCTTAATTTTTTTTCCAGAGAGACATTTTCGAATGGCCCTCATCCCCTTTACAACTTTTCCATGGCATCCAATTTGCATTTCAAATAAAGGCAAAACTCCTCCACAGGTCCTGCAGAGCAGGGTCTCCCCTTTTTCAGGCTCCTTTGGTGTCTTGTTCCCCTATTTTACCAAGCTTAATGTATCCTAGCCTTTTTCCCCCCCAGCTTTCACCACGCCCCTGACCTTGTTGGGCTTGCCTATTCTGTGCCCTCTGCCTCAGGGGTTTCCCTTCTCTCTTCTCTTGGCTCTTTCTGACCTTTAATAGTTCTCAGCTGAATGGTCACTTTGTCAGGGATGTCTTCTGGATGCCCTGACCAGCTCTAATCCCCCGCTCCTGGGCTCTCTCTCAGCATCGCCCACAGGATCACGTTGTCAGAGTTGCAGCTTTACATTCATTGGAAAAGCCATTTGAATGCATCCTGTCTGTCATTTGTAATCGCCACAAGAGCTGTGACTCAGGTTATATCCCAGGGCCTGGCAGAGTGCCTGGCACATAGTAGGTGCTAATACCTTTTTCTTGTGTGAATGAATTAGAGATTTGGGCTGTCTGAAAATATTAGTCAATCAGGCCTGCCACTGAAATGCAACCTGTTTGAGTCACTGTAAACTTGCTGACAATTAAGAAATATGATTTCCATATTAAGCTCAAGGGGTACCCCCAAGAAACCTAAGGTGGTCAGTGAATATGGTGTGGCATTCAGTATATCAGTCAGCCTGAGTTAATCATTTCTATTGGAAATCTTATTAGAACTCAGAAACCCCACAGCCTTCCAAAACCTTTTATGTGTAAATGCTTATACCTGGGCCATCTGTAGGCAGCTAGCAAGGCCTAGGATCCTGACTGTGGTAGAAAGTACAGTTTGCAGGTCAGGAGCCTGGTTTGGGGGAGGGGAAGACTACTAACCATGCGGCAGTGACTCCAGGGCTCTCAGCCCACTCATTCCCTCCCCAGGTTAAGGGATGGGGTGAGTCCGTGAGTGTCTAGATACCAAAGTCAGTCGGAGGAAGGATCTGCAGTCTCACAAGAGCCTCAGTCTCTTACAATTCACAGCATGTGGCCACCTCTCAGCTCTGAACAGAGTGAGGTATGAAGTCATTTGCAAAGCTGCGTCTATGAAATTCCATTACACCATGCTTTTCAATTTAAAGGGAAAGACCTTTGCGGAAACTAATTTGCAGTTGCTTTTAATCATGGAGCTTGGACACGGCAGGCTTTCCCCATCGCTGCAGCTACAAAGGCTCACACTGGTTTGCAGATTTGGTCCTCCTTTCCCCACCCCAGCTCAGCTCCTGGATTCCATCTGTGGTTCTTGTATGTCCTTTAATTTTTGTAATGTTTGAGATAAAAATGAAGCCATTATGTTTAGTGTTCCTGGTGAATGTAAATATTTTGCAATCAGAACCCACTTGAAAACAGAGTCAAATCAAAGTAAATAGGATGTGCTCTTGAAAGGGGAACATCCTGGGGCTGCTTCTTCTCCCCTGTCAATCTCTCCTGCCTCCCAGGACTGTCCCTCGGGTTCCTTTGGTCCTTCATTCATTCCAGCCCTGGGGTTGTTCAAGATCCGGAAAAGGGCAGCCAGGAGTTCTGGAAAGTGAAAAACACCTTGATAAGAGTCAAGAAATCTGGGTCCAATCTCAGCTGTCCTGTTTACCAGGTTGAGTGCCTTGGGAAATTCATTAAACCTATATGGGTATCTCACTTATCAAATGAAGATAATTATACTTACCCTGGAGAGCATATGAGGTTTGGAGGGAAGATTGGGTTAGATCAAACGTAAGCACGTGGGTCTACTCATGGGTCTGGGGTTGTTAGGGAGTTGGTGATACCGATTTACCCCAGGTTACGTACTGAAGAGCGGCTGCCTCAGTCGAAAAACTGTGCTGACCAGAACCTCTCCAAGATAAATTCCACAGCTGCTTTAAATCCCTTTTGGAGAAGGAAATGGCAACCCACTCCAGGATCCTTGCCTGGAGAATCCCATGGACGGAGGAGCCTGGTAGGCTACAGTCCACAGGGTCGCAAAGAGTCGGACATGACTGAGCAACTTCACTTTCACTTTAAATCACTTTGGGCTGAACCTTTGCAGCCCCTGGAATCTCCTGGGGAAAGTAGGAAGATTCTGGAAAGAATCAGGCACTAATTAACCCATTTTCAGTCATCATCATTTAGGACAGATTTGTTTATCAGATAGGCATTCCCTGATAGCTCAGTTGGTAAAGAATCTGCCTGCAATGCAGGAGACCCTGGTTTGATTCCTGAGTCTGGAAGATCCCCTGGAGAAGGGATAGGCTACCCACTCCAGTATTTTTGGGCTTCCCCTGTGGCTCATCTGGTAAAGAATCTGCCTGCAATGTGGGAGACATGGGTTCAATCCCTGGGTTGGGAAGATCCCCTGGAGAAGAGAAAGTCTACCCACTCCAGTATTCTGGCATAGAGAATTCCATGGACTGCAGTCCATAGGGTTGCAAAGAGTTGGACACAGCTGAGTAACTTTTACTTTCACTTTCTGGGGGAGAAGAATAAAGAGCGGGATGTGGAGATAGGTGAATATTGGATGGGAAGTTTCATGGGGTGTTGGGGGCAACTGGGGGAAGTTGTGAATGTCTTTACAACACAGCGTTCTGGCACTATGCTCAACCCAGACTTGGTAAGATGAGGTATAAGAGTGACAGATAACACATCAGGTACTGGATTATTTCACTTGTCAGTTAGTATTAATCATTCTTTTTGGCTGTCAGCAACCAAACACGTTTCCTATAACTGTAGGAAACTCCTCTTCTCCAACACGCATATGTAGAAGCTGAAAATGCCAGGTACTTGTTCTCCCAGCCTCCTTTGCAGCTAAAATGCTGGCACAGGACCCAGGCTTTGTCAATTCACCTGCCTCAGGCTGTGAATCGGCAGCTACCAACGTGTCAATGTAGAGACTGTTCAGAATCCATCCTGGCCAAGGTGGAGGACCAGTGGCATCCCATGTAGGATGGCAGCCAAGACAGTGACCCTGTCCGGAGTGTTTCTGTGGATAAAGGCCGTGGCAGAGATTTCTTCAGGGGATTCATTGACTGAACAAGCTCAGCCTATGATGGGCAAAGTGCCCATGCTAAAGAGTTTGCTACTTACTTACATGCTAACTGTCACTTTGTAGGGAGAAAAGAATCAAGTATTTTCATAATCAGCAGGCTTCAAGCTGTTTGAGTGAGGAAAACAATGTCATGTGGAGGTGCAGGACACTGATTTTGGTGTCAGGGGTCTGAGTTCCTATCCCAGATCATCCAGTTAGCCGTGTCACCTTGGGAAATGTATTTACCATTTCTAGGTTTCCATTTGTTTGTCTCAAGAATGAGGATAGGAATAGCCCTACCTCATAGATTCATTCTGAGAATTAGATGAGATAGGGATCACAAGACCAATGGGAGCAAAATCAGGAGAGAGAGGTGTCATGAGGACGGTTTCAAGGAGGGAAGGATAACAGGGTGAACACCGCTGTGAGACCAAGGAGGATGAAGATCGGACTTCTCGACCAAACATCACTGGAGAGATTAACCAGGACTTCTAGTGCAGTGTTGCGACATGACTCCTATGGGGGTGGTGGGGAGTGTGGTTTGAAGAGGAGATCCCACCTGAAGAAATAGAGACAGAAAGCACAGACAGCTCTCTCTAAGGGTTTGAGAGCACGGGGTGGTGTGTGATCAAGAGAAGTCTTAGTATTTTTTTTGTGATATTAAGATGAGAATATCATGAACCTACTGTGGACAGAGTTGAGGGGGGAGGTTGAATTATAAAAAAAAGAGAGGAGACTGAAAATGAGAATTCTCTGAGGAACAGAGAGGATGGGACTCAAAGCCCCGATAAAAGTCCTGGCCAGACAGGAGGAGGGACATTGCCATGGAATCAGAGCAGAGAAGGGAGGAGTGGGCAGGGTGCGGGGGGTCACCTAAAGTGGTAGTGAAAGCTGAGAGAGTGTGCTGACTTCCTTTCTTTCTGAAATAGTAGGTCAAGTCATCTGCTGTGACTGTGGGGTTGCAGGTCAGAGCAGGCCAGAGATTCGAGGAGAGTGGAGGAAGTTAAAATGTCAAGGTCAGAGAGACCATGAGTATGAGTCAGATACTGGCTAGGCGGCTATAGCAGATCTCCCCAAATGCTGGGCTTAAACAAGAGAGAGGTTTATTTATCTCTTATCAGCAGTGCAGGTGGAGGGTCTGAGGCTGACGGGGGGCTCAGCAGTATTGAGCACGGGGGCAGTCAGTCAGATCACAGAGGGCTTTGTTGGCCAAGGAAAGAACTTTTTATTCTGTTATTAAAGCTACTGGGAGGGGTGCAGGCAATGGGTAGAGGTCGTGGAGAGTGTTGGGGAGGGCCCCAGGGAATGCATGCCTGACTAGGGTCTAGAAAGCTGAGACATTCTGGCAAAGAGGAAAGGAGCAGGAGTTCCCTCCACCTTCGCCCTCTGAGCACAGAGGAGCTGTGGGCACTCACCTGCATATCCCCAGTTGTGTGGACCTGTTAGTGGAGAGGAGAAGGTTTGACTTCACTCTGTCCTGAAGTTCTTCTTGCTTCTTGGACGTTTCTAACTGCCCAAAGTGCTTTGCATTTTATATTATCTACTCACACACATACACACTCACACCACTCAGATACACATACACTCATGCACTTCCATGCCCACACACTGATGGGGCACTGGCTCTGGAATCAGACTTGGATTCCCAGAAATTCCCAGTGACCCCAGCAATTGCACTTAATAGCTGTGTGTCCTTTTAGCAATGAATTAACCTTTTGGACACTCCATTTCCTCCTCTTTAAGATGGTAATATGAATAGAATACTCCTCATACAGTTGTTGTGAAGAGCAAGTTAGAGAAAGCATGTAAAGCATAGTTACCGACACTTAGGAAGTGAAGTGCATGCGTACTCAATCGTGATCAACTCTTTGTGACCCCATGGACTATAGCATGCCATGCTTCTCTGTCCATAGAATTATCCCAGCAAGAATACTGGAGTGGGTTGCTATTTCTCTCTTCAGGGGATCTTCCCAACCCAGGGATCAAACCCACATCTCCTGCAGCTCCTGCATTGGCAGTTGGATTCCTTACCACTGAGCCACCTACGAAGCCCTCCTAGTATGTATAGTAAATGCTCAATAAATTGCAGCTACCATTATTAAGCTTAATAAGTAGTAGCTGTCATCATTATCATTATCATTTACTGTTTTTCCAAGAAATTTCCTTTAGCTATTGAAACAAAATGTCTAACAACTCCAAAAGTACATGTGCTTTTCAAAAAATCTCTCTATTTTGAGCCAGCATTTCTCTTCCTCTTGGGGTCTGACTAGGCCACCTGGAGTCTGGAGAGGAAGTTATGGGTGATGCTCTTCAATGGGAGACCACCTGTCCATGCTTTGTGGTCTCCTCAGAGAAATCTGTTGTCCTGGGAAGCCTTTTCTTTGGATGGCAATCTGGCTGCTAAAATGAAGCTGGGCTTTTTTGTGTCTGAGCGCATACCGGTTCCAGGGCTCTGCTGGGGGTGGAACAGCCTGTCATTAGCAGGTGATGCTGGAGCTTCCTGCTGGCAGCCCCTGTTCCTCACAGAGTTACGTGAAGCTCTGCTGTCTGTTGGTGAGCACTTTGCGGGTGTGGGTCTGTGAGCGGTGTTCCTGACAGACTCTCTCAAGGATCTGATCTTAGAGTCTCGTCTCCCACCTTGAGAAGCTGTGTGACTGTATGTCATGGATACGGACACAATCACTCCTGTTTGGACCACCCTGCAAGAGGTCGGGACATTCCTCTTCTCCCTGAGAAGGATGTGAGAAGCCCCAGATGAGCTGTTCCAGAGACTCAGTGACTCCCCTGCAGGGCATGGGGACCCTGGTCTGGGAGGCCATCTAGTGCAGAGAATAAGTGTCTGAGTTTCTGAATCAGACATCATCAGGCTTGAATCTCAGCCCTCACCCTTAGTAGTTGTGTAACTTTGAACAGCTCACTTCTTTGAGTCCCAGTTTCTTGCTCTGTAAAATAAATTTCTGGCACAAAGTAAGTGCTCAACAAACAGTAAGTCATTGATAAGATCTGGGTCCCAGTCTGGGCTGTGCTATTAAGTAGCTCAGTGGCCTTTTCTGTCATGTCCCCTTGAAGTTCTGATGGGTAGAATGTGTGGGGAACTCAGGAGTCTCTTCTAGCTCTAAGGTTCTATGATTGTACCAGTGGCTCCTATTCTATAGATCTTGGTACCTTTGGCCATTACCTGTCCCTCTGAATTACTTTTCTCTCCCTCTCCAAGGGATCATTCCTGCCAGTGTAGATGCTTGATCCACTATCTCCCATCTTTAGTATATCTTCCCATCATCCTTAATCAATTACGTATCTTTCCCAGTAAGCATCCTGCATGCTTTATTTTCTCAATTTCATCAGGGCCGGGATTCTGGGGAGCCAGAAAAGTGATGTGAAGGATAAAAGCTGCTCAGCAGTCTTACTTCCTCCAGGTCTTGGCCCAGGAGATGCTCTGAGACGATACCAGCTTTGTCACTCCCTCCTGCTAATAACTATTAATTTTATGTGCCATCACGGCTGGGCCACAGTGCCTAGATATCTGGTCAAACGTGAATCTGACTGTTTCTGTGAGGGTGTTTGGATGAGATGTACATTTAAATTGTTGGACTTTTAGTAAAGCAGTACCCTCCATAAGGTGGGTGGGCATCATCTAATCAGAAGTTTGAATAAATCAAAAGACTGACTTCCCCTAAGTAAGAGGGGATGCTGCTGTGGATGGCCTTCAGACCTGAACTACATCATCAACTCTTCCTGAATCTCCAGGCTTGACTACCTTTGAATTTGAACTGCAGTTCTTTCCTGAATCTCCTGCCAGAGTTGAACTCACCAAGTGTCTACAATTGATTGAGCCAGTATCTTAAAATAAATTTCTTTTTCTGTCTATCTATTTACATTTGTAAATCTGTTGTTTCTGATTCTCAGGAAAACTCTGACCAATATACTATTCAACCCCAGCCTGTTCATGTATGTCCTTCTCCCTGGTTCTGGGTTTCTTTTCTTTTCATAGAACTTATTTCCTGACAGTCTCATAATTCAGGAGAAAAGTGACCCAGTAAATTCAGCAATACCAAGGCAATAGAGACAGTTGTATGTCCCCTCCCATGTGGGGTTTACCTGTAGAAGAGGAAGAGGGCAATGCTCAACACAGACATCACCAAGAACGGTCACTCAGGCATCAGCATGGATGTCACTTCACTTGTTTAGAAAATGAGATCTGGTACCATTCATTGTAGCACTAAAGAAAAGTCATCTGCAATGAAGGAAAGATGAAAACCTCATTTATCTGGTCCAACTGAGTAATGTCAAGGAAAAGGGAAGGGGTTTAGGGTCTTAAGCCTTTGTCTTTAATCTTGCTTGAATGTCTTTAAGCAAATCCCTTAACTTCTCCAAGCCTTAGTTTCCTCATCTGTGATAGGGCACAGGATAAATTTGCTATGAAAATCAAGCTAATAAACACATGTAACCTGCCTAGCACATGGTAGGAGCTAAATCAACATTAGCTTCTTTATCCTCTTAAGAGAGAGATTTGTGGGTATACGTGCTAGTGCATGCATGTGTACTTAGTTGTGTCTGACTCTGTGCGACCCCATGGACTGTAGCCCACTAGGCTCCTCTGCCTATAGAATTTTCCAGGCAAGAATACTGAAATGGGTTGTTATTTCCTTCTCCAGGGGATCTTCCCAACCCAGGGATTGAACTCGAGTCTCTTGCGTCTCCTGCATTGGCAGGTGGGCTCTTTACCACTAGCACCACCTGGGAAGCCAGGAAGGCAAGGACGGTGAGAGTTAACCCTTTAAGAGAAGTTGTAGCGACGTACAGAGTGCATCTTTCCATGACGACTTCCCTGGATTCTGGGTTTGCAGAGGTGGATTTAACTGCAGTATCAGCAGGCCTATAACAAGAGCCGCTCATCTTTGAAAAGTGGCCTGGGAGAGCTTACCCTTGCAGTCTCCTTCTGCGGTTGTTTCAGGCCATGGATAGGAGCAGGATTACATTCCCTCATAGCCTTTGAGGGAGACTCTTTTTTCTTTTGTCCTGCCATGGATCTCTGAGCCCACCTGGGTCATCCCCACGTTGATCAGAGTAAGGCTGGATCCAAGGTGCTCTTGTTTCTGTAGTGTCCTTGGGGAAACAGCATAGACATTATGAGAATGAACAGGCCACAAAAGCCTCAAGAACAAAGAAAAGAAGCTACACACTTTGCCCTTCTGCTTGACTTGAAGACACTCAGTTTATATCTGTTGTCCTAATGAGTAGCTCTTGAGAAATTTCATTTTGTTCTGTGCTAATCTTTCTAATTCAGAACTGTCCGTATTTTCAAAGGGAAATTCCCTTTTTGCAAGTATCTGGGAAAGTGTAAAGATTTCCAGCCATGTATTCTATCTGGTTTGTCATGAAAGCCTACCTTGATTTGGGAATGAAGAAACTAGCCTTATCTCAGATCTGTTTTGTTTTCCACCCCCCAACCCCATCACATTGCCTGGTGTAAGTTCCCTGTACTAACTTCTCATCTCATATGGGACTGACAAAGTAATTTATGTGCATTTAGTGAGAGGCTGCCATGTTCCCTGGTGGTTCTGGGTACTGTGGGAAGGAAAGGAAAGACGAATAACTCATGGCAAGCAGCTCTCAAGGAGTGGGGAGAGCTTATAACTTTGAGGAAGCTTGTAATCTCACCATATCTACCTTTCACCCCATCCACCAGGTGGCCATATAAGTTACCATCAATCGTGGGATACTTTCAAAGTGAAAGTAGATGCTATTAATCAGTGTATCAGGACAACAGATGTAACACACTCTACTTAGTATTAAGAGCTATCTAATTAAGCTTAATAAGTCTGAGTAGGGTGAGTGGAGACCTGATTTCTTTTTTTAAAATTGAAGTATAGTTATTTCCAAAGTTGTGTTAATTCTTGCTATAGAGCAAAGTGATTCAGTTATATATATACATACATTCTTTTCCATGATAGTTTATGTTAGGATATTGAATATAGTTCCTGTGCTACCCAGTAATCTCTCTTTCTCTTAAATATTTTGATTTTGCTCTAATTTCACCAATTAGAGAAGCGGGGATGGAATTGGGTGTTCAGAACTTGATCTAAACATTGGGCAAACTGGAGTCACAGATGGACAGACTCCCGTCAACACCTATCATAACACGATACATTTGGGGCTGAGTCAGCCAGATAGCTGCATAAATGGAATAAAAGGCTTTCCCATTGCTCTGAAAGTCTCTCAGTCCTGTCTGACTCTTTACGACCCCATGGACTGTAGTCCGTGGAGTTCTCCAGGCCAGAATACTGGAGTTGGTGACTTTTTCCCTTCTTCAGCAGCTCTTCCTGACCCAGGAATCGAACTGGGATTCTCTGCTGGAGAAGGGATAGGGTACCCACTTCAGTATTCTTGGGCTTCACTGGTGGCTTAATTGGTAAAGAATTCGCCTGCAATGCAGGAGACCTGGGTTCAATCCCTAGGTTGGAAAGATCTCCTGGAGAAGGAAAAGGCTACCCACTCCAGTATTCTGGCCTGAGAATCCTATGGACTGTATAGTCCATGGGGTCACAAAGAGTCGAACATGACTGAGCGACTTTCACCATTACTCTGGCCTTAGAACACTGGGCTTGGAAGGAGAATGACTGATAAAAGCCATGAACTTTTGTTGAGCTAAATAAGAAACTTTTTGCACCCATGAATTCTAGAAGCATTAGTCCCCACTCCAGTGGAGGACCCCACTCCAAGGTCAACCAGCCAAAAAGCTCTGAGAAGTTCAGCGGTACCGTAAGTGCAGGACAAGTGTAGCGAGTGGCTGAGCACTTCTCCCCGGTTTTGGGTAACGTTTTTTGTAAGTGACATTTTGTTGCAAAGTCTTGTCCATCCATCAATCCTTGTCCATCCTTCTGTTGCCTTCCCAAGTCACCAGTGCCTCTTCCCAGCCCACCTGGCACCAGATGTTCTGTCAGCCACCACTGTGTGTCCCGCGTCCTCCAAGTGGCAGAATGCGAAATCTCCGGCGATGCTCACCTGGACGCGCTCAGCCCTCGACAGCTGCAGCCCCTTGATTACCTTGCCCGCCTCGGCAGCTTGATGCCTCCACCGTATCAATTGCTTGTCAATTCAGTTTAGCCATGACTTTGACTGACTGGATTGAGGGGAGTGGAAGTGGGGTGTAGGCGAATGGTTAAAATTAATTGCTACATAAGAAAAAATTGAAAGATAATTATTCCTGCTTTCCTGTCAGTGCTCGAGGGTAGATGACCTCATTAACTTGCAGCTTGTACACAATTCAATTACTAGGAGATGGAAAATACATTTTTAATTACCTCGGTGGCCTGCGTACCATTTATCTCCATTTGCATGGCCTTTTTTTTTTTTTTTAAACTGTTGTGCTGTGAAGAAGTAGCACCATCTTAGGAAGGTTGTCATGAAAGCTGCTTCCTGGCTTCTATTATTCCTGCTTAAGGTGGGGTATTAAATGTGTGAGATTAACCCCTCAATACCAGGTGCGTTGCAAGGCAAGCAATCCCTGTGGTAGTAATGTATTTTTAATTAGCTTCTTAAGTCAGAAAATCTCCAACTTCTAGTGAGAGAATTAAGAAGGATAAAATCCTGTATTTGGTTTCTAGTCATTGAAAGGAAAAATTAAAAGCCATGGAAAGCATGGAATTCAGGACGGTGGCCAGCATCAATATCCATAAGGATCCCAAAGGAGAATTCTAGTCCTATTTTGATATCTGTTATTTTGTTGATTGAATTAAATGATGACTTAATTACCTTAAATGTGTTGCTTGGCATTCTTCTTTTCATTTTTTTTATTTTTTAAAATTTCAGTTCATTTATTTTTAGCTGCACTGGGTCTTCAATGCTGTGTGCAGGTTTTCTCTAGTTGCAATAAGCAGGAACTAATCTCTAGTTGCAGAGCTCAGGCTTCTCATTGAGGTGGCTTCTCTTGTTGTGGAGCATGGAATCTAGGCACATGGGCTTCAGAAGTTGCCATGTATGGGCTCAGCAGTTACAGCTTGCAGGCTCTAGAGCACAGGCTCAGTAGTTGTGTTGCATGGGCTTTGTTGTTCTGCAGCATGTGGGATCTTCCCAGACTAGGGATCAAACCCATGTGCCCTGCATTGGCAGGCAGATTCTTAACCACTAGACCACCAGGGAAGTCCCTTCTTTAAAAAAAAAAAAAACAGTTCCATACACAGCTTAGAAAACTAAGCTATGGATGTTTTTGCAGCAGTCCCTGTGTGGGTATTACCTGCTATTGCTCTCAGGATCAGTAGTGTTCTGGAGAATAGTTTTCACCTCTCAACATCTCAGTCTTCTGTCCCCAAAATGCCCTAGGCATGAGTTCGTATATACTCTGAAACAGGTAGACAAGATATACCCTGGATAAAGTTGTACATGTGGGACCGGCTTCCACCATACACAGTCACACAGCATGGGTTATTGTTACCCCTACTCTACAAATACAAAACTTCAAGAGGCAAGTCTGCATTGTACTTGAACAGTATCTTTAGTTCATATGTTTGGAAATTTGGGAGTTATATATGCAAAGGCAGCTTATTTGTTTCTATGAATTCCATGGATATTGCTCATTAATTACAATCACTATGGATCTTATACAGTAGGAACAATGAGTATATATGTAGTATATTTTGAAAAAGTTGGATGACTTTTGAATTGACTTGCTATTGCATCTATTTGGATGTAGCATCACAATCAGAACATTGCTCTTGAACCATGCAGGAAATACCTAAAAAACACAGACATGTTAATTCTGCCAACACCAAGTGTGTAGAGGAAATCCTTCCTCCCCTCTCAGCCTTCCTCTCTTTAGGCCTTCATGCATGAGCTGTAGAACATTGACTGAACTCTAGCTGAGCATGGGATGAATAATAAACACCCCAGTTTTTGTGGAGGTCATGGTCTAACAGGGGAGATTGACATGTAGATCAGTAACCATGTCACATGATAAATACGACAATGAACTGTACAGTCCATGGAATTCTCCAGGCAGGAATACTGGAGCACTCCAGTATTCCTGCCTGGAGAATTCCATGAGCCTGGCAGGCTACATTCCATGGGATCACAAAAAGTCAGACATGACTGAGCGACTTTCACTTTCACGTTATGATCCAGGGGGGACTTTATAGTTCTATTAAGAGATCTGTGGTTAGCTCTTTGAGAGATGGGCCCAGAGATCAAGTGACCTTAAAAAAGTGTGTGCTGGGACATCATTTCTGAGAAGGGGCTAGGTCTGAAATGTCACTTCCCTAGGGTTTCCTTGGGATCCCTGAAGACCTTGTCTGTACAACCATGAGAAATTATTGCTGGAGGAGCTTTGTATGTTGCCCGTGGTTACACCCAGGGGTGTGTTTTAAATGTTTAACCTAAAAGTTATAACTTACTGACATAAGAGATGTATAGCTCATATCTTACAAATGCTATTAAAATATAACATATTTATTGTAAATCTCAGAGTCAGCTGATTATCACAGAATGCTTTTGTTGATTTTTGCTGAACTCTTGTATCTGTAGCCAACCTATAGTAGCAATCCAACCATAGTTTGACAAAACTGGACTGCAAGTGAATGTCTGATTACAGTGATTCAGCAAAGAAGTTGCCTCGTCATTCATGAATGAGTACAGTTCTAACATGAATGACTCAACAAAGACATATATTAGTACTTTATTCTTTTGTCAATGATGTGAGATAGTTCTGCACTGAGGCAGATATTAGATATTGGAAGAATGTTTTTTTTCATCTTTTTTGGTACTACTCGTGATGTGACAGCCAGACATAGCACAGTTTAAGTTCATTTTCTTCATTGCCTTCTTAAGTCTAGACAGTGAACAAAACAATAAATCAAGCCTTGATTCATAGCATTTGTTAATTTCCATGGTGTAAGTACTCCACTACAACTAATTTCAGGCTACCAACAAGGTATCATGGAATGCAGAATTAGGAAGAGATATGCAACAGGACACCTTTTTATAGTATTTCCACTACACACATAAGAGTATACTTAGTAGGAAAATGTAGTAAATTAATGAGGAGGTGATGAGGTTTGAGTAGTACATTTAATACCTTTGTTTTAAATATAATTTATTGTCGCATTTGCCACGTATTACCTCACATTTGACAACTTCCTGGATGAAGGTTTTCATTCCAGTCCTAGGATATTTGGAAGACCTCTTTCAACACATATGTATTCTCTATAAAGATTAATAAATGAATTCCTTTCAAGGACAGAATCACATAAAGATGGAAGAAAGTTCTGGATTCAGACAGACCAGAGTTTAAACCTGACTCTGTCACTTACTGGTCATTAGGAATTGAGCTAGTGACTTATATCTCTGGGCCTCTTTTTCCTTGGCTGTAAAATGAGAATAATGGTACCTAAGTTTCACAGTTGTTGAAGGGTTTAATGAGGTAATTTGAAGGTATGTAACACATACTGCATGGAAGTAACACATAATTAATGACAGCTCTTACTATTAAGTATAACCCATGCACACTAGGAATGCACTATATATATTAAGTCGCTTCAGTCATGTCTGACTCTTTGCAACCCTATGGACTGTAGCCCGCCAGGCTCCTCTGTCCATGGGATTCTCTAGGCAAGAGTACTGGAGCGGGTGGGTTGCCATTTCCTCCTCCAAAGGATTTTCCCGACCCAGGGTCGAACCCGAGTCTCTTACATCCCTTGCATTGGCAGGCAAGTTCTTAGCACTAGCACCACCTGGGAAGCACCGCCCCCCCTGATCCCTGCCCCCCACACACACTAGGAATGAATGGACTCAAATACTTTTTTTTCAATTAAATAAAATAGTGGTGATCGAATGGAGAGGTTGAGAAGCATATGCTCCAGTGGACAGGGTCCATGTGAGGATTCAGTCTTTATCTTCTGATACCCAACCTTGAATTCTGTGCCTGGGAACAAGCCAAGTCGTAGAAATAAGAGCCAGGAGCCACAGCCAGCCCTGTACTTGCTCTGGGTCTTTTTCCTGGGTGGGAGGAACAATTAAAATTGACTTCTTGATCTCTATCTTATTTCAAAAATAATAAATGTTTATTGTAGAAGCTTTAGAAAATATAGGTAAGTCAAAATCACCAGTAAGTCCATACTCATCAATAATCATATAACCTCTTCATGAACACTTTGGTGTTTTTCTCCATACATTAATTTTTTTTTCTTTTGCAAGAATTTAATAATACTCTATTTCATACTTCAATTTCTTTGACTTACCAAATAGCATGGACATCTTTCAATGTTAGTAAGTATTCTTTCCCAACATTAATTTTCATAGCCATATATTGTGTGATTATAGGAAGGTACCTTCATATGTATACCAAGCACACTTGTGCTGGACATGTATATGATTTATAATAACATTAATATTTTCCATAATCAGATCTCTTCTTCAGAAGGAGAATTTTCTAGGTCAAAAGGAATGCACATTTTACATTTTATATTAAAAACAAATCTCTCTTCATTTTGAGGCTCTCTGACCTCATCTTCTGGAAGGTGTTGTTCACACCTTGTTCATGAGAATGAATTTCAGACTCAGCAAGGCTGGCAGGTGCAAACCTTCTTCTGGCTTCCACTCATCTTCCTCACTGTGACGAGGGGAACAAAGGCTGCTGGAGCTTTGACTAGAGCTGGTCTTGGGATGCCTTGTCCCTGAAATGCCCCCTCTGCGTTCAAGAGTTCCTCTCGGTGCTCATGACATAAGGGTGACTTTCTATCCCCTGAACACTTACCTTACACTATACTCTCTTCTGCCTTTGCTTTCTTTTAGCCTCTTGGTTAAAAATAAATTCCAGAACCCTCTCTAACATGTCTTCAGCAAAACCTCAGAAAATGTTGCTTTATTTATTTCCCTCTCTCCCTCACCCTTCCTTTCCCTGACTTGGCTCTGTCCCGCTCTCTTTGGTTGGCTAACAAAGCTTCTTAGTCTAGGTTTCTACTTGGAGCCAGCCAGTGAGGGTACTGGTGCTCCCTGATCTCTCCTGCCATTGTATGCCAGGAATCTCCCCGCCCCCATGCCCTCCCTTCCCCACCCCGTCTCCTGTATCCCCCCTTCCCCCGCCTCTTCCCACAACCCTGTCCAGCCTGGGCCATTTCAGGGATTCTCCTGTGTCTGATGGAGGAGGGTTTGAACCGCTGGACGGAAGCATGAGGGTTTCCAATGACCTGAAATGTCTCTAACTCGTACTGTTTTATTTTAAAGGTGTAAGTGTCCCTTCTGACTTAGAGACGAGTTCTGTGAGCCAGCTACTATTTCTGTCTGGGGACATTAAGTGTACCTAACAGGGGCTTCTATTACTAGCGGTTCATTGTAGTGGTTAAGAACAGAGGCTTTGGAATCAGAAAACCTGGGTTCAAATTGTGACTGTGTGTCTTAGACCTGTACTCTCAGAATTCACCCAAGTCCCCCTGTACCAGTTCCTTCATCTGCAAAGTGAGAATTGTAGTGGTGCCAGGTGTGCGAGGTTGTTGGGAGAATGAGAAAAAGTGTGTTTAACAAATATTACCATTCTTTCAAAAAGCAATCGTATTCCAAAAATACTACACCACTATTCAAACTAAATGACAGCCTTCACCTCAGTCAGTTCAGTTCAGTCGCTCAGTCATGTCTGACTCTTTGTAACCCCATGGACTGCAGCATGCCAGGCCTCCCTGTCCATCACCAGCTCCCAGAGTTTACTCAAACTCATGTCCATTGAGTCGGTGATGCCATCCAACCATCTCACCCTCTGTCCTCTCCTTCTCCTCCCGCCCTCAATCTTTCCCAGCATCAGGGTCTTTTCCAAATGAGTCAGCTCTTCGCATCAGGTGGCCAAAGTATTGGAGTTTCAGCTTCAACATCAGTCCTTCCAATGAATATTCAGGACTGATCTCCTTTAGGATGGACTGGTTGGATCTCCTTGCAGTCCAGGGGACTCTCAAGAGTTTTTTCCAATACCACCGTTCAAAAGCATCAATTCTTCAGTGCTCAGCTTTCTTTAGAGTCCAACTCTCACAACCATACATGACTACTGGAAAAACCATAGCTTTGACTAGATGGACGTTTGTTGGCAAAGTAATGTCTCTGCTTTTTAATATGCTGTCTATGTTGGGCATAGCTTTTCTTCCAAGGAGCAAGCATCTTTTAATTTCACCTAGTCAATGATAAATGCACCCAGATGGCCCAGAGGAGGTAAGCATGTAGAGGTGTCCTTGGAACAGGGGCTTGCACATAACCAGTGTTAGCTATTGTTATTCTGCAAATATTTATTAGGAACTTAATAATGATACATTATAATGCAATACAATGGATAAATTACACTGTACAATAAACAATTTTATGGGATTCAAATATATTTACTATAATATAAATAGTTGTATTGTGCAATAAACAATTGTATAATTGAATTAACCAAAAAGATGCTCAAACACATGAGTAATAAAAATGGGGATTAAAACAGTGAAATGTTACTTTTTATGATTTTCATTTTGGCCAGGATTAAAAACAGTGGTAGTTCTAACGTTGGTGAGGACCTGGGAAAACAGGCATTGTTTTTGGCACTCATACTGGGAATAAATAAAACTGACATTAAGTATACCCTTTTGAACTGTCACACTACTTTTCAGAATTTATCCTAAGGAAATGATCATTTTTCTAAGCTATAATCTCAGGGCTTGTCTTTGTAGTATTTCACGTGATTATAAAAAAATGTAGAACAACTTGAAGGTCCATCAGTATGAGAATGATTAGGTATATTTTGATAGTCTAATACTATGCTACCTTTAACAATTATAATATGAATTTGTATTTTTTTTACATAGAAAGGGTGCATAATTTATTAAGTGATAAGATCAAGTTGCAAAACATGTTATGGCATGATTGTGCATCTCTTTAAAATGTCCTTCAATGTATATGCATGTGTATGTACATGTATAAGTATGTATCTGCTATGTGCACATAATAAAAATTCTGAAAGTAAATACATGAAAAATTTAACAGTGGAGGAGTTTTAGAAGGTGGGCTTTATTCTTGAAACATCTCTGTGAAATTTAAAGTTTTTACAATGAATATGCAATAATTTTATTATCAGAAGAAAAGAATAAAGTTTTTTTCTCTCATTCATGAAAGAAAAAGGAACCTATTGTTTGCAAAGCAAGGCGCTGCCAGTGGGTAATTAAAACAAGCACCCTGTCTCCAGGCTAAAGAAAACAATGGGAGATGGACCATGGCGTGCAGTGGGACCTAAGTGATGAGAGAATTATTCCAGCTACCTGGGGGAGGGGCTTCAAAGAGGAAGGGACATTTGAACTTGGCCTTGAAGGATGAGAATCAGGGCGCCATAGGAAAAAGCTTTGGGATTGATAAAATTATGCATAGGCTATTTATAATCTGGACTAAAGTGCTGGGTTTTCTTGGCCATAAAAAGGAATGCAAGTGGGTCATTTGTAGAGACATGGGTAGACCTAGAGACTGTCATACAGAGTGAAGTAAGTCAGGAAGAGAAACACACATTATATATTAATGCACATTGTGGGATCTAGAAAATGGTATAGATCTTATTTGCAAAGCAGAGATAGAGACAGATACAGAGAAAAAAACATATGGACGCCAAGAGGAGAAACAGGGTGGGTGGGATGAATTGGATGATTGGGATCAACATACATACACTATTGATACTATGTATACCTACTGCATAGCTCAGGGAACCCTACTCAGTGCTCTGTGGTGACCTAAATGGGAAAGAAATCCAAAAAAGAGGGGATTTTATCTATCTAGATAGATAGATAGACAGACACACACATATACCTGACTCATTTTGCAGAAACTAGCACGACAATGTAAAGCATCTATGTGAGTGTGTGTGTGAGTGCTCAGTCACGTCCAACTCCTTGTGACCCCATGGACTGTAGCCCGCCAGGCTCTTCTGTCCATGGAATTTTCTAGGCAAGAATACTGCAGTGGATTGCCATTTCCTCCTCCAAGGAACCTTCCCGACCCAGGGATCAAACCCACGTCTCTTGTGCCTCCTGCATTGGCAGGTGAATTCTTTACCACTGTGCCAAAGTGACTATACTCGTGATCTTTTTTGTATAGTTCTTCTGTGTGTTCTTGCCACCTCTTCTTAGTATCTTCTGCTTCTGCTAGGTCCATACCATTTCTGTCCTTTGTTGAGCCCATTTTATACATATAAGTACAAATAAATGGAAAAATCCACAACAGTTATAATGGTATGTGAAAATAGTACTGTGGTTTAGGATAGGCTTTTCATATTAGCATCATACACAGACTCAAAATTGCTCCATCTCAAATAACTTAGATGGAAATGAAAATGAAGTTCTCTTGAAAATGCACTCCAAAAAGTCCTAGGTGATGAAAACTGATGTTAGAATAAAATTATTTCATGAAATATGGAAATGGGAAAAGCACTATTTCGAAGTCACCAAGTGATTTTTAATATATGTGATTTTGCATGTACACATTTCACTCAGCTACACTACATATTATAAGTAGGCATTTGGCTAGTTTGTCTCTATTCCCTAAAAGTTATTTCCCTGGTTTTTTCATTGAAAGAAAATGGTAAATTAGTATTTAGGGAGTTGACTTATATTCAGACAGTAGGATATTTCCTGTGTTCAGCATACAGGTGTGTCTGATATCAATGTTGTTTCAACTTGTGATATTCTAATAAGCAGTAGTAACAACAACTATCAGCTTTGCCACCTCTTGTAAGCTGTGGGATGTGTCTTTTATAACTTCATTTTGATTTCTTGGGATAAGCTTATAATGCAGATGTATTAGTTTGCTGTCATAACAGGGTACTACAAACAGTGGCATAAACAACAGAAATTTGTCCCAGTTCTGTCGGAGGCCAGATGCCCAGCATCAAGCTGTCTGCAGTCTTGGTTCCTTCTTAGGCCTGGGAGGGAGGACCTGTCTACTCCCCACCCTAGCTTCTGATGGTTTGCTGGCCATCTGGTGTTTCTTGGCCTGTAGAAATATCACCCCGATCTCTGACTTCATCTTCACCTGACATTTTCCCTGTGTGCCTGTCTGTCTCCAAAGTCCTCTTTCTGTGAGGACAAAAAGGAGTCCGGGGGTAGGACCCACCCCAATGACCTCACTTAAACTGGCTTACCTCTGTAAAAAGCCCATAAGGTTACGTTCTGAGGTCATGTGAATTAGGATGTCAACTTTGGATTTGGGGCAGGGAGTCCAATTCAGCTCAAAGCCAGCAGGTATACCACTGCCCTTCTGCTGCTGCTAAGTCGCTTCAGTCGTGTCCGACTCTGTGCGACTCCATAGACGGCAGCCCACCAGGCTCCCCCGTCCCTGGGATTCTCCAGGCAAGAACACAGGAGTGGGTTGCCATTTCCTTCTCCAATGCATGAAGGTGAAAAGTGAAAGTGAAGTCACTCAGTCGTGCCCGACTCTTAGTGACCCTATGGACTACAGCCCACCAGGCTCCTCCGTCCATGGGATTTTCCAGGCAAGAGTACTGCAGTGGGTTGCCATTGCCTTCTCTGCATTGCCCTTCTACAGATGAGAAAACTGAGACCTAAAGTTGCACAATTAGAAAGTGGTGGAACTGAGGATTGAACCCAGCTTGATCTGGAGCCGGCCCTCTCACCTGCTCTGCTCTGCCACCCTGTCTTCCTGGTCTGACTTCTGAGGGATGCTGCATAATGGAAATTCTCTCAGCACCAGCAGGGTCTGCAAGGTTTTATCTGAAGCGTTAACACTACAGTGAAACTCTTTCATCCTGGTAGCTTTATGTTCAGTTGTGAACCAAAGTACAGATAGATAAGCTTTCATGTTTGTATAATTAGTCTTCACCCTTAGGGAATCTGGTAGCTAAAGCCTGAGGTTATGGTCCTTTCCTCTGTTCATTAACTATTGATTAGGTACCTGCTGTAGGTAGGTAATGCTGAGAAAATATAAAAAGACAGGACACTGGTCCTCATCCATTTCTCTTGCTAATCTGAAATGTGCATAATCAAATTAAAATTTAAAGTGGGAAGCCCACATGTGAGAATAAATTTGGCTTAGAAATCATGGCAGAACTTTTGATTTTTGATTAGTTTCAGAAAAATAAACCTACCCCAGCCTCAGTGCTTTAGAACTTCCTCTGGCTTGACAGTGCCTCTTTGAAGAACAGAGGGTTCAGGGAGGAACTCATGATGCCTTTCAGGATTCTGAGAGAACTAGCAGATGGTTACTAGTTTTCAGATGGAGGGATAGCAGCCGTCACTGAACTGTGTCCAAACCTGCACTGGGAGCTTGATCTACATGGTCTTACTTCACTGCATTCTTGAAACAACTGCTGTCCCAGGTGCTATTCTCCATGTTATAGATGAAGAAAGTGAGTCTGAATGAGGTCAGAGAGCAAGGGAGTGTAGTCATTCCTTCCACAGACGTGTCCCGGGTCCCCTCACTTTTCAGGCACTGAATATACAGTGGTTGTGGCACAGTCCGGTCTCTGCCCTTGGGGTGCACAGACCCGGACCACTGGCAGATCAGAGTGCACTCTGGCTTCACCCATCTCCAAAGCCTATGTGTTTAACCAACATGAAAAGACAAATGCCATTCAGCTTAAAAAGAAGGGTGAATAGGACCAATCCCAATGAAGCCCCATAGGTTGGATAAAAAATAAAAAACACCTGACTGGCAGAATGGCACTAGCTTGCTCCTGATCTCTGCCAGCACCGTGGAACTACACTCTGACCCCACCTAACACAGTAGGTGGAGTCTCAAACTCCATCCCATAAAATGTGGGGTCACATTATTGCTCATCGAGAGGTGAAAGCAAAGGCTGGGTGAGTTTTCTGTCAATTGTTTGTTGATTACCAGGCCTCCAAATTAGCATTATCTTGTGGTTCAGGACCACAGGGATTCACAGTTATCTTTCTAAAGTCATGAATAACCTTCAGAGGAATATAATCTAGCTGAACCTTCCATGTCTAACCATGTGTTACTGTGGTAAGTGTATTCCTCAAATCTTGTTTCTTTTTATTTTTCTTATGGCTCTAACCCAAAGTCTGATAATTCTTTATTGTGGGGAGGTTGTTGTGCATTGTAGGAAGTTTAGCACATCTTTGGCCTAGACCCTCTAGATGCCAGTAACACGTCCCTCCAGTTGTGACAAGCAGAAATGTCTCTGGACATTGCCAAATGTTCCGTTTGGGCAAAATAGCCCCTGGGGCTGCAGGTGAGACTTCCTTCTCTAGCCCTACGGTACTTTGCATGATCAGAAGGCTGGTCAACCAGCAAATATTATTGGGTTTCATTGTGTTGTGCGCGGGGCTCTGTGTGAGAAGGTATTAGGCCCGCAGCGTGACTGGGGTTGTGCTGGGCAGACAGGACTGTGTTTGAAGGCAAAGAAGGAAACAGCAGATGGGAGAGGTCACAGGTGGGAGCAGCGCCTGCTGAGGGGGCCATCAGGCAGTAGGTGAGTGGGCCGAGGGCATGGAAGACGGTGAGCAGGAATGCTTGAGGCCTGTTTGGGTCCCAGGAGTGTTGTGTGTAGAGCAGAATGGAAGAGAAAGGAGGGCAGGTAGTTTGGGATCAGAGAGCTTTGAATGGCTGCACACAGCTAGGGGGAGAAGTCTCAGGAGCTCTCTCTGTTAAGAGAGGCTTCTGGTCAGGATCGGGGGTTGGAAGGAAGTAGGAAATTCCATGGGATTCACCATTGTCCTGAATCCAACGCCTTTTCCTCACCACCTGGAGTTTGAGATCTCCACCCCTGCCATCCCTTCCAATAAGGGAGAAGCTGCCCCTCTGTTCTCTGCATCTGTTTGGGTGTTTTCTTATTTTTGCCCATCATTCCCATTGGTTTGCTTGTCCCCAGTTTTCTAGAGAGAGACTCTGAGTCTAATTGGCTTAACTAGCTGCCATAACCCTCACTGGGCATCGTTTTTGTGCTGGCCATATCACAGGTCATGGTCAGCCTGTAGTTGGACTGCTCTTGAGTCGGGTGCCTAGCTGTTTTCCAGTGAGTGGCTCTGTCTTACTTGTGGATCACCCCTAAGCTGCTTCCCACAGAAAGGGATATGAAGATGGAACCATGGTTGACATGTCTGGGGTAACACCCTAAGGAGTCCAAATTCTAACTCGGGATAATCAGAAGACAGAGACCCAGATCTCTCGGGTTATGAAGGAGTGAAAACTGAGCCCTGAGGGCTCCATGTTGAAGGGGCATGGTGGTCTGGTGAAGTCTTACCTGGGTTCACACCACAGCCTGTTCACTTACTCATAAGGAACTTCAGGCAGATTTAATCACCCTAATCCTCAGTTTCAAGATTGAGGATGGTGAGAATAGATCACACATCTCCAAAGTGTGGGGACTTTGTCTTCTTTGCTGCTGGATGGCCAGCAACTAGTAGAGTGCCTGGCACACAGTAGGTGCTCAGTTCAGTTCAGTTCAGTCGCTCAGTCGTGTCTGATTCTTTGTGACCCCATGGACTGCAACACGCCAGGCCTCCCTCTCCATCACCAACTCCCTGAGTTTACTCAAACTCATGCCCATTGAGTCAGGGATGCCATCCAACCATCTCATTCTCTGTCATCCCCTTCTCCTCCTGCCTTCAATCTTTCCCAGCATCAGGGTCTTTTTAGATGAGTCAGTTCTTTGCATCAAGTGGCCAAAGTAATGGAGTTTCAGATTCAACATCAGTCCTTCCAATGAACACTCAGGACTGATGGATGGACTGGTTGGATCTCCTTGCAGTCCAAGGGACTCTCAAGAGTTTTCTCCAACACCACAGTTCAAAAGCCTCAATTCTTCGGTGCTCAGCTTTCTTCACCGTCCAACTGTCACATCCATACGTGACCACTGGAAAAACCATAGCCTTGACTAGATGGACCTTTGTTGGCAAAGTAATGTCTTGGCTTTTTAACATGCTGTCTAGGTTGGTCATAACTTTCCTTCCAAGGAGTAAGCGTCTTTTAATTTCATGGCTGCAATCACCATCTGCAGTGATTTTGGAGCCCCCAAAAATAAAGTCAGCCACTGTTTCCCCATCTATTTGCCATGAAGTGATGGGACTGGATGCCATGATCTTAGTTTTCTGAGTGTTGAGTTTTAAGCCAACTTTTTCACTCTCCTCTTTCACTTTCATCAAGAGGCTCTTTAGTTCTTCCCTTTCTGCCATAAGGGTGGTGTCACCTGCATATCTGAGGTTATTGATATTTCTCCCAGCAATCTTGATTCCAGCTTGTGCTTCTTCCAGCCCAGCGTTTCTCATGATGTACTCTGCATAGAAGTTAAATGAGCAAGGTGACAATATACAGCCTTGATGTACTCCTTTTCCTATTTGGAACCAGTCTGTTGTTCCATATCCAGTTCTAACTGTTGCTTCCTGACCTGCATACAGGTTTCTCAAGAGGCAGGTCAGGTGGTCTGGTATTCCCTTCTCTTTCAGAATTTTCCACAGTTTATTGTGGTCTACACAGTCGAAGGCTTTGGAATAGCCAGTAAAGCAGAAATAGATGTTTTTCTATAACTCTCTTGCTTTTTCGATGATCCAGTGGATGTTGGCAATTTGATCTCTGGTTCCTCTGCCTTTTCTAAAACCAGCTTGAAGGAAGTTCACGGTTCACGTATTGCTGAAGCCTGGCTTGGAGAATTTTGAGCATTACTTTGCTAGCGTGTGAGATGAGTGCAACTGTGTGGTAGTTTGAGCATTCTTTGGCATTATCTTTCTTTGGGATTGGAATGAAAACTGACCTTTTCCAGTCCTGTGGCCACTGCTGAGTTTTCCAAATTTGCTGGCATATTGAGTGCAGCACTTTCACAGCATTATCTTTCAGGATTTGAAATAGCTCAACTGGAATTCCATCACCTCCACTAACTTTGCTTGTAGTGATGCTTCATAAGGCCCACTTGACTTTGCACTCCAGGATGCCTGGCTCTAGGTCAGTGATCACACCATTGTGATTATCTGGGCTGTGAAGATCTTTTTTGTATGATTCTTCTGTGTATTCTTTCTACCTCTTAATATCTTCTGCTTCTGTTAGGTCCATTTCTGTCCTTTATTGAGCCCATCCTTGCATGAAATGTTCCCTTGGTATGTCTAATTTTCTTGAAGAGATCTCTAGTCTTTCCCATTCTATTGTTTTTCTCTATTTCTTTGCACTGATCACTGAGGAAGGCTTTCTTATCTCTTCTTGCTGTTATTTGGAACTCTGCATTCAAATGGGTATATCTTTCCTTTTCTCCTTTGCTTTTCACTTCTCTTTTTTTCACGGCTATTTGTAAGTCCTCCTCAGACAGCCATTTTGCTTTCTTGCATTTCTTTTTCTAGGGGATGGTCTTGATCCCTGTCTCCCATACAATAAGTAGGTGCTCAGTACCTGTTAATTGATTAAGAAAATGAATAACATTTATTGAGTGTTCACAACCTCCCAAGGGCTGTTCTAAGCCTCTTCTGTGTCCAACTCATTAATCCTCACAAGGGTGGCAAGAAGTAGATATTGTTACTACTCCCTTTTTTCAAACCAGGAAACTGAGACCCAGAAAGCCTAAGTCACGTAGTGGAGATACCTACGAATAATACAGCAGGCCTGGCTACGTGAGTTTAAGCTCTTAGCTACTTTACTGTGGTCCTTTTGAATATATGATTAATTTATATACATACTCTATGAAAAGAGGAAACCCTTAATGGATGGTAACCACTTAACAACAACAATAAAAACTTTCCATTAAAAGTTAGTCCCTAAAAACAATGAGAAGGAATGAATAGTACCTCAGTGCTATCTTGTGTGTGCATACTCAGTCATGTCTGACTCTTTGTGATCCCATGGACTGTAGCCCACCAGGCTCCTCTGTCCATGAGATTTTCTTGGCAGGAATACTGGAGTGGGTTGCCATTTCCTCCTCCAGGCAGGGATCTAACCCGCATCTCTTGTGTCTCCTGCATTGAGCAGGCAAATTCTTTACTAACTGTGCCAGTTGGGAAGTCGCCTCAAGTCTAGGTATTACACACATTGTTGGAAGCTGTATAGTCTGTCTGTCTCTGAAAAGTTGGTGTATTTAAAAATAATAGTCAATGTTTGTCATATGGTTTACTGTGTTCTAAGAACTTTGTGTGTTAACTCAATTAGTTCTTCCCCAAATCCAGTGAGGTAGATATTTATTATGCCCTCCATTTACAGGGGACTTCCCAGGTAGCTCAAAAAGTGAAGAATCTGCCTGCAGTGCAGGAGATCAGGGTTTGATCCCTAAGTCGGGCAGATCCTGTAGAGAAGGGAATGGCAACCCACTCCATTACTTTTGCCTGGAGAATCCCGAGGACCGAAGAGTTTGGCAGGCTACAGTCCAAGGGGTCTCAGAGTCGGACATGACCGAGCGACTAAGCACGGGCAGAAGCACCATTTACAGAAGGAAAAACATGAGGCATAGAGAGCTTAAGTCACTGCCCAACATCACACAGCGAGGAAGTGTTGAAGCTGGAATTTTAATTCAGGTGATCTGGCTCTTCATCACGAGGCTACACTTTGCCGGAAGAGTCCCTTGTTTGGACAGATCATGGTGACACAATCTAAGTAACCATACTAAGACTTTTCAGACAGTCTTCATTTCCCCAAACAAAGTCGGTAGTATTTTAAATCCTAGATGTGATTCAGTCTGATTCTTTCATAGCGTGAAAACACCTCCACAGACTTTATAAGTTGTGTGCAATCTCTGCTTTGTTTTGCATGCATGCTTGAAGAACATTCTTTTTCTTTGCATTGCTTTGTGGCTTTTATTGTCTGGACATTCTCCTGTATTATCTCAAATATTCTATGAGCTCCTTGAGAGCTATTTTCTCTTCCAGAGCTACTTCACACTGTGATCCTGATCACAGGGTCTTTCAAATGCATATGAACCTATCTAAACACAACTCACTTCTTTGATTCTTTTGTTTCATTTGCAGTTAATGGAAATACACTGATCATCTGTTGGGGTCAAGGCAATGGTGGAGGATTACTGAGGTGGATGAGGCAGGTTCCTTATACCCAAGAGCTTACAGCCCAGCAGGGCCAGTGTGCAATGCAAGGAGCCAAGTGTAATAAAAGGCAGAATGAAGGACTGCTCATCTAAGATAGGAAGTTGGTGTTGTGCAAATGCTGGGAATGGAGGGATTGATTTTGCCCAGAGAGAAGAGGATATTATACCTGGATCGAGAGCAACAGTGATAATCCTGTTGGGAAGAAGGGCAAGGTCCTTGTAGGTAGATGCTCAGAGATGAAGCAACAGAAGCAGGTGGGGACTAAATCATTAGAGAATCTTGAACGGCAGGTGAAGGCATTTGAACTTCATTCTGTAGGCAGTGGGGAGCCATGGAAGAATTTTGAGCAGGAGAGGGACATCATCACCATATATTTTAGGAAGATTAGTGTCTCCAATGTGAAGATAGACAGGGAGGAAGGGACTGGATGTTGGGAGCTCACCTCATAGGTTACGTCAGTTGCCCAGGTGAAGGATGATAAGATCCCACTTATGACAGGGGAAGTGGGGCGGGGAAGGGGAGATGATTGTGTGTGACTGTGGATGTGAGACTGGTACAACCCAGCTGTCAGAGGTAATGGAGTTGGAGGGACTGAAGATAACAAGTTCAGTTTCATTAAGATGAGTTTGTAGTGAGAGAGGACAACCCAGTGGACCAGATCGGATTCGCCTTTCCCCTAACCCAGGAGCACCTCACAGTAACGGCCTGATGCCGCGTGACCTGCATCGAGGCATTCGTCTTGTCCTTGGAAGAATACCTGGGAGAGGAAGACATCAGTCATTTCCCCCTAGAAGCTGAGTTACTCAGAGGCAGGGTGCAGACCAAGGTCAATTCTACCAGCACCAAATCCACAGCTAGAAAGCAACTAGGGACAGGGGTCGTGTGAGCAGTTAGGGGAGGAAGATGTTTGAAGAAGCAAGTTCAGAAAGGGAAGGGGTGTGACTCGGGAATGTGAGTCATCTGCCCACGGCAAGTGGGAAATCTCCAAAGTTCAAGCTCACTGATGAGGGCTGGGTAATCCCCCAGAGACCTGTCCCTGGAGGGCGCACGTGCTGAGGAGCGTGAGGGTCTTTCTGGGTGTCTCAGGTGAGTTCTCCTCCTTCACTGGAGCCTGGCTTCTAGGTTGGTGTCTGTGCACATAGTCTGCTCTTCCCTTTTGCTGTCATTCACACCTCAAAGCTGCTGGCCCCCTGCATGGTTGACATGCCTTTGCTGGAGACGCAAAGATGAATTCACACCAGGCCATAGACTCGGAGAGCTCACAGTCCCTCAGGGGAGGCAAAAAAGGAGAGGAGTTACCAAATACACAGGAGGGAGTCATTCATTCAGCCTGGAGCAGGCAGTGTGTAGCTTGGTGGTCTCCGTCCCAGAGCGGGTGATGTGAACTGAATTTTGAAGAATGAGGAGCACAGGAAACCAGAGAGTGGGGAACAGACTCCAGGGGCAACACCACACAAACAGGTGTGCAAGTGTCCTTAGGGTAGAACTCAAGAGTACGGTGGGGAGAGGGGAATCGCCAAAGGTGAGGAGGAGGATGGTGGAGTGTATCTGGGCCAGCTTGTGGAACTGAGAAGTTGGCAGTGGGGGAGACATGATCACGCTGTGCTGTAGGGCTGCAGGGTGGAGGGAGATGAGAAAGGGAGGAGAGATGGCAGCCATTATAACAGCCCAGGCAAAAGACCTCGCAGGCTGGTGTTCCTGGTGCCAGGCATAGAGAAAAGGCTGTGATATAGCCATTGGAGATGTGGTATTCATGGAGCTTGGTGACTGTGGATGTGTGGGAAGAAGGAAGACCTGGGAGATGGTGGGTTTCCCTGTCCCCAGCCTGTCCCGTTCCTCTCCAGGATGCTGAGGTCTCATGTGGCCACTGATAAGACCAACAATGATCCTGCTCCATGTTCGGGGCAGAGCTAATAGCTGCCCGCAGACACACAGCCTTAACCACGGCAGCCATGCTATAGACTGCCAGAGGAGAAGGGATTTCGTTTTCATTTCACAAATCAAACTTGCAGTTTCAAGAATGCTAGATTTTAGCCTGCGGTTGGCTGAGTAGTCAGAGATAGCTTCCATAGTAAACGGAGGACTAGCCATCAGGTACCAACCCCATCCGGCCCCTCACAGAGCGACAAGGGGTGGCTTTTGAGAGAATGCTTTTTGGAGGAAGAAAAAAGGAAAAAAAAATGAAGTGGGGGTGGGGTGGGGGGAGATGTTAAAAATCAGAAACAAAAAAACTCAGGCACGACTCCAAGCCCGGCTGTGGCATTGCCAGGAGGCCAGGTGCTGCTGCTGGAAGCCGTGCTTCCACTTGGCAGGGCCCCCGTCGTGGCGCCCGTTTCCTGTGCCTGCCCCCCGGGGCCGGGCTCCCCCGCGGAGGGCACCAGAGCCAGGGGCACAGAGGGGCTCGCTGAGGGGGGCGGTCCGAAGGCCCAGTGGGGAGGCTGTCTCTGGGGGCTCACAGGAGGGGAGACCACAGACCTCACCCCTCTTCTCCTGAAGCTTCACTTCCTGGTCTCTAAGAGTCTCCTGAGCAGAAAGAAAGCTCTTCTCCTGCCTAACTCTGCGCATCCTCCCAGGGCAGAAACACGGGTGGTGTGGGCTGGAGACTCAACACGGGGCAGCGTTGGGCCTGATCGGGAGCGTAGACTAGCGCTGGGTGCTGCGGGAACCCCAGGGCCAGCCTCGCTGCGGGGTCGGAGGACAGCCTTGCTGGTGGGTGGTCTCCGGCCCCAGCCTCTGCCAGATCTCTGCTGTGAGGCTCTGGAGCCTCTTTAAGGACACCCTCTGGATCCTGTTCTGAGTTTGGAGCCACTGTCGCCTGGAGTCAGAGCACAGGCCTGGGCCGGCCTCTAGGGTGCTCTTCCTTATGTGTTTTTAAGCTGCTGTTGGTTGTTATCTTCTTTCCATATAGAATCGTGAGGAAGTGTGGACTCTTCCCACCCAGGCATCCTTCAGCAGTACAAGGACGCATCTTAAAATGAGCTTCCGTCCTCCACTGTGGGTCTCACTTCCCACAAAGGGGCTTCTCAAGTGGCTCAGCGGGTAAAGAACCCAATGCAGGAGACATAAGAGACGCGGGTTCAATCCCTGGGTGAAGAAGATCCCCTGGAGGAGAAAATAGTAACCCATTCCAGTATGCTTGCCTGGGTAACCCCAGGGACAGAGGCTGCTTATTGCAGGCCTGGAGACTAATTCTGTTTCATCCGGTGATTTTTAACCCAAGTCTGTGTAGTTGGATAGGAATGAATGGTCACTGGAGCAATCAGTTATTCTGCTGACACTTATTGAGTACTTCCAGGATGCTGAGCAGCCCAGGGATGGGAAGTACTCCAGTGTAGTAAGAGGCTGCTTCTGGTTTATTTGACAGTATGACTTGGCCTCTAGAGCCTGATGAATTGTTTGAATCATTATTTCCTATAATCTTGGGATCATAACTGCAAAGTCTCTGGCGAGTGGCTAGCTTCTCTAAGCCTCGTATCCTCGTTTATAAAATGCCCGTGAACCTACCCATAGGACTGTTATGCAGGTTAAATGAGGTAGTCCACCTGGAGCACCAATTAGCACAGTACCTAGTGCCTGATAAGGACTAATAGGTGGCCGCTGTTATGAATGGTGAGCAGTAGGTGTGATGCGAACACTGAGGACAAGGCCCTAATTGAGCTCTGCCTGGAGGAGGGGATACCAGACGAGAATCTTAAAAGACAAGAAATAAGTCAGGTGAGAGGGAGGTACCTGAAAGCTTCACTTAGAGGAAAGAAAGAAAGAAAGTGAAGTCGCTCAGTCGTGTCTGACTCTTTGCGATGCTATGGACTAGCCCACCAGGCTCCTCCATCCATGGAATTTTCCAGGCTAGAGTACTGGAGTAGGTTGCCATTCCCTTAGGGGAAAGCTGTGGTTAAAAAACTCTCCTTGGAAGCTTGGCCCAACAGCAGTGCTGACCCGTTCCGTGACAGACAGACAAAATTACACATCCCTCACAGGGTCTTTCTTGGGAGTTAAGCTTTGCCTTTGGGGGACTGCAGCGCTTGTAAACTAATGGAAGGACTAAACCGTCACAAAGCAATACGCTTTGTGGTGGTTTTCTGGCTTGTAATTTGCATTAGATGTAATTACATTTCCTAAACATAAAAGGAAATATTTGTGATCTGCAGAGAGGAGGCCCTAACACACAAAGGCAGGTCTCTCTTGGTTCCCTGACCCATTAACTGACAATTATGGTACCTGTGTTAAACATTTTCTAAGTGAAATAACTTGCCATAGCTCTGTGCTGTTAATGCTTGAAATAATGGCATTTCCTCCCTCAGTTGCATAAATGTCAGCATTTATGATTTTAAATAATAGCACATAAAAGCCCAGCTCTGAAGTGTTTGCTGGCTTTCTTTGCCATCCTAATTTAGAATTTCAAGTCCTTTTACTTCTTTTATTTTTCCTCTAAGTAACTGTTGACCCACTGTAGCAGTGGGGAGGAGGAAGGGCTATGTATGGCAGAAAATCAAATAATGGGGGCGTAAACAAGAATGTACATTTTTTCATATGAAAGAAGTCCAGAGATGTGTGGACACGGCTGATATGACAGGGACCCAGGCATCTTCTATGTTTCTGCTCCACCGTTCTATCATGAGGCCTCCAACTTGAAGCCATCCACGATTTAGGAAAGCTGTTGGAGCATCAGCCACCCTGGCAATAAGAAGAAAGGAAGGAGGAAGAACAGATGGATAAAACTTCCCATGGATTCAGCTTCCTTGAACAGTTTTCCTGGGAGCTCCACACAGC
Organism: Cervus elaphus; assembly: GCF_910594005.1. Taxonomy (NCBI): domain Eukaryota; kingdom Metazoa; phylum Chordata; class Mammalia; order Artiodactyla; family Cervidae; genus Cervus; species Cervus elaphus. The sequence continues at coordinate 76,259,992 of NC_057815.1, read as the reverse complement.
ACTTCTGCAAACGTCTCCTTGGGCAGCACTTACGCTCAGGGCCATGCCATCCATATAGGAGGCTGGAAAAAGTGCCCATTTATCTGAGTGATTATTACCCAGCATAACATTCAGGTTTCCTTACCAAAGAAGGGGAGAATGGGTGCTGGGTGGCAATCAGAATCTTAGCCAAGCAAGATAACAGTTTCCTAAAATCTGAGGATAATATTGCAGTGAAGAGTGAGAATAGCTTACAGCTGCACATTCAGGTTTCTAAAAAATAATTTAAAATAACTCCTGTTTTTTTTTCTTTTACAAAAGCAGCACAGTTTTATTGTTAGAAAATGAAAGATTGTGGATTCACAGAAAGATTACAATGAAAAAGTACCATGACTCCATGACATAGTGATAACTACTGAGAACTTCTTGGTAACCATCCTTACAGAACTTCCTCTGTACATTCACATATTTTTAAGTAAAATGGGATTACGCTGTAGAAACTGTTTTTTTTCTGTGCCTTTTTGATTTAGTAAGATAGGAGGAACATTTTTTCCTCTGTCTGTAATTATTAATCTACTTTAGACTTCTGGTATTCCATTTACTGGACACCATAATTTCATTAAGGAACCTAATCTCTTGTTAAGCATGTTTCAGCTTTCCCAAAGTAATACTGTAATGAATGTCCATACAGATGAATCTCTGAACACACCTGCAATTACTTATTGGCATAAATTCCTAAGGTGTCCAGCTTTACGACACTGGGTGCACAGTTTTATGACTTCAGGTGAGTGTGCAAACCTCCCCGAGGAAGCCCCTCCCCAGCAGTGTGGAGGGTACCCTTTGGGGTGGTCAGTTCAGACACCCAGAGAGCCGTCCTGCCTCCGTGCCTCGGATGAGGAGCTGAGCCTGCGTAGCTGTGTAACTGCCTTAGCCCCAAACCACTCACTCTATCCAATGACGATGAAGTGTGCCTACATTTATTCTGTAATAAGATAGCATGGTACGGGGAGAGGGAGAGAAAGAGGGGGTCAGAATGTGAACTCCAAACCCAGTGACAGGACCGGCCTCTTCTGTTGGATGGTTCGGGAATCAACAAAAGAAGCCCAACAGAGAGGCTAAAGCCAGAGGACTTGGTGTGCGCCTCTGAGCAGCATTTGCTCCACTGACCTCAGTCAGGGCTTCCCGGGTGGCTCAGCGGTAAAGATTCCACCTGCCAATGCAGGAGACACAGGAGATGCAGGTTCAATCCCTGGGTGGGGAAGATTCCCCTGGAAAAGGAAATGGCAACCCACTCCAGTATTCTTGCCTGGAGAATCCCATGGACAGAGGAGCCTGGCAGGCTACAGGCCAGGGGGTCTCAAAGAGTAGGACACGGCTGAGTGACTGAGCACGCACCCATGCCCTCAGTCAGTATTGGAAAAACTTCCTCATGAATATAACTTGGCTGAAAATGTTTGCATCTTCTGATCGCTATGAAGAAACAGAGTGAACACTAAGTGGTTAATGGAGAAAACAGGAGAAGCGGAAGCAGGCCAGGGTCACTGGGACGTTAAGACGCCATCTCCTCTCTGCTGGACCGGCTGCCAGCCTTCCCCAGCCTGTGAGCCCTGCTCGCTTCCCCAGGGAGCCTGACACATGCGAAGTTCCCAGACCCCAGCTCTCCTGCTCGGAAGTCCCAGTCCCGTCTCCATCGCTCTGACCCCAGCCTGTCAGAGTGACCTGACTACTGGTCTGTTCACTTTGCTGAAGGACTGGGCTTTAGTATCCTTTGACCTTGGGCCTCTTCCAGCTCCAGGAATCAAGGCCAACTGGGTCCAAGTCAGTCTGTGTTCTTTGGGTCTTCTCATCCATCATCTTTTTTCTCTTTCGGGTTTCATGTACCTGTCATCTTTGCCAGGCTTCTTTGCTGAAGAAAAGCCTATGAGAGAAGAGAGAAAAGGGGGAGGAGGAGGCAGGCAGCCAGTCAGTCAAACAGACAGATGGACAGTCAGACCTTTCATTGTCTCCACAAGTGGAGACTGTGACCACTTTCCCCTGACATGGGGACCAGCATGAGGAACACCAAGAAGCAAATCCCTGAGACCCTGTCACCTGGGAGATGTGGGTGAGGACTATTGAGTGATTTAGTTCAACTAGCATATTCTGAGCCCTGATAAGTGCCAGGCACCATTAGACACAGGAAAGAAGGAAGGAAGGGAGAATGGGAGGAAGGAAGGAGGGAGGGAGAGGGGAAAGGAGGGGAAGTGAAGGGAAAGAAAGGAAAGAAGGCTCACTTAAAACACACTCCTTATCAGGGAGCTCCCAGTGTGGCAGGGGAGAAGGAAGCTGACCTAGATATTGGCAGTCAACCTTGCTGAGTTCTCAAAGAGACGGGGGCAGGCGCCTTGGGAGCAGAGGGCAAAGGAGACTAACTCTGCCTGGAGGGTTGGAGCAGCTCCACAAAAGGGGTTTCAGATGGTCTTGAAGGAGGAGTGTGCCAGCTTGAAAGAGGAGAGACAGCAAGGCAGAAGGATGGTATGAGCAAAGATGCAGAGATTTGAACATGGTGGTAAGCTTGGGGAAAAGTAAGAGTTCTGTAGCCTGATGCTTGGGGCATGCAGAATGTAGTGGAGGGAGCAGGGCTGGGGTCAGATAGTGAAGGGCCTTGATTTTTTTATCGTTCATAAAATTAGCCTTTGAGGAGAGTAAGGAAAGGTTTGGTGGAGAAAGAAGGATTTGAAGAAATGGAAAAGGCAGAGGAAAGGCAGCCCAGGGCGGGATCAGGGGACGGTTTGTGCTGGGCCCCGAGGCCTGGCTGGAGGTTGGCTGAAGGATTCGTGTTGGGCAGTGTTGAGAGATGAGGCTGAAAACAGACCTGTGTGGGGGGCAAAGAGGCACTGAGGGTTTGGAGCAAAGATGGGTATATTAAAGTAAATGTTTTAGGGAGATTCATTTCTTGGCCCTGTAGAGATGATGTGAAGAGGGAAAGAGACTAAAGGCTTTCGGGTCACTTATGAGGTTCTTATAAAACCCTATAAATTCTGTGTGAGAAAAGGTGCTTTTTCCTTCCTGCTTATCTGGGTCCTAAAGCCACTGTTATCATAGGTACTCAAGAAAGACCATCAGAAAGCATATACCTGGACTGTATTATTTTAGTTCCCTATAGAGATGGCTTTGCCAATTTCAGCTCAAGGCTTTGTGCTCACCTTTTATGGAGGGATAACACAAGAAGCACTTTCTGAAGAACATCTCTGAATCTCTTGCTAGTCAGTAATTAAGCACATTGATGATCTCCTTTTTTTTAATTAAAGATTTACTTATTTGTTTATTATTTTTGGCTCTGCTGGGTCTTTGCTGCTATGCACGAGGGCTGTCTCTAGTTGCGGTGCATGGGCTTCTCGTTCTGGTGGCTTCTCTTGTCACCGAGCATGGGCTCTAGGGCACGTGAAGCTTCAGTAATTACAATGGGCAGGCTCTGGAGCACTGGTTCAGTCGTTGTGGTCCACAGGCATAGTTGCCTCGCAGCACGAAGAATCTTCCCAAAGCAGGGATCGAACCTGTGTCCCCTGCATTGGCAGGGAGATTCTTAACCACTGGACCACCAGGGAAGCCGCCGATCATCTTCTTATACAGTGACTTTCTGAAAGTAACCATACAATTTCTCTCAAATTCAACATGAAGAGGGACACGTGTCTGTCCAGAAAAACATGCTACCATGAGGACATCAGATAATGAGAAGTATATACCCCAGTATACTTAGCATTGTTTCCTTGGCTGCCAGGAAGCTCAGAACTAAATATGCTTTGCGAATTGGATAATTACCTTTTCTATTACTCTCTGCTCTCTTTTCTCATGGACTGCATATCTTTTTTTTAAACAAAATTATATGCTTTTTGTTTATTCTTTTAAAATGGGTTTGAGTAACGTGAATGCCTCAGATGCTTCTGGGAATAGGCTGGGCACGATTAAATCTAAAATGAAACCGTTTCCTCCTCCCTGGGAAGGTAGCTTGTACTGTGCTTTGCCATGCAGCCAAGAGCCGTCTCCCTGCTCCTGCCACCGCCCTGGCTGCTGCCTGGTTGTGGCGCCCGGCTCATCCTGGCCAAGCTCCTTGGTAAGATGCACTCACTCCAAGCCCATCCGCCTCTGTTCACTGGCCCTTTTGGCTTGAGATGTTTTCTATCTTTTCTATATTTCAAAGCTTTGTGGTAAATAATCAATTCAAACCAGCACCGAGTCTCTCTTTCTGTAATTCTAAAAACCCATTAAATTATATTGTTGGGAGAAAACAATAGCTGTGCTAATCATGCCCTGTGCATGCGCATCTTAATTTCCCCAGAGGCCTGAATATGAATTTTTACTAACATGTTAATTTTGTGTGTTAATCAGTAGCTGTAGGCCGAATGAATGGATTGACTATGTAAAACTGTTTGATATTGAAACAACTCCTTTTGACCCCCTCAAATTGGCTTCATTCCCCTAAAGACGGTTAAAGTTAATTAAGCACTCAATAGGTTTATGGTGTTTAAATTAAAATATATTACTCCTCATTGTGTAGTCATCAAGTGAGAAAGACATCCTCCTCCTGGCTGCCTGGCTGGCTAATGGGCTTATCAAAATTCATGATGTAATAAGAAGGCCGACAAGTGCATAAGAGACGCTGGCTGTCACTCAAGGAAAAACACTGACCTCCTCTGCCCACTAGAGGGCACAAGAGAGCCATGAATGCCCATGGCTTGGTAGGTCGGCATCAGAACAGTAGGAAAAGGCCGCTCGTAGGCTTGATTTTCTCATTTGTAAAGAAGGCAGTTTATTATTCCTTTTCCCCATAAATGCTAAGCCCTCTCAATTTCTCTGATTCCCCTCTTTTTCTTTCCTTCTCTGTTCGTAATTTACACCCCTCTTTTACCTTCTTGGATTTATTTATGACTCTGTTTACGGCACCAGCGTGTGGAGAAAGCAGACCAGATAGATGCCTCTCAGAAATAAAAATGTTGCTTTCCTTAGTCTGGATTAGTTTTCCATGAAATTTTCATTGTGGGGGAGAAAAGGCCTGAGGCTTGTGCTTCCCGAGAAAATCACTGACATGGTGCAGAGAAAATATATAAAATAACACTTAAGTCTTCTCTCCAGAAAGACACATGAAAGCTATAATTGCGCCTGCTGACTTTCCCTCTGGGCTTCTCGGGGGTTGGGGGTAGGGAGTGCGGCTTTGCAGCCTGCCATGACAGTTAGCATTTAGATCTGGGAGAACTGCTTAATGAAATCGGCAGAGTGCAAAAAGGGGGAGGTGATGGTGGCTCCTGCAGGAATACTTTGAATTAAAACCAGGCCTAGGCAGAGCTGAGCCAAGGATCTCTGCTAACATACCTGCCCACCCCTCCTCTGTCCAGCAAACTCCATTCTTGTAGACAGGGACCTTAGTCAGCCATGGACAATTATTGGTGGTCGCTTTTGGAAACATGTCTGGTGGTGGGGGACCATTGGGGGTTCCGAAGGGCTCTTATTAATGAATCTGTAGCTCATATTTCTTAGACTGGTTTTGAGAAACTTAAACTTGGCTATTGAGAGAGAGAGAGTGTGTGCGTGTGTGTGTACAAGTGAGTCACAAAATGGGCAGAAGTTACCTCCTAAGGATAAACAACCATGAGTGTAAGACATGAAGGGAGTAGGGTGATACAGTGATGTGGTGGTGAATGGAACAGTAGTGCCCATGAGGAAGCTTAAACCATACCAGGTTGTTGTAATAAGTTTATACCGAAATAGGTGGGAGTCAGCCCCATCCTGAACTGGTAACTGTCAAGGTGAATAAACATTTGAAGGGCATTGTTTGTCCATCTTCCATTCCAGTTGTCGGTAATAGCATGGAATTGTATTTTCAAAATACCTATGCTTAGTGATTTAGTGGCTATGACCTGAGGGCAGTGGTTTTCAAACTTTGAGGCAGGGAACACAACCTGGAGGAGGTGGCCAAGGGGAGGGGGGCTCTGCCCCGATCCCCCAGAACCCTCTGATTTTCCTGTGTGTGCAGTTAGGATGTCATTTGGAAAAGAGGCTGCCTCTGCTAAAAGAGAATAAATACCCAGATTTTTAAAATTTCTGGTTTATTGCCTTCTAGTTTACAGAGTTTCCATTGTTTCACTTGAACCTCATAAGAGATTATTTTTTCCTCTGTGATCTGTTTTCAGAAAAGGAAGCCAAGTTCAGCGAGGTTAAGAAATACACTTATTGTCACATTGTGAATGGCAGAACTAGGACTCGAGCCTGGCTTTTCAGATTCCAAATGTAGGATCGTGCCTTACAGCAGGGAGGGTAAGGGCCTAAGATCCCACGGTGCGTCTAAGAGAAGTCCTGAGTGGGGAGGGAGATGGTGATGAGCCAGAGGGAGGGAGAAACCTGAGACTTGAGAGATAATGGGCGGGACAGCAGGAGACAGAGGCGGCCCAGGAAGGGAAGGAGGGGCTGGGAGCCAGCCTCCAGGGGCCTTCGGCTGGCCAGACCCACTCACATGCCCACATCCATCTGCCTCTGGGTGTCTCCCCTCACCATCATTCCAGTCTTTGGCAGGTAGGGACACTGAGTCACAGAGCACTGGAGCCAGTCAGGAATCAGCTCCGCAAATCTCAGGGCCCAGTCACCAGAGATTGCTTGTCTTTCTGGGGGAAATGATTGACTCTGGGGTTCTTGTTCAGTCGCTCAGTCATGTCTGACTCTTTGCAACCCCTTGGACTGCAGCACACCAGGCCTCCCTGTCCTTCACCATCTCCCAGAGTTTGCTCAAAACCATGTCCATCAAGTCAGTGATGCCATCCAACCATCTCATCTTCTGTTGCCCTCTTCTCCTCCTTCCCTCAATCTTTCCCAGCATCGGGATCTTTCCCAATCAGTCAGTCGGCTCTTCCATTCAGGCGATGTGAATGTGATGATTTCCTATCAGCTCCCCGAGCTCAGGGGTTGCCCCTCCTGACGGCCTCCTTTCCAGAATTAACTCCTACCACCGACACTTTGACAGACCTGTTGATGGGGCCATTTCATTCACTGTATTAAGATGCTGCCCTGGCCCCAGTGTGTCCGGCTCTTTCTTAAAGTTAACCAGTAACTGGTCCTTTTGTTGTCTCATTTCTCTGTGAGGGACCCTTCCAGCAATTCTCACCGAGGGAGCACTTGTGATTTTTGTTTCCTTTCTCTTTTGGGTCTGCATAAAACCTTTCATGTCCCTTTGTGTCCAGAGAACTTCACATGCCACCCCACCCCCACCCCCGCCCCACCACCCCCTCCCCCTGCCACCCCATCTCTGATAAGCTAAGCTGCCTTGCTTTTCTTAGCATCCCTGAAGCTGGTCCCTTAACATCCCAACTCTGGCAATAAAATGGGCTCGGAGAATCAGGGCTTCTCCACGAGATGTCCTTTTAGGAGACTCTCTTGGGAACAGCAGTAGGCAGAGAGCAGAGATAATTACATTTAAAGTTTGTTATTCATTTGTGTACTTTTCTTCCTTTGTGTGGAGTTTTTTCCCCCAGAAGATGGGCCTGATAAACAGCAGAAAGCCTACAGAACCAATTAGCTGGAAAAGAAATGACAATAAAAGTCACACAGAATAAAGTCTTCTGTCAGCACCCATTTAAGTAAAACAGGTTTACAAGTTGCAGCAGAGAATTAACTGTTTGATTTGCCATAAGCCAAGAGGATTTTCAATGCTTAGAATGAGAAAATTTTGTTATTTTATACTTAGTTCATATCTTAAACCACCCTCCCCCACCCCAAAGCAAGGCCTATTTGCAGTATTTTCCCCATCGGGTCAAAGGTATCCGTGGGATGGTCCGAATACGCGGTCCTCAGGCTCTCTGGAAGGTCTGTGGTTTGCAGCCTGAGAGCGTGCCGTGTTGTACAAACCCCTCCATGTCATCTCTTCTAATTTGTGCACTTAACTGACAGCTTGTTAACAGTTCATTAGGAACACTGAAAACCGTGTGGCAAAAGCAGATCTATCTAGTGGAGAGGATGTGGCCCCTTCTAGTGAACCAATGTTTATTGAATTTCACCAGAAACAAAATAGCGTGGCAAAAACAACCCACCGCCTCCTTTCAAAGCAAGGACTTTCTGTCCCTCCCTGCTAGACTCCTCAGGACATCGTGTCATCTCCTAGCTGGGGCTTTGTTCTAGCAGACTGGGAACCTGTGGGCCTGTGATGGGGACACACACAAAGGTTCTTGGGGGCCTAAGAGGGAGGCCTTGTCCATCTGTGAAGACAAATTGGCTGCTTTTAAAGGCTCCAGGAATAGCAGGGCACCTCCGGTCTTCCTGCCTCCCACTCACCATTCCTCTGGGTCTCGGCAGACTTTAAATATTGTCTTTGTGGAAGCTTCTGGCAGGGCCAGTTATAACCCAAGATTCTTCCCTGGAACCCTCCTTGATCTTCCTAGGGGGAATGAATTGTCCTTTCATCTTCATCCTCATGCCTCTATCACTTCACACATCCTCCTGTTAGATATTTTTGCTTTGTGCTGCTGCCACTTCAGGGTGCCCCCTTGCCCTGGACATCTATGCACTTACGTTTTCTCCATCTCTGTATCCCCAGCACTGGGCAAGCCAGGGTCGACTTGCTGGAGAGATTGCTCTTAGGTTATATTAAGTGCTTTTACGTTCTCAACCCCTCTCCCTCACCACCACCATTGTCACCACCTGCCCCACCTCAGTCCAACCACCGAGAGTAATTACGTTAGAATACATGGAACAGTCTTCAGACTGAATCTGTATGTTAAAACAGGCAGGCTTCTACAAAATAAATTCAACCTAATTTCACTACATCAAACGTTTACTGAGTGCCTACTGCGTTCCAGGACTTGGGTACACGGTGGAGAACAGAACATACACAGTTCCTGCCCATATGGATGTCACCAATTATTAATGGCAGTAATTGCTATAGATTATAAACATAGGTGGGACGTTCCATCTTTCAAATGGATGTGATATTTTAAAGACCTCTGGAGCAGAAATAGACCAAGGGATGTCCCAGTGTCAAAAATTATTCTTTTTCAAAGTGCATCCCTTGCTTCCTTATCCCTAGAGACCCTCTCCAAGTTCCACCACTTATGCACATGTGGCGTCTTTGTCACCAGAAGGAGTTGGCGCAGTAAGCTGTGAGTTTAAGAAAAAAAGTGAGGGACCCTTCACATAAAGTTGACATCACACACTTCTTTCATTCTTTTACTACATGTTGAAAGATGTGCCACCCTCATGCTTGACCAGGCTTTATTTGTAATCTTAGGGTAATATTAATAGCTGACAGTACTTGAGCTTTGTTCATAATATCTTTCTGTACTGTTTAATTCTTATGAAGCATCTATGTCTTAATATCTCTGGATTGCATTCAGGATTTCAATAGAGCAGTCTCAGGGATACTTCCCCCATCCAGGAAGGGGGACTTGTTTTCCTAAAAACATTGTGCTGGGGAGATTTTTCTCCAGCCAGAGGAGTGCAGTGGTTATGACAGTTCTCTGGAGGGATTGAAATTAATTTTGTGTGACATGGTTGAAGCTACCAGAAAATTCACAGTTCCCTAGTTGAATCCACACACATCAGGCAAGATAAAGTAACAGCCTTGGACACATCATGTTGATTGTGGTGGACATGTGTTGGGGACTCTCCCATGTTTACCCCCAGCTTCTCACACTGAGGGACTTGGATTTTTCCTTAAGGGACTGTACCATCCCTCCATTCTCTGCCATACACTTTGGGTGGAATGAACCCTCTTCCTGCTCCTGGGATGGGCCCTGATTGGCCTAAGCCAGTTAGGAAAGCCAGCAATTACTTGCAGTGGTTGGTTCCAAAGTGGACATGTGACCTAGTTCTGGCCAATGGCAGAGGATGATTCTCAGATCTGTGGAAGCTGGAGAAGAGGCTCTTTTTTTTTTCCCACTGGATGTGAGATGAGCTACTGCTGAAGTCACTCTGAGACTTCAGGGTGGTTTCCTGGAGCTGCTAGAGACCACTGTGTCACACCTGAAGCTTTTGTCCGTCCACATGGAGGAATGCAGATGGACAGAGTGTGAGGCCAAGTCCTTGGTGAAACTGATGAAGCCTCACCTGAAGCTTACCTTCTCTGGGTCTTCTAGTTAGGTGGGCTGATAAAACACTCATACCCTTTGATCACTGTTTACTTGAGTTAATTTGAGTTGGTTAGTGTGTCACTTGGAGCTGCAGAGTTTCTAACTGGTAACTTTACCAGTATCCAAAGTGTCTTATATACTAGAATCAACTGTTCAGAGATCAATAATGGAATGGAATTTAGTCAGAGACAAGAGTTCTGAAAGCCTTTGTGTAGGGTAGTTCAACTTCCTATCTTTCAATGGGCTTTTTTTACACCTTGTTGAAAGTAGCTGTAGCAGGAACCCCAAGGAGGTTCCTTGGGGATCAGACTGTCTGGGATCAGGCAATCTGGGTGCTAACTGTGCCAAGCAAGGGCTGCGATCCACTCTTTTGTGTCTGTCCCTTTGCCTGGCACAGAGCACTTAGTCCACAGGTGTTAAAGGGTTGCTTGAGGACCTGTCACCAATACCATTCACCACCAATACTTTGGCCACCTGATGTGAACAGCTGATTCATTGGAAAAGACACTGAAGCCGGGAAAGATTGAAGGCAGGAGGAGGAGAAGGCAGCAGAGGATAAGATGGTTGGATGTCATCACCGATCCCATGGACATGAACTTGGGCAAACTCTGGGAGATGGTGAGGGACAGGTAGGTCTGGTGTGCTGCAGTTCATGAGGTCGCAGAGTCAGATACAACTTAGCGACTGAACCACAGCCACAAGGACATTCATCCAGAAAATTCCTGGGCCACTATCCTCAGGGTAAGGGAGAGGATGGATTCTGAATCTCAACATCACTTTACACGGAGAGGTGGTTAGAGAGAATGGGAACATCTTCCAGCTCCACTGGACTATAAGCTTCTGCAGCTGTACTGTCCAGTACCAGGGCCAGTAGCTACCATGGCCACCAAGGAATGTGACTAGTCTGAACTGAGATGTGCTATAAGTGTTGATCCTACACATGGACATCACCAGGTGGTCAATATTGAAATCAGATTGATTAAATTCTTTGTAGCTAAAGATGGAGAAGCTCTATAAAATCAGCAAAAATAAGACCCAGAGCTGACTGTGGCTCAATCATGAACTCCTTATTGCCAAATTCAGACATAAATTGAAGAAAGTAGGGGAAACCACTAGACCATTCAGGTATAACCTAAATCAAATCCATTATGATTATACAATGGAAGTGACAAGTAGATTCAAGGGATTAGATCTGATAGACAGAGTGCCTGAAGAACTATGGACAGAGGTTCGTGACATTGTACAAGAGGCAGTGATCAAAACCATCCCCAAGAAAAAGAAATGCTAAAGGGCAAAATGGTTGTCTGAGGTGGCCTTACAAATAGCTGAGAAAATAAGATAAGCAAAAGGCAAAGGAGAAAAGATGTATCCGTCTCAATGCAGAGCTCCAAATAATAGCAAGGGGAGATAAGAAAGCCTTCCTAAGTGATCAATGCAAAGAAATAGAGGAAAACAATAGAATAGGAGAGACTAGATATCTCTTCAAGAAAATTAGAGATACCAAAGGAACATTTCATGGAAAGATGGGCTCAATAAAGGACAGAAGCAGGATGGACTTAACAGAAGCAGAAGATATTAAGAAGAGGTGGCAAGAATACCCAGAAATACTATATAAGAAAGAGCTTAATGACCCAGATAACCACGATGGTGTGATCATTCACCTAGAGCCAGACATCCTGGAGTGCAAAGTCAGATGTGCCTCAGGAAGCATCACTACGAACAAAGCTGGTGGAAGTGATGGAATTCCAGCTGAACTATTTCAAATCCTAAAAGATGATGCTGTGAAAGTGCTGTACTCAATATGCCAACAAATTTGGAAAACTCAACAGTGATCACAGGACTGGAAAATGTCAGTTTTCATTCCTATTCCAAAGAAAGGCAGTGTCAAAGAACATTCAAACTACTGCACAATTGCACTCATCTCACATGCTAGCAAAGTAATGCTCAAAATTCTCCAAGCCAGGTTTCAACAGTACGTGAACCAAGAACTTTCAGATGCTCAAGCTGGATTTAGAAATGGCAGAGGAACAAGAGATCAAATTGCCATCATCTATTGGATCATAGAAAAAGCAAGAGAGTTCCAGAAAAACATTTACTTCTGCTTCACTGACTATGCTAAAGCCTTTGGCTGTGCTGATCACAACAAAATGTGGAAAATTCTTAAAGAGATGAGAATACCAGGCCAACTTAGCTACCTCCTAAGAAATCTATATGCAGGTCAAGAAGCAACAGTTAGAACCGGACTTGGATCAATGGACTGGTTCCAAATTGGGAAAGGAGTATGTCAAGGCTATATATTGTCACCCTGCTTCTTTAACTGCTATGCAGAATACATCATGCAAAATGCTGGCTGGAGGAAGTACAAGCTGGAATCAAGATTGCTGGGAGAAATATCCATAACCTCAGATATGCAGGTGACACCTCCTCTATGACAGAAAGCAAAGAGGAACTAAATAGCCTCTTGATGAAAGTGAGAGAGAAGAATGAAAAAGTTGACTTAAAACTCAACATTCAGAAAACTAAGATCATGGCATCCAGTCCCATCACTTCATGGCAAATAGATGGGGAAACAATGGAAATAGTGACAGATTTTATTTTGGGGGGTTCTGACTGCAGACGGTGACTACAGCCATGAAATTAAAAGACACTTGCTCCTCGGAAGAAAAGCTATGACCAATATAGACAGCATATTAAAAAGCAGAGATATTACTTTGCCAACAAAGGTCCATCTAGTCAAGGCTATGGTTTTTCCAGTAGTCATGTATGGATGTGAGAGTTGGACTCTAAAAAAAGCTGAGCACCAAAGAATTGATGCTTTTGAATTGTGGTATTGGAGAAGACTCTTGCAAGTCCCTTGGATTGCAGGGAGATCAAACCAGTCAATTCTAGAGGAAATCAGTCCTGAATATTCATTAGAAGGACTGATGCTAAAGCTGAAACTTCCTTTGGCCACTGGATGCGAAGAGCTGACTCATTGGAAAAGACCCTGATGCTGGGAAAGATTGAAGGTAGGAGGAAAAAGGGACAACAGAGGATGAGACGGTTGGATGGCATCATCGACTTAATGGATGTGAGTTTGAGCAAGCTCTGGGCGTTGATGATAGACACGGAAATCTGGTGTGCTGCAGTCCATGGGGTTGCAAAGAGTCGGACATGGCTGGGCGACTGAACTGACTGACCTGATAAGTGTCAGTTGGAATTTTGAGGAGGTAGTGCCAAAAAAGTGTTAAGTATTTCATTCATAATTGTTGATATTAATTACATGTTGAAATCTATAATATTTTTACATATTGGCTTATAAAAAGTATACTATTCACTTAATTTCACCTGTTTCTTTGTACTTGTGGCTGCTAATGTAGAAAATTTAACCTTACCTATGTGGCTCATGGTATATTTCTTTTATTGTGTCTTTCCAGGAGAAACAACATTCCATTTTTTGTGTGTGTAAGTGTTTGGCCCAGAAAGAGTTGCTCATGCTGTTTTTAAGTGGATGACTCATGTCTGAAATTTGCCATTGAGAGCCCCATCAGCAGACACCCACATTCTGTGTTCCACTGTGTCTCTGGCCTTTGTGTAGGTATCATATTCTAACCTGGTAGAGTCCAGAGTAAAGCCCAGGCTGAGAGTCAAAGGCTAAGTCACCCCTGTCAAGGAGATGACCACTCTAGAGCTCAGGAGAGAGGGAGCTACAGACTGCAAAGGGGCCTTGGAAGCTGGAGGAGGGAGTCCTATCTCTCCCTGACCTCCCCTTTTTAGAGCTAGACAAAGCGGGTTCCAGGTATGCCTGAGGACATTGATGGAGTGGGAACAGGGAATGTGGCTTTGGCCACATGGAGGTGGATGGATGCAGGTGGGGATAGGGGTCTTCAGGGACCCAGCGGGTAATGAGAGAGCTCAGCTTCACAGGCCACATCATCTATATGTGTTACTCTGCGGGTGTCCTTAAACAAAGCCTGATTGTGTCACTGTCTGGCCTTTGTGGTGTGGGGCCCACTGGTCCGGGGTGGGTTGAGCCCTGGTCATAGTAACAGCTGAGTGAGACGTCCCAGGAGAAGAAGCCTGAGACCCGCTGCCCCTCCACATGCAGAGAACATCCTGGTTGAGATCAAAATGGCAGTTGAGCAGCTGTAGATGCTTTGTTTTTGGGTTTTCGGAACCTGCCTAACTTTTAAAGTTGGTGTAGATAGATGAGTGACCCAAGTCATTGCATGATCCTGGGAGCCATGAAGGCAAGGAGTTCTCCATTTTGAACTCCCCAAAGAAGGATCAGATTTTAATCCTTGCCCTGGTTTCTCCATTAACCCCGAAAGAGCTCAAGTGGATGGATGACACAGGAGTTATCCTTCAGGGAAAAATGATTTGGATGGTGTTACTGATTTTTATCACGGTCTTATATTTTTTTCAGATTGCCAACGTGGCCATTCTCACCATTTTTCACAGTGCCGGGCTGGGGAATGATAGGTTTTAGTTGTTTGTGGGCTCTAGGGAAATCAGTACCAGCTATTTATTTAAAAAGTATTTCCCAAGATTAGATGTTTGCTGAAAATTATTCATCAAGTAAACAATTTGGTAGAGCTTGTTAGGAACGTCTGTGTGACGGCTGCACTCAGTGGCACCAGAAACTCTGGCAAATCTGGGCAGGAGCCTGATGTTTACGCTGCAAGGAGAGCTGTTGAAACTTGCAGCTTTCAGGTTCACGGGCGCATTCACTGAATCGAGATCTTTAAGGGTAACACTAAGAAAGATTGACAGTTTAATAAGGAGTTGGCATTGATTCTTAAGATCAAATCAAGCAACTGCTGTCATTTTTTTATCCACTCCAAAAGACCTAAAATCAGCCCTCTGTCCCAAATTCATTTTAGAGGTCTACTCTTCTCTTGCCAAAGATTGTTCATCTTCCTTGATTTGGTGTTTTAGCCTCTGTCCTTTTCTCATTCAGCCTGTCAGGTTTTTTTTTGCTTTAAAACTGGGTGAACTCTCTTCCATTTCCACTGAATCCCATTGAGACATCTCAACGACATCACTTTCTGGAATAAATGACCTTGTTTGCTGATCTTTGACTTGCAGCCTCAGAATCTCAACTTACTTCTAAACTGATATTGTCTTGATCCCATCCTGACACTCTCTTCTCCTTGGAGTATATGGTCTGGTGCTAAGCCTAGCACCTCTAAAAAAAATTCCCTTGCTTTCTAGTCTTGGGTTGCTTATTAGTACCTGTTTATTTCTTAAATAGGAAGTGTCAAGCATACTGTCCAGGTTGCAGGGATTGGTAACCTTGATCAGTTTTTAGCTGCAGCCCAAGAATTTCAGCATTCTTAAAAAAATTGTTGCATTATCTTCTGTCTATAACTCTTCATAGTTCCTATTTGTCAGCACTAATAACATGTGGCTAGAATTGGAAAATGTTTACTCTGTAAAGAGTCTCAATTTTTTACTCATATTTGCCCGTGATGTTATTCCCATCTTCCCTAAACCTCACTTAAATTGTTTAGGCATTATCAAACTATATGTATTAATTTTTTAGAACTATGGTTGGGAATAAATCCTGGGCTTTTCTTAGTAATTCTTTTCATGTATACTCTTAAGTGAGAATGGTATGTGTATATTCAAATACTTAGTTGTCTGATACAATAGAATTGATTAGACTTCACATCTACTCAGTTATTAGTTACATGACTGAACTTAAACTGGTTTCTTTGTCTCTCTGAGCCTGTTTCCACAGCTACTAAATAAGGATAATAGTATTTACCTTATAGAATTATTCTGAGATTTATGTTAGCTTTGTACTAACATGTGGGGAAAGTGAGGTCAATAAAATTAGATCTTTTCACCCAGTTTCTTAACGCTGTATTCATAGGAAACTCTAAGATAAAATGTATTTACATAGTGATAAAGACTCCAGATAGTCTTTAGAGAAATAATTTGTGAAATCTGCAAACTTTTGATTACTGAGTTGAGAAAAAGTGAAAAAGAGGCAGAAATTTTAGATATTTTTGTGGAGTTTGCAGAACATTTTGGATTGAGCTGTGCGTAAATTAAAATTTTAAATCAGAGTAAGATTAGAAATGGAAATTTTAGGAAAATTTCAAATGTTTAGGCAGAAGCCAAGCAATATACCACTTGGCAAGTTTGAAAATTTTAAAAGACCTATGCTTACTCAAAACTGGTCAGAATCACTGCTTTGGAATGCCAAGGTTCATTTCAGAGGTATCTGCAAATTTTCATTGCATATCAAAAACAAGAACTAACAAAGTGTTTATAACATGTGCTTATTTTAACAAAAGAAAGATCATATCAAATCATCTTTTACTGTAGTATCTGCCTATATAGTACAAGGAGCATCACCCACCGACCCTGTTACCTGTGGTACCAGCTGCTCTCCACGTGGTGTCTGTTTGTAGTATGATAATGTCAAGGCAACCAAGCCTGGTTGTGAAGGGATTAGGAAGGACTGGCATTTTGTGATCCTTGGTGTGGCTCAGATGCTTAAAGAAGTTTTATCCACTTTACCCAGGGGCAGTTTTTGTGGGGCTTGAAGTTTATGCATTTGGGAGGACTCATTTCTAAGAAAAAGGAGCAGAAAATTAAGTCCATGGTCTTGAAAAGAGGCCCCAGTGAGTGAAGGGCCCTGAAGCTCAGGCTTCAATAACCCCACATCAGTTTGCCCCTTGTCCAGATCAGCATGAAACCTGCAGGGAGCTGAAATCCTAGAGACTGTTGGAAAGTTGAGTTTAAAGCTGGGAATGGTTGATTGTCCTCATATCCAGTCGCTGAGCAGTTGTCAGGAAACCAGGAATTGCAAAAGATGGTTTCGAGAATGAACACCTAAAGGTGTTCTTTAATTATAATTTGTGTTTCATTATACTGCAAAATGTCAGTGCTAAAATCATTTTTAAGCTGATAGACTTGCCAAGATTTACCACATAATTTGTTTTCTATGTTTAATTTATCATACTACTATAGATGCATTTTAGTGTCATACGTTGTCTTTCAAAATAATTTGCAAACTATGTGTAACATAGTAGAGTATTTCACTAGAGACTGTGATTTCAGGGCTCATTGTGATTTCTAAACTACTGACAATGTTTTTTTAAAAGGTGGAACATAATTGTTCCTATGAGTTCTGATAAACATCAGAAGGATGATTTTTAAAAATTTCTATTCAGACTCAGGGACTCAGGGATTTAATATTTGCCTATTCTAAACCTCATGCTTAAGTTGGTGTGTCAACTATCGTTGAGGTCTTTGAACTATTTTAACAACTTAAATGGTGGTATTTCCCTTTCCAAACATCCCTTGAATATAGTCATACAGGAATTCTGGAGTTTGATGATTCAGGTTTATTTTGAACACCCACATGGGATTTTAGAAATAACATACATTTTCTTCTTCTTTACGCTTTCTTGTCGGAACACTTGCTAAATGCCCTGAAACAGTTAATCTGGCCCTCGGGGCAGCACAAGGCAGTGGTTTCAGAACTACAAACTAGGCTGCCCCCTTGTTCTTTCCCTTTGGCATCTTTCCCTTTGGTCCTTCCCTTGTCTGGATTCCATGGAACAGTGGCTTGCTCTGAATACCACCCCCTCCCCGACTCCTGTTTGCCTCACAAGCTGCCTGCACACAACCATTGTAATGTACAATTAGCACTGAGGCACATGCAGATAATAAGAGAATCATCATAAAAGCACTAAACAGAGCAAATAACATTCCAGGCTGGATTTAATCCCAAATACCTGGCACTCTGAACCAGTGAGGTACAGAAACCCAGCAGCCAAGTAAGATAACACTCTGGTTAGCTATGGAGGATTGGAATTGTAAGTAAGATACATATATATACACACACACACAACCACCATGGTTGAATTTGGACATTAATCAGGGCCGCATGCAGAGTGAGTAAATGTTGTAAATTTAAAGCTAAAATGGGCTGGGATGAAAAGATAAGCCTTTTAGGTTAAATGTAGCATTAAAATGGTTCTTCTGGCCTAAAGATACAAGAGAGACATTGAGATTATCTGGGAAGAATGAAACCTTCATGGGGTTAGGACCCTGGGCTCTTGGATAGGACTTTAAACCAGGGTACTGAGATACCATCTTGACCTTGGTCTGGCTGTTTACATCTCTGCACATCCATTTCCTCTGTAGGAAATGCAAGTAAAGATACTGGCTTGCATTGCTGAGCAACTTCTATTAATACTCAGCATTCTGGGATGATCTTTCTTGAAGAATCAGAACCCAGCTGGAGGTGTTTCCTGGGCAGAGAGGCTGTTGCTGCTCGGCGAACAAATGAGTTCCTTTTAATCATCATAATAGCTAATAATTAAGTCCTTACTTGGAAGTGGGACAGAAAAGGTAAGACACTTCCCCAGTTCACAGGGCAACACAGAAACTGGACCTGAACCTGTTTGTTCTGATTCTGATTTGAGGATGCTCTGTTCCTGGAGCTCCCCAGCCAGGCCTCTCCTTCCCTTTGGTCACAGGAAGGTGTCTCTGATCAGACCCTGGAGCCCCCTTGATGAGTTCTGTTCTTCAGCCTCTCCCTCCCTTGTTCAAGCTAAGAGTTTGAGATGTGTGATAAGTCTGGGCTTGGGGATCCGATGGTTGGAAGGAGCAGGGACAAATCTATGTGCTTACAGGAGAGAGCCGCATTTCTTCAAGTAAACCCAAGCACCTTGTTTTCCTGGAGATCTGGGGATACTTAAGAAAGTGTGCAAGGCGGCACTGGGGGCCAATACATAATAAATAGATCTTAGCCTTTCTCATTTTTTGGGTACACATTTTAAGGCAGCATGCAGAGCTGAGAGCTGATGATTTATTAATTACATTTTCCAGATGGAATGGCAGCCTAAGGGATGACTCTCTACCTAAAATAGACACCGAAAATGCAGAGATGCTCAAGACCCAGTAACCGACCTGAATATGTTCATCTTTGCAGCTAAACTGGAAAAGGCTGCTCCTTTTCCAAAAGGCTGGTTTTATACTATGGAGAACATAGTTCTTTATGAACAATCGCCAGTCCTCAGGACTTTAATTTTTACAGAATTCATTCCTAAAGCTGGATGATATGAATGACCTACTACTGTATTTATATCAGAGTTAATTTTTAACAGAGCTCATTAAGAGTAAAATGAGGATGAAGTCCTTTATTTTGGTAGAGAAACTGAAATTGTGCATGATATTGATACCTTACATGCACAGAGAGGCATTTTTGCCCAAACAATTTCTAACCTATAGCTGGACCTGACTTCAGTACACGATGTTTTTACACCCAAAGTAAATGGAGCTATTTTGCAAAGCTTAAGTGTGTGTGTGTTTGTGCTTGCATCCTTTCTGATCTCCTAATAAAGCTTCTGAACTTCAGAAAACAAATCACAGGCTTCCAAAGATTGCTGGAAGTGATTATTTTTGTTTGTGCAACATGAAGATTGCTAATCCTCCAACACATCACATTGTGTGTGTTTTTGTTCCCTCATGACATTAGGGTATTAGTCTTCAGTACAATATATACTTATTAGCTCTTTTTCCAGTTTTCATGGTGTGTATTTTAATAGCAGAAGCGGATTTACTGATGATTAAGAAGGAAAATAGAGGGAGAAAAGTTCTTATTACATAAAATGATGCTTTGCTTGCATAAAGAGGATTCTCTGGGGCTTAATCGGGAAAAAAACAAACAGGAGGTAAATGTCCTAGATGTTTATAGGTTAAACATCCCATAAGTGTCTCAAAAATCAGCCCTTCCTGGCAGTCTCGAGGTGGCTAATTGCTGAAGCATTGAAACCGTTTGAGCAACTTCATTTTCCTCAGGGATCGACACTCACAACAGGATAATGCTTACCCTGATAGAAGTGTCACAGTGGGGACTCAGAGTAATTTGCTGATATGATATCAAAAATAGCATTAAGGTAATTACATTTTTCACTTGTAATATTTCAACAGGTAATAATACAGTTGAAAATTGCACCCTTTTTTTTTTTTTTTGGTACCCTGGTCATTTAAAACTTTTTGTTTTAATGGGGCTACAGTGAAGCTGATATATTTGATGGGTTGTTGCTTCTTAAATGTGCACTCAATTTATAAATGCATAAATGCTGCCATTAGTTCAACCATTTGGCCAGGGTTAAAAGACTAAGTAGTAAACAGGAATTGTTTCAAAAGGTGTCTTTTTAATTGTAGCAGCAGAGAAATGATAAGAACCTCCTCTGCCAAGGGCAGCTGGTTATAGTAGAAACCCTGCCCTAAGAGGTCAAAGACATGAGGTCCAGGCTCCCTTCCCCTACTCAGGCTGTGTGACCTCATGCAAATTATTGAACCTCTCTGAGCAACTACTTCAAAGAGCAGTGCTGGATGGACTGATCTTTTGCATCCCAGTGTTAATATCTATGAATCCAGAAAGAATTTAAAATTTGTAATATTTATTTACTTAGAAAAACATTTTCCAGGTTATTTTTAAATCCTGGATTTTATTTCACCACAGGGATAAATTTTCTTTTTGTCCAGGGAACATCACAGCCCTTTGAAAATCAGGATTCACACAATTTTCTTTGGACTATTGAAAATTTGGCAGTGACTTCTGGTAAAAAAAAAAAAAAACGTTACTGATTTAACCTCACCAAAGAAAGCTTCATCTTTCTGTTATTCTAGGTGGGCCTGATGAGGAGTCTGAAAGGCTGCCACTTTCTCAAATCATGCTTGTCACAACTTTCTCATCATTCATTCATTTGGCAAATCTTCACTGAGCAACTCTTATTCATTGCCATCACTGTGTTAGGCTCTGAGCATGTAACAGTGAACAAGATCCAGCCCCTGCCCTCCTGCCGCTTAATCACAACAGGATATTTTTAATTACAAGAAACCTACTCAATAAAACCAATGAAGGGAGTTTATTAGAAGGACAAACCTAGGGCAGGAAGTAGAGCTGGGTGTTGTAGAAACTGGAACAAAGTGTTTGATAGTGTTCAGGACCCAGGCAGCTTCTCTGTCCATCTCTTTCTTTCTCTCTGGGGCTGAATATCTCTCATCACTATAGCCCATTACCTCTGTTCTTATCTTTGCCAACCGTCTTCTCTACACCCTCATCTGTTTACACACCGGACTCACTGCTAGCCTGTGTGACAGTTGTGCTGATTAGGAGAAGGAGCCCCGTCCAGGG
This sequence comes from Cervus elaphus, assembly GCF_910594005.1. Taxonomy (NCBI): domain Eukaryota; kingdom Metazoa; phylum Chordata; class Mammalia; order Artiodactyla; family Cervidae; genus Cervus; species Cervus elaphus. The sequence goes on along the minus strand of NC_057815.1, from coordinate 76,238,776 downwards.
CACAGCATGGCATGCTGGGCTTCAGTGCTCACTTGCCTCTCAGTTGGGTGCCCTTGTACATGATGACCCTGCTTGCACACAGCCTTATCCTGCAAAACCCAAATGGTGTTTTCAGCTCCCAATTCCATGTGACCTTATAGCCAAGCTCCCCACAGGTAAATGATCATGTCTCTCTGGCCCCAGTCCAGTTTCTCATAAAGAAGTTAGTGAGGCCAAGTGTCCATTCATCATCCAATCGGATGTGTCTTGGGTGGGTGAGCAGCAGACCCATGATGAGCCGGGCTGTGGGAGGAGATGCTGTAAATCTGTAGGAGACATGCTTCTGCCTGGGCTGGGGCATTCCCCAGAGGATGTAGCGGATGCTTGGCATCTGAGTCAGATGGAACTGTGTGGGATGTTACATGTAACAGTCCTGGTCATACACCTAAAGCACACAGACCCAGTAAGTTTGGAAGAACAAGATGTTGGCTGATGAAGACAGCTGTGCTCCATCTCATGTCAGAGAACTTTAGGATGTGTTGTGAGAAGAGGCAAAAAAAGATCATGATATAATGATGAAGAGGTCAGTCCTCTCCATGTGCCACTCCAGAATCTCATTTGAGACTGAGACGTATACCTTGGGTATTTTGTAGCTGTCCTCTTGCTGTATATTGTAGTTTTCACTGGGTCACCAAGACACATGGAAGCAAAAATATAAGTCACAGGGGGAGGAACCTGTGTTTGTTGAAATGTAACTCTCAGAAATCTCTAACCAGAATCCCCAGTGTCCTGTGTAGGAGAAGCTCCTGTGAAAGGTGCAGGCATTCATTGAGGGTTTTAGATGGTGATCTAAAAGGCCTATTTTAGCTGCTGAAAAGTAACTTGAGAAGATTTCTGTCTAGGAAGTATTATCTCATTATACTGTGGGTTGTGTCAGCATTTTGCAAGATATCTGACATTTTTGTTGAAAAAAGAAACTTAAAAAAGGACCAAGAAACGGTTGATTCATATGGACTTGCTCCACGAGAAAGTTGGCCTGGGTTAAGATAGCTCAATGAGTTCATTCTTTGGGCCAGTATCTCAGTTTCAAATGCATAGTAATAAGAGACAAAATATTAAAGTAGAAAACTTAAAAGGTATAAAAGGTCTGGTTCAGAAATATGGGCAAGAAATTAAAAATGAATGGGGATAAATTCTGGGGCCTGTTGACTCTGGGTCTGGAAGTCAACAAGGATGAGTAGAAGGTCTACTGAGAGGTAAAAAAAGTTACCAGCACTCACTCAGCCACACTGCTGCTTAAAGCTGGGGGCTGATACTATTAACTTTTCTGGTCAGATAATTCTTTGCAGTGGGGTTGCTCTGTCTATTGTAGGATGTTTAGCAACATCACTGGCCTTTACCCACTCATCATTTAGTCGCTGAGTCATGTCTGACTCTTGCGACCCCATGGACTGTGGCCTGCTAGGCTCCTCTGTCCATGGGATTTTCCAGGCAAGAATACTGGAGTGGGTTGCCATTTCCTTCTCCAGGAGATGTTCCTGATCCAGGAATCGAACCTGGGTCTCCTGCATTGCAGACAGATTCTTTACCAACTGAGCTATGAGGAAAGCCCCCTTTACCCGCTAGATGTCAGTAATAGTAACCACCTCCTTCCAGTTGTGACAGCCATTCTCCAGACATTCCCAAGTGTCTCCTAAGGGAAAGAGTAAGTAAGCCCTCATTGAGAACCATGAGGCTATAGAAATGATAGAAATTGGAGAACAGGAACCCTCTAGAGTTAGGAATTTAACCAAGTTGCCTATTGTCTCATGACTGGATCTCTGTTTTCCTAGTAATACATGGAAATGGGTGCCCTGAAATGCCTTTAAAAGACCTGACTGGGGGTAACCTGCATGGAGGTAATTGTAAGCTCTTAGACAAGAGAAACTGAACAAGCAATGAGAGGCAAAACAAACCAATAAATGGAACAAAAACTAATTACAAATCTTGGAAATAAAAAATATACTTACTGAACCAAAAAAAAAAAAAAAAGTATAAGATAAACTCTAGATTATACACAATTGAATAAAGAATTAGTGAATTGAAAGATAGCACTGGGGAAATGATTCAGAATATGGTACTGATGGGAAGGATATTTTAATAAAACAATAAAATTTTTAAAAAGTTAAAAGACATAGAGGATAGATCAAGGACTATAGTACTGAAAATGGCAGAAATCAGAAAAAGAGAGGAAATAAGTCAAGAAAAACAGATTAGCCATCAGAAAAAAACAAAATATGAAGGCAGAAACAATTAATAAATGTAACTATCCCACTAAATAAGAGACTATCAGATTGGATAATAATGAAATTAAAAATAAAACACCTCAAAATCCAGCTAGATTTTGGTCCCTAGTTTTAAAGAACCATCATAAACTGCATTGGGAGAGAAGGACTTTCAGATTATTCCTCAGCTCTAGTTAATGGCCAGTTCTGCAAAAGATTTAATATCTTGTGGTTAGAGAAATTCATCTAATCCCTTCCCTGAACTGATAGCTCAAAAGAAAGAACTGGATTAGTAAACACCTAAGCTCTTTTCAGCTCTGAAGTTCCAAGACTTGAAGCTCTCCCTGATGTGACGTCTTCGTGGGCAGAGCTTTGTGCTGGCATTCTGGAGGATCAAGGAGGCAGTGGGTACTACCGTCCACTTGATGGAGGCTGGCCTTGTCACTTGGCCTTTTAACGTTTCGTTTGCAGTCTCAGCTTTCACACTGTCACTGCCCTATGCTAAGGAGCCTTTTGCAGATGGACAGATGCTTGTTATTAGCATACGCTTATAGGCAGCTTGGAGATTGACCTGTGAGAAGCAGGAGAGGGCTTTTTACTCCTAATATGTTATGAAAGTTTGATCACAGTGGGAATTTTCTGTCATGGGTGATTAGTATCAGCTCAGATTAATATTCACTTTCCCTAATTCAGTATGAAAAGTGCCAAGATAAGAACACTTTGCTAGGAGATAGAGAGGGAATGCAGAATGATGGCACTCACAAAGTCCATGGTCTCCTTCTTGAAAGACGAGCAGCTTCTCCAAACCCTGGGTTTTTCTTTTCCATAGTAGCTTATCCTCCTTTTTTTTAAATTACTAGATATTCCCTTTAACTTTGTTGAGATATATTTGGCATATAACATTGTATAACTTTAAGGTGTACAACACAATTATTTGATATATGTATGTATTAACGATAAGGTTAGTTAACATATCCATCACTTCACATAGTCACAATTATATTTTTATATTTGTGGTGAGAACTTTCAAGATCTACAGTCTTAGCAACCTTCAAATATATATTGATAGCACTGTAAACTATAGTCACCATGCTGTATATTCCATCCCAGAACTTATTCATCTTGTAACTGGAGGTTTGTACCCTTCAACCACTCCCACAAACTCCTGTTTCCTGCTTTCTCCTTGCAACCATCAGTTTCCTCTCAGTTTATATGAGTTCAATTTTTTCATCTTCACATATAAGTGAGATCATAGAGTATCCATTTTTCTCTGACTTATTTCACTTAGCATAATGCCCTGAAGGTCCATCCATGTTGTCAAAATGGCAAGATTTCATCATTTTTATGGCTGAATAATATTCTATTTCATATATATACCACAACTTCTTTATCCATTCATCTGTTGATAGACACAAATTGTTTCCACATCTTGCCTATTGTAAGTAGTGCTGCAGTGAACATGGGGGTACATATATCTTTTCAAGTGAGTGTTTTCATTTCCTTTGGATAAATACCCAGAAGTGGAATTTCTGAATCACAGACTAGTTCTATTTAAAAAAATTTTAAGGAACCTTCATAAAGTTTTCCATAACTGATGCACCAGTTTTCATTCTCACTAATAGTTCCCTTTTCCTACATCCTCACAGCACTTGTTATTTCTTGCCTTTTTTGTAATAGCCATTCTAACAAGTGTGGTGTGGTGTCTCACTGTGGTTTTGATTTTCATTTTGCTGGTGATGAGTGATGCTGAGAATCTTTTCATATGAACCATCTGTATGTCTTCTCTGGAAAAATGTCTATTCAGATTCTCTGCCTTTTTTAATTGATTTTTTTTTTTTTTTTTGCTATTGAGTTGTTTGAGTTAATCTTTGATATTAGCCTTTTATTAGATATTTGGGTTGCAAATATTTTCTCCTGTTCCCTAGATCACCTTTTCATTTTGTCAATGATTTCCTTTGCTGTGCAGAAGCTCTTTAGTTTGGTGTAGTCCCCACGTTTATTTTGATTTTGTTGCTTGTGTTTTTGATGTCATATCCATAAAATCATTGCCAAGAAGATTTATTCATAATTTTCTTCTAAAAGTTTTATTGTTTCGGGTCTTACATGTAAATCTTTAATCCCTTTTGTATTAATTTTTGTGAGTGTTGTGAGAGAGGAATCCAATGTTTCATTATTTTGCATGTGAACACCCCATTTTCCCAGCACCATTTATTGAAGAGAATGTCTTTTCTCCATTGAGCATTCTTAGCTCCCTTGTCAAATATTAGTTGGCTGTATGTGCCTAGGTATATCTGTCTATTTTATTCTGCTCCATTGGTCTTAGGTTTGTTTTTATGCAAGTATTATACTGTTTTAATTATTAGAATTTTGTAATATAGTTTGAAATTAGTAAGTGAGATGCCTTCGGATCTGTTCTTTCTCAAGATTGTTTTGGGTGTTCAGAGTCTTTTGTGGTTCTGTACAAATTTTAGGATTTTTTGCATTATTACTGTGAAAATGCCACTGAAATTTTGATAAGGATTGCATTGAATCTGAAGGTGTCTTTGGGTAGTATGGATTTTGTAACAATATTAACTCTTTAAATCCATGAACACAGGATATTTTCCCATTTATTTGTGTCTTTTTCAATTTCTTTCATCAGTGTTTTATAGTTTTTAGTGCATAGATCTTTCACCTCCTTGGTTAAATTTATCCATAAGTATTTTGCTGTTGTTGATGCTATAGTAAATGAGATCACTTTCCTTATTTCTTTTTCTTGCAGTACCCTGTTAGTACATAGAAACACAGCTGATTCTGAACATTGATCTTTCTGTCTTGCAACCTTACTGGATTCCTTTATTAGTTCTAATTTATGTTGTTACTCTTTCCTGTTTGTTTCCTTCTTTTCTATTAATATTTCATTCATTTTTACTCTAATCTTCATTATTTCTTTCTTTTTGCTAATATTGAGCTTAGTTTGTTCTTATTCTTCTAGTTCCTGAAGATATAAATTTAGGTTGTTTATTTGAGATCTCTTTTTAATCAAACTTTCTTTTTAGAACTATTTTCTGTATCTCATAAATTTTGATATACTGTGCTGTATTTTATTTGTCTCAAGATATTTTAAGTTTTTCCTTTCAGTTTCTGTTTTGATTCATTGGTTGTTGGAGAGTATATTTTTAATTTCCATGTATTTGTTAATTTTCTTGATTTCTAGTTTCATGACATTGTGGTCAGAAAAGATCATTTGATATAGTTTCTGTCTTCTTGAATTTGTTGAGACTTGTTTTGTGGCCTATCACATGACCTATCCTAGAAAATGTTTCTTGTATGCTTGAAAAAAATGTATTTTCTGCTGCTGTTGGATGGAATGTTTTTTTATATGTTTGTTAAGTCCATTTGGTTTACAGTATTGTTTAAATGCAAATTGTTTGTCTGGAATAGCTACCCTGCTTTCTTCAGGTTACCATTTGCTTGAAATTTCTTTTTGCATTCTTTTACTCTTAGTCCATCTGTTTCCTTGAAGCTAAAGTGAGTCATTTGTGGGAAGCATGCCATTGGATCTTTTTTGAACCTATTAAGCCATCCTGTGTCTTTTGATTGGATACTTTAATACATTTACTTCAAAATAATTATTAGCAGGCAAGAATGTACTGTTGCCATTTTGTTCATTGTTTTCTGACTATTTTGTAGCTCATTTGTTCCTTGCTTTCTCTCTTGCTGTCTTCCTTTGTGATGTGAGGATTTTTTTTGGGGGGGTGGTGGTGGGGGTGGTATGCTTTAACCTGTTTATCATAAACTTTTGTGTATCTACTAAAGGTTTTTCCTTTGTGGTCATCTTGAGGCTTACATAAATTATATTTAAAATATCCTATTAATACTTTAAGCTGATAACTTTGATAACACACAGAAACTTTAAGCTTTTATTCCCCCACCCTATATTTTAAGTTACTGATGTTACATTTATCTCTTTTTTTGTGTTGTGAACCCAATAACAAATTATTGTAGTTATGTTTCTTTTTAATATGCCTAATGTGGTTTTAAAAATATGTCTGTCTTTAAACTTTTAAGCAATAGTTGCAAGTGAATTATATACCACCATTACAATATCAGAGAATTGGACTTTTACTATATATTTTCTATTACCAATGAGTTTTATACATTCATAAGTATTATGATGGTAATTAGCATCCTTTTATTTCAGCTTGAAGAACATTCTTTAATATTTCTTGTAAGGTAGGTCTAAGTGATGATAAACTCCCTCAGCTTTTATTTATCTAAGAAAGTCCTTATCTCTCCTTCTCTTCTTAAGGACAGTTTTGCCAGGTATAGTACTCTTGGTTGACAATATTCTTTTTTTAGTATTTTGAATAGGTCATACCTCTTTCTCCTGGCCTGCAGAGAAATCTGCTGGTAGTATTACTGGAGTAGAGAGGGGGGAACTCTCTTCTATGTGACTAGTGGCTTTTTACTTGCCGTTTTCAAAATTCTCTCTTTGTCTTTTGACAATTTAATTATAATGTGTCTCAGTGTAACTCTTTTTGAGTTCAACCTATTTGGTGTGCTTTAGACCTCATGAATCTGGGTGTCCATTTATCTTCCCAAATTTAGGATATTGTCAGCCTTTATTGTTTTAAACAGACTTTGTCTCTTTTTCTCTTCTTTTTCTGGGATTCTTGTGTTTTTTTCTCTTGAAATCCCATTAGTCCCATAGGTTTTCTTCACTCTTTTTCATTCTTTTTTTCTTTTTGCTCCTCTGGCTGAATAATTTCAAATGACCTATCTTCTAGTTTACTGATTCTTTCTTCTACTTAGTCAAGTTTAATGCTTAAGTTCTCCATTAAATTCTTTAGTTTAGTCATTGTTTTCTTCAGCTCTAGAATTTCCATTTGTTTGGTTTTTTAAATGGTGTCTATTTCTTTGCTGAATTTCTCATTTTGATCATGCATTGCTTTCCTAATTTTATTTGTCTGTAAGTTTTTGTAGTTCATTGAACTTCTTCAAGAGATTGTTCTGAATACTTTGTCAGCCTGTTCATAGATCTGTTTCTTTAGAGTCAGTTATAAGAGTTTTGTCAATTTTCTTTAGTGGTGTTATATTTATCTGATTCTTTGTAATCTTTGATTTTTGTATTGGTATTTGCACATGCAGTAGGAGACCTCCTCTTCCCATTTTTAAAGGTTCTCTTTGTCAGGGAAGGACCTTTACCAGTCAGCTCAGCTTGATGTACTAGACAGGTCAGCTAGTAGCATATATGAGCAAACAGGATTTGCTACCTGAGTCTCTAGATGGGTGAGGCCATTGCCTGTGCTGTAAAGTCAGGGAAGTGTCACTGACTGGGTTCCACATTCAGGTGATCCTCTGGCTGGGCTCCACATTCATGTCCAAATTAGGTGGACTCTGTGACTGGGTGAGACTGTTGGCTATGTTCCATGGTCAGGTGGGACCACTAGTTAGGCTCTGTAATCACCTCTGGTTGTTGGACTCAGATTGGACAGGGATATGGACTGAGCTCTGAAATCTCTCCTGATCAGATGGAGGCCCAGCAAGCAGCGGTGTGAGACCCCAGCTCAGCAGGCGGGACTGGGATTCAACTATGTAGAGCCCTGTTGCCCCTGCTGTGGATGAGAAGACTGTACTTTTTTAGGTTCTAAATATTATTTAGGTTCTAAATCTTGTAGGTTCTAGATACAAAACAGATCTTCACAACCCAGATAATTATGATGGTGTCATCACTCACCTAGAGGCAGACATCCTGGAATGTGAAGTCAAGTGGACCTTAGGAAGTATCACTAAGAACAAAGCTAGTGGAGGTGATGGAATTCCAGTTGAGCTGTTTCAAATCCTAAAAGATGATGCTGTGAAAGTGCTGCACTCAATATGCCAGCAAATTTGGAAAACTCAGCAGTGGCCATAGGACTGGAAAAGGTCAGTTTTTGTTCCAGTCCCAAAGAAAGGCTCAAAGAATGCTCAAACTACTGCACAATTGAACTCATCTCACACGCTAGCAAGGTAATGCTCAAAATTCTACAAAGCCAGGCTTCAGCAATACGTGAACCGTGAACTTCCAGATGTTCAAGCTGGTTTTAGAAAAGGTAGAAGAACCAGAGATCAAATTGCCAACATCTGTTGGATCATCAAAAAAGCAAGAGAGTTCCAGAAAAGCATCTGCCTTATTGACTATGCCAAAGCCTTTGACTGTGTGGATCACCACAAACTGTGGGAAATTCTGAAGGAGATGGGAATACCAGACCACCTGACCTGCCTCTTGAGAAATCTATATGCAGGTCAGAAAGTAACAGTTAGAACTGGACATGGAACAACAGACTGGTTCCAAATAGGAAAAGGAGTACATCAAGGCTGTATATTGTCACCCTGATTATTTAACTTCTATGCAGAGTACATCATGAGAAACGCTGGGCTGGAAGAAGCACAAGCTGGAATCAAGATTGCTGGGAGAAATATCAATAACCTCAGATATGCAGATGACACCACCCTTATGGCAGAAAGTGAAGAACTAAAGAGCCTCTTGATGAAAGTGAAAGAGGAGATTGAAAAAGTTGGCTTAAAACTCAACAATCAGAAAACTAAGATCAGGCATTTGGTCCCATCACTTCATGGCAAATATATGGAGTAACAATGGAAATAGAGACAGACTTTATTTTGGGGGGCTCCAAAATCACTGCAGATGGTGACTGCAGCCATGAAATTAATAGATGCTTACTCCTTGGAAGGAAAGTTATGACCAACCTAGATAGCATATTAAAAAGTGGAGACATTACTTTGTCAACAAAGGTCCATCTAGTCAAGGCTATGATTTTTCCAATAGTCATGTATTGTTGTGAGAGTTGGACTCTAAAGAAAGCTGAGCGCCAAAGAATTGATGCTTTTGAACTGTGGTGTTGGAGAAGACTCTTGAGAGTCCCTTGGACTGCAAGGAGATCCAACCAGTCCATTCTAAAGGAAATCAGTCCTAAATATTCATTGAAAGGACTGATGTTGAAGCTGAAACTCTTATACTTTGGCCACCTGATGCGAAGAACTGACTCATTTGAAAAGACCCTGATGCTGGGAAAGATTGAAGGTGGAAGGAGAAGCGGACGACAGAGGATGAGATGGTTGGATGGCATCACCAACTCAATGGACTTGTGTTTGAGTAAACTCTGGGAGTTGGTGATGGACAGGGAGGCCTGGCGTGCTGCAGTCCATCGTGTCGCAAAGAGTCAGACGTGACTGAGCGACTGAACTGAACTGAGGTTCTAGATGAGGATTTCTCAACCTCAGCACTATTGACATTTCAGGCCAGATAACTCAGTGTTGTGGCAATTGTCCTGTGTGTTGTAGGATGTTTAGCAGCATCTCTGTTAGCTGCTAGAAGCATCTCTCCCTGATCCCAGTTGTGAAAACCAAAACTGTCTCCAGAAATTGTTTTGTCATTGGGTGGCAAATCTTCCCCAGTTAAGAACTATTGCTCTAGACCCTCTCCCACCCTCTCCTGGAGTTTCTCACACAATCTGATGAAAGTCTAATTCCTTCTTGCACCTATACATTTAATAGTCTCTCCTGGTGACTAGAGCTGCAACCTTCAAATGTAGCGACTCTGGGGGCCATTTCCCTGCTCTGTGCACTAACTGGTATAGTGCAGTGGTTCTCAAAGTTGGTGTGTGGACCAGCAGTCGCACCATCTTCTGGGAACTGATGAAAAACACAAATTCTCAGGTCCCTCTGCCAACCTTCTGATTTGGCATCTCTGGAGAGGAGCCCAGCAATGTACATTTTAACAGGTCCTCCCAGTGATTCTGACACACACTCAATTGGTATCAAGGGGAAGATACCTAGGGAATATGACTGATGGGAAAGAAAGAGGAAACTTCTCTGGATGAGGTAACTTGCCAGCTCTCAATTCCTGATACCCAGCCATGTTCCTGTCCTTGGTTTTGGTGAGATACTTCTAGGTCCTAGTAACAAAATACACCCTGACTTACTGTTTTTGCCTTAAGTTGATTAAAGTTGGGTTTTTTTTTTTTTTTTTGCTTGCAACTGAAAAGATCCTTACCCATTTGCTTCATAACATGACTAAATACAATTCACACAGAGAAGAAATTATGTGGCGTGATGTCACCCCAGCTGCTCTAGAAAAGACTATAATTTTACCAAGGCTCTTGGAAATACTTAGAAGCTCCAGAGAAAACACCTCATGGCTTTTTCTTATTGTCAAGAGCAAGTGTATATGTATGTGTGTTTGTGTACTTTAAAAAACTTACCTATTGAAAACAACAGATCTATTTTTATAATTTCCTGCATCTCTCTTTGTAGTTTTTATTCTTCAGTGCTTTAGTGTTTTCTTGACTTATCTCTCATTTTTATCCTGGTGGCTCAGACGGCTCAGAATTTCCTGCATTGCAGGAGACCCAGGTTTGATCCCTGGGTCAGGAAAATCCCCTGGAGAAGGCAATGGCTATCCACTCCAGTATTCTTGCTTGGAGAATTCCATGGACAGAGCAGTCTGGTGGGCTACAGTCCACAGGGTCTCAAAGAGCCAGACACAACTTACTAACACTTTCATATTTTATGTTTTCAGCCTAGAAATAAGGTAAAACTCAGAAAGCTGACAAATATTTATCAATGCCCACAAAGTGCCAGGTATTTGGAGGGTCCATCAGTCATGGTTCCCAAATAGTCTCCCATCAAAGAACTTACAGTTTTGGAGGAGAGAATGCAATGACATTACTACTGTACCTTACAATACAGTGTGATAAATCCCAGAAGTTCCACCTGAATTAAACTTGGAAATATAATTAGATACCCACCAGGTAGAAAAGGCAAGTGAGTCAGAGTGTTCAGTTTGTAGTGTGAAAGCATCCCAAGGGAGGAATTTGATGTTTTATTGCTCACCCCATTTTTTATTCTGAATGACTTGGGGGACTGCAGTATTTTATAAACATAGAAAACAAGGTAAAGACTTTCCTAATTTCTTAAAGCCTCTGGAAACTGTCTCTGTTATAGCACTGGCAGTTCTTCATCCTGAACCTAATTTATTAACTGGACTTTCAACGTGATGTGGCTGAACACAACTAGCCTTTTAAATTCATCCTTATGAGGAGAATAGACTGTGTGTTGGTTTATTGTGACTAGGAGAAAAATAAAAAGTATCAAGGGGAAAAAATTCCCTATTAAATTTTATAATTATAATATGAAAATTCAGTTAATTTCTTTTATCACGGTGAGTCATTAAAGACTGAAGTAGGTTCTCAGTCTTTTGTTTCCAGAACAATCCCCTAGAGGCTTAGCGCTCTGTCATCCGAATGGGCCTGATTAAAGCGGGAAACCTCTATCTTCAGATTACTGCCCTCCGTCATTAGCATTACGTTATCTTGCTCTTCAGACTGATTTTTAATTTTTATGCTTGCAATTATAAATGATTTACAGGGACATTCATCGCCTGACCTGTCCTGAGTCATTAAATTCACCTAGGTTGAATGGCCTGATGTGCACCTGAAATTAACCAAATCAGTGACATTATCTTGCTGGGTTTTTGAGAAGCTTTGGAAATAGAGAGGAGATTCCTCTCGCGCACGCGCACACAACTTTTTGGCTTAATGGGAAAATATTTTTAATTGATAAAAGAGGTAATTAGCCAAGGCTAAGAGGTGCACACTAATTGTGCAGTATATCTTGCAGAGTCAGTTTGGCCACCATTTCTGGAATAGAAGGGAAGACGATCCAAATATAGATCTGGCTATAGGCACATGGGACTAATTTGAAAGAGTTTAGTCTCCCTCAATCAAGTCCAGGGAAAGAACTGTTCTAGTGCTTATTGAGTGCCTACTATGTGTCAGAAACAGGAATGCTCATAGCGGTCCTTTTGCTCCTCTTGATGTACTGTTTTGTATTGTTTTGATACAAGGAGTGGATAGTTCCTCAAGCTGTCTCAGATAACATAGAACATTCAGGAGCCATGTTACTGTTCTCATCCCACTTCTCTCTCTCCTATAGTATCTGTTTAACTCCCAAAGGCTCTCTCTCTCCTCAAATAGCATCCTCTGCTCATCTATTTTATGCCTGGGCCCAAACAGCTGTTCCAGCTCCAATCACCAGAGCCTTTCATCTCAAGCGCCCACCACTGGAAAAGGGACAGAAGTTATGGGCACAGTAAGAAGAATGGGGATAATAACAACTTTTTGGTGCATCTTGAAAACTGGTGTGGGACTTCTCAGGTGGTGCAGAGGTTAAGACTATGCTCCCAGTGCAGGGGGCCTGGGTTTGATCCCTGGTCAGGGAAATAGATCCCGAATGCTGCAACTAAGAGCCCACATGCTGAAAGAAAGATCCCAGATGAGGAAATTGAGGCTGATAGATGTTATCTGTGAGAGTTCATTCAGCCAGCAAGTGTCAGAGGCAGGAATTAGGAACAAGTTGGGACTCACTCTGGGGCTTCCTAGAGTCAGTGGTCCCAGTGGTAAAGAACCCACCCACCTGCCAATACAGGAGACACAAAAGGCTCAGATTCAGTCCCTGGGGGGCTTCCTTTTTGACTCAGACAGTAAAGAATCTGCCTGCAGTGCAGGAGACAAGGGTTCAATCCCTGTGTTGGGAAGAGCCCCTGGAGAAGGCAATGGTTACCCACTCCAGTGTTCTTGCCTGGAAAATCCCGTGGACAGAGGAGTCTGGTGGGCTATAGTTCACGTGGTTGCAAAGAGTCAGAAAAAACTGAGCTACAGACACACAATGGAACTGACTCTGTCCCCTGCTGACTCTGCAATACCCATGTTGTTTGTCTCACAAAGTATAACAAGAGGGAAGCTCCACAGCCAGGCTGAGTGCTGGTTAATTTTGTCAGGGGCCCAGCGACCACCTGTGCAGTGAAAACATCATCGTCTTACCCCTTTTTTTTCCATTTCTTTCTGTGTCTGTTCAGGGACATTGGCATCGAACATCTCATCATCCCCAAATCAGACATGAAAGAGGAGACATCTTGCTACATCTTGAACTTTGGCAATAGCCCAAAGAAAATGTGCTTGAAGGGGCATAAAATATATCTGTAGGGCTTTGACAGTGAGGTCTGATAAGAGAGGGGACTAGGTATCGGCACTTTCCTCACTGCCAGAGGATGAAAGCCTGGACCTCCCATCTATTGACACTGATGCTTATTATCTGTATGACTTTAGGCAGTTACTTAACCTTCCAGTCCTGTTTCCTCATCTGTAAAGTGAGGATGACGTAGTAACAAAAATCAGATGCAGCAAGTGTACCGACAAGTCCATTCCCTCACACAGTGCCCACCCAATGATTGCTAACCCCTCCCTCCCTCCCTCCTGTCTTGTCAAGACACTGAGTCCCTTGCCGCTTAATAATTGCAGCCTTGATATTAGCAGTTGTTCTGTGTCTGAGAACCCCCTGCAGAGTTCAGCTCATCAAGGGACTTCAGCTGTTATTTATCTAGCATCCCTCTCCTCCTTTTACTCTGCTAGCAGTGAAGGATCAGGAGAAGAGATTGAAAAGACAGTCATCAGACAGACTATAAAGGGCTGTATAGTTCATTCATGGAAATTTGTTCTTGACATTATCATTTGGGGGCTTTTAAACAAGGGAGTAAAGTGATTTGATTACTTTTTTAAACATTATTTTGGGCTTCCCTGATGGCTCAGATGAGAATCTGAGCTGAAAGAATCTGCCTGTAATGCAGAAGACCTGGGTTTGATCCCTGGGTCGGGAAGATCCCCTTGAGAAGGGAATGGCTACCCACTGGGTGGGTAGGGCAGGCCCCTTCCTTCCACGTGGTTCTGGTGAGGCCACCAATTCAGCATCACACCAGCCTGGGCAGTAATAACATCCCTTTGCCCGGTCTCACCGATGAACCAGAAAAGCGCAAATGGCTGAAGGTGGACCAGTGGGAACTTATATCCAGGTGTTGGCAGTCTGGAGCTCTCTCCTTCTAGGGTGAGTGTTAAGCTGAGGCTATGTGGCCTTGAGTTGTCTCAGCCATGCCTCCTGCCTGCTGCAGGAGAAAGTGTCTGCCGGAGCTAAGAGAAGCAGAGTCAGAGCGGAAGTGTGACCGAGCTGATTTATAATTGGTTCAGTCCTTAGGGTCCTGGGGGCTTCCCTTGTGACTCAGCTGGTAAAGCATCTGCCTGCAACCGGGAGACCCTGGTTTCATCCCCGGGTTGGGATGACCCGCTGGAGGAGGGAATGGCAACCCACTCCAGCATTCTTGCTTGGAGAATTCCATGGACAGAAGAGCCTGGCTGGCTATCATCCAGGGGGGGTCACAGAGAGTCAGACACGACTGAGCGACTAATACTTAGTGTCCTGAGGCCACTGTTCAACTTCCCAGTGACACAAGCCAATATGTTCCCCTTTTCTACTTAAGCCATTGAGCTGACTTTTCATCTCTTGTTGCTGGAAGAACCTCGAGGAAACAGGAACTCAGTGTCCTCTTGTCAGGTGCTGGGGTGAGGCATGATTATGTCCTAGCAATGACCCCTCCCAGCCAGGGTCATTAGGCCGTTGGAGGTGCTGCCACAAAAGGTGCTGTTTTCTTTTGCTCATGTTCTGCCAGAAAGTAGACATGAGTTCTGAGGCCCACTCCCACGCTCTTACTTCCTTACCTCCCAAGCTGCAACGTCAGCACAAATGCACTGTACCTTACAACCCCCTAGCACTGCTCCCAGCCATGGCCCAGCACCTCCTATTAATCTCTGACTGCATACCACTTAAAAAACACGCTCCATTTCCTATCACAAAACTATTTAATTGGATTATAGATGCTTGCACTCACAATTTCTTCATCAGTACAAACCACCATTGATGAGGGGAAATGTGCTTACTGTTGCAGCCTGACATTGGAGAGCCTTCTTCCTCATCTTTGTGTCCAAATGTTTGCTGTCAGTTACATTTAAAATCTGTATTCATGCATGTGGCCCCATCATAGCCACTCTTCCTTTCCCATAGCCCTGCCTGGCCTTCACCTAGGTATCAACTCATCTGGAATTTCTCCATGCCTCCTCTAGGTCATTTCCAAACTGAGCCTCACTTAAAACTTCCCTGTGTTCTTCTGAGGGCTTCCCATGTGGCTCTTATGGTAAAGAACCTACCTGCCAGTGCAGGAGATACAAGAAATGCAGGTTAAATGCCTCGGTCTGGAAGATCCCCTGGAGGAGGGAATGGCTATCCACTCCAAGATTCCTGTCTGGAGAATCCCATGGACAGAGGAGCCTGGCAGGCTACAGTCCGGCGGGGGGAGGTGCAAAGTGTCGAACATGACTGAAGTGACTTAGCACACATGCACATATTCTTCTGAACCAAATGAAGTGGAGTGAAGTGAATTCACCCAGTTGTGTCTGACTCTTGGCGACCCCATGGACTGTAGCCTATCAGGCTTCTCTGTCCATGGAGTTTTCCAGGCAAGAGTACTGGAGTGGGTTGCCATTTCCTTCTCCAGGGGATCTTCCCGACCCAGGGATCGAACCCAGGTCTCCTGCATTGTAGGCAGACGCTTTACCATCTGAGCCACCAGGGAAGCCCTCTGAACAAAATACATGGCTTTTAATGAAGCAGTCTCCAGGGGTAGGCTGTGGAGTCAAATGGACTTAACGTCTGGATTTCAGTGCTGTCAATCACTAGTTATGTGACTCTGGACAAACCTGGGTTTTCTCATCTGTGAAATGGAGATGTGCTGGGGTCCCCAGACAGACCTGAAAGAAGGTTCAGGTGTACTTGCTTTGTGATCTATGGCAACAGTTCCCTCCTCCTGGATCTAGTTACATCTACTGTTTTTCATCAGGACTGGGAGCCTTGTGAATCGTGTGCTGGTAAATGTTTTAAGGTCATTATAAATTTTACTGATAAAAAAAGATGCTAGCCACACAATTTACAAATTGCAATAAAATATACAATCCTCTTTATGGTAAATTCCATAGAGTCAGTTGGTTCTCACAGAATGTTTTCATTGTTCTTTAGCTGGATTCTTCTATCCTTAGCTAACCTTTAGTTGCATTGATAAGTATAGTTTCTGGCATGAATGTTGGTTGATATTTTTGTTCATGTTAATGAGTAAGAAGTATGTTGTGAGCTAAGAGAGAAAATAGTTTTTGAATACTGCAAAAATATTTCTTCAGCTTTTGCACGATTCACACTACAGACATTATGCACTTAAAAATTTTATCTGTATTATTAACATGGTCTTAAGTCTTTAGTCTAGCCCAGGGATCAACAAACCACAGCCCTTGGGCTAAATCTGGTTTGCTGCCTATGTTTGCAAATATAGTTTATAGGAGCAGTGCCATGCCCTTTCATTTAGGTATTATCCATGATGCCAAAAACTGACTCATTGGAAAAGACCCTGATGCTGGGAAAGATTGAAGGTGGGAGGAGAAGGGGATGACAGAATACGAGATGGTTGGACGACATCACCCATGTGACGGACATGAGTTTGAGTAGGCTCCAGGAGTTGGTGATGGACAGGGAAGCCTGGTGTGCTGCAGTCCATGGTGTCAGAGAGTCAGACACGGCTGAGCAACTGAACTGAACTGATGGCTACTTTCATCATGCAAGAGTGGAGTTCAGTGGTTTTGACAGGGACCAGAAGGCCCACAAAACCTAAAAGGTCTACCACCCAGCCCTTTACAGAAAATGTTTGCTGACTACCTTCCCTGTCATGACAATCAATAAGACAATATATTATTGAGTAAATCAAAACAATAACGTTTTTTGCTGATTTCCATGGTGTAAATACTCCCACCATGGTCAGTATGTTCAAGTACTAGCTTGAGGCTACTAAAGACAGAGCTGGGAAGAGATGTGAAGCATCCCATTGTATAGCATCCTCACTGTACAGTGACCATAGTTGTAAGTAGTCTCAAGGGCATAGATAATAGTTAAGTAATTGAGTTCTGAGTATGTATTACTATAAGAGCAAAGGAAGAGAGCAGGCCCTTAAAAGAGATTTCTCCCTGAGAAGCAAGTGTCAGACTCAGTCCCAGAGCCTAAGAAGCAAAGGAGAGAAGGGGGAGTGGTCTTCAGGCAGTGTTACTTTAGTCCATTCCAGTCCAATCCAGCTACTCTGGCAGAAGGTGCATTTCCCACTGGCGCCAACTTCAATCTGAGAGAAAGTCCCCAGCAGGAGTTTCAGTGGGATGACCCTGGCATATCTGGAAACAGTGAGTGCTGAGCAGATATGGGCAGTGCACTGAGGGTATCTGCCCCAGCCCCTCACATGCAGGTTTTGCCCTCCGCTCACTTCTCTGCTTACACTCAATGTGCTCTGCATGCGATCTCACATGCTTTGTGACCTTGGCACCAGGAATTCCCAGGAATCCCCAAATTCCTATCCCCAACTGCACTCTCCTTCAGAACTCTATCTCCCGCTGTCCACTGAGCTTTTCCACCTCCATGTTCCATAGGCATCTTGAAGGAAACCCTTTGGAAGCTAAACTCATCGCCCTATTGATACCACTCCACCCCAAACCAGACATAGCTTTTATAATCTCATTCATGATGGATGACATCGCCATATTTTCATTCTCTGAAGCTAGAAATTCCAGCAGCATCGTTCTGCAGTAGCCCTATGATTAGTCTTCCTGCCATCAAATTTTCCTGCTCCAACATATCCTATGTTTAGCTGCCAGTACTATTTTCATACAATCTGTTTACATCAGTTTCCTGTAAAAAATGGTCTATTATTTGTTGTAAAAGATGTATTTTGAAGTATCAGTCTTGCTTCTGTTGATTCTTGTAATTTACCCTGATGCTCACAAAAGTGGCCCTGTAGTAGCCATGTTATCCCTAAGACTATTCCCACCCCCACCATAAGTTAGACAAATTGCATTAATCAGATGCTCCCAGGGATTTTGAATTGGCACTTAAAAGTTCTTGAATAGAAAAAGTGTAACTTAAGCTGAGGGTGGCAATATTTCTCTTCCTATACTGATTGAAAAGGCAGAAAACTGCTCTGCAGAGAAAGAAGAAGGAACATGTGATGGACATGTTTTGACTGCCCAATATCTGCTTGGGAAATCATCCTTCTTTCATTCTGCATATTCAAGTGGAACCTTTGCCGAAAGACTCTGTTCCCCTCACTACAGTGATTGGTTCAAGGTTGGACACATGACCCTGGCTCAGCCAGTCGGAGTACTCTACTCCTTGGCTACAGTGATTGATTCAGGAATGGTTCTGTGATGCAACACCAGGCCAGTCAGTCATCCCCTGAAGTTCAGCTGGAACTTTCAGGGAAGAAGCTCTTTTTTTACTGCGGCCCTTAGTTCAATGGGCTTTCCTGGTGGCTCAGTGGTGAAGAACCCACCTGCAATGCAGGAGATGCAGGAAACACAGGTTGGGTCTGGAAGATCCCCTGGAGAAGGGCATGGTGACCCAATGGTAACCATGGTAACCCATGGTATTCTTTCTGGGAAAAATCACATGGATGGCGGAGTCTGGAGGAGTCCATGAGATTGCACAGAGTTGGACACAACACGGCACATGCTTAGTTCTATAGATGATTTAAGATGAGAGTGGCCTTTTCACCTCCACTAAACTTTCTTGAAAATGAAGTTGACACAGAAGGAAGTGGAGCGAAATAGAGAATGACAGAATTTCAGTGGTGTCCCTTGACTCCTGAATCTCACAGTGCCTGAAGTTGTATTTACTCCTAGGTTTCCCACTTTAAAAAAAATTTGTTAACATATACATAACAAATAAAGTAACCACTTTTAAGTGTATGGTCCAGTGGCATTGTGTCTCTACACTGTTGTGCAACTGTCATCACCATCCATCTCCAGAACTTTTTATCTTCCCAAACTTAAACTATTAAAACAGTTACTCCTGTTTCTCTTTCCCCTAGCCCCTGATTATCGCCATTCTATTTTCTGTCTCTACAAATTGACAGCTCAAGGTACCTTGTGTCAGTAGAATCATGCAATATTTTTCATTTGTGTGTAGCTTATTTGACATCGAAAAATGTCTTCAGGCTGATAAGAGCTGGTTCATGAATAGATAAACAAAATTAATAAACCACCCTTTTAGCTAGACTTATCAGTAAAAAAGAGGACTTAAATAAAACCAGAAATGAAAGAGGAGCTATTACAATTGATACTACAGAAATACTGTATGAACAGTTATATATCAACAAATTAGACAACCTAGAAGATATGGATAAATTTCAAGAAACATACAACCTACCAAGACTGAATCAGGAAAAAATAGAAAGGTAATCTATAGATTCAGTGCAATCCTTATCAAAATTTCCAGTGGCATTTTCCGAGAAATATTACAAACAACCCTAAAATTTGTATGAAATGCAGAAGACTCCAAACAGCCAAAGAAACCTTGAGAAAGAGCAAGAAAGATGGAGACATCAAGCTTTTTGATTTCACACTCTATTATGAAGATATAGTAATCTTTAAAATAGTATAATTCTGGCAATGAAACAGAATAGAGCCCAGAAATAAACCCATGCATATATGATCAATTCGTGTGTGACAGAGAGTCAAGAATATACAATGGGGAAAGGACAGTTTCTTCAGTAAATGGTGTAAGGAAAATTGGACAGCCACATTTGAAAGGATGAAACACAATCACAATCTTATACTAAACAAACAAAAAAATCAACTCAAAATACATCAAGGGCTTGAACATAAGACCTGAAACCATAAAACTCCTTAAAGAAAACTTAAGTGGTAAGTTCCTTGACATAGGTCTTTGCGATGATTTTTAAAATATGACACCAAAAGTAAAACCAACAAAAACAAATAAATGAGATGACATCAAACTAAAAAGCTTCTGCACAGCAAGGAAACCATCAACAAAATGAAAAATCAGCCTCCCGAGTGGGAGGAAATATTTGCAAATCATGTATCTGATAAGGGGTTATAATATCCAAGATATAATAAAGAACTCATATAACTTAGTAGAAAAAAATTCTGATTATAAAATGGACATAGGATCTGAATAGACATTTTTCCAAAGAAGATATGCAGATGAGCAACAGGTACATGAAAAGGTGCTTAACATCATTAATCATCAGGGAAATGCAAATCAAAACCACAGTGGGATATCACATCAGACCTGTTAGAACAGCCATTGTCAAAAAGGTAAGAAATAACAAGTGTTGGTTAGGGTGTGGAGACAAAGGAGCCCTTGTGCATTGTTGGTGGGAATGTAAATTGGTGTAGCCACTTTGGAAAATAGTACAGAGACCCCTCAAAAAATTAAAAATATAACTACCATATGACCCAGAAATTCCGCTTCCAGGTATTTATCTGAAAACAGAAACACTAACTTGAAAAAATATAATATGTGTACCCCATGTTCATTGCAGCACTATTTACAATAGCCAAGATATGGAAACAACCTAAGTTGTCTGTCAATGGATGAATAGTTAAAGAGGTTGTGAGATATATATATATATATATATATTCTATATAATATATATATATTCTATATATTCTATAAATTCAGCCTTAAAAAAAGAGGGAAATCTTGCCACTTGTGACAACATGGATGAACCTCGAGGGCATTTTGCTAAGATAAATGAATCAAACAGAGAAATGCAAGTACTATATGATTTCTCCTATATGTGAATCCAAACAATAGCAACAAAAAGCCCAAGCTCTCTTAGATACAGTAAACAGACTGGTGTTTGCCAGAGGCAGGAGGTAGCGGTATTGTGGGGGCATGGGTGTGGGAGAAATGCATGAAGGGGATAAAAGGTTAAAAAAAAAGTGGAGAAGGCAATGGCACCCCACTCCAGTACTCTTGCCTGGAAAATCCCAAGGACAGAGGAGCCCAATAGGCTGCAGTCCATGGGGTCGCTAAGAGTCGGACCCGACTGAGCGACTTCACTTTCATTTTTCACTTTCATGCATTGGAGAAGGAAATGGCAACCTACTCCAGTATTCTTGCTTGGAGAATCCCAGGGACGGGGGAGCATGGTGGGCTGCCGTCTATGGGGTCACACAGAGTCGGACACGACTGACGTGACTTAAAAAAAAAAAAAAAAAAATGGTCCACATCAAAAAAAAAAAAAAATGGTCCACATCGGAAAAAATCTTAAAAAAAGAGTGTCCCCAAAATATGATGCGTTAAGAGGAAGTCCTCGAACCTTCTATTATTGTCCTCAGTTATTAAATATTTGATCATAAAAAAAAAAAAAAAAAAGAGGAAGTCCTCAATCAAGGTGGCTGGAATGGATGGATAAGTGTGGTGCCCACTAGATTAGAGAGGGGGTTGGGTATCTAAGTGGCCTGAGTTTAAGGTGAGCATGGTGAGCACAGTGGGTGCAGCTTTCAGATCTGACTGGGCCCTCCCAGTTGGTCTCAGGTCTTACGCCTCTCTGAGGTTAAGGGCAGGCATCACTGAGGAATGCTAAAGTGAGACCATTTGAGGGCCAACATAAAAAAAAAAAAAAAAAAAAGGTTTATATATGTTGTAACATGCCTATACTTCTCATTTTAAAGAGTAAAAAATTTTCCTTTTTGGCTTGAACTACTATATTTTTGTCACTTATGACCAAAAGAATCCTGGCTAATATAGATTTAGAGAGAGAAAAAAAAAAGATAAAAGGTAGAAGAGAGTTCCTCTAGCTTTCCTGTTCTCAGTTCCAGCCCCTTCCTGGGCTTGACTGCACGAAGTCTTTGAGGGCTCTACAGACAGAAACAGCGCTTGCGCTCTCCCTCTCTCTATTTCGCAATCTCTCTTTCTCTCTCACTTCTTTAACAAATTCATTTCTTCTAAAATGAACGAGTTGTGACCAACACACAGTTCCTCATTTCCTCTAACATGGAGTAAAGGACTTCCATCTTCAGGGCCTCTCCCCTCCAGGTGAATCCTATTCTTAATCCTCACTGAACTCTCGCCATTTACCGAACAATCCAGCTTTCTCCTGCTGCTCTGGTTCATGCTATCCTCTGCCTAGAAAGTCCTTCTTTTCCTAAGCAGAGAACTCCTACATAGCCTTCAAAGCCCTCCTCAAGTGTTACCTCCTTCCTGTAGGCTTCTCTTTTTTTCCATTCTCCCAAGCCGTGGACACTTTGTATTGCAACTGTTTACAGATTTCTTATTCCTTAGACTAAGAGCTCTAAGAGTGCATGGGTTGTCTTTGCTTCTTTATAATCTAGGGTCTAGCACAGTTGTTGAAGGTGACTTTTGTTGAATAAATGAACTTAATTGCTTCATAAGCCTCAGTTCTTGATATCCAAATAATTAATGCACTGCAGGCTTTAAAACTTATTTATCATCTAATTAGGTTAAATATGTTCCCTGAAAGCTTTTTAAAATTATTATTTTCACTATTAGTAAAAATTCAGAGTGAATCCTCAACCCACTACAGACAGATGTAGCAAACATTTCCAAGAGTGGAAACCCAGAGTAATGATTCTCAACCATATTTGGTCAGATGTGGAATGGCATTTTCCATGGCTAAACTTGTCCTTTGCAGTATGTACTCTTTTCAAGGATATGCAATGCAGTTTACTTGCTAATTATGTTGGATTTTTCTTTAATCTTTATACTTCTGGGTGAACTCAAGAAATAAAGGGTCAGGACATCTTGTAAAAATTCACCTTCTTTGATGTCTGGCATTGTCTCTTCCTTTTCCCGGTTCCCTGCATCTACCTCCCACTCATGTATTTGAAAGACATTTGAGCTGAACAATCCAGCTAAATGATGCATTTTGTTAATACGGTACCTTTTCCATAGATGGCTTTAAACTTAGATATTTTTATTATTGTGGAACATATAAAACCTTCTCACGGTCCCCTCTGGTCTGCCATAACTTCTGAAAAAATAGAGGCTCTTTTGTTATTTGAAAAGTGCCATGTCTTTGATTTTTTTCACCCAGTAGTCTTAAAGTTCATAAGTATAGACTGTTTTCTACAGATTTCTTTGTGTATCTAACTCTTTTTCTGCAAAAGTAGCTTTTTTGATTTAGGTAGTATAGCCTGCTCATTTTGGACAATTTGGAAAATTCAGAAAAGGATGAGAAGAAAAGAGTCCTTGTTAATAATTCCCCCATCCTATAATCAGAGACTGATTTTGTTTAGATATTAGCATATTTGCTATTGCTAAGATATTGGCATATTTCTTTTCATTGTATTTTTTCAAACAGCTTTGACAAAGTAAGCTGCACATATTTAAAGTGCACAATTTGAGGGGTTTTGGCATATTTGTACACTCATGAAATCCTCACTTCAATTAAGAAAATGAACACCACCCAAAGTTCCCTGGTGCTCTCTTGGTCATCCCTCCTCCGAGTCCTCCCCACCCCCATCCCCAGGTAACCATTTATTTGCTTTCTTTCACTAGAGATTAGTTTGCATTTTCTAGAAATTTATGTAAGTGGAATCCTACAGTATGTACTTTTGTTTTGGTCTGACTTCTTTGTCTCAGCATAATTACCCTGAGTTTAATCCTTGTTGTATGTTCATTTCTTTTTGTTGATGAATAGTATTCTATAGTATGAATGTACCACACTTGTGGTCCAACATTTGGGCTTTCCAGCTATTACAAATAAAGCTGCTGTGAATATTCAGGCATGAGCCTTTGTGTAAAAATGCTTTCATTTCTCTTGGATAATTACCTAAGAATCGAGCAGCTGTGTCATATGGTAGGTGTATTTTTGCCTTTTCTTCAGGAAACTGGCAAAGTATTTTTCCAAGCAGCTGTACCTTTTCCCATTCCCATCAGCAGTATATGAGAACTCCAATCCATCCTCCACATCATTGTCAAGACCTGATATAGTGTATCTCATTCATTTTAGCCATTCTAGTGGGTGTTCAATGGGTATCTCATTGTGGTTTTAATTATCTTTTTCATAATGACTAATGATATTGGACATCTTTTCTTATTCTTATTGCCACTCATATATCTTCTTGGTGAAGTATCTATTCAAATCTCACACATTTTAAAATTGTCTTGTGTGTCTTATTATTAACTTGTAAGTGTATTTTATATATTCTAGATCCAAGTCCTTTGTTGGATAGGTTTGTCCAGTATTTTCTCCCAGTCTGTGGCTTGTCTTTTCATTTTTGTAACAGTGTGTTTCCATTGTGCTCTAGGCCACCTCCATGCCCAGAGTCCCCACATTGCATCCCCACCATTTGTGTATCTCCCATCAAAATGTAAGCAGCTCAAGAAAAGGTGCTTTTGCTTTATCCATGTTTATTTCTTGACATCCAGTATAGAGCGTGGCCCAGAGTAGAACCAAGAGTTGTTTGAAGAACTGGACGTGAGACCAGGAAAGGCATGACTATTTTTGTAAAGAATTATAGCAGTTTAGGGCAGAAATGGCTCTTGGAAATCATCCAGGTCAGCATTTCTCTCTCCAGATCCAGAGCCAGTGACTAGAAGAACTTTACGCCCTTGTCTGTGGAATGAGGGGAAGACAAAGGGGAAAGGGAAAGGGCTGGGGTTAATGTCAGGACTTAGTCTTTAGTCTCAGCGTGAATCATCAGTGAGCCCTAGATCAAGAAGTAGCAGGTAGGAGGAAAGGTAATTAAGGACGGTATCTGAGCATGAGGCTAAGATCATGTTCATGTCTTTCTACAGATTACTTGTTAAAAGGAAAAATAAATACTATAGAGCAGATGCATAAAAACATAAATGTATCAATACTTACTGCCACTGAACTATACGTTTTAAAAATGTCTAAAATGATAAATTTTGTGTTTACCACAATTTAAAAAATAGACAAAAGGAAAACTATACAATAGAAAAAGTAGGCAATAGATATTTTAATGAAGTGACCAAATTTACATCAGCAATAAGGACAAATGGACTTCTTGTGGCTCTGTATATGAAGCCTGAAAAGGGCCCACTGACATTTGTATAGTGTTCCAACCTCAATCCAACTCTGAGGGGTCATCATACAGACCCACATAAAGGGTCATACTGTGCAATAACTAGCTTGTATTTATTCATCAGGAAAATATCAGTGTCATAAAAGATAAACACAGACCGAAGGACTGTTCCAGATTAAAAGATGACTGAAGAGCTGTGACAACTAAATGTAACACATGATCTGGGACTAGATCTTGCACCAGGAAAAAGAAGTTTCTTCTTTTAAAAAACAATATTTGGCTGCATTGGGTCTTATTCAGTACACGCGGGCTCTTTTCTGCGTTAGGCGGCGTCTTTCTTTGTGGTGCATGAACTCTAGTTGTGGCACGAGGGCTCCAGAGTGCGCAGGCTCAGATGTGTCACGTGGGCTCAGCTGCTCGACAGCTTGTGGGATCTGAGTTCCCCCACTGGGGATCAAACCTGTGTCTCCTGCATTGCCAGGCAGAGTCTTAATCTCTGGACCACCATAGCAGTTCCTCTTCTTTTTTTAAAAGTAAAACACCTTATTGAAACAACTTGGAATATAAACTGTAGATTACTAGAAGGATTAGACCGTTGTTAAATTTCCTGAATTTGATAACAAATTCTGTCCTGTAGTTATGGAGGAGACTATCCTTGTTTTTAGGAAACACACACTGAAATATTTAGGGAAAAGTGGCATGATATATGCAACGTACTCTCAGGTAATTCAGAAGTAATAAATGTTAATGCTAAAGCACATGTGACAAAATGTTAAGAATGGACGGCTCTGTACAATAGTTATGCAGGTGTCTTATGTACTGTTTTTGCAAACTTTTCTGTAAGTCGAAAAGCACTTCACAACAAGTTTTTTAATTGCTTTGGGGTTGATTCACTAAATGTTACATCCATACAAGGGCATACTTAGCAGTCATTAAAAATACATTTATTGGCATAGAAACAAGTTCATAATATATAATTGACTGAAGCAAGCAAATTGCAGTGTGATCTGTTTTATTCAGAACAAAACAAAAACCTCCTTTTCTGAAAAAGAGTCTGAAAAGATGTGTACCAAAATGTTAATTCTGGGGATCTCTGAGTTATGGAATAAAGGGTAATTTTTTTAAAAATGTGAACTTCCCTGGTGGCACAGTGGATAAGAATCCAGCTGCCTACTCAGGGTATGTGGGGTCCCTGGGCTGGGAAAATTCCACATGCTGTGGAGCAGTTGGGTCCATGGGCCACAACTACCAAGCCCGTGTGCCGCAGCTGCCTAGAGCCTGTGCTCCGCGACGGGAGAGGCCACCGCAACGAGAGGCCCGCGCGCTGCACCAGAGTGGCCCTGGCTCCCTGCAGCTGGAGAAAGCCTGCACAGGGCAACAAAGGCCCAGCGCAGCCAAAATTAAATAAAATTATTAAAACTAGTAGTTGCTTATATTTTCTACTTTTCTACAATGTGTATGCATTAATTATGTAATAAAAATTATTTAAAAATCATGAGGAAACGTGACAAAAAAGCCTTAAAGCCACCCAAGTGCATGGACTGATGGGGAATCCTCTGAGCTGGGCACCTGCGTTCTTCACTAGCCTCTTTCTGTGGCCAAGGCTCAAAGTTCTTTCAACTTCCTACATCACACTCTGTGGAATTAAAAAAAGAAAAACTTATCTTCCATTCTAACTCTTCTCCAACTTTGGCTTTCTGTAGATGGAAAGCCCTCAGAGAGTTATTGCTGGTGTATTTGTTATTCTAAACGGTTCTGCATGTGTTAAAGTGCTTTCTACTCTACTGGTCAGTTTAAAATGGGTTTTTAAAATAGGTTTTTAACTGCTGTTCTTCACAGGCCCCTGGACTTTCCCATAAGGTAAGAGTGTTAAATGCTCAGTCTCTTCTGACTCTTGGCAGTCCCATGGACTGTAGCCTACCAGGCTCGTCTCTCCATAGAATTCTTCAGGCAAGAATATTGGAGTGGGTAGAATTCCCTTCTGACCCAGGGATCAAACCTGGGTCTCCTGCATTGCAGGTCTGAGCCACCAGAGAGGGAAGCCCATAACTAATTGGAAGAAGTTGGATTTTAGGGACCTCATGGAATGCATAAACACCTTTCTTAACTTCTGTTCTTTTTTCTCAGCGGGCCCAGGAACTATCACCATATCCCTGGCCTGCCTAATTTTGAGGACCTGGAAGATCTAATAGTCAGTTTTCAAAGATGCTGTCTTTGAACTCTCTCCCTCAGAGGGCAACTCCAACAAAGACAGAAAGCGCAGCAGTAGTAGTATCATTAGTGTGTGGAGTCCAAGTTGACCCTAATCTACTTTCTCTTGGCCTTCGCCCACAGTTGGCTCTGCGTCTGGATGTCCGAAATTATCTGATCATCATCTATCACATTTACCCTTTGAGACCGTGTTTTCCTGTGAATTGAGCATCATGTCACAGTCTTCTTATTTTTATTCAAAATGTTTTAATGAATTTGTTTCACATCCTTCATTTCTGAGTCTTGAATTCTTCATCAGATCCTTTAATATTGCTTCTGAGCACGGACTTTTGCTTGTTATAGATTGTGCCTCTTGAGATATGTTGGACTTTCTTGTCATCTTGACACTGATTTACCAGAATGAATTTCTTGGGAGAACACAGTTGCGAAAATTGTTCTGCTCTAACAGCAGATGATTTTCATTAGTTTTGCTGAGTTTGGGGACCCAGTGCATGCACTTTGAAAACTGTGATGATGTGCAGGCAGCTGGGTCTGGGCATTTTCCTAATGTGAGCTACTGCCAACTCATTATATCAGCTTTTTATATTCAGAGATAGGCAACCCAGTTTATTTATATATATTTTGGTTTTTAAAAAAATATTGCCAAATGAAAGTAAACATAATGTGAGGTAGGCTTGTTTATTTATTCAATCTCACATCCTACTTGACTTTAAAAGTCTAAGAAATCCTTCTTGTTACTTATATCATTTGTCCTTTTTAAAAACCATTTGTCCTTTAAAATAAAGCCAAACTGTGCTTAAAAGCAACGTGAAACTAACCAAAGGAAAACTCACTATTCTTCAGGTCATGGTTATTCAAACTGTGAGGCTGTCAGAAAATATTTCTTCCTATTTTTATCTTAACTGCCTCCCTCTCCCTTTCAGGAGCAAAATAGCTGAAACGTTTGCAGATACATTCATTTGTCTAGGTAGTCATTTCCCCTTGGGTTTGGAATAATATTCCTCCTTAACTACTTGAAAAACCTGGAAAACCTAGATCTAAAACTATGCTCAGAGAGTGAGACAAGACCACAGGTATTGCCATGCCCAGTGACAGTTAACTGAGGCAGAAATCAACCTGGGGAGAGTGGCATTACAGTGAGGAACGCGAGGTTTCATCATAGTCTCAAAGGTTATCGGGATGGTGGAGACCCCTGTTTCTGCTGTAGATGCTCTTAGTGTGAGCAGTAACCTTTGTGAGAGGTGGAAGCCAGCCAGCCAGGGAGGCCCAGGCATGGGTCCTTTGAGCCGCATGTTGAATATCTGTGGAGCCACAAGCCCAGTCCTGTCCCCAGTCCCAGCTCTCCTAACTGGTACCTCGACCTCCGCTTTTGCCTTCCCCATCCATCCCCTAAAGGGTCACTTGTGAAATGCTAACTCTCCCTCCTCTTTAAAACTCAGCAGTGGCTTCCCATTGTGTTAGGTTAAAATCCGATCGGTGAAGGATCAGGCCCAGCCTTTCTCTCGTACCTCACCCACTTCCATCCTCCCCTCCTGTCCCGTGGTCTAGCCACGGGGCCTCACTGGCCTTCCTTCAGTCCCTCAGGAGCTCTGCACTCCCACCTGCCTCCACCTGCTTCAGGCTCCCTTGTTACAGCATCTTATACAGCCGTGTCCATCTCCCGCAGAGCACTTCCAGCTTGTGTTCTTTATGGCCTTTCTTTAAGTGTAAGCTCTGCCAGGGAAGAGGACCCAGTGCTGCTGTATCACCAGCACCAAACCCAGTGATGTGGTTAGGTCAGTAAGACCTCAGATGAAGTCAAGGTTGGTTTACCATTTTCTGCTGAGAAGGATTAGCTCCACAAATTGGTATGATTGTGTCATTGCCACAGAGGGACTGAACAACTTCCATTTACCTCTTGAGTAAATTCTTGTCTGTTACGACATTGCAGCAATCATTAAATTCTGTAAGTTTTCTATGCAAAGTACACTGGCTCAAACTTACTTGGTTCAGTTGCTGAACCTGTCCTACCTCCCCTTCAAAGCATTTCTCGGCCTTTTCTCAAAGTTCCTAAAGTGCAACAGTTGCCATGTCTCATCCATCCTGTCCTTTCCCTCTTGCTCTGCTTGCCTGATTTCTCCCCTCCACTGCTCTTAAAACCACTTGAAGAAACAATACACTGGCCCTTTTGATAGTTCTCCTGTGAGAACACCATGTCCACACCTTGGTTGGCTGCCAGGGTTTTGATACAAGCGGTCTTCCCTAAATAAAGGAAACATTTGGCCCAAAGACAGATGTAAATGTCCACCCCTAGAGACCAAAATTGTTGAAAAATTTTAAAAACAAACAAAAATAACAACAAAAATCTTTTAAGTTGCAGTAATCAGCCAAGACATATAAGATATGCGTTGCCTTATTTAATTTCACAAAAACCCTGTCATGTCTGTGTTACTGTCTTCATTTTAGAAATGAGAAAAATTTGAGCCTCTGGGATGGTTGAGTGACTCTTTGAAGTCACACAGCAGCAGAGCTGTAATTCAAACCCAGGTCTAATGACTTGAGCTCTTAACCAGTATTTTACACTGCAGGCCAAGGTCAATAGAAATGGATGGCACAGGGACTTGCCTACAATTAATTTCAATTAGCCCCTGTAGACCAAAATCATTCTGTGAAGGCAATATCCAAAGAGGCTTGACGGAAGATAAATTATTTATGTAAAGACATTCAGAGTATATTCCTAAGTGTGAGCTTCATCATCTTAATCTTTTAGCTCTATACATGTTCACATTTAAGGTATTTTCTCCCCAGGTCTATATTTCTAAATACGTATTTCTCCTTGTAACCACATAACCTCCTGGCACCGCCCAAGCTGGGGCCCCTCTGTGCAGATTCCCTTGGCCGGAGTCTCTCTTCGGCAGCTCACGTGATGCTCCCTCAGGACTCAGCACAGTCATGGGGTCACGCTGCCCAGCTTGTGCTTATTCTTAGTTTCAGGGAGTGTGGGGATGGACTTCCTGCCAGAATCCTGCCTTGACATGCCAGGTAACTGACCACAAGCCATGGCCGATCCTATGTTATTTATAGCAAGTGACAAAAATAGCCTCACCTCTCTGAAAGGTGTTACTTGTGCCATATGCCCACTGGCCTCCTACCATCTGACAGGCGCTTCTCTCCAGACCTCAGGAGGCGACAAGACTGTGTGCTCACCCAGACCCAGAGGCACCGTGTCCCCCAAGTGTGCACAGCTCCTGCTCCAGAGGCAACCAGGGGAGGCGAGGCACCAAGGCGGAGCCTCAGCGCTAGGGTCAAGGCAGAACATAGCTGTGGACTCAAGGAAGGAGACAGGAGCTTGGGAAGGAGGAGTAAGAGACGACCAAGCCCAGCCGGTGGAGTTGGGTGCAGTGTCAGGGTGAGATCGTGAACACAGTTGATCTGATTCCGAGCCACAAATGCCCCAGAGATGCACTAGTCTCCAAGCCTGGGATGGGGCTGTGTCTGGGGCTGAGGAGGTTAATGGAAAGGGCTGAAGTGACCGCCAAGTGTAGATAGACCCTGTTCCTTTCTAGCTGTGTGCAGATGAGCAACTTACTTCATCTCTCTGGGCAGTTTCCTTATCTGAGAGGGTAGCCCTTGAGGAACAACCCCCATGCTAAGTGTGCATCAGAGTCACCTGGGACTTTGTTAAGAGTCAGGATGCCATGTATATTGATTCAGGAGATGTGAGAGGACTCCGGAGATCTGGATGTTGTGAAGGTTCCCCAGGAGATTCCAAGTCCCACACTAGAGTTGGGGAACCCCTATATTAAGTAAGTCACAAGGGGTCTTCCAAGTCAAACAGCCCTTTATGCTAAAGTTTACTTTATAAAGCAGGTGTAAGAAAGCATAGAAGATGGACATTCACCTTAATTATTAGGCAGCGTCACAATCACTTTATCAGTCATTTGTTGTATCCCAAGAAATATCCATTGAGAGCTTATTCAAAGACAGTTTTTTGTGTGTGTCAGGTTGAATCTGGGCTTGATTTCACTACCCTCCCCGACATTCTCTTTTAGGCCCTTCCTCTCGCCTGATTTAGTCTTTCCCACAGGTCACAAACCAGGAACCAGAAAGACAAATCCAGACAGTACACACATGAATTTTACTTAGTCTGCCCAGTGTTAAAAAAACAAATTTCAACTGAGTAAATTTGAAGATCCAATTGGTTTTATTCACCCCATCTAGTTAAATAGAAAGAGGCTCTGAGGAGTTGTATAAAATGGAAGATGTTTATAGGTAAAAGGAGGATGGGTCAAGAAGGTATCAGCCAAAGAGAAGAAAGGATTATTTCAGACCATGGTGTCTTCTTTTGGGGGCAGGGAGCAGCAGGGGTCTTTATCATGCAGATAACCTCACTCCCGTAGGTAGGACTTTTCAGATTGACTGTTTCAAAGGTCACATTCCTAGGAGGGATTGAAATTGCAGTGATGTGTTCGTGTGCTGTCTGAAGGAGCCATGACTCCATTTGAGGCTGAGTATTTCTTTTTAACATCAGTATCTTTTTTAGAGTCTGAATTTGCGTGAGGTCAGACTGGGCCTTTGCTTTCCAGCTCACCACAGGCCCACCACGATGCGTGTGTTATGCCAGTGGCTTCCACTCTTCACCCTCCCTGCCTAGACCCTGATGTTAGATCTGAGCTCAACTCCTGTCTGCAGCCCAAACCTCTTTCTGAGCATCAGACCCGTAGATCCAGATGCCTCCTGGATTGATAATCCATGGAAGGCCTCGCATGCCGTGCAGGACTAAATAAACTGTAGCTAGGGCTTCCTTGGTGGCTCAGATGGTAAAGAATCTCCCTGCAATGTGGGAGACCTAGGTTCGATCCCTGGGTTGGGAAGATCCCCTGGAGAAGGGAATGGCTACCCACTCCAATACTCTTGCCTGGAAAATCCCAAGGACAGAGGAACCTGGCAGGCTACAGTCTATGGGGTCGCAAAGAGTCGGACACGACTGAGTGACTTCCACTCACTCACTCAGAGGTATTGTTATCCCTACTGTGCATATCATCTTAGGGTCTCACAGGCACCTCAGCTCAACCTGTTCAAAGCATTAAGTCACCTAGACTGGGAGCAACTCTGGGCTCTTCTGTCTCCTTCATTTCAATTTATCATCACACCTTATGCAAAATCTCTCTTGATTCCATCTAGTTTTCTCCATCTCTGCTCTCATCATCCTAGTCGCAGGCACCATCATTTTTTGCTAGAACTATGTAGTTACCTAATTATTCTTCTGCATACATCACTGTTTCTGTCTAATTCATTGTTTGATTCAAAACCACAGTTTTACTAAATAAATCTGATATTGCCTCTCCCTGCCTGCCTCTTGAGAGGAGTCCTTTGGACAGCAAAGAGATCAAATCAATCAATCCTATAGGAGATCAACCCTGAATGTTCATTGGAAGGACTGATGAAGCTGGAGCTCCAATCCTTTGGCTGCCTGATTCGAAGAGCTGACTCATTGGAAAAGACCCTGATGCTGGGAAAGATTGAAGGCAGGAGGAGAAGGGGATGGATGATAGAGGATGAGATGGTTGAATGGCATCACTAACTCAATGGACATGAGTTTGAGCAAACTCAGGGAGATAGTTGAGGACAGGGAAGCCTGGCTTGTTGCAATTTATGGGGTCACAAAGAGTCAGACTTGACTGAGTGAATGAACATCTCCCTGTCTTTAGTGGCTTCCCAATGCCCCAGGATAAAATCCAAAATCCTCACCAAGACCCTCCCCAGTCTGCCTCCTGCCTGCTCCCCCGCTGCTGCTGGCAGTCTGCGTGGCGGCCCTCCGGGACCTGTGCTGTCTCTGGGACGTGCCCTCAGGTCCCTGGCCTCTAGACTACCACAAAGGCCATTCCTCTTTCTGGAAAGCTGTCTCCCCAACTGTTCACTTGAAAAGTTTGTACAGTTTCTCCTTAGCTTATTAGCTTAGCTGTCACTTTCTCAGAGGGTCTTTCCTGATACCAAAAAGGAGCCAGACCCCCTGCTACGAGCTCCCAGAGTCCCTGTGCTTCCCCTGCCTAGGGCTCATCACCCTGAGTTCTGAGTGTGCCCCCTTCTAGACCATGGCCATGTGAAGGCATGGACTGTCACCTACTGACTGTTCATGGCTCTCTCTTCCGTGCTTGTGTTATAGCCACGCTTTCCGGGAAACAGACTCACTCAGAAGGACAATGCAGATAGTGGAGTGCAGTTTATTACGCCGGCGGGCCCAAGGCAGAGTCTCCTCTTAGCCAAGGACCCCGTCCAGCATTTGTGAAAATCTTTTATACCCCATGCGTACGTGTCCAAACCCACCACCTACCCCATGTGTACGTGTCCAAACAGTCAATAGTCAATAAGCCCGCAGTTACATTCCAACCAGTTAATAATTGATAAGCCTGTGATTACATCCTGATAGATACGAAAAAAAGTTTATGACCTGTCCGGAGACAGGGGTGATTACGGTATGCTTCCTCTTAGGCTATGAGTAGCCTGGATGTGATCTTCAAGATTCCCCTGTCTGGAGGGGGTCTTATCCTTCCATTGTCATCCCCACAGGCACTAAGCAGAGGGTTCAGAGTCCGCTGGAGAGGCAGCCGAGCACAGCCAGCACGGACAGGCCTGAGATGGAGTCCAGGCCCTATGAATTCCTTCTTCACTTGGAACACAGACGTGCACAGTAAATGTTTGCTGAGGAAAGGAAGAAAGGGAGAGAAGAAGAAGAAAGTGGAAGGGGAACCAGAAAGGAACAACAGGCTCCTTCTGGCCAAATAGAGGACAGGAGTGGACACATCCTGCCCCACCACTGCCCTGAAGTCGAGAACTCCTGAGGGCGGGAATCCTCTCTTACTCAGTGTTGTAGCCTCAGCGTCTAACAAAGAGCAGGTGAACTGTGGAGGCTGTGAAATGAATGAATTTACTATGAGTCCCTGACCTAGACTGTAACCAATGGTATAACCAGCCAGAGAACCACTGGTTTTATAATAAGCCTCAAGCAGCAGTTTGACTTTTTAGAGTATGTTCATGTGTATAAACTCTGATAAAGACTAAAACCTAAAAAAGATGGAAATGTGGAAAAATTCTTACTGAGTACCCTATGGTTGTGCGTGCTCAGTCGTGTCCAACACTTTGCAGCCCCATAAACTGCAGCCCGCCAGGCTCCTCTGTCCATGGAATTTTTCAGGAAAGAATACTGGAATGGGTTGCCGTGCCCTCTTCCAAGGGATCTTCCGGACCCAGAGATCAAAGCCATGTCTCCTGTGTCTCCTGCATTGGCAGGTGGATTCTTTACCAGTGAACCAGCTGGGAAGCCCAAATACCCTATGGTCACCACCAGTCAAATCAAATTGGTTATGAACTTACAAACAGGAAGTCTGTTATCCAAATGTAATGAAGCCATCACTCAGTTCTTAAAGAAAATATCATTCTTAAAGTCAAAGGAACACGTAAAGAAAATGCAATTCATTCATGGGACTAAAATGTAGATTTTGGCTTCACCTACTTTATCTACTAAGCCAGAATGAAGGATAAACATGGCTTTGGCTCTCCAGAGCCTGAATTTTGGGCCTGGACCACCACTTAACTGTGCAAACGCATGCCTTTGGGAAATTGATCCAGCCTCCCTGCTCTTCTTTCTTTCCTATACAATGGGGGAAATGAGACCTACCTGCAGGGTGGTTTTGAAGATGGATAACAAAATGTAAAACACCCAGCCGGCCCTGGTGACCAGGTGCTCATCGATTTCATTGTTTGAAAGTACTCCTGCATTTTAATTATTTAAAGGTATGGTGGCCTGGCTCAGAGTTGCAGGGAGCTCAGGAAATGCTGTACTCCCAGTGGGAGGAGGCACTATTTCTTTACTGTCAGTGCCTTAAAAGAATGAGGAAAAGGTGGCAGGGAACTAGGAAAGCAATTGCAGGAAAGAAGCCTGGGAAATAAAAATGGGAGAATTTCGTTCTCACTGGATCTCAGTCACACTGAAAATCAGGGTTTTCTTCTCCTCTTCCCTTTTCCTTCTCCTTTATTCAGGAGGGAGGCCCCTCAGGCAGTGCAGCCGGGGGCAGGATCCTAGTGGGCAGAAGAAGGAGCCTTGCTTCTCCTGCCTGCTTGTCTCTCCATTGTTTCTTTGGAGAAATTAAATTCATATTCAGACATTTAAACAAAATAGGACTTTTTTTTATTTCAAAGGCAAATCATGTTTGTTTTGGAAAATATATGCAAGCCAAAAAAAGAAAAAAAATCATACAAAATTCCACTGCTAGATCACCATGAAACTACTTGGGAGTCTATCCTTTCAGAGTTCTTTCTAGGCAATAAGGACATAAGCCAGTATGTTCTTATAAAAACAAATGGGATCGAATGCTACATACTGTTCTGTAATATGATCTTTTTCACTGACAACTTCCCATGTCAGTAAATGAATGTATCTAATGTCGTGATGGGTGACATCAGTGGATGCTCAGGTGGCTGGCCCCTGGCACCCACGGTGCCCGCCCTGGAAGGAGACTCATAGCTTGTTTCTGTGAAACATGTGAGCCGAAGTGAGCAGCTTTGTAGGCAAACCTTTAGGCAATCCACAATTGTTTTCTTACAGCAAATTCTCACATTCAGTCTTAATTTTCTCAAAAAAAAAAAAAAAAAGACAATATGATTAATCTGTTTCAATCATAAGTAGACTTCTTTGGAGGAGAAGGAAGAGGCTAAGCATGATGCTTTTTGTTTCTGATTTTGTTCAGCCTCTACATTTTTCTCAGCAGTGCTCAGTCGCTCAGTTGTGTCTGGTTGTTCGTGACTCTATGGACTGTCATCCTCCAGGCTCCTACATCCATGGGATTTTGGTAGCTCAGATGGTAAAGCGTCTGCCTACAATGTGGGAGACCCGGGTTCGATCCCTGGGTCGGGAAGATCCCCTAAAGAAGGAAATGGCAACCCACTCCAGTATTCTTGCCTGGAAAATCCCATGGACTGAGAGGATCCTGGTAGGCTACAGTCCAAGGGGTCGCAGAGTCGGACACGACTGAGCGACTTCACTTTCACTTTTCACTGGAGTGGGCTGCCATTTCCTTCTCCAGGGGATCTTCCCAACCCAGATATCGAATCCCTGTGTCTCCTGTATTGTCAGGCAGATTCTTTACCCAGTGAGCCTATCTCAAACATAGTCTTATTTCTAGTCAGCAAACTTAAGAAGAAAGACACAGTCACTGTCCTTAAAGAGATTACAAGTTCATAACATATGTAAGAGACACAGTAATTCTCTCATTTGCACAAAAATACCTGATTTTTTACAAGGAGACTTGAAGACAAGATGGACACAATATTAATAACAATAGCCAGTGTTTAATGAGAACTATCTGTGAACTGTTAGTGTCTTACATGTTATACTGTATTAGATGACACTTCTGATTTAATTCTCAGTCAGCCTATGAAGTAGGTACCAGTGTTGTGAACATTACATTATTGTGGGAACTGAGGTACAGAGAAGTTCAGTAACTTGCCTAAGGTAACCCAGCTAGTGAGGGGCGGAGTTGGGATTTGATTCTAGGCCCACTGAAGCTGGGTCCCGCTGGGCTGAAACACCGGGATTGGGCTGGGAGACCGCATCGTGGAGACCCACAGTAAGCACTGTAATGTACTTTCCCAGGTACTGCGGCCTGAAAACGGGCTTGCTGACGTCCCCCATGGTGGGCTTCATGGCGACCAATCAGTGCACCTTCCACACACCGGTCAGCTTTCCTCAGATCCCAGTGGCTGCGTTGGCCGTGGAGAAAGTGGGTCGCTCCAGCGTGCACTACCGCCTTGCTCTGTTCCCGCCTAAGCCCACCAGGGAGACGCCTTCCGTCGACCACTGGGACCTCAGCGATGGCTTCTTCTTCGGCCACCCCAAGCTGGCTCACTTTGCCGCCTTGGCCTGTACCACAGGGTCTTCAGTCCATGTCTTTGTCAATCCAGCCACCAGCAAGCCGGTGGGCCTTCCCGAAGACTTCCGGAGGGGCCTCCTGCGGCTGATGAGCCCGGCTCCAGGGTGAACATCTGTATGGGAGTCACGCCTGCCAGAAAATAAAGGGTAGATGATCCTCTTAACAGTTTCTTCTGTTTAATTGAACTACATTTGGTCTATTTATGTTGTATTGGTTTGAGGTGTACAGCAGAATGATTCAGTTATATATATATATATATATATATATATATATATATAATATATATATGTATGTATGTGCTTCATATTACTTTCCATTATAGGTTATTACAAGATGTTGAATATAATTCCCTGTACTGTACAGTTGCTTATCTTTTTGGGGGGTGGGGGATGCACCATGTGACTTGTGGGAGGGATCTTAGTTCCCCAACCAGGGACTGAACCCAGGCCAGGTCAGGCAGTGAAAGCCCAGAATCCTAACCACTAGACCACCAGGGGACACCCCCTGTTGCTTATCTATTTAACACTCAGTAGTTTGTATCCGTTATTCCTATACTCCTAATTTATCCCTCTCTACTCCTTTTCTTCTTTTGTAACTAAAAGTTTGTTTTCTCTGTCAGTGAGTCTTTTCTATCGTGTATACAGATTCATTTGTATTATTTTTTAGACTCCACTTATAAGTGATGTCATATAATATTTGTCTTTGTCTTGCTTTGCTAAGTATAATGTTCTCTTTGTCCATCTTTGTCCATGTTGCTGCAAATGGCAATATTTCCTTCTCTAGATGATTTCTTTTTATTCCTTAACGTGGTTTTTTCCACCCTAAGGAGAGGGTATTTTTTACCCTTTATGAGTGTCACCTCGCTTCACCAGTCAAGCATCCCTGTGCATCAGGCCCAGGGCAAAGTGCTTCACACCCAGGGTCTCGCTGAGCCCCCACACCAGCCAGCCAGGCTGGTGCTGCCCTTCCCTCCTTTCTCAAAGAGGAAAATGAGGTTTGCAGGGTGCGAATATCGATAATTGGCCTAAAGTCATTCAGCTAGTGAGTGGGTTTGTCTCTCAACTCACCTGGGCATGCTGGCTACAGGCATCTTTATCTCCAGCAGCATGGCTGCATACTTGCTGTGATTTAAAACCACTAATCTGAGTCTTTAAATGTCTTCAGCTTCTTACAGTTAATATAACCACATGAACTCTTTTTTTTTTTTTTGGTCAGATGTGAACTTAAAAAAAAGGAAAAAACAACGTTCTTTTCTGTATTTAAAACAACAAACACACCTTTGACAATTTTCTGATAAATTCACGATGTCCATCAGTCACTAATGGCATGTGTTGCAATCTAAAAGTAAACCTTTGATGCTGAAATATGTAAGAACCCTGCTTTGGTATAACAATGAAAATTGTTACCATTTCCTGCGTGCTAGCCACACAAAGTGCTTTATAGTCATAACCTTAATTCATCCTGATTTCTCTTCTATAAAGTAGGAGTTACTGTTGCCATTTTTCAGATGAGAACACTGAGCTTTTAAAGAGAACAACTGGAGTTGGGGAAGGTATTCTAGTCCAACTTCTCTCTCAGTCCTGAGATAGGGAAACACACAAGCTTAATCTCTCTGGGCCTCAGTTTCCACCTCTGAAAATATAACCTTTCCTGAATATTTTTGATTGTACTAAGATTCTGATCTGCTTTTGAAATGAGTTTCAAATTGCCACCACATACAACTAGCTTTGGAATACACTGACCATGATAAAAACAACATTAAAAGCTATTCCTTTGTCATTTAATTCATTCAGTTTCACTTAGTGATAGATCAACTTTTAGGTTTTAAAACACTTCGTACAAGAATTCTAAATCTTGGCAAGACCGTTAAGCAGCAGCCTGGTTGGTAGGCACTGATTTATCTGACCTCTGGCATTTGACCTGCTCAGGAAGGTCATTGGGGAAAACCCCCTTTTTGTGTGTCTCATTTCTCTGCTCTTGAGTTCTTGCATATGCGTTGCTCACCTTGTCTCCTGGCTGTGGACTCCTCAGTTCAGGAGGAGGAGGAAGAGGATCCCAGCCAGAGGAGAACAGAGAGGATCTGTAAATCCCAATGTGGTCAGTGCAGGTTGCTCAGGATTTAGGGAGGTGTTGATTAAGACTTCCTCCTTTCATTGGCAAAGGTATTCTGATCTTGCCAATCAATCATATAGTCACCTAACTTATGAGTTGTGTTATTTTGGATATTAATTCCCCTTAAAGTTCCCTCACTTAATAAAATGGAAAAAATCGTACTATTACCACTGGTTCACGACCCAGATAATCACGATGGTGTGATCACTCACCTAGAGCTAGACATCCTGGAATGTGAAGTTAAGTGGGCCTTAGGAAGCATCACTACGAACAAAGCTAGTGGAGGTGATGGAATTCCAGTTGAGCTATTTCAAATCCTGAAAGATGATGCTGTGAAAGTGCTGCACTCAATATGCCAGCAAATTTGGAAAACTCAGCAGTGGCCACAGGACTGGAAAAGGTCAGTTTTCATTCCAGTCCCAAAGAAAGGCAATGCCAAAGAATGCTCAAACTACGGTACAATTGCACTCATCTCACACGCTAGTAAAGTAATGCTCAAAATTCTCCAAGCCAGGCTTCAGCAATACACGAACCGTGAACTTCCAGATGTTCAAGCTGGTTTTAGAAAAGGCAGAAGAACCAGAGATCAAATTGCCAACATCCGCTGGATCTTCAAAAAAGCAAGAGGATACCAGAAAAACATCTATTTCTGCTTTATTGACTGTGCCAAAGCCTTGGACTGTGTGGATCACAATAAACTGTGGAACATTCTGAAGGAGATGGGAATACCAGACCACCTGACCTGCCTCTTGAGAAACCTGTATGCAGGTCAGGAAGCAACAGGAACTGGAAGCAACAGAAACCTGTATGCAGGTCAGGAACTGGACATGAAACAACAGACTGGTTCCAAATAGGAAAAGGAGTACATCAAGGCTGTATATTGTCACCCTGCTTAGTTAACTTCTGTGCAGAGTACATCATGAGAAATGCTGGGCTGGAAGAAGCACAAGCTGGAATCAAGATTGCTGGGAGAAATATCAATAACCTCAGATATACAGATGACACCACCCTATGGCAGAAAGTGAAGAAGAACTAAAGAGCCTCTTGATAAAAGTGAAAGAAGAGATTGAAAAAGTTGGCTTAAAGCTCAACAGTCAGAAAACTAAGATCATGGCATCTGGTCCCGTCACTTCATGGCAAATAGATGGGGAAACAGTGGAAACAGTGGCTGATTTTATTTTTTGGGCTCCAAAATCACTGCAGATGGTGACTACAGCCATGAAATTAAAAGGTGCTTACTCCTTGGAAGGAAAGTTATGACCAACCTAGACAGCATATTAAAAAGCAGAGACATTACTTTGCCAACAAAGGTCTGTCTAGTCAAGCCTATGGTTTTTCCAGTGTTCATGTATGGATGTGAGAGTTGGACCTATAAAGAAAGCTGAGCACCAAAGAATTGATGCTTTTGAACTGTGGTATTGGAGAAGACTCTTGAGAGTCCCTTGGACTGCAAGGAGATCCAACCAGTCCATCCTAAAGGAGATGGGTCCTGGGTGTTCATTGGAAGGACTGATGTTGAAGCTGAAACTCCAATACTTTGGCCACCTGATGCACAGAGCTGACTCATTTGAAAAGACCCTGATGCTTGGAAAGATTGAGGGCAGGAGGAGAAGGGGACGACAGAGGATGAGGTGGTTGGATGGCATCACCGACTCGACAGACATGGGTTTGAGTGGACTCCGGGAGTTGGTGATGGACAGGGAGGCCTGGTGTGCTGTGGTTCATGGGGTTGCAAAGAGTGGGACATGACTGAGCGACTGAACTGAACTGAACTGAACCACTAATTACTGAGGAGTGCCAGTCACCAATGTTTTTAACACCCTGACCCTTCACCCAGAGCAATAGTAGAATTGCGCTTCCTACTCCCCTGAAGTTAGATGTGGCCATGTGACCTGTTTAGACCAATGAATGGGAGCCATGTGCCCACGTGACTTGTTTTGACCAATGAATGGGAGACAAGGTCACCTTCAGGAGTGACCATGTTTCTGTGCCTGTGCTCCACCTCTCAGTGGACATGGATGGATATGGAGCCACCCTGCTGAGTCCCACACCACAGCTGCCATGGACAATGGCTCAGAACCAAAGCAGAGTTTGAGAAAGGAAAAATTAACTGTCTGTTGCTGTAAACCACTGAGATGGTATGATTTTTACTGCAGCTTAACCCAGCGTATCCTCTTTCTTACAAGTACCAGCCTCACAGGGCTGTTGTGAGGGTTCAGTGGTTAGTGTATGTAAGTCCTTGGCAGGGTGCCTGGTACAGGTGTTATTAGTATTTACGTAGGAGAAAAGAAATACTGTGTGTTCCCACTACACAAATACCTCCAAGGTAGGAAAGTAACCAGTCTTCACATTCATTTTCTTTTATGAGTCTCTCTGGGAAATTGGGCACTATTTTATAGGAGAAGAATCAGAGAGGTACTTAAAGCACACGGGATGATGGGATGCATTATACCTAGGGTGTGTTTCCCCAGTCCCAGGCCCTGGAAATGACTATATTTGAGAGTACAGATGGATACTTGGAAATTGCTCCAAGTTCATTGTAAATCTCATGAGTTTGAGTGCTGATGACACAATCTTTCCACTGCTCAAAATTTTAATGCTTCAACATGAGCCAAAGTGTTAGATGTTATGGTTCTCATTGGTTTTTTGGTGGGAAATCCTAGCACTATGACCTTGCTTTCAGAATACAGAAAGAATTAAAAAAAAAAAATACAGAGAGGACAAATCTTAGTTGCATGTAGTTGGAGGAAGCTGACTTTTACTATAAAGGTGGCAAAATAAATCTAGAAAGACTTGAAAATGCAGTCAGCCATTCACCACTCTGCAAGAGGTTTTTGCTGAGCTACTAACAAGTGGCCACGTATCTATTGTTTGCTGGGCACTTCTGAGCAGTTACGACTCCTGCATTTGCTAACAAGGAACAAGTACAGTAATCCAAGCGGGTGAAGAAAGCCTTCAGGTGTGCAGATTTTCTAACTACATCTTTGTTACACTCGAATTCATTCGAAAATCTACAGTAAGAGACAAGAGATACAAAATACATGTTCATGTTTTGCTTGGACAGATTTTGGCTCCTAGCAATTAATGCTTTCAGTCACATTAAGCATATAGATAATGCTTTGTGACATAACAGTATTTCCCATTACAGATCAATTTTGTAGCATTTGTTCATAATCAGACTTGAAATGTTACCTAGAAACAAAATATGTTTTCCTTGAAACAGTCAGACCCTATTAGAAATCTAAGGCTTTACAAATCACCATGTTAACAGCTATGTCCCCTAGCTAAGGTTTTCTTTCCTTAAATAGTGTTAAATTCAGCCCCAGAAGCACTAGTCTCTTTGAGGGTTCTCGTCTTATGTGCACTGACTTGAAAGGGAAAAACTTAGTGTTCAAAATATATTTAACATCTGACTATGTATAACTTAATAAACCAGCCAGTATTCCCTTTTGGGGGAAAAATAATGTTAGCACCTTTTAAAAGTGTTATGCTTATAATTAGGTTACACTATATTATTTTCTCATTTTTTTAAAGACAGGTTCTCATTGCTTAAAAAAAAGTGTCAGCCTATTTCTAGGTAAGTGAGTTATTCTCATTTCCTGACCACATAATCATATACAGTGAGTGAGCAAAGAAATAAAGAGAACATATGTCAGATTCAGAGATTTTGAGCAGTAAAATTTAGTATTAAACAACAGATTTTGGAGCAAGGAACACTTGGATTTGCATTCTGGTCCTGCCATTTGATCACTCTGGAATCTAGGCAAATTATTTTTCATTCAGCAAATGTTAGCTATTTAAAAAAATTTTTTTATAGAATTCTGTTCCCCCCTCCGCCCCAGGAGTATTCTCTTTCATTAAAGCTAACAATCTCTCATTCATTCAGCAAATACTTACAGAGTATTTATTGTAGGCTAGGCTTTATTGCTCAACTGTTCTAGGTCCTGGGAACCAGCAGTTAGTTAAACAAATCAGGGTGTTGTCATAGAGCTTGTGTTCTAGCTCAAGGAAGATGAACAATTTACAAACAAGATGTCAGGCAGTTGGTTGATAGGTACCCCCGCAAAAGATATGTCTCCCTCCTAACTCCTGGAACCTGTGAATATGAGCTTACTTGGAAAAATGGCCTTTTGCAGATATAATTAAGGATCTAGAAATAAGATCACCCTGGATTATCTAGGTGGGCCCTAGCCAATTCCAAGTGTCCTTGTAAGAGACACACAAGAGAGACTCACTCAGAGAGAGGGGGAAAAGGCCGTAAGACGGATGCAGAGTGGAGTGAAGCAGTCATAGCAGGCACACCTGAACTACCAGAAGCAGGAAGCAGCAAGGATTATAGGATTCTCCCCTAAAGCATTCAGGAGCACTGTCCTGCTGAGGATGAGATGGTTTGATGACATTACTGACTCAACAGACTTGAGTTTGAGCAAACTCCGGGTGACAGTGAAGGACAGGGAAGCCTGGTGTACTGCAGTCCATGGGTTGCAAAGAGTAAGACATGACTTAGTGATTGAACAACAGTCTTGCCAACGACTTGATTTCAGACTCCAGCCTGCACTGTTCAGTTTCTGTTGTTGAAAGCCACACTCTTGTATGGTAATTTATATAGCAGTCCTAGGAAACAAATATAAATGGCAATATGTACATAGCAGGCAGAAAATAAAACAGGGAAATGAGGACTCAAATGTTGTCATTGTTCAGTTGCTAAGTTGTATCCCACTCTATTGCGACCCCATGGACTGTAGCCAGGGGGTCCTGCTTCCTCTGTCCATGGATTCTCCAGGCAAGAATACTGGAGTGGGTTGCCATACCCTCCTCCAGGGGATCTTTCTGACTCAGGGATCGAAACTGCAGCTCCTGCATTGGCAGGCAGACTCTTTACCACTGAGCCACCAGGGAAGCCTGAAGGACTACTACAAGTAATGGAGTCGGGAAGGTCCCCTTTGAGGAATCCTGTTTGAGTTACCCCAGGACGTGTGCACTGGGGCTTCCCAATGAGAAAGGACAGCAAGTGCAAAGGGCCCAGTTTGGAAATGAATTTGGTGTGTTTGAGGACCAGAAAGTCAGTGAGGCTGCTATGGGAGGTGAAACCGAGTGATGCTGATGAGGTGGGAAAGGACCAGATGCTATCGGGCCTGGTAGGCCTTGGGAGTCCCTTGGACACCAAGGAGATCAAACCAGTCAATCCTAAAGGAAACCAACCCTGAATATTCATTGGAAGGACTGATGCTGAAGCTGAAGCGCCAA
The DNA here is from genome assembly GCF_910594005.1 of Cervus elaphus. NCBI lineage: Eukaryota > Metazoa > Chordata > Mammalia > Artiodactyla > Cervidae > Cervus > Cervus elaphus. The sequence goes on along the minus strand of NC_057815.1, from coordinate 76,194,286 downwards.
TACTCTGGCCACCTGATGCAAAGAGGCAACTCACTGGAAAAGACCCGTATGCTAGGAAGGCTGAAGGGGACAACAGAGGATGAGATGGTTGGATGGCATCACCAGTACAATGGACATGAACTTAGACAAACTCCGGGAGATAGTGAAGGACAGGGAAGGCTGGCATGCTGCAGTTCATGGAGTGGTAAAGAGTCACCAGGTACAACGTGGCAACTGAACAACAGGCCTTCATAAGAAACCTAGATTTCCTTCCAGCTGAAACTTGTCTCTGAAAGGTCTTACAGTTAAGATGACCTGCAGTTTCTCTAATTATCATAGAGAAGTATATGTTAAATAAGTAAATATTAGTATGTCCTGAACATTCTAGTAGCTGGATTTTTAAAATGTAGAACTTCTTTAACCTTACTCACGTCATCTCATCCCTCTGTTAAATTCTCTATCAGTAGAGAATAATGTCACAAATGGTACGTGTGAAGTCAAACACCACAGGACACAGTAGAAAATCCTCAGTGGGATCCTTTATTCATTCACTTTCTACTTATAAGGTGGAATTTCAACCTGTGAAAGTTCTTTCTTACAGTTTAGCCAGTGACTTGGAACACTACTTTGTCAACTCCGTGGTGTAAGTGGTCCCAGGGTAGGTTGGAAGGCTGTGGATTCACCGGACTGGAAGAGATGGGTTCCAGAGCTCCACTAGGCAGGCTTCCCCAGGACCCCACTCTCTATTCCTGTCAGAGATCAGCGAGGAAATGGATTGGATTTCTAGTCACTTTTTCAAAGATCAGATCTACTTCATTTGAATGTCAAAAAGAATTTCTCAAGTATAATAAAGTGTTTACCATTTTCCTATAGTTCTTGACATTCATCTTTCCTGACATTCATCTTTTCTCCCTACCTTTAAAATTCCTTTCTTTTTCACATTATCTTTCTTAATTGCTTCTTATTGTAAAAAAAAACAAAGACAAAAAACAAAGATGGGTGGATCTGTTGTGCACATTAGCAGGTTCATACAGAAAAATGCACAGAGGTTTATATGCCATTTACAGTAACAGCTCAGAGTACAGTCAAGAAGGAAGAATTTGAAATAATCAGCCTTGATCTGAAAGCAGCCTGTGTAGGAAGAGATACCACTGAAGCTTAATCAGAATTTTCCCTTACCAACTATTAACGGTGGAAATGCAAAAAATCTGCAGTTAAAATGCATAGCAGTCACTCCATATACTGCCCTCTCCCCACCTACCCAACTTCTGAATAACAGGGCTTTTCAAATTTCATTCTTCTTTAGTTCAAATTTCATGGAAAAAGCTAAAAAGTCATGTTTTAGTAATGTATCCCCATAAAGCATTGCAATTTACCAAGATTTTAATGTGTTTGAAGAGAAATGTTACTCAAAGAATAGTGGTGAGTAATTTCCAGCAAATATTGAGTAAAAAACAATTTTAACCCCAATCTGAGGCGATAAATTTGCTTTCTGTGGGGACATAACTGCTGTAAGTGAGACAATTGTAGCAACCATCCAGGACAATAAAAGAAAGCCTATGACAGTCTATCATGATATGGTGAGCGTGCATCAGAGCTCATCATGGTTTTTGGTGAGGTCTTCCCCATAATTGGTAGCTTGGCTTCCAACAAACATGTTCCAGTTGTCTAAGATCTCCTCTTTAGTGAGCTTTTCATCCTAGAGGAGAGAAGAAAGTACTTTGTCACAGAAACTCCTGAGTAAATAGCTCAGCCTGACACTCATGTTATTTCATTGATCTGCAACATTTAAAATATTACAATTCATAATTAAGAAACTGCTGGGTACCTCTTTCATCTACCATCATTGCTCTGCAAAACCCTAAATGGAGCAGCCTCCTGCTATAAACACTGAGCTGAAATATATCGGAAAAGTCCTCAAGGAATTCAGAAGCCAGAGTCTGGTTATGTCTACATGCAGTGCTGGCGTTCCCAAAACAGGCCCTGAAGAATTCCACTTCCCTTTTATGGCCTGACTGCAGAACCTGACTGTCTCCAGAGAATTCGGAGCAGTGATCAAAATGGGAAGAGGCAGGACTTCTTTCTACATCTTGTACATTTGCATATTGACCAGTGGATATTGGCATTGGAGCCGGCACGGTGAGCTGGCCTGAGGATGCCTGGGCCTTCATGTGATGGGATCCCTTCTGCCTCACATGCTGCAGATGTCTGATGAGAGTCTGCTGAAGGAATGAATGGATGAAAAACTGGTCCTAGGGCGATGCAGGGCATACCTCTTAAATCCGTGTCTGCCTACAGCCAACAAAGTGACCAGCTCTGCGATCCTAGGAGATGTTAGCGAACCTCAGTGCAACCCACAATGTACTCTCTAGGAATAGGAACCTCTGGCCTAATGAGCTCACTGCGGGTGATCGCGATGTCGGCCAAGTTCACAGGTCTCAGATGCAGGGCAGGAATGAGAGAGGTCAATAAGGGCACGGCCGCACGGGCCAAGGCAAACATCAAAGAAGCAAACAGAACTGATCTTATGTAAACTGTCTCCCTTCAAGCAAAGGTTCCAGAAGACTGCGAAATACCTTGTTTTTGTCTGACTCGTACACCAGGTGCCTGGCCTCGGCCTGCGCGTGGTCGTAGTCTTCGGGGAGGATCCAGTGACGAATCTCATCTTTGTCCAGCTTCCCGTCCTTGTTCAGATCCCTGAATTCATTAAACTGCTCCCGTTCTGACAGCACCCAGTCTGGCTCAGGGCCACTCTCCTCGTGGGAAAACATATCAGCTAGAAGGGAAGGCTGTTCTTGGTTATGAAGACCAGTGGGAAGGTAAATCTAAGAAAACCTGACCTCCAGCAGTCACGAGACCTAACCAGATACCTGGGGGGCAGTCTCCTCTTAGGTAAAGAATACAATGATTTATCCACTCTAAAGGCTACTGAGTGGAAGAGAAAGAGCTGCGCTTGGAAGCCAGAAGGTGAATTCTGGCCTTTGACTTAGTCCAGTGCCTTGTCTAAAGTGGAGATGGTAATTTATTATTCAAAAGGTTATTATCAAGGTCAAATGGGACATTTCTGTGAAAGTCCTCTACAACCCAGCCTGGAACTATACAAGTGAAAACTAATAATAATGACCAATACCAGCACTTTCTATGGTCCAGATGCTGTATAGAATGCATACTTTTTAAATTTGAGTTTTCATTACAATCCTATAAAGTAGGTGTTGTTATTCCCACTTTATACATGAGAACACTGAGGCACAGCCTTAACCCAAGGAGGACCCACAGCTAGCATGAGAATGTAGTTGACTATACAGGAACACGAGCACTCGGCTTCCAACCCATAGTCTTAACCACTGTGTTTATTACTGTCACTGTTTATATCATTTCCCGAGGGCTTTCACATATATTTTACTTCACCCTTAAAGCAATTTTATAAGTCAGATCAATAACCTTGTTTTACAAAATGGCAGGGAAAGGGAAAAAGAAGGCAAAGCTTACCCACTGTTTGCTAAGCCATTAGATTTTCCAGGAAAAGAAGGATACCTTGTGGGCAATTTCTCTTTGATGGAAACAGCTTGGAAACATCAGGTGGTAGAGAGAGTAGATAGTGAATGAAGGAAAAAGAAAGGCAAGACCCTGGCTGGGTTCAGCTACAAGTAGACCCACAGCATCTTGGAAACATGGGTGCTGTGCCTTCCTGTTTTACAGATGAGGCGACTGAGGCTTACAGGCTTATATGGAGTGATTACATGACTCCCACAGGTCCCAGAGTTAGTAAGTGGAGAAGCCAAGACTCTTAATTCCAGTGTTCTTCCCAGTGTACCATGTTACCGCTTGTCCCTGCCTGGAGAGAAGGCTCCCCCCTAAAGGAAGTAGCTTGCTAGACAAGACACCTGGTCTCTGACAGCAAGTCGCTCAGAATTCAGTTTTCAAGAAGAATGCCCCCACCAGCCTCTCTGCCAGTGTCCGGTGCAAAAAATGTTTCTTTTAGGCAACGTCACTCAAGAGTTTTGCCCCCCGCCATGCACCTTTTCAATGAGGACCAGGAAGAGAGTGAGGGAGAGCACACGCTTGAAATCTTGAAATCAGAAGAGCTACATTGTCTTAATCACCCTGCTTTCCCTTCAAGTCTAATTCCCTCACCACTGGGTGTGTGGGGCTCTGAAACTGCCCTCACACGCGTGTGCACCAGGCGTGAGACAGGCTGCCCTGTGCACACTGACGATGGGGCTGTCAGCGCTGACTGTTCCACAAAGGGAACGCCACCGAGATGGCTTCAGTTACTGAGGCGAGAGCTGCCGTTACCAGACACAGTAGAACAGCGTTTGCTGCTTCAGACCAGATAGAATTCCGAATGACTGGAACTCTGCTCTTCTTTCCAGCAGGCCCTTGTTCTCGTGTTTGGGGCGGCAGAGTTACACAAGCACGAACCAGAGGCTGATGGCAACGTGGGCGCTGCTTTTATTCAAGGTCACTGACTGCCTCTATTAAATATCTGCACAAAAGTTATATCCATCCCACCCCTCAAACGATTTCCCAGCTTTTACTTTACTGACATTTGGGAAGAGAAGAGCTATCCTGAGAAGGGGGCCTGCAGCTGGGGCCATGATCCTGCAGCTGAGGATCAAACGGAAATACCCGTGCTGCCTCCTCCAGTCCCTCAGGCTGGAAGGGCTCCTGGGCGGCTGAGAAGGGCTCTAACCAGGAGCAGTGGCTTCTGACCTGGGGGCTTAACTGGAGCCTCCTTCGACCAGGGCTCGGGTACCTGCAAACGCACTTCTGGATGTTGCTCAAGTGGAGCCCTTAAGAACAAAAAACTGTGAACAGTACTCCCAATGAAAGACCAAAATCCAGAGGCATGAAACAGCTGTATTTGGGGAAACCGTGCATTCTGTGAAAGGATTTACCTAAGAAGGAATCCCTTTCTGCAGACAGCTTGCGCCTGTAAACAGTTCTGCTGACCACAGCTCTGTCTATTCCGTTTCTAGGCCCCGCTGGCGAATAGTCTGCTGTAGAGTCTGTCCCCTGAGACTGTCTGATCCAGCCCGCCTTTCCATCTCTGGGATCTCCAGGCCCCTCTCGCAAAGGGAGAAACTCCGTAGTGTCATGAAGAGCGCCTCTCAGAGCCGTGCGGTCAATGGCTGACCTGGGCTCTTCTCCACCAGGAATGCCTCCCTGAGGCATTGTATTGCCTGCAATGCAGTGCATTGACCCTGCACCCCTAGGACTGGTGTAACAAGTCCCTCTCACTGGGAAGTCAGAGGAGCGACACCAACAGACTTGCAGCTGCTGCTAAAAGACATCTGAGGAAAAGTAGCCAGACATGTGGGTGGAGGACTGGTGCCCAGTTGGGACAGAGAAGCAAGACTCCAGGCCAGCACTCACCAATATATTCATCCTGATCCACAAAGCCATCCCCATTCTTGTCAATGTCCTCCAGCGTTTCCTAGGAAGCAAAAGGGGAAGAGATGCAAGATAGCTCCGTGCTTTCGGTAAATCTAACTACTGTCCTCCTTTGTCTGGCTTTTATGGCTGGAGGACTTCTGGCTCATCTCCTGACCTCCCTGGGCATCAGTTTGTGATCTGTAAAAAACAGGCAATGGCTTCTGTCCCTCCTCCCCCAGCCTTCAATTTTAAAAGCAGAACACTCTCTGCAAATGAAAATGTACCTATAAGCCCAGACGTTCTCTTATTATGAAGCCCTGCCAAGCTAACCACCTCCACTCTCCTGCCTAATCGTCTCTGTGTACTGTGAGGAATCCAGCTTTGAAAACCACTGGACTAAAATGATCACCAAGATAGATTCTACTGCTAACTGGACCAGGAACACCGAGGTGATGTCAGAAAATTATGGAACTGTGAAAAATTGGTAAATAAAAGTATATCTGACTTGAATACATTTGGGTGGCCAATAAGTAACAGCGTACAGCAAATCCTGAATGAACTTTTTGGCCACCCAATATTATGTTGTGTATTTAGTACATTTGACCTCTAAACTAGGGTTTTTGTTTTGCTCGGGTAAGTAATTAAATGAGTCTACTGTCCATTGTCACAGAAACTCAAAGGCATCTTGAAGAAAACAGCCAACCTGAGAACTGAGTCAATCCAGAAGCACATAATCCACTTCCCCATCTTCACTGTCTTCTGGCAAATTAGCCATCACTAAGTGGATGTTGGGTGTTAAAGGAATGGTTCTTAGAGCCATTGCCCAGTCCTCGGGGTCACTGTGGTCATAAGGATGCAGCATCCATGAGTGAACCCATCCATGACTGGAAAACTTAAATAGTCCAGGGCTGGTTGTTTCCCAGCAGTAAAACAACTGGAACTGCCTCAGGATGCCTGCCCTGAAAACAGGGGATCGGCATTTGCTTTAATGTCATGGAGAATGAAGACACTTGGGACCCGACAAGACACTATGGAAAGCAAATACACTCCAAGGGGAGCACTCTTTCTAGGCATGGTCTGACTTTAAGTTTCCATATGATCTCATGTGATTCAAGTTTTCATATGATTCCAGTGCATTCCATTTCTGAGTCTTTTTCTAGTTCCCTTAAAGCTGGCATGTGGGACAGAGGCTAGTTAGTTGCTCACCAAACTCATCTGCTCTTCCTGGGCACACATCTAAACTGTCAGTGTAGGAGCCCATGGAATGTAAAAGGAAAGGAGGTGTCATTTCCTGGCCAGAACAGTAAAGGCATATTGTGCCTTCTCCTTAGTCCTTCTCTTCTTCTGTCTATCAGAAGAATACAGGGGATCGGCCAAGATGACCTCAAAGCCACAGGATGGTGGGGGACAAGATGGAAATGGCTGGGGGGCCTGCCAGCACTTGAGAACCGCCCAGAAGATCCACTGATGGGGACCGTCTGTCCTGGACTCAGTATAAGCAAGAACTAACTTTTGGTTATTGTGTTGAATAGCTGGGATTGGGGGCTGCTTGTTACAGCAGCTACCCTCCCCTGACCCATCTCCTGAATACACAGGCCTTCCAGTGTATTCTACTGCAGAGTCCTTGTCGAGTTCCCCTTGGGCTGAAGAACATTCTCACTTTGCAAGAAAGTATAAGGTTTTGGTGCTGCTTCCCAGTTCAGGCTCTTTGGATATCTTACCAAAACCACAATTTCCTTCATATGCTCAAACTCCTCAGGATGCAGAAAGGCGGTGAACTCCTCCCGGGTGGCTGTCTGGTCACTATCGAGGTCTGCAGCCTTGAACCTTCTCTCGTCCCGTGGCAGCATCTTTTTAAAGGTGTGATGATCTGAGGTATCCTGAAACTCTGTGGGGTTTCCTGCAGCATGTGCACAGAAACGCGAACGCTGGCAAGGAAACTCAAGATCACACCCTCCAGTTCACGCCCAGAGGTATTTAATATGAAGGACAGAAGGTCCTGATGTGTCGAGTTTCTGAAACATTTTATTTCAGAATGCCTCCAGTGTCTGTCCCTCCAGGCCACCCTCCAGTCCAGGCCCTAAAGGCTTGTTAGGGGCATTATAGCAAGTGGTGGAAAACATAGGCTTGAGACCATATTAATATCCTACTTCACTTTGTAATACCCTACTTTCATCATATTCTTTGACACAGAACATACAAAGGCTCCCTCGTACCTGGGACATTTGTTCTAAGTTCCTGCGAATCTTTCAAGACCTCTCTTAATCTAGCTAGGAGTGTGTGTCTTTGGTTTTCCTCAGGCCTGTCCTGTTACGTATGGCCTCTACTAGGCAGCCATCTAGCAGGTCTGCACCCCATGCTGGGCACACACCCCTCCATCATTCCTCCCAAACAAGCATGTCTTATGTCCAAACCTTGCCCGCTGCTGAAGGCATCGTTGCACCTTTGTCCCTCCAGCTGACCCAGCTTCCCCACTTGTCTCCATCTCTCCAGATACAAATCCATTCTTTAAGGCCCAGTTCCCAAACCACCCTCCACCAGGAAGCCTTCTGAGACTGTTCTAGTTTACCCAGTCCTTGCTATCTGAAATTCAGGACACATGCTTCCTCTCTGCTTTGTTCCCTGGGTATGCCTCTGAGATTGTAAGCTCAGGTTGGAGAGCAGCTTATTTTTTAGTAGACCCTCACCCCCTTCCACCTACAAGTTCACTCAGAGTAAGTAGCCCGGTGTGTTGTTAGTAGGCAAAACAGGATGTTACACTGTTCTACTTAAGCAGGTTCTACTTGGAAGATTGTGACATCTCCCTGAAGTGGGTAGATATGATGAGAGAGTAATTTCCCATAAGCTTGTTACTCGGGCCCCAGCTGTGTAATCGCTCCTGCAGCACCACTTACCTAGGTAGTAACCATAGGTGGCTTGCTTGTATTCTTCCCAGGAAATTTTATCGTCTTTGTCCCGATCATAATCCTTCCAGACTTTGGCGACATTATCGTAGATGTACCTTTTCTGCACGCGTTTGATCCAGGTTTTCAGCTCCTCAGTGGTGACAAAGCCGTCTCCATCACTGTCGATTCGATCAACAATTTTCCTGTAGTTAAAAAAACAAAACCCACGAGGCTATTACCAAGGCTTGTGTGATCCTGATCCAGAAAGAGATCAAACACCTGCAGAATCTAAAATGCTTAAGTGCTAAAATAAAATCAATGACCCGCTGATGCTTGAAAGGACCTTAAAGTTTAAGTTTTCCAAGGATGATATGCCTCTCTCCACCCACCCAGTGTCAACACCAGATGCTTGTGGATCAGGCCATTCTGTCCTCATAAACCGTGATGTGACCTCAGAATCCTTCTCAACACAGTGTTCTGCAGATAGACACTACCAACTGAGTGAGCTGATTTGTAAGAGGAAACCTAGCAGTTTTCCCTGATGTAGTTTAACTCCCTCATTTTAAAGTAATGAGGGAGTAATTGGTACCACTGGAGTCAGAGTCCATGTCCTCTGGCTCTAAACCCAATTCAAAAGATGGAAGAGTCTAGCTTTCTAGCTAACCCAACAAAAAATAAGTGAGATTTTTATTTCCCTTTATCTCACCACTTTGGATTCAAAGACTTGAAACTTAAAGCAGGAGGAGACCAGATCGCGGACAAAGCAAAAAATGTCAGGGATGAGAGGGCCTTGACATTGTGGAACCTCATCAAGAAACCTGAGCAGCTGCAGGAACCTCAGCCTCCTGCTCTTAGGGTGAAGGCCACTATGTCCACTGGCATCCCCTGCTCCACAGCTGGCCCGGGTTCCAGCAATTCCCCACTGGACTTCACTAGGGCACCGCATACCCCTGTGCAGAGCAAATGTCAAGCTGGGAACCTCAACAGAGTCCATCTCTTAGGCCAGAGGGCCCACGCTGGGGATGCCAGCCCTGAGAGGAACTTCAAAAACTCCTGAAAGCTACTTCCAGTGTTTAAGGAAGTTTTACCATAGTAGTTCATTTACCTGAAAAGAGGTCATATAGGCTAATTAGGGATTTGTTTTCTTTGCTTTGGGCTGGAATTTTATCAACTACAACTTCCTTACTGTGAACACAAGTTCAAATTGGCAATTACTCTTTGATCGGAAATGGAGATGAGTTCATTGGTATTTAAGTCTCCATCCCCTACCTGAACCTGGGTAGCCTTCTCAGGAACTTGTCCCTTCCTTGCAACTTTGACAGGCCTCAAGACTAAAAGACTAAACCTCAAGTATCTTGCTTCCAGGAAATGACAGCCAAACACAGCAGAATTCTTTGAATACTGTGAAGTGTTTAGCCTACCTACTATGTGCCAGGCTCTACTCCAGTCCTGGCAGTGGTGACATGCCCATCAGTTATCCAAACCCAACTGAGAAGCAGAATCTCAAACCAGCAAAGACCAAATGACGTCAGACAGTATACAACCTGCTTTTTGGAAACGACAGCATCCAACGTATGCCAAAGAAAGATCCAGGACATCGCTCAGCCTGACACATAGTAGCAGCTCAATACATATTTGCTGGAAGCATAAATCATCTTAACTTCTCTCTTTAAAAATCTCAAACATGAGCTATAGGAAAAGGTAGCTATGATGTAGATAAACCAAATGCTACAATCAGAACACCAGGATCCTACTCCTGAGTGATCTCGGGTATATGACTTGACTCTCTGAGTCTCTGTTTCTCCATCTGTAAACTGGACACCTACTTTACAAGGAATGTTGGGAGGGTTAGAGGAGACAGTGTGCACCTTTCCTCACTAAGGACGATAATCCCGAACACAGGTGGGTGGAGAACTCAACAAACAGCTAACAGAAGTAAGCAAAACGTCCCAGGTGGTCTGGTGACTAAGACTCTGATGAGCTTCCAGAGTAGGGACCCTCAGTTTGATCCCTGATCAGGGAACTAAGATCCTGCAGGCCACAACTAAGACCCAGTGCAATCAAATAAATAAGATAAAAATGTAAAAAAAAGAAGCCAGTGAAGCATCGGGGGATCGCCCACCAGCTGCCAAACAAGGCTGCCCAGCTCTGCTCCAGACAATGACCTCCATATGGAATAACAGGCCATGGGTGTCAACAGAAACCAAAAATCGGGGTCAGTATGTGAAGTCACTCCGATGCTAAATGTTGGCAAGTAATTTAAATTTTTTTCTAAGACTCAGAAAAAAAGACTGTGTACATTTGCAACTGCCCGAAGCCTATGAGTCCCTACTTTTTTGTGTCTTTGGGGGCCTTAGATCTGCCACGTTTTCAGAATCTATGCGCAGATGGTGGTGACGAAGCTGCCTGGATCCAGCCATGCTCCCCCCTCTGCAGCCCAGACTTGGAGCTGTGGACAGAAAGATGGCTTCTCACACTCGGCCCAGCCCATACCGCGCCCACCCTTCATTTCCAGCCTTCCAACCCGCCCCCCACCCCACCTCTAGCCCAGATTTACTTTGTAGGTGAGCAGTATGTCCACTATCCATGCAGTGGCTCAGGCCAGAGACCAGATGCCACTCTAGATTGCTCCCTCCTCTCCCCGCCCCTGCCACGCTGAGCCAAGAGCAAGCACTGCCAATTCCACCTCCAACGTGGCTCTGGGTTCACCCTCTCCCACCGTGCCTGATTCAGGCACTCACGGCCACCCCATGCCCGGGTCTCCCCATCTGTGCCTTGGTTACATTCTCTGCCCTACTGCCAGTCCAACTTTTCTAATACATTTTGGAATAACATTTCTACCATGTACAGAATAATGTCTAATCCCCACCTCCCAAAGGTCCCTCAGTCCTGCCCTTGGCCTCCTCGCCACTCCCACCTCCCACTTCTCCTGCCCTGTCTCTTTACTGTCCCAACACCCGGAATCCAAAGGAACAGATTTTAAAACTGTCTATAAGCAGGCTGTTCTCTCTTCAGGAATGCCTTCCCCTGTTTGTCAGCCTGGTGACCTCTGAGTCATGCCACAAGCCCTGGTCAGATGACACCCCAACCCCCCAAGCCCCTGTCTCCAACCTGAAGCTTTAGGGGGCTCCTCCTAGATGTGGTCACTGTGGCTTTTACATGCCACCATCACAGCAATTATGCATAGCATCTGCTCCAATCTCTCTCCCCTGCATATGATTATAAGTACTTTATGGCCTAGAGCATAAGGTTTTATCTTTGTAGTTGTCAGGTATCTAACACCCTGCTGAGCACATAGTCATTCAAACTAATTTTCATTAGTAAATGAATGCAGCTAAGGTCTTCATACAAGGGTCAAATGCATCACCACTATGCTTACTTGTCCTCTCACCACTAGGCTTACTTGTCCTGATGAAGGCATTAAACTGGAAGTTTTAGGACGGAAAACTAGAGTTCCCTACTCCAGTTCCTCAAACCTCTCCTCCTCCTCACTGGTGACAAATGGCTGCCACCCAGGGCCCCTGAATAAATCAGCCTCCAAGTGCCTCAAAGCAATACAATGGACTGAACTCATCAATGGTCCCCATTGTTAAGGCTCAAACTAGAAGAGAAAGTACTTCTCTGCAGAATAAAAGGTGATTGTTAAGAGGTGACTTTGAAGTTCAAAGATCCTTTCTATCAGCGCAGGCAGATGGTGCACCTACACAATAGGTGTAATTTAGCCTCACAGTCTGTCCAATCACACTGGCCTTTGGTGGCCCCCATCAGCACAGGGATGGCTGTGTTCTTTTTCTATGTAGCAGGGCAGAAAGACCCTCCAACCCTGGGAAGCAGATTCCCGGAGGCCTGGTGCCCAGTAGGCAGGGCTCTCAGGACCCTCCCCAGCCAGGTCTCCATCAGGACTCAGGCTGGCTGTAGACTCATCTGTGGAAGGGTTTCCGGAGAACCTCTGACAGCGCTCAAGTGTCTCTCCAGGGCCTGTGGAGAGGGTGCACTGAGATGTACCCACGTTTTGTTTCCCAGGTTTGGTTCCTGACTCAGCTGCCTTCAAGGGTGAAATTCACAACCTGCCACCACACCACCCTCCAGCCTTTTGGCCTCGGCTGCCAACGGACTGGGTGCCTCTGCTGCAACAGAAGATGCTGGAGACAGAAACGAAGGGGCCAGTTTCCATTCCCACCCTTCCATCCCTATCTCCTAATGCCCCTCCCTTCTTAACAGCAGGATTCTTATACTCTCTACTTCAGATATGGGGGCGACTGAGCAGAAGACAAGAACACCTCAGTCCCAGCCCTGGGACACGGGCCAGGAATCAAGCCTCCGCCTGCCCCTTCCTCTTATCTATTAACGATCATCCTTGAGACCTTAGCAGTGTCTCCTGCCTCGCCTCTTGGAATGGGAGACGCGAGAAACCAGGAGGGTGGGGGAAGAACGCCTATCACTAAAAGGCCACCGTGGACAAATTCTTCTTTTGTACGCTCCCTCCCCTCCCTTCTGATGCAACCCGGGGGAGGGGGCGGGCCCTGGCCGTCCTGGCTCCGGAGACCGCTGCCACGTTCTCGCCTCCCCGCGGGAAACCACCCCGGCCCCAGGCGGTGATCTCCATGCAGGGTCCCGGCGCCCGCGGACAAACTTTGCTTCAGCCCCTCCGCCTGGCCCGCCCGGCCCACGCCCTCGGATCCCGGCGCCCGATTTCGCTTTCGCTTTGCGGCCGGTGGCCAGCGCGGCTCCGGCCCGAGGGGCCCCGCCGGCACCTGCGGCGTCCCCGAGCGCGGCCTCACCCCAGCCTCTCCTTGCTCTCCTCCGAGGTGAGCTGGTCGAAGGTCTTGGAGTCCTCCTTGCCCAGGAAGGCCTCGTGGTCGTACTGGAAGCTCTGGTTGTCCTCGGCCGGCCGCTCGCCCAGGTCCGAGTCGGGCCGCACCACGCGCTCCTTGCGCACGGTGGGCTTGGCCCGCAGCGCGGGAGGCGCCAGCAGCAGCGCCAGCAGCAGCCCCAGGGCCAGCCCCAGGTGGCGACCGCGGCCCCCGCGCGCCATCGTCCGGAGGAGAGCGCGGCCCGCGGGAAGGCTCCGAGCGGGCGACGAGCGGCGGCTCGGAAATGGGGGCTCAGAGCGCGCGCGGCGGCGGCGGGGCTGGGGCCAGGGCCGGCGCCGGGAGGGAGGGGACGGGCCGGCCCCTCGGCCAGCGCCCGCCCCGTGCCAGAGCGGAGGGGCGCGCCCCGGGCGGCGGGCAGGGGAGCGCCGGACGGTCCCGCTCACGCGCCCATTGGCCGCCGGGCTGCGAGGGGAGGCCGGGGCCGGGGAGCCACGTCGCCCGCCCGGGTGGTGGGCGCGGGGCTCGGGTTTCGCCTGGGCCCCTCCCCGCGATCTCGTCGCGAGGGGCGGGCCCAGGCGGACTGGGCCGGAGACTGGAGGGCTCCTAAGAAGACCGGGAAGTTCTTTGTCGAGCAACAGATGTTCGGGGTAAAACTCCCTCTCTCTTTTTCCAGTTCCGGAGAACTGAGAGGAGGGAGGCGCTGCCCACCCCCTGCCCAACTTCCAACTCAGCTCTAGACCCCGCCCCAGATGTGCTCTTAAGACAAACTCAACCGCACTTAACCAAACTTGGGGTTCCCTGGTGGCTCAGACGGTAAAGAATCCGCCTGCAATGCAGGAGACTGGGTTCGATCCCTGGGTTGGGAAGATCCCCTGGAGAAGGGAATGGCTACCCACTCCAGTGTTCTGGCCTGGAGAATTCCATGGACTGTATAGTCCATGGGGTCGCAAAGAGTCGGACAGGACTGAGCGACTTTTATTCTCTTAACCAAACTTGGAGGCTGGTTACAAATTCAAGAGACTGGAAGGAGACCCGGGTGGGTGAGGTCTTCTTGAAACCAGGGTCGCAAACCTGGTGCCGGAGGAGGGCCAGACAGATGACTTCAACATGACGCGGGGCCGTCTACTTTGAGCGGAAGTGCAGGTCCCAAGCAGATCTCCAAAGAAATCAGGCTCTTGGATGTCTGCTTTCATTTCTAAAGGATGGCAGCTCACCTTACAAATGTACCGCTTGTCTTGAACAAACCTTATCTTACCTTTTCATCACTGTGTGTAGTGATGAAAATGTTCTGTATCTGGGCTGCCCAATAGGGAATGGCTAGTGGTGACTCAGTGAAGAATCCGCCTGCAATGCGGGAGACCTGGGTTCCATCCCTGTGTTGGGAAAATCCCCTAGAGAAGGGACCAGCTATCCATCCACTCCAGTGTTCTTGCCTGGAGAATCCCATGGACAGAGGATCCTGGCAGGCTACAGTCCATGGGTTTGCAAACAGTCGACACAACTGAGCGACTTTCAGTGACTGACTTTAGTGAGCACCAGACAGGTAGCTAGTGTAACTGAGGCATTGATAGTTGAACTTAAATAGCCACACGTGGCTAGTGGCTATCATACTGGACAGTTCAGGCAGAGCAATAATTCTTCATGTGTCACAGCCTTTTGAAGCTCATTGGAAACTGTGGACCTTCTTACAGAAAAATGTACCTAGAGTTGCTGGCTTGAATGTTTGATTAAAGTGACAGAGGATGCATGGCTCTTTGGAAGCCCCACTCGTGGGCCTCAGGTTAAGAATCCCTAGGAAACTAAACTTACTTGTGGTTGAAGAGGACCCCTCCCATTCCCACCACCCCCACCCCTGACAACTGTACTTCCAGAGCTTTTCTACCATCTTGCTCTGTCCCCCATCCCTGATTCTCCAGAATCCACTGGACTGTGTTTCTTGCTCTTGCAATAAGGATGTCAGGACATTATCAACAGCAGTATAGATCCAAGTACCCATCTTTTGAAGGCTTCTTTCAATCGATTAGTGAATAATGATTGTGTGCCCTCCATGACCTGAGCACTGGACTGGCTGCTGAGGATACAAAAGGGGAACATGATAGTCATGGTTTCTGTAGAGCTGTAGTGTATGTGAACAAATATCCATTCACTCACTCACTCATTCATTCAATATACTGAGCAGTCAGGCCTAGGCTGGGTACTGAAATAGTGGGTAGCCACAGATTACAAATCAGCATGACAATTAGGAAAGTAGGCACTCGGTATCATGGACTATGGTGGAGGGGATGGATTAGGGAAGGCCTTCTGGAAGAAGGGACATTTAAACAGAGACAGAAGGTGAGAGGGATAAGCCAGACAGCAGGGGTCTGAATATATGAGAGGATAAGGTCTTGTGTGAATTGATAGCAGCAGAACTTGAGGAGATGTCCCTGTGATCCTGTACCTCCCATCAGCTGGAAGTGAGACCTGTCAGTGGGACATATTACTTGGTGCTTCACGCCACCAGCACTGCCTTTGCATGAGACAGGAAGTGCTATGCTTGAGTAGTGAGTCCCCCACTGCCTGTCCAGAGGTTAGGATTTCAAACAATAGAGAAGCCTTACTTCGGGTTTGTAAGAGCTCCCAATGAAAAGGCATGGCCTCTGAGGCAGGTAACTTAGTACCTTCTGTGCTCTTGGGACAGGCAAGATGAGATTTGTTGAGTGGGGAGTGGGGGGGTGGGGGTAGCGGTGGGTGGAGGCAGACCAAGAGGAGGAGTGGGAGGAAGCACAGAAAAAGATCAGAACTAGAGAAAGAGAAGGATAGTTCAGTGGAGTTCAGTCACTCAGTCGTGTCCGACTCTTTGAGACCCCATGGACTGTAGCACACCAGGCCTCCCTGTCCATCACCAACTCCCAGAGTTTACTCAAACTCATGTTCATTGAGTTGGTGATGCCATTCAACCATCTCATCCTCTGTCATCCACTTCTCCTCCTGCCTTCAATCTTTCCCAGCATCAGGGTCTTTTCAAATGAGTCAGTTCTTCACATCAGGTGGCCAAACTATTGGAGTTTCAGCTTCAACATCAGTCCTTCCAATGAACACCCAGGACTGATCTCCTTTAGGATGGACTGGTTGGATCTCCTTGCTGTCCAAGGGCCTCTCAAGAGTCTTCTCCAACACCACGGTAAGGAAGGAGGAAATGAGAAAGTGGGTGGAGACTGGAGACAGTCTTTACTTATTTGCAGCATTGCCAGCAATAGGCCCTGACCCCAGGGATTGAGAATTGCATATCCTTTGCCCCGATTCTAGTTGGTTTCCTGCCAGACACTAGTAGTTTCCAACAATTAGATTGTTCCAGAGGTAGTCTTGGCTCCCAGGGGAATTGCAAAAGAATTCCAACACTGCTATGCAGTGGGAAGTTTACATCATCTCCCCTGAGCTTGCCTACATTCTCTCTCTCTGTTTGGTATCCATTTATTATTTATTTATTTGGCTGCATAGGGTCTTAGTTGCATCATGGGGGATTTTTTGCTCCAGTGCACAGACTCTCTAGTTGTGGCATATTGGTTCAGTAGTTGGGGCACACAGGCTTAGTTCTTCACAGCTTGTGGGATCTTAGTTCCCCGAGCAGGGATTGAACCCATGGTCCCCTGCATTGCAAGACAGATTCTTAACCAGAGGACCAGCAGGGAAGTCCCCTGCATTCTCTTCTTTTATATTTTCATCCCTCTACTATCCTACGAGAGTTAAGTCCTCTCAACCAGAGGGTCAGGAGTAAGTGATGATATTAAATGGTCAAAGTATTTCACTGTGTAATTGCTTTCTTTCATCTTAAAAATTGCCTTCTCTTTCTTCCTATGTGCATGTTTGGCTAAGTATGCTGTCATTTTTAATCTTTATTCTTGATGAGGCAAAGGAACCAGAAGCAAGGGGAATGACATTTAACAGCACATTGTACCAGAGGAAAGGAAAAGCAAATTTCAAAAAGGTGAGCTGGT
Organism: Cervus elaphus; assembly: GCF_910594005.1. Lineage (NCBI taxonomy): Eukaryota > Metazoa > Chordata > Mammalia > Artiodactyla > Cervidae > Cervus > Cervus elaphus. The sequence goes on along the minus strand of NC_057815.1, from coordinate 76,177,255 downwards.
GTGCTGATCTGCTATTTCTGGCTGCGAATAATGTCATCAAAACAACAAAATCCAGCCAGAAGTTACTGAAACAATAGGAAAACCTTGTCATCTATGGAACAAGAAGTCTTATGTTAGATCAGTTTCAGAGTGTTTCATTCAAGTGGCTTGATGATATCAGTAAGGAACCAGTTTTCTGTTTTGTTTTTTTCTCTGAGAGGCATGGGGAAAAAAGTGTTTCCTCTCTTTATCGGGAAGAAGAATCTTCCAGCAGACATCCCTTCACATCTCATTGGCCAGAATTGTGTCACAGGCCTATGCCGGATCCAGTGACAGGCAAGGGGACTGGAATTTCCAGGGCCGATTTAGGCAAATCACGATTCACTTCCTGGGGATGGAAGATATGTAGCTTCCTGTGAATCACGTGGTTAGAGTTCCGTTGGCAGGGAAGAGCAAGTCGATGGCTGTGTCTGCTAGGAGTAATCACGATTAACTGCTTTCAGGTTTAAAAGCACCTTGAGCATTCTACCTTTTTCTACTTCTCTGCTCAAAATTGCACACATTCTTCAAGGCTCAACTCAAATGTCACATTTCCCTTGAGATTTTCCCTTATACCTCTAGTCAGAACTTATTACTTCTTCCTAAATATGCCCAGAGCCTTTGTCTCTCACACATAACACTTTTCACAGTCTGCTTTGGGTTAAGAAATTTGTCTTTTTGTCTTCTCTAATTCTGAATTCCTTGAGAGGAAGGACCACATATGATTCATGTTTATGTGCTAAGCCCAGGGACCAGCACATTTACTGCCGTTCCCCACAAGTTGATCCCCATAAGACAGATTCACCTTGAGTCTGGGGACCATTATCGTTGGTTCATCATATACCCAGCACCTAGGGAAGTACCTGGTGCATGTAGGTGCCCAAAAGGTATTTTGAATAAATAGTAGAATAATAATAACTACCAGTCTCTACTTCTGGTCAAGGTGGATGAGAGAAGGGGCTGGATTTACACTTCCATTTCAAACAGGTAAACAAAAAAACAGACAAAATATATGAAACAACAGTTTCCAAGGCACTGGTCACCAGCAATGAAGGACACTAGAAATAAGTAAGGTGACTCCTACCATGGTCCCAGTTTGCTTTTCTTCACATATTTTCCAGGGTACAATTCAGAGAGGAGAAACTAAGATGAAACCTGGCAGATGCCCTGAGTTGAAAAGAGAAAGGTGAGTGTCCAGGGACCAAATCAGCCACATTTCTTAGGAGACAGAACCAGACAGCAGACAGCTGCTCAGAGAGAGACCCCAAAGATCAGCAGAGGGTCCCCTTGAGTATTCAGTAGAGGACTGATCAGTGCATCCGTGAGCCTGAGGAGTGAACCACCTGAAAGGGTGAGAAGGAATCGTGAGAGTCAGGAATGATGCCTGTTCCCAGCAGCTGGACTGGAAGGACAGTTCCTGGGGCACTGGTAGAATGTGTACTCAGGCAGGTCTTGATTCAGTGGTGGGGAATAATTAGCCGCAGACAGAGCACTACTCCAGAAAGTGTGTGATGAGCACAAAAGCAAGACGTGGAAAAAAAAATCAAACTATATCAAAGTAACTGAACTTCATCCCAGGTAAAAAAGCTCAAGAAAAACCTTAGAGGAATGCAAAAAATATCCAGCACCCAACAAGATAAAACACAGTTACTAGCATCCAGTCAGATACAAGAAGGCAGGGAAACATGACCCGTAATGAAGAGAATAATCAATCAAATAAAACTGGCCCAGAATAGACACGGATGTTAGAGTGAAGAGGGAAGAACATTGAAAGTTATTATAATTGTATTCAGTATGTCTAAACGATTCAGAAGAGACAATGAAGATATAAAAATGACTCAAATTGAAAATCTGGAGGTTAAAAATTATACCTAAGATGAAAAATACACTTCATGGTTATAAAGAAAAACTATTGCTTTTGTTTACATTACATACAGTACTCTCTAAATACTACTATATTTTGTAGACTTTGACACTTCTGACCACCATGTGTCTGGGGTTTTCCCAAGGAATTCTGCAGCACCACCAGGGTCCTACAGTCTCACTCAGTTCTAACATATCTACCCAGAGATGTCAGATTGCACAGGTTAAGGGTACAATCTTACATGACTCTCCCCACCAATTTCAGATGTTGGTTACAAGTCCAAGTTGTTACATGTGCTTCTGACTACTGTCTATAGATTGAGTCCCCTCCTTGATCCAATTAATTTCCTAGAATTTTTCACAGAACTCTGGAAAACATTTTATGTACTTGATTATAAAAGGGTATAACTCAAGGACAGTCTGATGGAAGAGAGGCGTAGAGCAAGGTATGTGGGAATGGACGTGGAGTTTCCATGAGTCCTCTGGACTTACCATTCTCTGAGGACTTCTGTGTCTTTGTTGTTGTTCAGTCACTAGGTCGTGTCCGACTCTTTGTGACCCCATGCAGTGCAGCACTCCAGGCCTCCCTGTCCATCACCAACTCCCGGAGCTTGCTCAACTCATGTCCATCAAGTCACTGATGCCATCCAATCATCTCATCCTCTGTTATCCCCTTCTCCTCCCGCCTTCAATATTTCCCAGCATCAGGGTCTTTTCCAGTGAGTTCTTCGCATCAGGTGGCCAAAGTATTGGAGTTTTTCAGCTTCAGCATCAGTCCTTCCAGTTATACCCAGGACTGATTTCCTTTACGATCTCCTTTCATTTCAAAGGACTCTCAAGAGTCTTCTCCAGCACCACAGTTTGAAAGCATCAATTCTTCAGCACTCAGCCTCCTTTATGGTCCAACTCTCATATCCGTACATGACTATTTGAAAAGCCATAGCTTTGACATGCAGACCTTTGTCGGCAAATGATGTCTCTGCCTTCAATATGTTGTCCAAGTTTGTATTAGATTTTTTTCCAAGGACCAAGCGTCTTTTAATTTTTGTGGCTGCAGTCACTATCTACAGTGATTTTGGAGCCCAAGAAAATAAAAATCTGTCACTGTTTCTACTTTTTCCCCATCTATTTGCCATGAAGTGATGGGACCAGAGGCCATAATCTTAGTTTTTTGAATGTTAAGGTTTTAGCCAGCTTTTCCGCTCTCCTCTTTCACTTTCATCAAGAGGCTCTTGATGTTCCTCTTTGCTTTCTGTCTTTAGTGTTATCATCTGCATATCTGAGGTTATTGATATTTCTCCTGGCAATCTTGATTCCAGCTTTTGACTCATCCAACCTAGTATTTCTCATGATGAACTCTGCATATAAGTTAAATAAGCACAGTGACAGTATATAGCCTTGACGTACTCCTTTTCCAATTTTGAACCAGTCCATTGTTCCATGTCTATTTCTAACCGTTGCTTCTTGACCTGCTTACAGGTTTCTCAGAAGGCAGATAAGGTGGTCTGGTATTCCCATCTCTTTATGAATTTTCTAGTTTTTGTTGTGATCCACACTGTCAAAGGCTTTAGCATAGTCAGTGAAGCAGAAGTAGATGTTTTTCTGGAATTCCCTTGCTTTCTCTATGATTCAGCAGATGTTGGCAATTTGATGTCTGATTCCTCCGCCTTTTCTAAATCCAGCTTGTACACCTGGAACTTCTCAGTTCATGTACTGTTGAAACCTAGCTGGAAGGCTTTTGAGCATTACCTTGCTAGCATGTGAAATGAATGTTCAAAAGTAGTTTGAACTTCCTTTGGCATTGCCTTTCTTTGGGACTGGAATGACAACTGGTCTTTTCCGGTCCTGTGGCCGTTGCTGAGTTTTCCAAATTTGCTGGCATATTAAATGCAGCACTTTCACAGCATCATCTTTTAGGATTTGAAATAGCTCAACTGGAATTCTGTCACCTCCACTAGCTTTGTTTTTAGTAATGCTTCCTAAGGCACACTTGACTTCGGATGTCTGGCTCTCTGTGAGTGACCACATCATTGTGGTTATCTGGGTCATTAAGACTTTTTTTATATAGTTCTGCTGTTTATTCTTGCCACCTCTTCTTAATCTCTTCTGTTTCTGTTAGGTCCTTGTAGCTCACCAAACCCTTTCCTTTTGGGGCTTATGGAGGTTTCATTATATAGGCATGGTTGATTAAATCATTGGCCATTAGTGATTCACTCATGTACCAGCCCCTTTCACCTCCTTGGAGTCTGGAAGTTGGGGGATATGGCTGAGAGTTCCAATCCTATAATCTCACGGCTAGTTCCCCCATCCTTTGGCACTTTACAAAATCATCTTATTAAATTAAACTCGAGGTAGGTGAAAGCAACTTGTTACAAATAACAAAGGACACCTTTATTACTTTTACCATTTAGGAAAATCCAAGGGGTTTTAGCTCCATGTCAAGAAGGAGACAAAGACTGAACATGCATTTCATAAAACAAATCACAGTATCACAAAAGCATTAGAAAATATTAATGCACTTGAAGGCATAGCAATAGAAACTATCCTAAAGGAAACACACAGAGAAACATGAATTTAAAAAACAGAGAATCAGTGATACCTGGGACAATTTCAAGTGGCCTATTATATGACTCTGGTTTTGCTAAGTTTTCGGCATATGACTGACTCTTAGTGAAGGCCCGGTGGCTCAGATGGTAAAGAATCTGCCTGCAATGCAGGAGACCCGTTTCGATCCCTAGGTCGGGAAGATCCCCTGGAGAAGAGAATAGCTACCCACTCCAGTATTCTTGCCTGGAGAATTCCAGAGGAACTTTGAAGGCAGTAGTGCATGGGACCACAAACAGTTGCCACGACTGAGCGACTAACACTTTTACTTTTCACTTAGGAACTAACCTGAGCAGTTTTGCTAAATATTCAGCACAGCCCTGACTCCTAGTGAAGACATGAAACATACCCATTCATCACGTTATCTTGAAACCCAGTGTCTGAGGAATTTGGAGGGGAATTTTTGCAGCTTGTCAGCATTGTTTTTGAGATTTCTGGAGGACTTTGCTTTTATGGAGCAAGAATACGCTTACATGACCAAGCAGGGTGCTCTTTGGGGCTCCTTTGTTCTGAGGTATTCTGTACCTACAACAGTGGTTCCTGGCCCAATAGATTAATTGAATTTGGCTATGACTTTTACAGAAAGGGGGACAATAGGCGATTATTTCTGACTTTTCCAGACCCATTCCTGTGAGATAGCCTTTGGTTGTTGATGCATGTCTTTAATGTTGTATATTGCATCCTTTTCCTGTAGGTTTTTATGAACATTGTCATTTGGGGTCCTGTGAATGTTCTTTAGCAATCAGCTCTGTAAACGTCCATTGATAGTGTGAAAAAATGTGCTTTCAACCCTGCTGCTACTAAGTCACATCAGTCGTGTCTGACTCTGTACGACCCCAGAGATGGCAGCCCACCAGTCTCCGCCGTCCCTGGGATTCTCCAGGCAAGAACATTGGAGTGGGTTGCCATTTCCTTCTCCAATGTATGAAAGCGAAAAGTGAAAGTGAGGTCGCTCAGTCTTCGCGACCCCATGGACTGCAGCCTTCCAGGCTCCTCCATTCATGGGATTTTCCAGGCAAGAGTACTGGAGTGGGGCTTTCAACCTTAAAGCATTTATGCAAAATTATGAAAGCAAAGAGTTAGAGCTATGGTCTAACAATGGTCTGGAACAATGGTCACAGAATGGAATTATAAAAAGTACTCAATTAACCCTAAAGCAGAAGAGAGAGATATGATTTGTTGCCATTTCCTTCTCCAGGTAATCTTCCCAACCCAGGGATCAAACTTGGAGCTCCTGCATTGCAGGCAGATTCTTTACCAACTGAGCCACCAGGGAAGCCCATATGTGTGTGTGTGTGTGTGTGTGTGTGTGTGTATAGAGGATATATACATATATATATATATGTGTATAAAATGCAAGCAACATTGAAAAAAAAATCCCAAAGCAAGTAGACAAAGAGAAAAGGGGGGGGGGAGGGACATAGAAAAGATGAGATAAAATTAGAAAATAAATAGCAAAATGATAGAATCAAATCTAGTCATGTTAATGATCACATTAATGGTAATCATATGAACACCCCAGTCTAAAAGTCAGAGGCTGTCAAGTTGTGTAAAATAGTGATATATAGTTATGTGCTGCTACAGAAAATACACCCTAAGTATTGAAAAGACCCTGATGCAGGGAAAGATTGAGGGCAGGAAGAGAGGGGACAACAGAGGATTAGATGGTTGGATGGCATCACCAACTCAATGGATGTGAGTTCGGGTAAGCTCCGGGAGTTGGTGATGGACAGGGAAGCCTGGTGTGCTGCAGTTCATGGGGTCGCAAAGTCAGACACGACTGAGTGACTGAACTGAACTGAGCTGAACTGATAAGGACAAATGGGCTAAACAGTAGAAAGATGGGAAAAAATAACATACTGACACTAATCAAAGGAAAGTTGGAGTGACGACTATATTTGTATCAGACAAAGTACATTTCAGAACAAAGAACATTGCTAAGAAAAAGGAAGTCTTATCATAATCACATAAGGATCAATTAATCAAGAGAGCATAACAATCCTAAATGTCTATGTACCTAATGGCAAAACTGCAAAATAAATGAAGCAAAAAAAAACATTGCAAAGAGAAACAAATACACAATTACAGAAATTTTTAAAAATGCTCTCTTAATAACTGATGGAACAAGTAGGCAGAAAATCAGCAAATAGTGGACTTGAATAGCCCTAACTATGCTTGAGCTGATTGACATTTCAGAAAATTCTACCCAACAATAGTAGAATATACATTATTCTCAAATTCACAAAATTTGCCAAGATAGTACATCTTCTGGCCCATAAAATGTCTCAATAAATTTAAATGGATTCAAGTAACATAAAGTATGTTCTTGGAGTGGATGGGCTGGTTAACTACCAACTGTTGGGTTTCATAGTCAAAGCAAAACTAACTAAAGAAAAGACTAACTTCAGGCAATCAAAAAAGTTAGCTTGCCTTGGGACTCTCAGTTTCAGATCCAAAAATAAAAGAGCTTGGAAGTTGTCACTCCTGACCTTACAACAAGAAAAAAGTTGAAAAGCAGGGACTTTTCTTGGACTCACCAGAAAACTGAGGTTTCAGAGCAAACCACCACCATGAATCTGGAGAGACAAGTGGCTGCAGATATTCAAGGTCAAGATCAGCTTACCTGAGCAGAAGCCGCCAGAACCAGAACCTGGTAGGAACAGTAGAATAGTCATGAAGATAAATTGCTGAGGCTGTGTGTGGACTAACAGGAGAGTGGGACTCCCCTGGGGGCAGTTATCCTGAGAGCAGGGGGCAGATGTTTTGTGGTTTTACCTCCAAGAACCATACCAGGCAGTTAAGTGCCAAGAAAAAAATCATCTTCTGTCTCAGCAGGTAGACAAGGAAAGTAACCATTTTGAAATATGCCCAGAATATTCTCCATTACACAGGATTGACTACTCCCCAGTGAAAAAAACTTTTCAGAGCCTTATCTCATCTTGGGAAAGAGCATTTAAAAAAAAAATACTGGAATATATTTGATTTAAAATGTTGCGTTAGTTTCTGCTATACAGCAAAATGAATCAGTTATACATATACATGTATCTGCTCTTTTTTAGATTCTTGGGGAAAGAGCATTTTCCTGTCTCCAGCCCCTCTAGCTTTTCTGTATCACCTAAGAGGGAAGGGATAGCAAAGAAACATTTGTTAAAGGATGCAAGCCCACAGGAAGACTGAAATTTAATTGTTAAGTTTATAGAATGCTTCCCTTCCCCCACTCTTTGCCACCACATTGACAGGGCTCCTGTATAAGTGAATTACTGCTGAAAGAACTGTAAGGCTCAGACTCTTTTTAAGAAGGAGTTCTTAGGGAAACCCAAAGACAACAGAGGAGATTTTTAAAAAAGAACTCTAGAGAAATTTGAAGCCCCTGGTTTCCTTATGGTTATAGCAAATGTGAAACACAACCCAACTTCTGGTTGGATTTACATAAAACTTCGCTAAATGGTTATTTGCCTTAGTTCCTATTACCTAATAGTTCATGTCTGCCTTTCAACGGAAAAGCACAAGACATGATAAAAGGGAAGAACAAATAGTCTGAAGAGGCACAGCAAGGATCAGAACTGGGTATAGATATGATGCAGATTGTGAAATGATTGATAGGCCATTTAAAACAAGTATGACAAAAATGTAAAGGCCCTAGTTGAAAAAGTATACAACATGCAAGAACAATAGGTAGTAATGGCAGAGAGAAAACCTTGAGAAGAAGGGAAAGGAAGTGCTCACACACCAGGGAGTCCCTCGAAGACTCTGCATACACAGGATCAGAGCAGAAAGAATGCTCTGTGTGGGCAGCTCATTGCCAAGAAGCAGAGGAGAGGAAGGTCCTGGATCACTGATGTGGGGCTCTTTGGGGGGCAGCAGAGAGTGGAGGCTCGGAGTGTTACCTAGTGGCTGCTTCTCCACATAGCAAAATGCGTCAGAAGTGAGGAAATTTATCCCAACATGGTGATTTTGCAAGGTGTGCTTGGCTACAGCGTGAAGGGCAGGTTAAAAAGCAGAAAGATAAGTTAGAAAGCTGTTGCCAGTGTAACAAAGATCACAACTTTGATATCTTAAATCAAGTTATTTTTATCCTTGGTGCTATGGACTGAACCATGTGCCATCCCCCCAACACCCTGTAAATCATATGTTGATGTCCTAACTTCCAGTGTGACTATATTTGAAGACAGGATCTTTAGGAGGTCATTAAGATTAAATGAGGTTTGAAGGGTGGGGCCTTATTTCAGTAGGACTGGTAGCATAATAATAAAAAGAAAAGAGAACTTCCCTACCGCCACCCCTGTATGCCCACCCCTTGAAAAGGCCACGCTAGGATATAGTGAGAGAGTGGCCATCTGCAAGCCAAGAAGAGAGTGCTCACCAGAAACTAACCATCCTGGCACTCTGATCTTGGACTTCTTGCATCCAGAACCATGAGAAAGTTAATTTCTGTCATTGAGGCCACCCAGCCTGTGGTAGTCTGCTGTGGCAGCCAGCATAGACTAATACACCTGGTAATTCTATTTCATGGTACAGCCAAGTTGTGTGTAGACAAAGAGGACCCCAGTCAAAAAGGTAAGAGCCTAAAAAAGCAAGAAAGAGGAAGTGAGTGGTAAAAAGTCCTAGGTTGGCAGAGTCCTGTGGAAAGTAGATGAAATTTAGAGACTCTCAACTAAAAACTGGCTAAAAGACAAAATTCTGCATTCATTTCAAAAGATTCGTGGATCACCTGGAGTGCCTTGTGGACCCAACATGCTCTTCTGAACCCTCACTTACAGAACCACTGTCTTAGAGACTAACCAGGTGGGCTGAGACCACCCTTCAAAGAGCTTTGAAGGGAGCTGCTGGGGCTGGGTTGGGGTTGGGGGGATGTTGATAACAAGAAATCAAATGATAACATTTGGAGGAGGAGGAAGGGCAGTTATTGGACCTCACGTGTTAGGAGTCAGGGTCTCCATGGAGTGTGAGGTGCTGGGGCATGACAAGAATGGAAAAGGTTAAGATTAAACTCGCATTAGGGAACAAGAAATAAGTAGGAATGAGGAAAGGAAATTCAGTGTATAAGCACAGTCAGCTGAAGTCGGATTATATATGACTGCTGTAGAGTTCATCAGCCTGATGTGCAATTTTCATCAGCTCTAGCTGGAGGGTTTTAGCAACAGAAATAGTGGCAGGAAAAAAATAGATTGGGGTTTACTGCAAATTAAGGATTGTCCAGGAAAGTATAGGGATAGATCTGCTATAAACTAGTAATTATTTTAGATGAAGGCCTAACTCCCAAATATTAGATAAGGAAAGAAAGAAAATACAGAAGGAACTCTCCAAGTGATTGGGAGGGAGAGGAAATGGGGCACGGAAGGAAGGAAGCTTAAAGAAAGAAAAAGAAAGAAAGTCCTTTCAGCCTTTGGGAGGATTAGCACCTTAGGTATCCTTGGCCTGCCCTGGGGCATTGAATTTCTTATTCTGAATGTATGACATTTGACTCCCCGTTAGGAAGAACTTAGAGGAAGATTTCCTTTGTTTGCCCAAGGCATTTAACTAAGCCCCACAGGCAGGAAGTTTCTAGAGGTGTTCTACTCTGCTCCCAGTTTCCCCAACCCCTGTCTCTGAGGCAGGGACTTATAAGGCTTCCCTGACTCTAATGGTGGGCTGGGAAGACCACTGGTGTGAACTTCTCTTCTCAGGTATGCCAGTAGAAATTAGACAGGTGTCTTCTTATACTTGCAATACTTAGTGAGTCCTGGAAGAGGTGCAGTGTCCACACGGCCTGCACAGGATGCTGCAAGAATAACTTCTGGCGCCCTCCTGTGCAAAACGTAATCAAAAAACTTTCAGGATTTTTACCAACAAGCCAAAGGATAACCAAACCAAATGTACTATACAGCAAAGACTTTTTCTCCCTTTTGAACATTATATGAGTGACATAAAATGAAACTTCAGTTCAGTTTAGTTCAGTTGCTCAGTCATGTCCGACTCTTTGCGACCCCATGAATCGCAGCACGCGAGGCCTCCCTGTCCATCACCAATTCCCGGAGTCCACTCAAACTCATGCCCATCGAGTCGGTGATGCCATCCAGCCGTCTCATCCTCTGTCGTCCCCTTCTCCTCCTGCCCTCAATCCCTCCCAGCATCAGGGTCTTTTCCAATGAATCAACTCTCCGCATCAGGTGGCCAAAGTATTGGAGTTTCAGCTTCAGCACCAGTCCTTCCAATGAACACCCAGGACTGATCTCCTTTAGGATGGACTGGTTGGATCTCCTTGCAGTCCAAGGGACTTTCCAACACCACAGTTCAAAAGCATCAATTCTTCGGCCCTCAACTTTCTTCACAGTCCAACTCTCACATCCATACATGACCACTGGAAAAACCATAACCTTGACTAGACGGACCTTTGTTGGCAAAGTAATGTGTCTGCTTTTTAATATGCTATCTAGGTTGGTCACAACTTTCCTTCCAAGGAGTAAGCGTCTTTTAATTTCATGGCTGCAATCACCATCTGCAGTGATTTTGGAACCCAAAAAAATAAAGTCTGACACTGTTTCCACTGTTTCCCCATCTATTTCCCATGAAGTGATGGGACGAGATGCCATGATCTTAGTTTTCTGAATGTTGGGCTTTAAGCCAACTGTTTCACTCTCCTCTTTCACTTTCATCAAGAGGCTTTTTAGTTCCTCTTCACTTTCTGCCATAAGGGTGGTGTCATCTGCATATCTGACGTTATTGATATTTCTCCCAGCAATCTTGATTCTAGCTTCTGCTTCTTCCAGCCCAGCGTTTCTCATGATGTACTCTGCATAGAAGTTAAATAAGCAGGGTGACAATATACAGCCTTGACGTACTCCTTTTCCTATTTGGAACCAGTCTGTTGTTCCAGGTCCAGTTCTAACTGTTGCTTCCTGACCTGCATACAGGTTTCTCAAGAGGCAGGTCAGGTGGTCTGGTATTCCCATCTCTTTCAGAATTTTCCACAGTTTATTGTGATCCACACGGTCAAAGACTTTACAGCAAGTCTTGCCACAAAGAGATAACCATGTCGGCATCTTGTTGTGTATTAGACCTGATGTTTTCATATGCAAGTATAGAAATGCATGTTTTATGAAAATGGTATCATATTATACACATTGTTTTTCAATCTTCTCCTCCTTCTGCAGTTTATCAGTTTGTTGTGAACACTTCAAGTCTGTTTACAGTCAGCCCTTCCGATCTGTAGGTTCTGTGTCCAACGAATTCAACCAATAGATTGAAAAATACTTAAACATTTTTTCTCAAAAAGTTCCAGAATGCAAAACTTGAATTAGCCATGTGCCAGCAACTATCTATATAACATTTTCATTGTATTACTTATTATAAGTAACCTACTGCTGCTGCTGCTAAGTCGCTTCAGTTGTGTCCGACTCTGTACAACCCCATAGATGGCAGCCCACCAGGCTCCGCCGTCCTTGGGATTCTCCAGGCAAGAATACTGGAGTGGGTTGCCATTTCCTTCTTCAATAAGTAACCTAGAGATGATTTAAATTACACAGGAGGATATGCATAGATTATATGTAAATACTACTCCATTTTATGGGGCTTCCGTGGTGGTGCAGTGGTAAAGAATCTGCCTGCCAATGCAGGAGACATGGGTTTGAACCCTGGGTCGGGAAGATCTCTGGAGAAAGAAATGGAAACCCACTCCAGTATTCTTGCCTGGGAAATCCCATGGACAGAAGGAGCCTGGCGGGCTACAGTCCATGAGGTCACAAAGGAGTCAGACACAACTAAGCAACTAAACAACAACAACACTCTGTTTTATACAAAGGACTTGAGTATTCTCTGATTATTATATACCTGGGGATTTGGGAACCAATCCCCTCACTGATGCTAAGGGATGACTGTACATCTACACAGCATTCTTTTTATATATTCATTTATTTTTATTAGTTGGAGGCTAATTACTTCACAACATTACAGTGGGTTTTGTCATACATTGACATGAATCAGCCATGGAGTTACATGTATTCCCCATCCCGATCCCCCCTCCCACCTCCCTCTCCACCCAATTCCTCTGGGTCTTCCCAGTGCACCTGGCCTGAGCACTTGTCTCATGCATCCCACCTGGGCTGGTGATCTGTTTCACTATCGATAATATACATGCTGTTCTCTCGAAACATCCCACCCTCGCCTTCTCCCACAGAGTCCAAAAATCTGTTCTGTACATCTGTGTCTCTTTTTCTGTTTTGCATATAGGGTTATCATTACCATCTTTCTAAATTCCATATATATGTCTTAGTATGCTGTAATGGTCTTTATCTTTCTGGCTTACTTCACTCTGTATAATGGGCTCCAGTTTCATCCATCTCATTAGAACTGATTCAAATGAATTCTTTTTTAATGGCTGAGTAATATTCCATGGTGTATATGTACCACAGCTTCCTTATCCATTCATCTGCTGATGGGCATCTAGGTTGCTTCCATGTCCTGGCTATTATAAACAGTGCTGCGATGAACATTGGGGTGCACGTGTCTCTTTCAGATCTGGTTTCCTCGGTGTGTATGCCCAGGAGTGGGATTGCTGGGTCATATGGCAGTTCTATTTCCAGTTTTTTAAGAAATCTCCACACTGTTCTCCATAGCGGCTGTACTAGTTTGCATTCCCACCAACAGTGTAAGAGGGTTCCCTTTTCTCCACACCCTCTCCAGCATTTATTGCTTGTAGACTTTTGGATAGCAGCCGTCCTGACTGGCGCTACACAGCATTCTTAAAGGTTGCATGACATTGCACCTTTCTTCAATTGTTGAGTGTTTAAACTGTAGTGTATTGGATATCCATTGACAAAATAATGCTATGTAGTGAGAAAAGCACAAAATCTCAGTGGCATACAAAAGTAAACATTTGTTTATTGTGCCAGTTCACAGGAGTTCAGCCGTTCTGGGCTGGCTTGGCTGCTCTCTACTGGTCTTGCTTCTGCCAGCTGTGGTTGGCTGAGTCGTCCTCCTCATTTTGACTTGCTCATGTGTCTGAGACTGGCTGGTTATCAATCCCTTTAGGATGTCACAACTGAGACAACTAGGGCAGCTCCACTGTGTGCCAGGTGAGTCATCCTCCAGGAAGCTGGAGAATTCTGGGAGAGGCCCCGTTTGAGGGCAGTGGTCCATTTTAAGTTCAGATTAGACATGCTAAATTGGGTACCTTTGGTATCTTCAAGGGGAGGTTTTGAGAGGTGGGGTATGCTGTTCAGAGGACAAGTTTGGGCTGGAATGATTAATATTTTAGTCTTATGTATTTTAGGAATTAATTGAAATAGTAGGTCTGAATTAAATGACTTAATTTAATTTGAGAAGAGATTAAAGAGATGTAGGAGAGAAGAAATATAGGAGAGAGGAGACTTAGAGCCCAGCCTGGAGGACTGAGGCAGAGGAGACCTACAAACCCCTCTCTCTTGTCAGAGAAGTAGAAAGAGAACAGAAAAATGGTTTGTTATGGGAACAAGGAGACAGTGTTTCAAAAAGTGGATGTTCACAAGGGCTTTGATAATTTTAAAAATTTATTTATTTGGTTGTGCCAGGCATTAGTTGCTACAAACGTGATCTTCAATCTTTGATGCAGCATTCTGGGTCTTTAGTTGTGCCATGTGAGATCTAGTTCCCTGACCAGGAACCGAACCCAGACCCCCTGCATTAGGAATGCAGAGTCTTAGCCACTGGACCACCAGGGAAGTCCCTCTGATAGTTGTCGAAAGTCAAGTAGGAGAGTTGGTCTCCAAAGATGGCCCCCAAATGAATTATGCCTCCTGAAATTCACACTTCATGTAGGACCCTCCTATACTGAATGAGACCTGGGTTTGTTCAACTGATAGAATTTGTAACTTTTGAGGATAGGTCATATGAAGCTTGCAGCATCAATCTGGGTCTCTTAAAGTGCATGCTCAGAGGGATGCCAGCTACCATGTAAAAAGTCTGTTTACCCTTAGACCATCATGTTGTGAAGAAGGCTAAACTGACTATGTGGATTCCACATGGAGAGAGAGAGAGAGAGATGATGCCTGGCCACCTCCTGGTTGTGGCAGCTGTTCCAACCTGGGTACCTAACATGTAAGGAATGAGCACCTTAGTGTCAAGATGACACCAGCCCTTTGAGACAACCCAAGTAAGACCTGCCCAGCTTATCCCAGTCAATTAGTAAAATCACAAGACAGAAAAAATTAATTCTTAAAAAAAAAAAGAAAAAAAAATTAATTCTTGTTTCAAGCTACTAAATTTTATACTAGAAGAAGATGGAATTGAAAAAAAAAAGTCTGCTAGATTTGGTAGTCATTATTATTTCTAGGAGCTACAGGTGTAGAAGCCAGACCAGACCTAAATGGGTTAAGAGTGGGTAGAAACTGAAGAAATTAAGAAGGCATAGAGGACTGCTTTCTGGAGAACTTTGGCTATGGATGGGTAAGAGATAGAAAGGTTGGTAGTTGGAAGAGGAAATGAGACAAGGCAGAGTTTTTCTGATAGTCTCTACCACACACACACACACACATGCAGAGACACAATGGAATGTTACTTAGCCATAAAAAAGAATGAAATCCTGCCATTTGCAACAGTATGGATGGACCTTGAGGGTATTATGCTAAGTGAAATAAAGCAAAGATAGATACCTTATGTTTTCACTCAGATGTGGGATCTAAAAAAATGAATGAACAAAATGAAAATAAAAACAAACTTGGACACAGAGAACAGATTAGTGGATACAAGGGGAAAAGTTGGTTGTGGGGGGAGGCTGTGAAATGGGTGAGGTGGGCCAATTGTATGGTGACAGATGGCAGATAGACTTGTCATGGTGATCACTCTGTAGTGCATATAGATGTCAAATCATAATGCTGTAACCTGAAATATATATATATATATGTGTGTGTGTGTGTGTGTGTATAAGTTGCCCTTGCATGCTGGCTCAGTCATTTCTGACTTGTGACCCTGTATAGTTTCTCTGTTTTTTAATATATTTGAAATTTTCTATAATCAAAAGGCTTAAAAACTGTTCTGAAACATATTCTTCATTCTAGTAAGTATTTATAGATAACAAGTTAACATTCAGTTGCAGTAACTGAGTTTAAAATATGTCCTACTGATGCATACTTCTCCTCCTAGGATATTGGAGAGAATTCCCCATTCCAGTGATACTCTACAATGGAAGGAAAAAAGAGCCAGAGGAAAGGATTGGGTTGAGAGGACAAGACTGAACATATAGGAGAGAGGAGGCATACGGCACTGCAGAAGTTCTGAGGAGGGTGAGGTGGGATCCGGGATCCAGGTCAAGGTGAGGGATGGGTCCAGTGGAGAAAGGTGTGTGAGGGTGGGTGGGGGCAGGGGGTTGAAGTCTAGAGGAGGAGGCAATTCTCATTGTTGTTCAGTCACTCAGTCGTGTCCAATTCTTTGTGACCCCATAGACTGCGGCACACCAGGCTTCCCTGTCCTTCAGTATCTTCTGGAGTTTGCTCAGATTCAAGTCCATTGAGTCAGTGATGCCATCCAGCCACCTCCTCCTCTGTCCCCCCTTCTTCTCCTGCCCTCAATCTTTCCCAGCATCGGGTCTTTTCCAATGAGTTGGCTCTTCACATCAGGTAGCCAAAGTATTGTAGCTTCAGCTTTAGCATCAGTCCTTCCAATCAGGGTTGATTTCCTTTAGGATTGACTGGCTGGATCTCCTTACAGTTCAAGGGACTCTCAAGAGTCTTCTCCAGCACCACAGTTCAGAAGCATCAATTCTTCGGTGCTCAGCCTTCTTTATGGTCCAAGTCTCACATCTATACCTGACTACTGAAAAAACCAGAGCTTTGACTATATGGACCTTTGTCAGAAAAGTGATGTTTCTGATTTTTAACTTGCTGTCTAGGTTTGAAATAGCTTTTCCTCCAAGGAGCAAGGAATTCTCAGTGGACAGCCTCTAAATTTTCAGAGATTAGGAGAAAAGTCAAATGCTACAAGGTGATGGGATTGGTAATCAGGAAATTGTAGTTAGAAGAGAATAGAAGAGATATGATAAAGTTATTCAGGTGGGTGGGGAGTGAACTTACTGGGACAACAGAATGGAATTACAGGAAACTTTAGAACTGAACAATAGACCAGGGACTTTTAGCAGGCTAAGGAGAACAATGGAAGGAAAATGCTAATGGACTGGGAGGGAAGAGAAGCCTTGCTAATCTGACTGTACTGGTGGTGTTGATGAATGAACCCACTTTGAGGGATGTGGTCTCAGGAAGGGGGTATAGGGATCAGCCACCTGCATGTTTCAAGAGTCCAGGTGATTTGGATGCAACTGCAGTTGGTTCTTAAAGCACTGTTTGAGAAACACTGCCTTAGGGGCTGGAAAGGGAGTGAGGCTGGATTGGGGCAGGAGGACTGTCACATTCCGGTGGGGAAGCCTGCTGGACAGACAACAGGACAGAAGTCTCTGTCGTTCCAGGTGGCCCTGTAGCTTCCTTGGCCCCTGGGAGGAGCTCAGACCCAAATGTGGGTGGCCTTCAAAGTAACCCTGCCTGTGCTTGCCCCAGGGGCTTCTCATCCATGGACGGTCACAACTGGAGTTTTTGTTGTTTGTTGTTTGCTTTTGCAACTTTTGATTCCAGAAATAAAAATGGGCTTTCAAAATCAACCAACCGACCAATCAACACTGTTGAAGTTGGCACATTTGGGCTAATTGTTTTCCTTTTCATTTAGGCTTATTTCCTACCGAGTGTGCGGTAGCACTTTCAAGTAAATCTTTGGTAATTCCTAAGCATCATGCAATTGCCTTCATTTCCCAGCAGGACATCCTAAAGTGGGCTCATTTGGAGAGAGAACGGGAATAGCAGTTTTTATAGCTTAAAGCCTGAAAGAAAACTGCTTTTTTTTTTTCCTTGACAGTCATAATCCACTCATGGTTTAAAAATGCATTTCAAAATCAAAAGGACTCGGAGAGTCTGGAATGTGCTAGAAGGATGTAACAAGACATTTTATTAGCCGGTTTATCTATAATCTGGATAAACTTACGTCTTGTGTCTCTTCTCTTGAAACTTCCTCAGCCATACACTCTCTGTGTTGCCTAGATGTCAAAGAATTAAGCCTGTGTTGAATTAACAGAAGTAACAGGGGTACAGAGGGAATTGCTTTCTTTTATCACGGTCTCCACTGTGACTCTCTGATTTTAATTTCCAGTGGCAGGATGAAGGAAAGGCCAGTACTCCGGGAGCGGAGCACGGCCTGAATAAAGGCCTGGAGGCCGGCAGGTCATGGGGCTGCTGTCGGGGCGGCTGGACTGAGGCAGAGAGGAAACAGGGCTGGCTTGATAGGGGAGCTGGATTAGGAAGCTGAGCAGGGGGGGCTTTGAGTGGTGCCTGGGGAAATCCTGAGCCATTTAAATGAGCCATTTAAATCTGACAGGCAAATTGGTGTTTTAAGAAGATTTACCAGGCAGTGATGTGCAGGATGAGCTAGAGTGGGTGGGGGCAGTGTGCGTGTGTGTGTGTGTGTGTGTGTGTGCATTGAGGGGGTGGGGTGACAGAAGAGAAGGGGGAATGAAGCTAGGAGAATAAAGTTTCTGCTTTGAGGCACACTTACTGAGCACCTACCATTTATCTTGCCTTGTGCCGAGCACCAGCTTTACATGCGCTGTCTTTCAGTGAATACAACCAGCATCGGCTCTCTTGTCCAAGCTGGAACCTCCGAGTCCTCCCTGACATTTTCCTTTCCTTTTCTCCGCAGTCTATCAAGCGGTCCCATCAACTTCACACTTCTCACATCTGCCTCTTCTCTTGCGTCCCCACCACCTCTATCCCACTTCAGCCACTGCTCCTCTCCCTGATGAAGGGCCTCCCTGCCTCCGTCTCCCCTCTGACTCCTGCTCCACCTGCTTGCTAGTGGTGGTGAGGATGGTCTTCCTGAAACACGTAGAATCAGGCCACGTCCCCCAGCAGAAACCCTGCAGTGGGCTCCCCACCGCCTTCAAGGGAAAAGTCTGAATCCTCAGCAAAGCCGGGAGGTCCTTAGAATGTGGGTTTTGCTTAGTTCTCCCTGCTTCCCAGCGCTCTTGCCTTCCCACCTTAAAGCCTGGGCTGTGGCCATGCGGAAACGTTGTCAGTGATCCTGAGAAGTCTCTTCTCCCTTGTGATGACATCCTCCATTGTACCCCTCCCCTCTGACTCATTCTTCAGAATACATTTAGCCATCCCTTCCTCTTGGCTCTTTTTGGCCACCCGGACCTCCTGGGTGCTTTCAAAGAACTGTTGCTATTGCTGTCCTAGAGCTTACCACAACACACTGGTAGTTCTTTCCTCGGTATGTGAACTTCAAGAGGCACCTTCCAGGGACCGCATCTTCCTCTTCACCCAGCACCCTCCTGACACATAAAAGGTGCTTAGTAAATATTCAACGAATGGGAATGGATGAAGGTACAAGAATCTGGGTGGTGGGGGTAGGGAGGGAGTGTTGGTCCCATTTTACAAATAAAGAAACTGAGGATCAGGGAGGGATTTAATAATCGGTCCAAGTCTTCTCAGCTTCACAGCCCAAAATCCACTTCAGGGTTGCTAATTTATTGTTTAGGATTTTTTTCCTCTTTCTTGCAGTCACAAAATGGAAATCATCAAGGAAAAGAGCTCTGTGTAGCACCTTGGCTGATGGTTCAGAAAGCTAGCAGTGGGGCCACTTCAGGAGTGAGTGTAACAATAGATGAAAGAGCGTTGCTATATTAGTAGGGGATTTCATAAACTGGAGTATTATTAGGTTTGGGGATTGCAAAAGGCTAAAAGACCAAATGAACCATTTCCAACATAAATTGAATATTTATTTCACTGGAAATTATTCAAATCACAAATCCTCCCTGTTTCTGAAAGCTGAAGGAGGATCTGGTTGCGTGTGTTCATTGCCATTTTTTGTTTCTCCAATAAAATGTTCGTTGCCTACCTTTTTTTTTTTTTTTGATTGACTGGAAAAATCACATTGCAAAATGATAGATATTGTTCATTTAACTCCAGCATTTACTTTTCCCCTAAAGTAGAGTTCTGTTTATGACAGATCAGACTTCTCCCCCATTTAGCACCCATGTAAAACATTGCAAAAGATTGGGTCTGCGGCTCGAATGACATGTTTGCCGCAATCTGTTCAAGCCGCAGTAGGCATGGAAGCTCTTAATGAAACGTCGGCGGATATTAGGGTTTTATGGACTGGAAAACAGTACAAATCAAAGCACTTTGCTTACTGTTTATCTGTTTAGAACATTTTTATTTTCTAAACCTAGCAATGTTCATCTTTTTCATCTGGCACTTCGGTTTGGTTCTTTACATATTGATTTTCCCGTTCACTGGCATTCTCTGATGAAGTTGGAGCACCCAGGTGTGCTGTCTGAGTGAGCAGTGGCTAGGGGTGCAGGACGGGGGGGCATTCTCTGCCCTGACACCCCTCAGTTAAGGGCTGGGAGAGAGCAGGGTTCACTGTATAAAAAGATCATTATAAGGACTTCACTAGTGCTCCCAGGGCCTGGGGCCTGGATTCCATCCCTGGTCAGAGAACTGGATCACTGCAACTAAAACCCTGCATAACCAAGTAAGTTTTTAAAAAAAGGATCACTACACCTTTCAGTCCCCTGTGTGGTTTCCCCTTGAACCAGCAGTATTGATCTATATTAGTTTCTTCTCAAAAGTTATGTACAAATCTTATAGTAAAAGTAGCATTCTCTTCTTAAATTTTATGAGGAGATAAAATAGAAAGGGTCCCAGCAGGAAGCAGAATCCATCAGAGCTGGTTTATCCAGGGGTCAGCGATTTTTTTCTGTGACGGGCCAGAAAGTAAGTATTTTGGGCTTTTCAGGCCGCCTACAGTCTCTGTCACAACTGGCCACAGACAACACCTAAAGGATGGGCGGTAGGTGTGACCGTGGGCCAGTAAAACTGTCTTTACAAAAAGCGAGGGGGTGGTTATTGGCTTGTGGGCCAAAGTTCACTGACTCCTGGTTTAGATTAAAAGATTTTAAGGGACAATGTGCAGATATGTGGGCAGCGTCAGGGGAACAGACAAGGGGCATTGAGGTATCAAGATCACAGCAGCAGGAAGCTGTTACTGCCTCAAAGGCTGGAGGGGCAGGGAGATAGGAGGTGGTGTGAGCTGTGAGATGGGGCCGTGGGAGGTAGTAGAGCAGTGAGCGAGCAGGGAAGAAACACCCACCTCTTTTCCCCCCACCCGCAGACCTGCTGTGCTTCTGGTTTGTCTGATCCAATCAATGGTCAGAGGCAAGGGGCCTGGGAGGAAGCCTTGCAGCGACAGCATCTCAGAACACAGAGTGTGGATCAGGTTGAGCAAGGGTAGTGGGGAGAAGAGATGCGGGGGTGAGGGGAGGCAAAAGGAGAATAAGCAGCCCAGGTGATGTCTCACCACTAACTTCTTAGATCCCTCTCCTTTGGGAAGAGAAAGTAAGTTTGGCTGGCTGCGTCCCTTGACCCTGACTTTGTTCTAGAGCAGAAGTCCGCAGCCCTTTTGGCATCAGGGACTGGTTTCATGGAAGGTGATTTTTCCACAGATTAGAGGGTGGGGGATGGTTTGGGGATGAGTCAAGCACATTACATTTATTGTGTACTTTATTTCTAATCTAATGCCGCCGCTGATCTGACAGGAGGTACTGGTCTGTGGCCTGGAGGTTGGGGATCCCGGTTCTAGAAACGTATGCTTCCCCGCAGTACTGCTTCAGCTTTGGGCATGTCCCCGGTCACAGTGATAGGTTCAGAGATGGGCTTATGTTATGATCTAATTCAGGCTGAGACCAAGGTGCAGACCTTTTGTTTGTTTGAACTGTTGAGGAGATAAGCTCTCTTTTTTTCCTGGTCAATCCAAGGCTTGAAATTTGGCAGCAAGCTGACCACGTGGTGAGGCCTTCACAGGGGAACTCAGGAGAGCAAGCAGATTGCCTAGGGGTGGAGTGCCATGAGCTCAGTCGCTCAGTTGTGTCCAACTCTTCTGCAACCCCATGAACTGTAGCCCACCAGGCTCCTCTGCCCATGGGATTTTCCAGGCAAGAATACTGGAGTGGGTCGCCATTTCCTCCTCTAGGGGATCTCCTTGACCCAGTGATCGAACCTGCGTCTTCTGTGTCTCCTCTATTGGCAGGTGGATTCTTTACCACTGAACCACCTGGCAAATCCTGATCCTGAGTCCCTGGATCAAGCCGTACCTGACACAAACACTCATTTCTCAATGAGGTGAGCCAATACACTCTAGTTTAAGTGAGACCAGTTTTTTGTTTGGAGCCAGAGAATCCTGGCCAAGAGAGTAAGTCCAGATTTATCACTGGAGCCAAGCCAAGACCTGCCTTCCTATAACTGTGTGAACCTCATGTGAAGTCCACAATCTAACCACCAAAGCACGCAAGAGACGATGATTCTCCTGTGCGTATGAGTATTTTCACGTGTGTGTGTGTTTGCAGCTGTGTTTGAGCAATGCCATTTATTGTCAGCATGCACACTTCTCAGACACAAAAACCTTTCTTTTTTGAATATCTGCATGGCACGGACCTCATAAGTCTCAAAGACAGCAACTTCCAAGGTAATTACAGAGATCTGGTGATAACCATAGCAACCCAGTGATTCTGAAATGTAATGTCATGCAGACCGCTGAAGCTCAGAGACCCTGATGGCAACAGAGTACCTGCCCAGGTTGTGGGGTCTTGCAGGGCTTTTCTTTTCCTTGAACAGAAGGGCTTCTCACCACACAACACCTCCCACAATGATTCTTAAGGTTTTGAATTTTTTACAGACCAGAAAAATGTCCAAAACAAAAGTACTGACATAAAGTTGCCAACTTTACTTTGCTAAGAACAGTTCACAAAAGAGATAAAACAAACAACTGCCATCTACTATTAGCATCATTTCATAAAAGAAAGGATATTTTCCCATGTCTGAAAGGAGAGAATAAAAGAGAAGCCCTTCAACAGAGCACATTTATCTTTAAGAGAAATGCACGACTTTGGGGATGCTGCGCCTCGTGGGGCACATATACATGGCGAGGCTGCCCGGATGAGGGAGGTCTGCAGGGCCTAAAGCCACTCACTCTGCCTGCCAAGGCATGAGGCCAGCATGGGCTGCGTCCACTCGAATGAAGGGGCACTTTTTTACTTGACACAAAGAGTCTTCCGCTTGCCAAACTGTGTGCTGACGGGGCTGTATCTGCCAGAAAGGGCAACCTTTTCTCATCTGCACAAAGCACTTTTGGGGCTGGCAGTGGCTGTGCTTTAGCCAGCACTTGGCACGTAGTAGTTGCTCAATAAACATGTACTTACTGGATGTTGCAGGGCTGACAGAAGTTCCATCAAGGGCCGTTCCTGGTCTGCTTGCTGACTTCAGGGGCCAGGCAGTCCTTGGCTGTTCAGCTACAGGAAGGCGTTTCATGTCTTTTCTCCTCTCACAGTGCCTAAATGGACGTCAGCGGAGAGGAAGATTACAGAAGCCTCTCCTGCTTTGTTCTTTTAGAGGACCAGAAAGAAACCAGCCTTGTTTTTTTTGTTTGTTTTTATAAATTCAAATCTTTATTGAATTTGTTACAATATCGCTCCCATTTTTTTTTTTAATGTTTTGGTGTTTTGGCTATGATGCATGTGGGTGCTTAGCTCCCTGACTAGGGATCAAACCCACACCCGCTGCATTGGAAGGTGAAGTCTTAACCATTGGACCACCAGGGAAGTCCCCGAAACCAGCCTTGTTTAAGTGCCTGCTCTGTGCCAGGTAGGACTTCGTCCTGTTAACCTCTTCAGCATGTTTTAAAGCTCAGGTGTGGAGCCTTTGAAGGGTTAAATAATATGCTCCGGGGCACCCAGTAGCCCACTGAGATTTTGACTGCAGCATCTGTATCACTAGGACTTGTGGAGTTTTGCTCTCCACACTGGGGTTTCGCCCTCAAGAAGTGCTCAGTGAGTACGTGGAAGACTGTCCTATGTTCCTTGGAAACTGCCCAGTCATGGGGTTCATGGTCAGCTTCCCATCTCACTTCTCCATGTATCTGTCACTGCTCCACCTCTACATCAGCTCCCCGCCCCCATCCACCCTGGGTCAGCATGCTAAGTCTCTTCAGTCATGTCTGATTCTGTGTGACCCCATGGACTATAGCCTCTAAGGCTCCTCTGTCCTTGGGGTTTTCCAAGCAAGAATACTGGAGTGGGTTGCCATGCCCTCCTCCAGGGGATCTTCCTGACCCAGGGATCGAACCAGGCTCTCCTGCATTGCAGGCTATTTCTTTCCCATGTGAGCCAACAGGGAAGCTATTTAGGAAGCAAGTTTAGGAGTTAAATCCAGGTAGATTCTCTAGACCACATCTTATCACATAGCTGTTCTGCTGAAAGACCAGCAACCCAAACCAGTATTTGCATCAGAGAAGGCCAGGACTTGTGATCCAGACACGGCTATTCGCATGAAGCTATTACATTGCCTGCAGTATTGTTGGCGGTGACGCCAGAGGGAAGAGAGTTCCTCTTTTTGTAAAAGTGAATTTAACCAGCTCAGCCCTCTTTGCGGCTATGCCACGTCTCTGTCATTTTATACAGAATGTCCTTATGTAGAGGAAATATTGGTTTGCTTTATTATGCGTAGCTCATCGTTGGACTTGGGACCTATTAATAAATTTGAAATATCTGATAAAGGGCTAAAGAGGGGAAGGAAAGGAAGGCTCTTAAGGAGGAGTAACAATATATACCCAGGGAACTGCATTTTCTTCTCAACCACATCTTGACTCTCAGTTGAGGTCAGGGGACTCTGGTCTCATGGGGGCCTTAGTGCTCCTGGGTACCAATGCTGCACAGAGCTATCTGTGGTCCCTTCACTGCTTGGCCAGCCTGGAAATTCCTTTATCAGATACTTTTCTTACCTTGCTGTGTGTTTGTAAGCCAGAGAACAAAGTGCAGAGTGAACAGACGGGGTGCAGTCTGATTGATATAAAGATTCTGGTTTTAGAGGAAGAGAGAACAGGAGAACAGTTCACACCTAACACTGATCACAAGTCTACAGTTGTCAGACATGTGTTATATATTAATCTCCCTTATTCCGTTTCACAGCTGAGGGAACTAAGGCCCAGAAAGGTGAAGTAACTTGCTTAAAATAAAACCTCTAGCAAGCAGGAAAGCAAGAACTTGAATCCAAGTCTGTCTGGCTCAAGGTATGCCCTATGTGATTGATTTCAGAAGGCCCTAGTTCTCCTCTTCTTGTCCCATCTGTTCTTTAGGGTAGAGGTCAGGTGCCTGGGCTCTGGAGGCAGAGTACAGGGGTTCAATCCCTGGTTCTACCATCTCCCGGTTCTGCTACCTGAGCTCCAAGTTGTGTAGACAGAGTAGCACTATGGGTCACCATCACTATAGGTCAATGTGGGAATGTGTCTAGGGGAGGTAGGACCTGAGCTTGATTGACACTGGGAGACCTGTTGGGATTTGGATAAAGAAAGAGCTCAAATGAAAGATACTGCTGTGGGAGGGGGACGAGAATCAGCAAAGATGCTGAAGGTGGGAAACTCACACTGAAATTCACACTGAAGTGCCTACTGTACTGGGCATTCGATGGTGTTTCTTCATTCATTCACTTGCTCAGTGTTTCCATCGGAAACCTCTGGTGGTGAGTCACAGACAGACTTTTCTCAGACTGAACTAAGCATCATGTTTTCCTGTTAGTAACTCAAGGGTTGGATTATTGGCTCAGATAGCCAGGCATCCAGCAGTAGAGTGGGATTCACAGTTCTTACAGGAGGGAGATGAATTAGGCTAGAATGACGGGAAAGCAAACCGAGAAGAACGTGGGGAACTTGAAGAAGAGAGCTCAAGAGTGAACCAAGAACTTAAAACTGCAGAAGACAATGAGTAAGTGGAAGACCTATTTTGCAAAAGTCCTGTTGTGATTTGTTTTTGCTGGTTGCTTCTCACCTGACTGGAGAGTTAAGGAGTTTATCCCCTGTTACCCTCTCTCTCTGGGATCCATCTGTCTGTAGAGAGCATATGTGTGGCTTTGCTCTTAGGGGAGACAGGGCAGTGGGACAAAGCCCGTGGCTTCTCCAGTGAGGCCTGCTCTGGGAGAACACATCTCTCTAGCTCTGGGGCTCAGGGTAGGGGGTCCGTAGTAATGGAGCTCACATGAGGCCAATGAAACATGAGCAGAGGGGATGTGGTCACCCCTGGGTGGAGGCTCTGAGAGTCAATGTGAGGCTTGCCATACTAACATTTCCCTCTCTGCCACCAGGATTGGCAGTTTTGCAACTGCTGTGTTCCTGAGTGAAGCTGACATGGAGCAGAGCTTCAGCTGGCCCAAAGTGGACCTGTGATGCGGACCAGAAATAACTCTTTGTTTTTAATCTGCCACTCCTGGGTTGTTGCTGCAGCATAAGCTACCAGTCCTAATACAAGGCATACTTGTTACTGCGCATCTAAGCCACACTCTCCAGCAGTCATGTCAGAGATGGATGGACATCTCCACTGCCCCACTTTTTTCCCCCTTTCCTCAAACTCTGATGGGATAGAGGCTCTTATTTCAGCTCCCTTACACTCTGATAATGTCCAGTTTGCAGAACTACAGGTGATAATGAATCCTGCACTTCAGTCTACAAAAAGGAAGGTTGGAAGCATTGGTAGAAAATGTATTGGTGAGTTCTGATGTTGTGAAGTGAGTGGAAGATTATTTAGATAAACGGATTAATCTGATTGAAACGGTTCCCAGAAGTAAATGTCAATGAACCAGACGTGGTAATTTCTTGCTCATGAAGTAGTGTTAGTATGCATGTGATTTGAACTTTATGTTAAAACACAAGCACAAGATTGCCTCTTGGACTATGGATGGTATAAATGGGATGGGGCCACCATGAATGAGAACGGTTTGTGTCAGATATGGTTAGCTCAAGCAGGATGATGAGTGAGAGTGGAGGTTCCTAGAATGTGGTGGTGAATCACAAACAATACGCCAAGGCCAGAAATATATATATATTTTGTATAGAAATTAACACAAAGCTATCTGTAAACATCTAAGCAGATTCCAAATGTGCTGGAGGTTTTGCTTCAGTGCTTCAGAATAACAAGTGTTGCCTTCAGAGGGAACAATTGTCCTCTTAAAAGTATGTGTGGGATCTAAGGAGAGAGAGAGTTACACAGTCATGTACATGTTTCCCAAATTGGATTGCTGTTAAAATGTCTGCTCAAAGAAGGGTTCTGTGATTCAATAACAAAACAAACAAACAAGCAAAAATCAAGGAAATATGGAGTTAAAGAAGTTTCTTTACTGCAGAACTTCTCAAAGGCTTTAATACATTAATGTTGATTGTGATTCTCCAAAAGTAGGCAGTAATCACAGCTTCTGAACTTTTCTGACTGTGGAACTCATAGCTAGATTAAGAGATGGACAGAGGGATGGAAGGATAGAAAGATGAAGGGATGAATATGGATATAGATATATAAATATATTTCTCATTTCACTCTGCTATTTGTAAATAATGAAGAACACTAAATGAACCTGTAAGTATACCTTTGACTGGATAAAGAGACCTCCTTTGATATGAGCTCTTAATGAAAATAAAATCAGCTAATTCGATTAGGATGCTTTTGAGTACAGGAAACAGACTTTCCTTTAAAAGGACTTAATTTCAGTTTTTTGCTTCCCCGATGGCTCAGCGGGTAAAGAATCCCCAGGCATTGCAGGAAACACAGGAGACAGGAGATGGATGTTCAGTCCCTGGGTTAGGAAGATTCCCCCGGAGTAGTAAGTGGAAAATCACTTCAGCATTCTTGCCTGAAAACTCCCATGGACAGAGGAGGCTGGCAGGCTACATTCCAAAGGGTTACAAAGAGCCAGACACGACTGAGTGACTGAGCACTTACCCAAACAATGAGAATGTCTGTTATGTCACATAAGAAATCTGGAGGCAGGGTGATTTCTGGATGGTTAATTCAGCCGCTCTACAGTATTCTCATGAATTCTGAACTCTTGTGTTTTATTTCTTTCTGCTCTGCTCTGCTCAGCACAAAGGCCATGTCTCCGTCCTGATGGCTAGACCTTACTGAGGTTTCCGGCACTGGGCAAGTGCAACTCTACCCAGAGCTGGAGGAAAACATTTCCCCTTTGGTGGCTTCTTTTCTAGAAACGAAATGTTTCCTTGTAGCCCCTGGTAAACTCTCCTTTAGGTTCACAAGGCAGCGTCTGCGTTGCTCACCTGTGCTCTGAATGTACTGGGAGCTGGGAAGGTGAGGGTTTGGCATTTTGAGTCTCCGTTGGGAGAGGTGGGTCCTCCTCGCAAGGGAATGGAAAGGGGGGGGGCGGGTCTCTTTGCTGAGAAGTGGCGGGGGGGTGGGGTCTCAGCAAACTTGGTAGACAGGCAACCAGGAGTGCTTATCATACAATTGTGTGATCTAAGTTCTTAGTCTGGGTTCTCCAGAGAAACAGAATATGATAATACTGTACACACACACGGTCACACACATACATGGGCACACACACATACACAGCTACACATACACATATGTGTGTGTGTATATATATAATATACACATTTTGGGCTTCCCTGTAGCTCAGCTGGTAAAGAATCTGCCTGCAATGCAGGAGACCTGGGTTTGATCCCTGGGTTGGGAAGATTCCCTAGAGAAGGGAAAGGCTACCCACTCCAGTATTCTGGCCTGGAGAATTCCATGGACTATAGTCCATGGGGTCACAAAGAGTTGGACACAACTGAGCAACTTTCACATATATACGTTTTAAGTGTGTATTTAAACACATGGGAGAATCCCATGGACAGAGTAGCCTGGCAGGTTACAGTCCATAGTTTCACAAAACTGAGTTCAAGTTGTACATGCAAAGAGATTTCGTACAAGGAATTGACTCACATGATTACAGAGGCTAGAAGTCTGAAGCCCTGCAGTTGGCAGTTTCATTGACTCGCTCTTATATGCTGCCAGAGCCTCTGTTCCCTACAAATGCTGAGTCAAGGACTCCCAGGAGGTATCACACATAGACTCAGAAATTTGTCGTCTTTAAATTGCCACACAGCCATGGTCATTCTCTCCTACCCTGGCCCCTTGCAGATGTCAGTTGCCTGCACATTCACTTGAGGTAAGAATATTGATATCCATGCCAGGGCTATGTCTCTGCTGCTTCCAGGATGGCATCCTCAAGGACTCAAGAGCTGGGTTTTAAGCAGAAGTGAGCAAAAATCCCTTCAAGTTACATAGAATCTTCCATGAAAGCCACTCCTCCAGTTTCTTCTGCAGCCCTTCTCTCCATAGCCCACTCATTTATTTAACAAACATTTAATGAGCATCTGCTATATTCTAGCTGTATATTCTAGTGGCTCACAGATGGTTGGCAGCTGGGCTGAACCAAAGGTGCCTATTGTGTTGGCATTGGGATACTGGAGAGTCAGGCAGATGTTGCCTCTTCCTCAGACCCAAGTGCCCGGAGGCCACAGTTCTTGCTCTCCTGAAGCCTTGGCAGCTAAAAGGATGAGGGCAGGAGGACACGTAAGGATTATGCAATGATGACCTTTGACAGTAAGAACCATTGGATCTTCATTGGATCCTCTGCTGGCTTCTGGCTAGTATGTTATTTTGGAACAGAAGTAGATTAAAACAAATAGAGCTTCTCCCTCTTTTCTTATCTGCCCTCTTCTGAGATTTTCTATCCATGCCTGAGCCTAAAAACACCAGAGGATGGGGAGCTGATAAGCTCTTTCTACCCAAACAGGACTATGTATTTTAAAGGAAAACAATGTTTTTGTTTCCCCATATTGGTCAACATAGCCAGGGATGGCACAGCTTAAGTTAGTTGGGTTCTAAAGTTAGTGAGCAGAGTAAAGATCACTGGCCATTAAACTAACCCTTGAGAATTCAAAATCCCATAGGTATGGTTTTGTGGACCCCAAGCTATAACTTAATATGTCCAACACAACAGTTTTTCTGTGAACATGGGAACTGTTTCCTATTTCTATACTTGCCCACCAGACGAGATATTCGGCTTCTGTTTAGGAATCATAATAAATGCAAAGTAGCTCTGCTTTTTGTTCTTTGTTTTATTTTGGCTAAGTGTGAGCAGTTTGCATATATTTAAATAAGTGTGTCAATGATGTGAACTCGCTGTAATGTCCACTGATGAATAATATGTCAGTTATTTGGTCATGTAACATTTAAAAAATAATTCAGAATCATTCCTATTTCCCACCCACCCAAGTTTTTACTTTCAAAAATTTCAAACCTAGAGAACAGTTAGAGAACAATATAATGATAATGCATACTCACAGATCCTTCCCCTAGATTCATCATCTGGTGGTATTTTGCCACATTAATGTTATCTCTCTCCCTAATACACACACACACACACAGAATGGACTCACTGTAATAGGCTTTCACAAAGGGAATAAACTCTTGTAACAGGCACTGAGGTAAGAAATTGAACATCATCAGCATCCTGGAATTCTTTCCTGGGTGCCCTTCCTGACATCACTCCCTGAGGGAAATCACTGTCCTGGCTCCTAACACTTAAATGGGTTTTGTCTTCCAACTTTATGGAAATAGAATCATGTTTTATATACACTTCTTGAACTTAGCTCCTCTTATTCAACACTGTGAGATTTATCCAAGTTATATGCAGTACTCTTTTATGTTTAGTCCCTCTTAGTGGTTGCTGCTGTTCAGGGCACTGACTTTTCTGAAGAGTGCCCTGTGGTCTGGACTTCCCTGGGCATTTTCTCTGAATTAGACTCAGCTTAAACATTTTGGCGGGCTTCCCTTGTGGCTCAGCTGGTAAAGAATCCACCTGCAATGTGGAAGACCTGGGTTCAATCCCTGGGTTGGGAAGATCCCCTGGAGAAGGGAAAGTCTACCCACTCCAGTATTCTGCCCTGGAGAATACTGTATAGTCCATGGAGTCACAAAGAGTTGGACACAACTGAGCGACTTTCACTTTCTTAAACATTTTGGCAAGCACACAACAAAGGTGAGGTTGTGTACTTCCCATTGCATCTCATAAGAAGGCGTATAGTGTTGTTGTGTCCCTTGATCGCTGAGTGATGCTAAGCTTGATGGCTTTGTTAAGCAGCTCTCTGGCAGATCTCTCCATTGTAAAGATACCTTCCCTTTGGTAATTAACGAGAAGTCTTTGGGAAGATACTCTGAGATCATGTAACATCCTGATGACCAACCAACATTTTGTTGTTGTTGTTGTTTAGTTGCTAAATCCTGTCCGACTCTCTTGCAACCCCATGGACTATAGCCCGCCAGGCTTCTCTGTCCATGGGACTCTCCAGACAAGAATATTGGAGTGGGTTGCCATTTCTTCTCCATGAGATCTTCCTGATCCAAGGATCAAACAATGCAGTCTCCTGAATTGGCAGGTGGATTCTTTACCACTGAACTACCAGGGAAGCCCAATCAATATTTTATTTAATGGTTTTAGCATCTGTGGATGATCCCTGCTTGAGTCAATTACTTCATTGAAGTTGAAGTTCTTAGGAAATTCTCTTATAAAATTAAAACACTCAAGTATGTTCACTCTTCCAATCCCCTAACTCTTGCAGAGATACAAGATGAATACAAGTTATTCTCTTTCTCCTCTGAGTGTCACTTTCTGCCTTAACTGTCCTATTTTGTCACCATGGGAGACTGACCCTGAACCCTGCACCACCTCAATTCCCTTGCAGTTGGGTTTCTGGTTGGGTGTGCCCATGGAAGCATGTTACTGGCAAGTCATCCAAGGGGAGGAGAAGAGAGAGGTCAGGATGCCCCCATCCCCCTACTTCAGCCCTCTTTGCTGGCAGTAGCTGTGTCCCTGATCACTGGAGGCCCCACCCTGCACTCTCCACAGTGCAGCTACTTCCTCCTCTTCAGGTCTGGGTGCTTCAGTATTTCTTGTTTGTATACAGTGAACACTGTCCATGAGTCCTTTTATTAAAAATCTCCTTAATTAAACCATCGGAGAAATCCTGCTTCCTGCCAGGACTCTGATTCAGTGAATTTCACTTCAGATCCCCAGTTCTGATCTGAATGATAGAGTTTTAATTTTGTTTCAATCAGCATCACTTGACAAGGCTGCATCTGTCAGAGGAGTAAAGACAAACTTCAGGGACAAACAAAGAAAAAAAAAGGAAGAGCCGCTAGTCCCAGTGGTGGAGGTCTTGAATCCTGACTCCCCTGAGCTTGGATCCACACATTTTTTTTCCCCACAGTTGGAGTCCATGAACCAATAAGTTCACTTTTTTGATTTACGTCCATAAATTGACTTTGTGTCATTGCATCCCAAGAGCCCTGATATTCAGGGACAGCACAAGCAGTCAGCAGTTTGCACGAGCAGAGAGATGGGAGGTTCGGGAAACACGGCCATGTTCTCTTCTATTTGCTTAAAGAGTGTAACATTATAGCTCTTTACTCCTGTCTTGACCTTCTCTAGGAGCTTAAATAAAATATTAAATGACTTTCTATCTTCCATCTTTCTTGTGTCCATTTCCTTGAAAACAACCTCTGCCTGGTTGAACTGGGGCGGGTCTTCCCTGCGTTGTTCATTGCTCACAGGGAGGACAAGCAGCAGGGGAACTGCCAGAAAGGACAGGCAGCGCCCCAGGGCTGGTAATAGTGGGCACGTGACCACCCTGAGCCTGAAGGGGCAAGGAGAGGGGCATCAGTAAAACCTGGACGCAGAGAGGGCAGTGTAGCCCCTTGGCGGGAGCTGTGACCTCCAGGTGGAGGGCATGGCCA
This sequence comes from Cervus elaphus, assembly GCF_910594005.1. Classification (NCBI taxonomy): domain Eukaryota; kingdom Metazoa; phylum Chordata; class Mammalia; order Artiodactyla; family Cervidae; genus Cervus; species Cervus elaphus. The sequence goes on along the minus strand of NC_057815.1, from coordinate 76,145,106 downwards.
GCTCCTGACAGCTCTGAAGTGAGGAAAGTGAAATGAAAGTCGCTCAGTCGTGTCCGACTCTTTGCGACCCCCTGGATTATCCAGTCCATGGAATTCTCCAGGCCAGCATACTGAAGTGGGTAGCCTTTGCCTTCTCCAGGGGATCTTCCCAACCCAGGAAGTAAACCAGGGTCTCCTGCACTGCAGGCAGATTCTTTACCAACTGAACTATCAGGGAAGCCCAAGGTGAGGAAACTAGAAGAATAACCTCTCCAGCCCCACATGCCTCTCTCCCTCCTATTTCCTGCCACTGGAGCAAATTGCCCCAGAAAATATCTTGAGGTTGAAAGAATACTGGCTTTTTAACCGGAACACTTGGGTTCAAATCCTCCACCATATATGCTCTTCCTGTATGCAATCTTACTTCTTCTGAGCCTCAGTTTCTTCACTATAATGGAGTGCAAATACCCGCTTATAGACTTAGATGAAGACCAATGCAGATGAGATAAGCGTACAAGAAATTGTTTTCTAACACACAATCGCATTCTGCTAATGTAAGGAATTATAATGATGAACCCAGCAAAGAGTGTTCTGTGGCAAGCACTTTTCTGGTGATCTCGCTTTCCGCTCTCTTGTTGACTCAGTACTCATCAACAGATGACTCCATTTTAACCTAAGTGTCCCTTGCCCAAGCTAATTGCTAATTTAGACTTAAATTGTGCCCAACTCACGATTAGAATTCAAACCTTGGAACTCCATTAGGGATGCATAATGCTACATTTTCCTTCACTGAAATTAATCAGCTGCAAATGATTAAATTACTATATATAGTGTGAAACACAACAAAGCTGTAATTTTTATATAAATTCCAGAATGTTACATTATTTCCCTTCAGCACTGACATCAGAATAATTCCTCCACAATCATTGCTTTGTCTTCTGTAAAAATAAAACTGTAAAAACCCATTGCTCTTCAAGCGTACCAGAGTCTGCGTTCAATATTTAATATGATTAATGTTTACTGTATTTGTTGTGGGGTTGTCTGCTAATTGTGGCGTTAAGCCGCACCCCCTTCATCATCTTTGGGGGCTGAGGGATGTTGGTTCAGAACCACTGTTAGAAAAAGTATCAATTAAAATTCAGCTTCATTGAACACATGAATCTTTTTTGTTGTTTGTTGTGGCACAGGCCTATCTGGGGGCAACACTCTGCTTCTCTCTCCCTCTCCTCGCTGCAGGAAGAGATTGAGATTCTAGGCAACTTCTCAGTGCGATGTAGCCTGTGGAAAAGCCCCAGGCTTGCTCAGGAGGCATGCAGGCACCAGGGTATCTAGCATGAAATCCCAACTGCGTGCTTCTCCAGCAAAACCCTCCACCACTAGAATGAGACCAGTGATTAAAGAAAGGTCTGGATGCAGGTGAGTCAAGCAAGGCATATCCAGGGGCTAAAGCTGAGACGGCCACCATCGCACATACGTGACCAGGTGGGGAGCCACTTCACAGCCACCTCCCTCTTAAGGACCTCACCTCCTTACATACTGCTCCCCAGGAACTTCACTTGATTCCCACTCTGATTAAGAGGACCCACTTGAGAGCCAGGAAACCTGAATGGCAACCCTGTGTGCCCTGGATGGCCTATCACCGTCACAGACCTCAGATTCATCTCTCAACCTCTCTGGGTCTTTGCTATTTTATCTAGAAAGTGGCAGTGATCATCTCTGCTGGAAAGATTTAGGATTGAGGCAGCGCTTTGTCAGCTGGAGGATGCCCTCCAGATGAGGGGGTCATGGTCAGGACTACCAGTCATTTCTCTGGCTAGCTTCCCCATCAGAGCAGGTCCACTCGTTCCCATCTCCAAGCCCCTACAGCTTTTTTGGGGGGCAGCCCTGGACAAAGTCTTGAAAAGGCAGCTGACCAACAACTCTCAGCCCCTAGATGGCCTCAAAGCCCAGGGAAGGGTCTCCCATGGCTGCTGCCGCCCACAGCACCTTCCGGATAGTGGGGCTCCATCCTTCTCTGCCTCTGAGGCCCAACTGTGCCAACTATTCCTGGGGCCATGGCAGAGGTGCAGTGACCTCTTCTCTTGCCCTCCCCCTTTCTTGTCAATTCCAAAGGAAAACTGCCTTGCTCTCCCAGGCTATCTCAAAGAAAACATGGACAAATTTCTCTTGGGAGCCTCGCTTACTCCAGAGCCCACACACACGACCAGGAAGGCTAGCTTCAAAGTCTTCTCTCTCATGAGCTTGTTCCTTCCTCTCATCTCCCTTACCTCTGTTGAAACTTGCCCCCAGATACACGACCACTCCTTTCCACCCACCACTTGAGTTCCACATTTTGGTCTCACTGAGTATTGACTGGGTACTCTCTGATTTGGGGGTACACAGAACCAGTCCTGCTTCTCACCCAAAGAGCTCACCACGCATAGGGTAGGCCCTCGTGATCCCTGTGACTCACCAAGCCCACCTCAGAAGCTCTTCTCTGCATTAGTGGGCTTTCCTTTCATCCTTCCTCCCAGACTGTCAGCATCTAAAAGACAGGGCTTTGGAATATTTTAGCCTCCATTAGCTATAGAAGAGTAAGAACCAACCCTCTGCCTTTTTGTCATTGATTTGTCCTTCCAGAATTAGGGAGAGCTTTCTTCTGAATCTATTCATTTATTCCCCACTGATCTATTTTGCCAAAGAAGACATCTTTGTAAACAGGCTGTTCAGTCTGGCCAATGAACTGATCCACATTTTGTTGCCCGGTCATGTCCGACTCTTTGCAACCCCGTGGACTGTAGTCCATTGGGCTCCTCTGTCCATGGAAATTTTCAGATCGGAATACTGGAGTGGGTTGCCATTTCCTCCTCCAGGGGATCTTCCCCATCCAGGGATTGAACCCGCATCTCTTGTGTCTCCTGAATTGCAGGTGGATTCTGTACCCACTGAGCCAGCTGGGAAGCCTAATGGACAGATGGGTGCCACAGGAAAGCCAGCCAGGTGACGATGTGACTGAACTTTACACCTTGACCTGGAACTGATACTCAGCCAGGGTGCACCAGCCTGTCCACACAGGTTATTAACATGCTGAAGTACTTCTGCAGTTGATCAACAGCCACTGCCGAGCATCTGCATCTATTCTGCCCAGCATCCACTGGGTCCCCTGGGTTTCCCACAGTCCAGCAGAAGGGGCCTGGCCCCCCAGGGGTTCTCTAGGACTCTGCTCCAGCACTGCCGCCTGTGTTTTTTCCCATGGGCTGGTGCTCCTCCCATGTGGGTTGTTAATTAGTCTGAAGATCATCGAAACCCTCCCGGCTAACTTATCACACAACTGTCCCCCAGACAGCCACTTGGAAACTTGTGACAAGAAACGATTGAATTCTCCTTTGAAGCATACTAAATGTCTTAAATTATTTCAGTGACAAGAAGTATTGTCCCTGGACACAACTGCCTCTGATGAACTTTCCCCTTGGTGAATGAGCTCCAGTTTAGCAATTTCAAGCTGCCCATTTATTCTGATGCTTTCAGAAGATAATAATAGTCAACATGTACATAGTACCACTCAGTGCCTGGCACTGTGCTAAGTGCTCCGTGGGCAGAATCTCACTGAATCCCCTCTGCAATGCTGTGATATGTAGGTATCTTTATTATCATTTAACAGGTGGAGCCTAAGATTCACAGAACTTTAGTAATTTGTTCAAAGTATCATGCTAGAAAGTGGCAGGGCTGGAACTCAAACACAGGCTGAGTGACTTTGAACTCTTAAACCTGAAGCTAAATTATTTGGTATATAGTCTCATTAGTTATCTAAGTTAGTTATCTTCTTCTTGTTATATGATCTTTTCTATTCTAGTGCCCTTAGGAATGCCTCTGTGTGTGAGAGAGAAAGAGAGAGAGAGAGAAAGAATAAGAGAGGAGAGGAATGGACATCTGTGTGGTGATGTTGTATATGAAAGAAACTGAAAGCGTCTGTTAGTCTCTCAGTCACGTCTGACTCTTCCACAACCCCACAGACTATAGCCTGCCAGCCTCCACTGTCCTTGGGATTTCCCAGGCACGAATACTAGAGTGGGTTGCCATGCCCTTTTCCAGGGAACCTTGCAGACCCAGGGATCGAACCTGGGTCTCCCGCATTGCGGGCAGATTCTTTACAGTCTGAGCCACCAGGGGAGGCCATGTTGCATATACACAGACAGTTATTGCCAGGTCCCTGTTCCCCATCATTTTATGCTGTTCCTTCCAATTGCCTGGGTTGTCTGAGATTGAAAGCAACTCTATGCCAATGGCTTTGACTCACTCAGAGCCCAGATGGTGCCACATGAAAGCCAGTTGGCTGTGAAGGCATCGGGACCACAGCTGGGCTGAGGACTCAGTAAGTGAAAACATCTGGGACCAAGCTGGAGAAACCCACTTAGCTTCTCTCTGCAAAGATGAGCTGAGATGGTCTTTTCCCTCCCTTCCTTCTTTTTCTCCAAGTCAACATCAAGAAGGACCCTGAAGGCTTACTGAAGAGCTATGAGAAACAGCAGCAAGGACCCAGAACACTCCATATCTCCAGACAGTGTGCATCTTTGCGGGTCTCGGTGGAATGGGGACCCTTTTGGTGGACTCTGATGGGTTTTATTTACATCCTGAATTCCCTTCAGAGTAGTTTTCTTGTGGGCAGTCAATTTAAGATGTAAAACAAAAGTGGAAAAGATGAAGTGGAGCTGGTTCTTCTGAGGGCTCTTCCCCTTCTGGACCAGGCAAAGGTCATGCCTCAGCTGTGACCCATTCATTCCCTGGGGGTGTCCAGGCCTGGAGGGACTCTGTCCCATTCAGTCCCTGGAGGCTGCTTAGCCAGGCTGCCAGGCTCCCTGCTTTCCCTCCCCCATGACTGACATTGGTCCAGAATGTCCATTATCTTTGTGAACAAGGTTTGCTGTTCATTAAAAATTGCCTTTCTTGTGAACAAGAAAAATCACTTGCTTTTTTTTTTTTCCCCCACCCTTTAGCTGACAGGCTCACTTATCATTAGGACTTGAATGAGCTGCAAACCCAATCTAATCCAGAAATGCCCAATAAGACTAATTTGAATTTTGTCCCAGGCCAAATGATGGGGCGGAAGTAAGTGGAGAGAGGAACAGAAACCGCATCTCATTGCATTTCTAATTATGTTGTTTCTCCTAATGTGGGAAGAATGGAACCCTGGGCCAGGCAGCTCCTGGGTCTGGGTGGTTTCATCCAGAAATTGAGTTCATCTGGAGTGAAACTCAGATAGAGGCTCACATTGTCATTGCGCCACCTGCTGGAAGTTTGGAAAAAGAGTCTGAAACTCGGGGTTTGGTTGTAATTGGTAACTTCACAATCCTAGTGATGGTACTACTTCTCATCTTGTTTTATTACACAAGTTACACAGATTTTTTTGGAAGACAACTTAGGGAGTTCATATAATTAAAACAAAACAAGTAGTTTACAATCCTGTCACCTAGAGATTACCACTGTTTATATTTTGTTAGCTTTCCTTCCATCCTTCCAGTCTTTTTTCTATTCAGGTATATGTAAATTCATATACACTGTCTCATTCAATATACATTATTCTGTAGCCTAATTTACAGGCTTAACATTATGTATTAAATCTTTTTGCATGTCATTAATTATAATCTGTAACCTGACTTTTGCTGAGAAGTTTTTAAATATCTCTTTATCATAATTCTATTAATTACAGTTGTCTATGCTTTGAGTTTTTGCTAAATATTTCCCCTCTCCCTTTTCTTCCCTTCTTTCTTTTTCCTTCATCCCTTCCTTCCTTCCTTCCAGGTTTTCATCTTTACTTTTGTTTTCCCTTCAGTAGAAAGCTTTTTCCACAGCAGATGTTGTTTGGGGCAATTCCTGGCAGTATCTCTGGCCTCCCTCACCCCTTCATATGAGGGGCTCTAGAGTATGTGGATCACAATAAACTATGGAAAATTCTGAAAGAGATGGGAATACCAGACCACCTGACCTGCCTCTTGAGAAACCTGTATGCAGGTCAGGAAGCAACAGTTAGAACTGGACCTGGAACAACAGACTGGTTCCAAATAGGAAAAGGAGTACATCAAGGCTGTATATTGTCATCCTGCTTACTTAACTTATCTGCAGAGTACATCATGAGAAACGCTGGGCTGGAAGAAGCACAGCTGAAATCAAGATTGCCAGGAGAAATATCAATAATTCCAGATATGCAGATTACACCACCCTTATGGCAGAAAGTGAAGAAGAACTAAAGAGCCTCTTGATGAAAGTGAAAGAGGAGAGTGAAAAAGTTGGCTTAAAGCTCAACATTCAGAAACTAAGATCATGGCATCTGGTCCCATCACTTCATGGCAAATAGATGGGAAAACAGTGGAAACAGTGGATGACTCTATTTTTCTGGGCTTCAAAATCACTGCAGATGGTGATTGCAGCCATGAAATTAAAAGACGTTTACTCCTTGGAAGGAAAGTTATGACCAACCTAGACAGCGTATTAAAAAGCAGAGACATTATTTTGTCAACAAAGGTCCATCTAGTCAAGGCTATGGTTTTTCCAGTAGTCATGTATGGATGTGAGAGTTGGACTATAAAGAAAGCTGAGCACCGAAGAATTGATGTTTTTGAACTATAGTGTTGGAGAAGACTCTTGAGAGTCCCTTGGACTGCAAGGAGATCCAACCAGTCCATCCTAAAGGAGATGGGTCCTGGGTGTTCATTGGAAGGACTGATGTTGAAGCCGAAACTCCAATACTTTGGCCACCTCATGCGAAGAGCCGAGTCATTTGAAAAGACCCTGATGCTGGGAAAGATTGGGGGCAGGAGGAGAGGGGGACAACAGAGAATGAGATGGTTGGATGGCATCACTGACTCAAAGGACATGAGTTTGGGTAAACTCTAGGAGTTGATGGACAGGAAGGCCTGGTGTGCTGCAGTTCATGGCGTCGCAAAGAGTCAGACACGACTGAGTGACTGAACTGGACTAGACTGAGAGACTTTCTACTGAGCCCTGGGTCTCTCTTCTGGGTGGGCGCTGCTATCATGCCTTGGTAGACAAGGCCCTTTAAACTTTTGAGCTGGGCAAGAAAGATGGGATCCCAAGTTAGTGCCTTCTCCAGTGTCTAAAAAACCCCCAAAGCTAAGAATTACTGATCACTTACTCTGTGCCAGCCAGGTTCCATCCTAAGAACATTACATGAATTATCCAGGTAATCATCATAAAACCCTTATGAGATAGAGTACCTCTCCTTTTTTGTTTCCATCTGCTGAACAATTGAGGACCCCAAGCCAGAGAAAAGCAAATGAACTTGCCCAAGGTCACCAGTTATTAGTCCCAAACTTCAATGTGCAGTGATTGTCTATTAAAAGGAAGCAAACCAAAAAAGGTTTCCAGATTCTCTTTGAAAAATTGGAACATCTAATAATGTGGATTTTGTTTCCCCCCTGCCCCAGCAATAATCAGCTCAAGCAGAGTCATGGTGCCCACTTCAGACTAGCATAGGCTGTCCAGTTGGACTATCTCCACCTTTCATATGTTCTCCCCAAAACAGAGGAGGGAGGTCTACAGACAGCTACACTGTGACATGGGCTGGCTTCACCAAACAGAACAAGGGAGCTTACAAAAGGCAATCATAGGCTTAGGGTTTCACAATTCCTGGCTTTCTCAGTCTGAGAACCAGGGCGTGCCTATGGTTTCCCTAAAACAGCCTCTTAACTCTCTCATCCGTGAGTATGGGGATGGATTCTGAGGATGCTGGACCAGGAAAGGAGGAACATCATTATCGGTAAGAGTGGTTGCTATGGGTATTATTACCAGGGCCACTGGAGTAAATGCACCACAGACACAAGTGATTGCCTTAGCATGGTTTGGTTGACTGGAACCAGAAAACATCTAAGGAGAACCTACTCAGTGCTCTGCGGTGATTTAAATGGGGAAGAAACACAAAAAAGAAGGGATAGATATATACACATCTGATTCACTTTACTGTACAACAGAAACTAACACGGCTTTGTAAAGCAAGTATACGCTACTAAAAACTAATTAAAAAGTAGAAGATGGAAATGCAAACAGAAATAGTTACCAGTGCTACGTAAAGTTGATAAAATAGCACGTTGGTAAACGTTTTCTATAAAGGGACGGCAAGTAAAATCTTTAGACTCTGCAAACCACACTGCCCTGCTTGCAATCACTCAACTCTGCTGTGGCAGCCGTAGATGACGTGGAAATGAACAGGTGTTGGCTGTGTTCCAATAAAACTTTATTTACAAAAACAAACGGTGACTTTCTTTACAAAAGCAGACCATAGTTTGCTGTGCCCAATAAAGAAGAAGGGATATACAGACCTAGGAACAGGAGTGTCAGAAGGGGTTTATCCTGTGAAAGCCCTGCACTAGTTAAACTAGGTGGATTCTGTCTCCCAGGGTAGATTCAATTTTCTTCAACGGAACCTTCGCCCGTACATCGTTTCTCTATTTTTCAGTGACTTTTGAAAGCAGTCAAAATAACACGACTCCCTGGAAACGGTTTGGGATTGGGGATGGGAAAGCAGATATTCTCTATACCTGAGTTATTTTCTAAGCTGTGTTAGTGATTCGATTCCCAGAAGATCAGCAGCCTCCTGGGGGCTACACAAGTTATTAGACTGATTGAGCCAGATGAGGCAGAATCACCCTCACAGAACTGTACCTATTAGCTACCACTGTCCTTCAGATGCTTCCTCCAAGGACCTGGCTGAACATGCCATTTTAACACAGCAGTTCCTAAGCACCAAGTCAGATGAGAGGGAAGTTAAACAATGACTCAGAAACCTGAGGAGCCTAGGCGTCTCTCATAAGTCTAGAGACTCCAGACTTGAGGGTGAGGCTCAGAAGATGAGAAAGTGAGTGAGGAGAAGACCAGCCAACCAGAGAAAGACATCAGGAGAGGACCCTGTGTTTTACTTGATAAAACACTTGATACATCAATGATGTGTGTGGTATAGAATAGACAGGGGGAAAGACTCTTATATGCTAACTTAGGTAGGCAAAGGTAGGTAGGTAGGCAAAATTCTGTAAAGTTAGAGGGGAAGAGGACTTAGGAATCCAGAAATCTCCTCCATTACAGGGAACTCCCCCTCCCGTGCCTGTGGAAGATGTAGATGATTATGGCATTCATTTCCAGTGAGCACTGATGTGGTCTCATATCCTTGTCAACACAGCACTCCAGGCAGCCTCCTGCAATCTGTCAGGGTCAGAACTTAATAATAATAACAATAATTATAGCTAATAGTTATAGAGCATCTGTTCAGTCCCAGGCACTGGGCTAAGTGTAGTTTATGCATTATCTCTTCTAATCCTCACAACCCTACAAAGTAGCTGCTGTTATTTTCCCTATTTTGCTCAAGGTGAATTCCATTTTTACGCATCCCACGTTCATTCCAAATGCCTTATCTTACACAAGAGGAAATTGAAACCTAAGGTCACATTTTAGCAAGTTATAGAACTAATGAAAACCCAGATCTGTAAATAGCCAGTCCACTGTCTCACAATGATTCCTTGGTGGATACATGGTATGTTAGCATACAGGCTAAGCTGCTATACTAAAGAAACCCAAGAACACAATGGCTTAAATAAAAGTGTTTCATTTACCTCAACACATGGCGGGAAGATGAGTCATTCAAGACTGATGCGTTGTCTCTGCTCCATCAGATAATTCAGTGACCCAGAATCTTTCCATCATTTTGGTCCACCATCTCCTGGGCATAGTCTTAGGAGGACTGAGGCTGGTTCAATCTGCCTTCCAGTCTAGGAGAAGACAGAAAAGTCCAGGGCATGCAGTGTCAACTTTAAGCATAAAACCAAAAAGTTGCACAAGACACTTCCCCACATGCACTAACCTGACGTTAACATGTGACTTCCTACACCACACCCGTCCCAGCCACGAGACAAGCTGAGAAACAGAGTGTCTTGCCAGGAGGCCATGGGTCCAGCGAAAACTCATGTGTTCTGTTACTAAGAAAAAGTCAGACAGGTAGCAAGTAGCCTAAAATTACAGCCTGTCTAATGAACTTGGTAGCAGTCAGAATGTTAGCTTTTGACTAGCTTTCTTTCCCAGTCTCTCATTCATGTCCAACCCTTTGCAAACCCAGGGAGTGTAGCTCACCAGACTCCTCTGTCCATGGGATTCTCCAGGCAAGAATACTGGAGTGGGTTGCCATTCCCTTCTTTTCCAGAGTCTAAAGCTGTGATGCCCAAGATAGTAGCCATGATGACATGCAACTTTTAAAATGAAAATTAAAGTTAAATAAAATAAACAGTTTAGTTCCTCACTCACAATAACCACATTCCAAGTGCTCATTAACCATGTGCAGGTAAAGAATACTTACATCATTGCAGAAAGTCCTATTGCAGAGCACTGGTCTACAGACTGTGGCTCCAAATGTAAATTACCTTGAAGCCACTGGAGTTTTATTTAATGGAGAGCATTGTAAAAGGAGATGGAACTTGTTGAGGGATGAGGCTTAAAGATTCTCCGCTGGGGACTTCCTGGTGGTTCAGAGGTTGGGACTCCATGGGGACTTGGAATTCTACATGCCTTATGGCACAGCCAAAACATTAAAAGTAAAAATGCTCTGGATAAATTCCTGAGACTGGAGAAGCTGAGTCAAACTTGATATGTGGTCAGGCCAATGTTTTTAGCTGCTGTGTTCCAGGTACACCCACCTGCTTCCCCCCTCCCCACCCGCTCCCACTCCCACCACACACACACTTTTTGAGATCAGTCACTGTTATCACAGATAATTCTAAAGGATTTGGTGAAATGGAAACCTTGGCAGGAGTTTGTGGCTAACATAATCTAGTCTTCCCAGGGGCAGCATATTAAGGCTGTTTGTAAACATCGGTTGTTTTCACCCTCCCACTGTCAACCCACACTTCTTTTGGTAACAGTAGTCTTATTTTCTTCTGGAGCAGGCAATGGCACCCCACTCCAGTACTCTTGCCTGGAAAATCCCATGGACAGAGGAGCCTGGTAGGCTGCAGTCCATGAGGTCGCTAAGAGTTGGACACGACTGAGTGACTTCACTTCTTTTCACTTTCATGCATTGGAAAAGGAAATTGCAACCCACTCCAGTGTTCTTTCCTGGAGAATCCCAGGGACGGGGGAGCCTGGTGGGCTGCCGTCTATGGGTTCGCACAGAGTCGGATACGACTGAAGTGACTTAACAGCAGCAGCAGTCCTATTTTCTTCTAGGGAATCATGCTCCCCTTCTCAGTGAATGTGGGTATGATGGACTCCAGGGTTGGTCATGTAACTCAGGCCTGGCCAATCAGAGTCATGCTCATCAGCCCAAGGGTGGGCATGTGTCCCAAGAAGGAACAAGGAGAGTCAACCTTGGATTTCTGTGGGAACCAGGCACTCTCCTTACAATGGAGCTGCTAAACAGATAAAATATGGGTCTTGAGTGATTCTGCCCATTTCTACCATCATGCAAGGAGACCCTGAGAATAATAAGAACAACAGGGAAAACCAGAGTCCAGAAAACAGGAGAAACAGAATCCCAGTGATTTGAGCCCAAGAATCTAGTTTATGAATGAAGGCAATCTACTTCTGGACTTTTAAATTTTGTAAGCCAATAAGTTTAATTTTTGTTTAATAATTTATCTATTTATTTACTTTTAATTTTTAGTTGTGTTGGGTCTTCACTGCTGTGTGGACTTTCTCTAGTTGCGTTGAGTGGGAACCACTCTTCCTCATGGTGCACGGACTTCTCATCATGATGGCTTCTCATTACAGTGGCTTCTTGTTACAGTGGTTTCTCTTGTCGCAGAGCCCTGGCTCTAGGCACATCGGTTTCGGTAGTTGCAGCCTGCCATTTCAGTAGTTGACACTCGCAGGCTCTAGAGTTCAGTCTCAATAGTCATGGCATAGGGGCTTAGTTGCTCTGAGGCATGTGAAATCTTCCCGTAACAGGGATCAAACCTGTGTCCCCATCATTAACAGGAAGATTCTTATCCACTCTACTACCAGGGAAGTCCTGCATTTTTGTTAAAAATTGTTTATGATGAGTTTCTCTTACTTGCAACCAAAAGAGTCCTAATAAATATTAGGTCATTTCTTCACTTTTCCTGCCCTTCTTTCATTGACATAGCTCAGTCACACATCACAGCACTGATTCTGGAGAAGAAAGAAATTCCACCGAACTAAAAAAGCCCTGATGCTCCTAACCATGTCTTCAGCATCCCCTTCTTGCCCAAACATCTTCTTAGCACTGCTCATACCTCTTTTCCTAAACTCTTGGGAAAGGCTACTCTTATATGACTCTTTTATTTTAACTAACTGCATCAGGATATATGTGTGTGTGTGCGCATGCGTGCATGTGCACATACACACATATGACAGTGATTCTCAATTCTGAATATTCATCAGAACAACCCAGAAGCCTTGGTAAACATGGCTTTCTAAGCTCTACCCCTAGATTTTCTGATTCAGTAGGTCTGGGGGGGCCTAAGTGTTTGAATTTCTAACAAGTTCCCAGTGATGCTGCTGCTGCTGGGCAGGGTCTATACTTTGTAAGCTGCTGGCATATGAGATCAGGGCAGAGTGGGCGGTAACACCTGCCATTTCCAGAATGTCTTACAATTTGTAAAGACCTTTGCAGTTTATTTTGATTGAGTCTCATGGTGATCAGGTAAGATAGATAAGGGAACTATTATTGGCATACCTATTATTCCGACAAAGAAACTAGAGCTCAGAAGGATAAACTGATTTACCAAGTTCACACAACTAGGACTTGCAAAAGCTGAAACCATAACTCCAATCTCCTGACTGCAGTATTTATTGCATTATTTAACATGCCATCTTGCATGAAAGCGAAGTCAATACTGAAGAAGGGAGGAAAGCGGGGTGGGGGATAAGAGGGGGATCTGGGCAGACAGGACCGGAAAGGAGAGAGAAGGAGAGAAGAATCTGCAACTGAAACCCTGGGGGTGTGGGTCTACCAAAACCATCATGCATTTGTCAGACCTGGATTTGTTCCACTTATATCACTTTGAGCCTTAAGAACATTTCTTAATCTCCTTGATCTCCAATTACAAAACAGACATGATGAAACCTACCTTGAAATATTATTTTTATTATTTAATGAAATCATGTATGTAAGCATGGGGCCCTGTACACAGTCATGAAAGTGAAAGTGTTAGTTGTTCAGTTGTGTGTGACACTTTGCGACCCCATGCGACCCCATGGATTATGTCGTCCACCAGGCTCCTCTGTCCATGGAATTCTCCAGGCAAGAATACTGGAGTGAGTTGCCATTCCCTTCTCCAGGGGATCTTCCTGACCCAGGGATCAAACCCAGGTCTCTTGCATTGCAGGCGGATTCTTTACCATCTGAGCCACCAGGCAAGGCAGTAGCTCTGCATAAATGTTAACCTTTGGAATTTTACTTAATCCTCATAACCCTTCTAAGTAAGATGTATTAGTGAAGGGTAAGCTGGGTCACTGTAACAAATTAACTCTCTAGATGGCTTACAGAATAAAAAGTTTACTTTTTTTTCACATGACCATTTAAGGTAAGTGCTCTAAGACAGTGGGCACCTCTGCTGCACCCAGTCACTCAGGGACTCAGGCTGATGGCAGTCCACCTCCTTCAATACTTGGCTTCTGAGATCTCTATTAACATCGTCATTCCAATCGCTGGCCAACAGGAAGGGGAATCAGGGAGTAGATGAGGAATGGCCTGGTCTTCAAGTGTCACCCTAGAAGGCACACACATCTTCCCCTTTTATATTCTATTTCAGAGAACTAAGTCACACAGTCACATCTAATCACAAAGGAGCTGTTAGGAATACTGTTTGAGTCTCTTTTGTTCTTATACATCTTGCTGGGTGCATCAAGATGGAAGGGCCCTTGCTGCTCTTTTTCCAGGTCATTTTTCAGGCCATATTTTTATGCAGACAATAAACTTAAGAAGTGAAAAAGCATCTACCCATTCCACACACACAAACACATACACTGCTAGCAACAGGGATCATGCTTGCTTATTCCCTACCATAAAAATGGTGGCTTTCCCAAGCTCAGTGCTCCTCAGGTGTCACACAAACCCACTGGGTGCATAACATCCATCCCGGTCAATCTCAACATCCCCATGAGACCCGGGGGCAAGAGAAACTGATGCAAATATGCTCATGCACTTGCTGTATCATGAGTAATAAAATCCTATGTCTCTGACCTAGAAGTCTCATGTCTTCTATCAACATCAATTAAACAGTATCAAGTTAATGTATTCGTTCATAAGAGAATAAGATCAAATTCCACAGGAAGGAGTTGGTTAGTAGTGTCCTAGCTGTGACTCCAAAACTACAGAAGAAAGGCAAAGGGGACTTTGGTGATTAACTAGCAGTCTCTTCCATAGGTGATCTTATCCCCAATAGGAAATAGAAACTCAAAGAGGTGAAGTAACTTGCCTAAGATCTGGCAAGCATTAGAGCTGGGATTTTAACACATGTCTGATAAACTCCTTCTACTAAGAATGAGAAGACACACGAGAAATCTTTTATTGCAGCCATGCAAATGCCTATTGAGGCTTGTTTTCGTGAAGCTAATAGTAACCCTGCGACTGATGCTGCTAAGTCACTCCAGTCGTGTCTGACTCTTTGTGACCCCATGGACCATAGGCTGCCAGGCTCCTCTGTCCATGGGATTCTCTAGGCAAGAATACTGGAGTGGAGGAGGAGTGGGTCCTCCTCCTGTGGACCTTCGTGACCCAGGGATCAAACCTGTGTCTCTTATGTCTCCTGCATTGGCAGGCAGGTTCTTTACCACTAGCGCGTTTGGAAGCCCTTGTGTCCACCTTAATCCTTACCCTAACCCTTCCAAGGCTCTGACAGGGGCCCTAGCAATGTGCTCACATGACCCTGGATGCTGTACTAAGGAGGCCAAGCTTTATCATACAGGTAGTAGGAAGACACAAAGTTCTTAGGCAGGAATACAACACTGTGACTGAAATGTGGGAGATGAAATGGATGGAGGGAGACCCTGGGACAGGATACTGTTGTTATGGTGCCTGGCACCTTAGTAGGTACTCAGGGTGTGCTGAATGAAAGCTTTGGTTAAAAGTGATAATGGCCTGATCCAGTAGAAGGACAGGATGTGTGGGCTCAGTGGCAGATTATCCATTCATGTGACATCCCATGCTTGAGAATGGTACACCACATTAAATTCAAGATGGTAGTCACTTCTACAGGCCAGAAATCGGTTGTGATTAGGGAAGAGATCAAAGGGGCCTCCACTCCATTGGTAATATTTTATATATTAAGATGGATGATGGGTGATTATTTGCCTTTTGTAAATCTGAAATAGTTTATAATTGTTGTTCAGTTGCGTCCAACTCTTTGCGACCCAATGAACTGCAGCATGCCAGGCTTCTCGGTCCTTCACCATCTCTGGGAGTTTGCAGGTGGGGCTATTTTATAATCAAATTTGTAAAAGAGGGACTTTTCAGTGGACCAGCCACAGGGTGGTCCCGTGGCTCCGTGCTCCCAGGGTAGGAGGCCTGGGTTCAATCCCTGGTTGAGGAGCTAGAGCCCACTTGCCACAACTGAAAAAGATCCCACGTGCTGCAACTAAGACCTGGCGCAGCCAAATTTTTTTTAAAAAATTGTAAAAGACATTTCAGAGGCAGAGTAGAAAGTTTGAATGTTTTGGAACAACAGGTGTGTGCAATCCCTTCCAGAGATCTGTGCATATTCAGGAGATAATACATTAAGATAAAGGAGAGCATGTTTAATGGAGGAATGTCTATTCTCAGCAACCTGTCGATGGGAAAAATATTTTAGGGCAAAGAAGAGTCTTTGGAGCCTGCCTGCAGTCACAAATGCACGACCCGCCCGGAGAGTTCCTCCCAGTGGCATACAAGGCTGGCCGTGGGGAGCCCCTAGTGGGGAAGACTGTGCCTACCCTCTGGAGGGGATCTTCTTGGCAAGCTGGCTGGTGTTTGCTCTGAGGCTCACCAGAGGATCATGTCAGCAGCAGTCATTTTGATAGTCACACCTCTCATCCCCAAATGCCTGAGTTTGCCCTGTAAATTTTTCTGAATGTTGTTTTAAAGTCAAGATGAACGTGCTGATCTTTCTCCTTTCTGCGCTTCACATCAGGCCGTGGTGCATAGCCTTGCATTATTCATGAAGCTTTACATTAATCAAATGCTTCAAAGTTTCATAAAGTTTCTATTTTGGAGCACACATTCTTTGTAGTTTGGCACTTAGTGGACAATGGGATCATATTTTGGAGACTCTCCAGCATTCTTAATTCCCATCTGCTTTATTTGCTGCAGCTGTTTTATTTCTTCCCCAGAGACCAAACCTCAGCATTCTGCAGCGTGTAGACTATTTTCAAATAAACACATGCACCAGGGAATGCTTTCTGGGTTGAATGAATGTAAAAGATGTTGAAAATATTACACTTGATTTGTGTTCTCTGCCTAATGATATCCCGTGATGTCCACATGTATGGCATTTTTTGGGGAGTGGTCATCCCAGGTGGTGCTACCTGGGAATCCACCTGCCAAAGCAGACCTTGATCCCTGGGTAGGCAAGATTCCTTGGAGTAGGAAATGGAAACCCACTCCAGTATTCTTGCCTGGAAAATTCCATGAACAGAGGAGCCTGACAGGCTACAGTCCACGTGGTCACAGAGTTGGACGTGACTGAGCACGCAAGCACTCTTACTGCAGTACACATTTCTTTTTTTTCTTTAAAAATCAACCCCTAACTTGCAGTTTAGCCAAGTAGAAGAAAGACTATTTCTCAGATTCCCCTAGCATTCCCCTGCGGTGGCTGTGTGCCCAAGTTCTGCCAATTCAGTGTAACAGGAGTCTTGCCCGTGACTTTTAGACTTGGAGCACTCCCACCCCGTTTCCCCTTCTGCCTTCCTACTCCCTGGAATGTTCTGTCATGGCTAGAGCTTAGACTATAAGGCGGAATCAATGTACGGAGGATAGTAAAGCAACAAGACAGACGTCCCTGAAAACCCTAACCTTCAGAATGGTTTACCCTCCCTGGACTGCTTAAAAGTGAGAAAGTGACCATTGGGTTTTCTGGGGAAGGGTGGGGGCTGAGAGGTAGGGAAGAATTGTGATACACAGGCTGAGCTAATCCTTACCAATTCACTCCTTAAAAAGACAAGGTCTTCTGAAAATTTTGTAAGAAGCACTTTAAATTAATATTTTATTTGTGTATATTGAAGGTCATAGCTGGAAAGGAATACATTAAGTTGCCATGTCCTGGAAGCATAATGAACTACCTGTGAGATATCAGACCAACTTCCTCCATGTCTCCTTTAGCTGATACCCACATCACTACCATTAATGCATACAGTCACCCAGGGGTGTTACCTACTGTACTCGAAGGAAACAGGACCTGATCCAGCGAAGCAAGAATAATGATGCCTCCAACATAACTGAGTTACAAATGATTGAATAATACTGGATTACTGGTGTTTTTCCCTTTGGGCTTCCCTGGTGGCTCAGATGATAAAGAATCTGCCTGCAATACAAGAGACCTGGGTTTGATCCCTGGGTCGGGACAATCTTCTGGAGAAGGGAATGGCAACCCACACCAGTATTATTGCCTGGAGAATTCTGCAGACAGAGGAGCTTGGCAGGCTACAGTCTATGGGGTCGCAAGGAGCTGGACACGACTGAGCAACTAACACTCACTTATGCTGGTGCTTTTCTTATTATAAAAGCACAAGAGTGAAAATCAACAATAGTTCCACTATCAAGTTATCGTTTTGATTTCATTTTTTTCAATGAAAATATAGATGTTTATCTTTTCATAAATGCTGTTGTAAGATATATATTGTTTGTAGCTTCCCTTTACATCTTTTTATATACTGAACATCTTCACATGTCGTTATGAATTCTTCTTTCAATAACATTTTTAATCATTTGTGCTCCAGTTTATCATATGCACTCTAAAGTATAGTCTTGGATACATTTTCCTTCCTTCCTTTCTTCCCATTATAAATAACACTTGGGTGAACATCCCTGTAGATAAATATTTGTACACATCTTAATTTTTTACAAGGGCAAATTTCTAGAACTGAAATTCAGGAGGATATAGCCACAGTCTCTATTTCTCTACAACCCTCTTTTGAAGACCCATTTTGATGTCACTGTCTCATCTGGTTTTCAGAACAATAATCCATTGTCTGATTCATGTTAAATAATAAGAGAACATGAACATTTCTTGTTCTGAAATATTCATAGGTTTTTGTTTTCATCTTCTACCATTGCAAGCAGTTAAAAACACAGCCTGGAGAAGTGGCATTTTTCTTTCAGAAAGTGAATTGGTAATTTATTCAAATGAGTCTCGGTAGTTGTTTTAAATTATTACCTTATACAAATCTCTAATGAAATGAAGTCAGTTTACATCTTTAAATAACCTTTAATATTTGTACAAGTAAATATCTCCATTTGACGATAATGGAAATTGTCAGAAATGTTCATTTTCTCACAGTTTAGCTCACTCACAAAGGCTGTCAGACAGCCAACTGATGTGACGCAGAGCATCGCCCGTCGTTTCTGCTGAAGACAGTATTTCAAAGGTAAGGGAAAGGAGGTGCAGACACTAATGAAGTTTTATTATCAGAACATAGAATTAGGATTGTGACAAGAGACAATGGTGCCAATAACATATAGTTAGATGTTCAAGCTTGTGAAGTCTCTAGCTGAATCTCAGGGACCAAGATGTTGCAAAGGGCAGACTGATGAATTCCCCTGAATGGAAACAGACCAGGTCTCAGGATAACTAGCTTAGAAAAAAGCAAAACCAAAAAATCCAGGAAGCAAAAAAAAAAAATCAGATCCAAGCCAATCCACAGTTTGTTAAATTCAGCAGGGTGCAGGGTTGTATAATATCTGAAGGATATTCATATCCAAAGGATGAATTTAGTGTGTTTGAGTGTGCTTGTTAAAATGCAGTAGTGAAGGCTGGCTCCAGTGGATCCAACACAGTCTTATCAGGGTTTTGTAACTATTTTGTCCGAGAGGAGGGAGGGAGGTGAAGAGGAGAGTAGAAAAGGAGAAGAGGACCATCTTCATCCAAAATGAAGCCCAGAAATGTCAATCTTGATGAGATGTCTACTTCAGAATAGTCCTTAGCATTGATCTTTCATTCATTTGCTCACTTGATATGTATTTATTGTCTACTAAGTGCTGGGTTTCCCTGGTGTCTCAGATGGTAAAGAATCTGCATGTAGTGTAAGAGAGTTGGGTTTGATCCCTGGGTTGGGAAGATTCCCCAGAGAAGGGAATGGCAACCCAGTCCAGTGTTCTTGCCTGAGAAATCCCATGGACAGAGGAGCCTGGCGGGCTGTGGTCCATGGGGTCACAAAGAGTCTGATATGACTGAGTGACTAACCCGTTCAGTTTTTCTTTCAGGTGCCGGCACTGCTCCACTCAACAAAACGGTTACAGTGATGAATAAGACAGGCGAGGCCCCTATTCCCACAATTTGCATTCTTCTGCGGGTTAGAGAAATAACAAACCAATAGGAAAAGATAGCAGCTAGCACTGCATACTATGCTAAGAATTTTAAGAGAGTGAGCTGATGGAGGGCTTGGGAGGCTATTTCTTCCATG
Organism: Cervus elaphus; assembly: GCF_910594005.1. Lineage (NCBI taxonomy): Eukaryota > Metazoa > Chordata > Mammalia > Artiodactyla > Cervidae > Cervus > Cervus elaphus. The sequence goes on along the minus strand of NC_057815.1, from coordinate 76,125,537 downwards.
GTATGAGGCAGTTTTAAAACAAGTCTACAAATTCTTTGACACCCCTCCCATTATGAGGGGGCTTCTAGGTCCCTTCTCCTTGTACCTTGGTGGCTTCTGTGATGGCCTGGAAGGATGAAGGGTACAGGAGGGACACTCCACTCAGCTTCTTCTGGGTTTTCTCGGAACACGCACCCTGGGCATCTTCGGCCGAATGTAAGAAGTCAAGCTTCTGCGAGGCCACCACGTGGAGAGAATCCGCAGAGGGACCACAAAGAGAAGGAGCAGCCAGCAATGCCGGCTTCTGGCTTGTTGAGTCTTTCAGCCCCGCACCAGAGGCAGAAGGAGAATGCTTTCAAGGTGCCCATTGGACAGTGACCATCTGAGAGACCAGTGGGAGAACTACCAAGCCAAGCCCCCAACCCCTCAGATCCTAAGCCAAATAAATGATTATATTACCGCTTAAGCCACACTTTGGGGGTGATAGATCCTTTGGGGAGGTGACATTTGAGCTGAAGACCTGTGTTATGGAGGAGCCAGGGGAGGAAGAGGAATGTTTAGTGCAAAGATTCTAAGGCAGAGATGGATTCAACAACTCAAGGGAAGGAAGCCATTAAGGACTTCCCTGGTGGTCCAGCGGCTAAGCCTCTGTACTCCCATGCCGGAGGCCTGGGTTCGATCCCTGGTTAGGAAACTAGATCTGACATCCACAACTAAGGATCCCACATACCAAAACTAAAACTCGGTGCAGCCAAATAAATAAATATTTAAAAAATAAAGATATAGGGAGTTCGGGATGGACGTGTATGCACTGCTATATTTAAAATGGATAACCAACAAGGACATAGAGTGCAGTACATGGAACTCTGCTCAGAGTTATGTGGCAGCCTGGATAGGAGGTGATTTGAGGGAGAACACACACGTGAATATGTTTGGCTGAGTCCCTTTACTGTTCACTGTTGACCTGAAACAATCACAACATTGTTAATTGGCTATACCCCAATACAAAATAAAGTTTTAAAAAATAAAAAATAATAGCCATCATTAACATTATTGAGTGCCTTCTGGTGCCAGGTTCTCTCCTCAGAGTTGAGCTAGGTAAATAAAACTTTCTGACCTTAAAGGAACTTTGGAGGATGGTGCAGACTCACCCAGATAATGTAGAATGATGTGGAGTGTGGCTACAGTCACCTTCCAAGTTCAATGGAGACACTGGGATAGCTTGAACCCATTTCCTATCCTGTCCCAGTGGCATAGGTATGGTTGGTGTTAAAGAAACTTGCCCAAGCCTTTTCTCATGCCACTGAAATTCAGGGGGAAAAGAAAGTGGATGTTTAGGTTCTGCACTTTTCCTGAAAAACTACAGGATTTAGCACCTTCTTGTTTAAAATAAATAATTCCTTCGATTAAGGAGTTTGGGCATGAAAAAGTTCAGAACAATACTATGTGGATAGATGTTTCAAAAGACTGCAAACATGCCTGTGAATGTCTTTGAACTGTCAAATCATCTGGTCTTCGAAAGTCATTTTGCTATCCTTGCCTTCTTTAAACTAATAGTCTAACTTGGGGTTAATGTATAATAACACAATAGGCAAATATTGAAGGACGTTGTCAGAAAGTCGAGAGAAGCAGTCTGAATCTATATTTTGTGTCAGTCACAAATTCCCTCAAACTTGTAAACAAAGGAATCTCTGATCGAGGTGCATGGCCAATGAATTATGCATGGAAGACCTGCCCCAGTACAGCCAGGCCTAAGTTGCAGAGATGGAAGATAGGAAATCACTCAATATTTTATTTAAACACCCAGAGAAAGTCAAGACAGTAGTAAAGAGCTATAGTAAGACCCTCCAAGCAAACCGAAGCGAACACAATGTGTCTCTGGAACCTTGGACCCCTTTGCATGTGCAACCTGCTGACTGTTTATGCCATCCCCAAATATCAAGGCTCTTCAGATGCAAGTGACATGAAAGCAAAAGTGTTTGTTGCTTAGTGGTGTCCGACGCTTTGTAACCCCAGGGATTATTTAGCCTGCCAGGCTTCTCTGTCCATGGGATTCTCCAGTCAATAATACTGGAGTGTGTGGCCATTCCCTTCTCCAGGGGATCTTACTGACCCAGGGATTGGATCTGTGTCTCTCAGATTGTGGGCAGATTCTTTACCGTCTGAGACACTGCGGTTAGGGATTGGCTTAAGCAAAGAAGTGAATGGCATTAGTTCACAGAGTCAACCTGTGGAAGAAGTAGAGTGGATCTGAGCTCAGGGAAGCCCGGATCCAGGGCCTCCACTGCCTAGAGCATGAGCTGTCTTTGCTTTTTTGCTTCTCTTGAAATGCTGCCTTTACTCTCCAGACCAGATTCTCCAAATGACAGGACACATGACCTTGGGCTGCTCCAGGCTAACATTCTGACAGCTTGCTACCAAAGATGAAAAAGCTGTTTCTTCCCAGCTTATATTTGAGGGAAATTCCCATAAATTCACTCTGACTGGCCTCGAGTCACTTGGCCACTTCTTCTGGCCAGTCACTACACCACTAGAAGGGTTTACATAGGTAAGAGATGTTGGGCAGATGAAAATCTTAGCATCATCTTCTCAAAGAAAAAGCATTAGGTGTTGTCTGAGATAGAAGATCTGGTATCTCCCTGGTACCTCTCCCCTGCCCTAGACAGAAGACTTAGGACTTACCTGCTAGTGACAGAGGAAAGGCACAGCGCTACCATTCGGCTCATTCAGGGTATGGATTTCTCCTTGTAAAGCACTTATCTGTCAAGAACACAGATTTTGCAGAATCATTGGCTGCTCAGATGAAAAAAATGCCTTAGCCCAACATCACTATTTTAGGATACAAGACATTCACAAGACATTCAAAAATTTGGGGGAAGGTGTAGAGAAATACACAGGAAGCAGCTGTCATGCTTAGTTAGATCTGCTGAGAAAAATGAAAGGAGAGAATCATCATTAGGACCCTGGCTGGAGGTCATGTTGGGTTTCCCAGGTGGCTCAGTGGTAAAGAATCTCCCTGTCAATGCAGGAAACCTGGGTTCAATCCCTGGGTCAGGAAGATCTCCTGGAGAAGGGCATGGCAACCCACTCCAGTATTCTTACCTGAAAAATCCCTCTGACAGAGGACGACCCTGGCGGGCTACAGTCCATAGGGTCACAAAGAGTCAGACGTGACTGAAGGATGAGCAAGCAACAACTGGAGGTCACGCTATGCTATTCTCCCCCTCAGTGGTCCTTGAACTTTTTCAAGGTTTTTTTTTTCTTAGAATTGGGGTTGTGTTTAGAGACATCCCAATGTTAACAGTGGCTCGAAGCAGCCTAATTATAGTATCTGTAGTGTTTTTGGTTCACTTGCCACCCCCCACCTCCTCCTGCGCCTCCCACAGCAGTGGCACCCACCACACAAATGCACATCCTCGCCTATGCATCTTTGAGCAGCCACAAGCCCCAGTTTTTTGCTATGTTAATGCAGATAAAGGCGAGTGGTAGAAAACATGTAGAAACAGGCGAGGCAGGAATGTTTAAATTGGAAAGACAGAAAACTACAGCTCAGAGGAAGAGAATAGATAAGGAAAAGCGAATAGAATACAGTAGAACAGAATAGATACTGTGAAGGGGAAGAAAGAGCCTCCTTGAGCTGTGAGTTTTAGGCAGTCTTTGGGGATGCTTAAGAGTGAGGGCTTCTGAGGTGGCACTAGTGGTATAGAGCCTGCCTGTCAATGCAGGAGATGCAAGAGACACAGGTTTGATCCCTGGGTCAGGAAGATTCCCTAGAGGAGGGCATGGCAACGTACTCCAGTATTCTTACCTGGAGAATCCCACGGACAGGGAAGCCTGGTGGGCTATAGTCCATAGGGCCGCAAAGAGTAATCACACGCACTCAAGAGTGAGAGAAGGGAAAACTTTGGAGGGTTCTGCTGTATAGGTAAGAGATAGAATGAAAGAGGGAGGAAATTAAAGAAAAGCAATCTCAAGACATTTTATTGTGTATTTTTAATGTAACCCCTCTCATTCCTAGATATATACCCAAGAGGATTTAGAACATATGTTCATATAAAATCCTGCACACAAATGTTCCTAGTAGTATTTATAACAGCCCAAAGGTAGAAATAACCCAATGTTCATCAACTGATGAATGTATTAAGAGTGACGTCCATACAGTGGTATACTATTCAGCCCTAAAAAGAAATGAAGAGCTGATACATGCTACAGCATGGATGTACTTGAGAGCATTATGCTATATGAAACCATCATAAAAGAGCACATATTATATGGTTACACTTACATGAAATGTCCAGCATAGGCAAATCCTCAGAGACAGAAAGTAAATTTGTAGTTGCCTGGGATGAGGCATCCAATCAGTCCATCCAAAAGGAAATCAGTCCTGAATATTCATTGGAAGGACTGATGTTGAAGCTGAAACTCCAATACTTTGGCTACTTCATGCGAAGAGCTGATTCATTTGAAAAGACCCTGATGCTGGGAAAGATTGAAGGCGGGAAGAGAAGGGGACGACAGAGGATGAGATGGTTGGAATCACCAACTCAATGGACATGAGTTTGAGTAAACTCCGGGAGTTGGTGATGGACAGGGAGGCCTGGTGTGCTGCACTCCATGGGGTTGCAAAGAGTCGGACGCGACTGAGAGACTGACTGAACTGAACTGGAGTGAGGGGAGCAGGAAGATTATTGCTAAGGAGTACAGAGTATCTTTTTAGGGGGTGAAAATGTTCTAAAATGGATTGTTGTGATGGTTGACTAATTCTGTGAGTATACTAAAAGTGATCGGCTTTTAAGTGGGTGAATTTGTCTGTGAGTAAAACCTCAATAAAGCTGTTACAACAACAACAACACACACACACAACAACAACAACACACACGCACACACATACCAGACAGACACATGGGGGGAAAAGTTCGGAATCAGTGTAGTTGTCCAAGTGCAGCAGGTTTGAGTGAGCAAACGATTTTGAAGTTGTAGGATCTGCACAGAAATGATTTATATGTGTGAGGTTTGGCTTGTGACTTGCAGTAGTTGTGGTTGCTGCTATAAAGCCACAATGTGATGATCCAAAGTGAGGTGCCTACTAAAACAAAGCAAAACAAACAAACAAAAAAACCAGTAGCTCTCATGTCCAGGAATGGTCTTCCCTTGCCTCTTTTTATATCTCACATTCCATCATGGATGATGTTTTACAATAACCAGTCATTTCATAAAATGCAAGGCAATGTTTTTCTAAAACCACCTGCCTCATTGCTGGTGGTGGTGATGATAGTGGGGGGGGGGGGTTTGAGTTGTTTCCTCTGCCCAGATTCAAAGCAAATCATCTGGGGCACTTTGGGATTCCACCTGAGATAGAATCAGATTTTTAGACCAAAATGTGAGACTGCCATACAAAGCAATCATAGCAAGAATGAAATGAGTCTTTCTCTGTTGTTCACTCGGTGTGTTAACAAATGTAGTGTTCAGCATCCAAATGAAAATCTTGGGTGCATATTAGTCATTGTTACTTCCTCCAGCAACTTTCTGACTAAGTGATATTAATAACCAATAGATTGGCTAATAGGGTACAAATGATAGCTTTAATTGTATTAAGCACCAAAAAGAAATATTTTCTCATTTTAAAAGGTCAGAATTTCTCCTTTAGATCTGTACTCTTGTCACTTGTTAAGAGGGAAAGTGTTAGTGTTAACTGCTAAAGTGAAACATAACCAAAACTTATAGTTGTATATATACGTATGATAGTAATCTGTCACTTAAATGAGTTTACTATTTCTAGTCCCTGAAAAGAGGCACTGACTGGAGAAAATATCAGCTCAGTTCAGTTCAGTTGCTCAGTAGTGTCTGATCTTTTGCAACCCCATGGACTGCAGCATGCCAGGCATCCCTGTCTATCACCAACTCCTGGAGTTTACCCAAACTCATGTTCATTGAGTGGGTAATGCCATCCAACCATCTCATCCTCTGTTGTCCCCTTCTCCTCCCACCCTCAATCTTTCCCAGCATCAGGGTTAGAATATAGATGTTGTCTAAATGTTGTGTGAACCTTGACAGGTTGCTTAAACTCTGAGGTTTAGCTTCCTTGCTCTCAAATAAAGATCATAATTTTTGAGCTGTGTATATACACACACACATATATATAATTGCTTTTCCTATCCAAAGGCCCAGCTACCTATTAACTTATATTTTACATGGGGAAATATTCAGACAAGAAGATTATCTCTTCCAGAAATTTGAACTAAGAGAGGCAGATGCTGGTAGTTGGTGGTACATAGCGGAGCTAAGGACTTCCCCAATGGCACAGTGGTAAAGAATCCACCTGCAATGAAGCAGACACAGGAGATGTGGAAAAATCTCATGGACAGAGAAGCCGGGTGGACTACAGTCCAAAGGGTCCCATAGAAAAGAACATGACTGAGCTTCTAAGCGTGAAGCAGAGCTGAGGAGTCGTGATGGCCGCCATGTTGGACCATGTGTGACATGAGGAAGAAGGGGAATCGGAGAGAGAAAAGTAGGAGCAGAAACCCACAGAGCAGCAGAGAGAAATGGAAACCACCTGGCTGCTAGAGGGAAAACAGCTCTGGCCTCAGCTTTCCCATGCTAGTTCATTTGAAGCCTACTTGTACTTTGATTGCTGCCCTTGGAGCCCTTGAGGCTTCTAAATGTGCATGCTGAACTTCACTTTTACTCACTTTGATCAAGTTTGAGTATGTTCTGTTTCTTGCAAAAGAAAAAAAAGTATATGGCAGGGGAAAGTGTGGTGTAGTCTTGTTTAAAGCACCTTTGTTGCTACCTTATAAAATTAGATTAAGGATCAAATGATTTCCTTTGATTGAATGTGAGTGGGAACCATGCCTTTTAAATATAGATGATACTATTAATAAAATGTCTGCTTAATTGAACTGAAATTGGTAAAATGTATGAAGACACTTTGAAAACTGCAAAGCACAGTGCTGATGGAGAACATGAAGGATTATTAATAATCTGATTAGGATTTTATGAAATCCTCATTAGTCAGCTTTGTATATCTGCCACAATGAATCAAGCCAAGAGAAACGGCTAAAATATATAGAAATGGGATGAAATTTTACTACTTCATCGAGCAATTTTAACTTTAACCCCCTTCTATAGTAAAAGTAAAATTTAAGGGAGCTCTCAGCTGATGAACAAGACATCTTGTTCAGGTCTGTTCAGGCAGAAAGTACGTTTGGTTTGTAATCCTTCTAGTGTGGAGCTGTTAGAAATCGAGGGGAAAAAAACAGATTTATCCAAATTCCTGGTGCCTCTGCTGGGGATGAAGTACAAGGGGGAGTGAAGGGTTGAGTTTACCCGCTTCACAAATCTCCATTTAGTGCACGTGAGCATTAAGACAATAACAGAAGACCCTGTTCTTGGAGAAGTGTTCTGAAAATGCTCAATTGCCCAGATTACCTGGGTTGGTCAACTTCACCCTCTTTACTCACTTTATTTATGTCATCCTCAGGCTACATATTTAAACACGGAGAAAAAGAGAAGACACAGTCACGAAAGATGAAGGAAAACATGGACTCTTCTCTCCATTGTGTGGCTACCTACACTATCTAAGCTTCTGGTTCTCATTTTGCAGCAGCAGCAGAAGTCCTAGCTGCTAGGATGCCATGAGGAGCATGTCCACTTTCAGATCAGTGCCTACTAGCTAGCCGGTCTCCTTGAGGCTCACTCTGCTCCTTGCCTTTCTCAGTCCTGTTCAGCCCAACCTCCCAACCACCACCACGTTTTATGAGGCAAAGACATGCATCTGCTAGGATGGACAGGAGGGACCACATTTCAAATGTCTGCAAACAACCTCTCCCCATTTCTGATACAACCTTCTGGGTTTTAATTACTCCCTGAGAGTGAGTGCCATCCCAGGGTCCTTCAGTGACATTTTCCAGTATCCTGTCGGCTCCACTTATGAGAAACAAATGGGCTGGCTGGCCTCCCTCTAGATTGAGTTTTTCATGAAGTCATTACTTCTGTCACGGGGAGTATTTTCAAATTGAAAAATCTGAAACAATAAATGATGGTGAAGCAGTTAATAACTGTTAAGAAATCACATTTGGAAAATTGCATTTAAGCAATAACCTTTCTCCCTGTAATTAAATGACAGAAAGGTCCTGGTTTTAATTAAGTCAGCAATTTATAGTTATGAAGCTATACTTCACTATGCAGATTAGCAAATGGTAGGTCACAGAACACCCTGAGTGCATTTTGAGTGGGCCTGATATGGTAATTACTCCACTGTTCAGTGGTGACCACATTGAACCGTATCTCTAGATGAAACAATTTTCTTTTCCTTGCTCCATGATGTATAACTAGGATGACTAAATGGACCACGAGCACTGCCTTGTGCATCTTTAAATTAAAATGGATTTTAAATGAGGGGGGCAGGAGCGGAGGGAGAGTGTTTGAAGAACGGCCCCGGCAGCGAATGGCCCCGCTCCTTGATGCCCAAGAGCCAAGAATATATCATTGTTTTACAGGGCTTTCTATCTTGTGCCTGAGTGTTTGCTGCAGATTTATGAGCAAGTAAAATGCTAATGTTAGTGTATTTATAAACATATGATGGGGGTTTCATCTATAATTTATTTGCTGGCCCTACTCTCTGCCTCCTTAGAAAGGAAAATGAAATGCTATGTTGGACAGCCCCAAGGGGTCATTAATACGGCTTTCACATTTTATTTAACTAACCCCCAGCTCATATTACACATTGATGATCACATTGTGAGATGGTTTTTGAAATGCTTCTTGTGTCTTGTCTCCTGTCTGCCCCAACCTCAACTATGCAGAATTCCCACAGTTATCAAAGGTCTTCAAATAGCCTAGTGGCAACCTGCTAGTGAACCATCATATGTGTGTGAGTGTGCGTGTGTGTGTCAGGGGCCTTGGAGGGAAAGGAAGGCACAGCTGAAAATCATGTCTTTTTTCATTTATCTTCAAGTTTGATGAACATCGGAACTCTAAGAAAAGACTTCAGGTGTTTGCTTTCTTTCTCAAACCCCATATTTCCTTGCATTTCTTCATTAAAACACATCTCCACCCAAACACATGGAGAATGTAGGCTGCAGAGAAAGAAATTAGAACATCAAAACAAGCCTCAAAAGGCAAGAACATGACACATGGCAGAGAGGACGAGGACAGAACGTTTATGTGGTGACAGTATTTCTCCCGGATGGAAACACTGGCTGCTCTGTTCATCAGCTCTCTCTTTATACCCTCTGCTCCCCGCACTGCACACACAAGTAAAGAGGTGAAATGAATCAGAACTGATTCAAGCTGACCGGTAAATCACTGAATGCATCCCAACTTGTACTGATTCACTAACAGTGAATCCCTGTTCCAAAGAATCAGAAACAAACCAAGATTCTTCTAAGAGTTTCTTATTTAAAAACTGAATCTTCTTTTAGAGGGGGAAAAAAAAAAACCCAATTCAAATTCACTTCCCACTCATCCTCTTTTGGGGTTTTATGGAACTCTAGAGATGACATCAAAATTGCTGTGTTCCCAGAAAAATTATATTATATTTAAAAGGAAAAAATATCACTGTAGCATTTTAAAGAATCATAGTATGCATGCTGAATTCAAATGTCAGTTGCATGGATATTCCCAAATTATCCAGACTGCCAGGGACATGTTGGCCTTTGAGATTTTTTTGTCTCGAAGCCTTGTTCAACTTCTTGAGGGGAAACACAGAACAGGGGATGGTTCTTGGGGTGACTTGGGTCTTCCAGTCACCTCTGATCTAAATTCCTGATTTTGCTGAATTCTACTGCCCCTCTCTGTTTTGCTTTTCATGTAAACCACCTCTTTTCTGGTCTAGGCCACCCCATTAGGCATCATCTCAATTTCTTCCCCAGAGTGCTTCTTCTGGTTCAAGGCTTGAGAGGCAGCCAGTGCCTCCTGAAGGTTTGAGGCAATGGAGCGAATGACTTCACCCTCTGCAAATTGCTTGTTGTTGTTTAGTTACTTAGTTATGTCCAATTCTTTGCGGGCCCATGGACTGCAGCATGCCAGGCTTCCCCGTCCTTCACCATCTCCTAGAGTTTGCTCAAACTTATGTCCATTGAGTCAGGGATGCTATCCAACCATCTTCTCCTCTTTCACCCCTTTCTTCTCCTACCCTCAATCTTTCCAAGCATCAGGGTCTTTTCTAATGGGTAGGCTCTTTGCATCAGGTGGCCAAAGTCCTGGAGCTTCAGAATCGACCTTTGGACAATGTTCTTAAAGGTCCTTTGCATGTTCCTGCTGTAGAGAAATTCTAGAACGAGAACCCATTTGTGCTGCTATGTTGATCTCTGTCTCCCTTCCCTTATCCAACTTGCTCCTCTCTCCCAAATTCCTGTCTCTCACTTAGACCACACCATGGGGTTCTCTCTTTGCCTCCTTCCCAGTGCATTCCTGCCCTGCCCAGAGGACCTCATCCTTGAGATCAAACCACCCCTCTCTTTCTGAGAGGAATCCTGCTCTCATCTTTGAAATGACCACATAGTTTCCTGCCAACCACAAAGAAACAGTAAAACCCTCAGTGCGGGAGTGGCCCTTCTGTGAGGAAAGTGCCTGGGCATCCTAAGGAGAGGCAGTGGGGCCCAGACTCTGCCCAGCTGATGGCACTTCTGAGACACTCAGTGTCATTAGCTGTCTTCTTTGGAAGATGCTATTCTGCAGTTGTTGTCTTTCCTCTGCCCCAGATCCAAGAAGCCAGTTGCCTTCTCAGCTCATAGATGTTTCTGTGAGAAACCTCAGCCTCTGTCAAAGCCCCAATACATGTGTCAAAATTACGTCTGGTCCCTGGCACCAGTTTAGGGTGTAACTTGGCAAGAATCTCCAGGCACAAAAGGAAGAAACTGCCGGCTAGCATTTCCTTTGGATTAACCCATGTGAGTGGGCCAGATCCCAAGCCCAAGTCCCTGCTGGCTGGGTGGAGAGCAGCAGAGGGACGTGGAGCAGGAGAAAAGGAGTCATCCTTGCTTTTGCAGACTTGGTTTCAGAAACAGGTCCCATTTATTTACAAAAGCAAGTAAAACTGCGCATGTCCAATCTGACTGGAGATAGGTTCATTTGGGAGAAAGGTGAGAGAAAGATTTTTTCAATTTCTCGTCGCAATCTTTTCCTGGTAGTTGTCCCACAGTTGGGTCACCTGATATAGATAAGTGACGTCTGTGGCTGAATTTCTGAGTTAATAGAGACATATATGAGGGACTCCTCTTCTTCCTCCTTGAAGATGTAATGCATCTTCAACCAGAATTAGCATAGAGATTTCACATGAACCAGTTACTGTGGCAGGAAGACCTAACCCATGGAGCTACTTCTCATTGGTTGAGCATCTGCCATTTGCTATGTGTTGTGCTCTGGGCTGGGCAATAGGGGTATGACAGTGGAGAAGACCAATGCATGCTGGGGTCCCAGCAGGAGTGGGGTCAGGGAGGAAGCAGAAGGACAGCAGACTCAGAAACAGATCATGATAACATTTCATCAAAGAGTGTAAGAGTGGGGCTTGTAGTCAGACCATCTGAGATCAAACTCTACTTCCAGTACTATGCTTTTGGACTGTGGTGTTGAAGACTCTTGAGAGTCCCTTGGATTGCAAGAAGATCCAACCAGTCCATCCTAAAGGAGATCAGTCCTGGGTGTTCATTAGGAGGACTGATGTTGAAGCTGAAACTCCAATACTCTGGCCACCTTGTGCAAAGAGTTGACTCATTGGAAAAGACCCTGATGCTGGGAAGTTTTGGGGGCAGGAGGAGAAGGGGATGACAGAAGATGAGATGGCTGCATGGCATCACCGACTCGATGGACGTGGGTTTGGGTGGACTCTGGGAGTTGGTGATGGACAGGGAGGCCTGGCGTGCTGCAATTCATGGGGTCACAAAGAGTCAGACACGACTGAGTGACTGAACTGAACTGAAATGTATGATCTTGATCAAGTCACTTAACCATGTTTTGTTTCATCTTCCTCTCATTAGAGGATAATAATAGTATCTACCCCGTAAGGTCATGAGAAAGACTGAATAAAATGAAATACATAAAATTCATTGTGCATAATAAGTAGTCATATATTAGATATTATAACAGCATATGAGCCATAGAACAAGGAGATGCCCAAGACACTATATAAGTGCACAGAGGAAGGGCAGATCTCTAACTCAACCTGCAGGAATCAGAGAAGGCTTTTTATTTGTCATTTACTTATTTTTAATTAATTTTAATTGGAGTATAGTTGCTTTATGGTGTTACGTTAGTTTCTACTGTACAGCAAAGTGAATCAGATATACCTATACATACATCCCTCTTTTTTGGATTTCTTTCCCATTTGGGTCACCACAGAGCACTGAGTAGACTTCTCTGAGCTACCCAATCAGTTCTCATTAGTTGTCTATTTTATACATAGTGTCAATAGTGCATATATGTCAATCCTAATCTCCTAATTCATCCCAGCCTCCTTTCCCTCTTGGTGTCCATACACTTGTTTACTATGCCTGTGTCTCTATTTCTGTTTTGCAAATAAGATCATCTATACCATTTCTAGATCCCACATACCTGCGTTTAAGAGAAGCCTTTTTCAGTTCAGTTCAGTTCAGTCACTCAGTCGTGTCCAACTCTTTGCGACCCCATGAATCACAGCACGCCAGGCCTCCCTGTCCTTCACCAACTCCCGGAGTTTACCCAAACTTGTGTCCATCAAGTCGGTGATGCCATCCAGCCATCTCATCCTCTGTCGTCCCCTTCTCCTCCTGTCCCCAATCCCTCCCCGCATCAGGGTCTTTTCCAACAAGTCAACTCTTCACATGAAGTGGCCAGAGTATTGGAGTTTCAGCTTCAGCATCAGTCCTTCTAATGAACACCCAGGACTGATCTCCTTTAGGATGGACTGGTTGGATCTTCTTGCAGTCCAAGGGACTCTCAAGAGTCTTCTCCAACACCGCAGTTCAAAAGCATCAATTCTTCAGCACTCAGCTTTCTTCACGGTCCAATTCTCACATCCATATATGACCACTGGAAAAACCATAGCCTTGACTAGACGGACCTTTTTAGAGCCCTTTTAGAGACCATTATTTAGCTTTAAAATTTGATGGTTGTTCAAGGGTGCATTCAGTTAAGGGGTAGTGGGCTAAATATTCTTGGGAAAAGTGGGAAAACTTGAATTTTACCCTAGGATTCTAATTCTGAGCATTCAATCAACAAATTTTATTTCACTTATTTCTTATTGGAAATTACTGGAGTTAAGGCTAATGTTTTGGGGAAGGGAAAGCAACATTTTTGGTTTTGGTTGCTATAAAGAAACCCTCATCAGCGCTTCTTCTTTCATTATATCCCAACGAGTGGTCATTAAAGCCTCCTCTAATGCTGAATTCCATGGGTCCATCGGGTGGATAAATTCTGAAACATCAAGGACACAAAGTATGTCTCTTGCTCCTGGAAAGACAGTGTGAGATATTTTCCTAATCCTGTGCACCAATAAAGGAACTCTCCCCAAAGGATTGCCAAGGCAAACAGAAGTTTAACTTCCCCATCATCTTTAATACTCCAGTGAATTATTATCAAGTGGAAATGCATGTAATTAAGGTGGGCGGAAGGCGGGACTTGAATTATGATAAAACTCATGCCCGCTGATGTGTTTGATGACAGAGGAGAAAATCATAAAGGGAAAGATGATGAATTTCTGTCTTTTCTCTGGGAATAACTGACTTAGAATCAATGTAATGAAAAATTGTCAAGTGAACATTGAATGGCACGAGGAAAGGATAAGTTTCTGATGGAAATACACTAGCTCACAGCAGAGCCACACTTTCAATTTTGATCTCTGGGAAGAAAATACCATCAAAAATGTATTATTTGGAGAACAACTATGATCATGTCACTTTTCTTTTTTTTTACTAAAGCTTCCAGTGACTTTTCCTTATCTCCTACAGAATAAAGTTCAAAGTCCTGAGCACAGTATTCCAGGACTGTTATGACTGACCAAAGTCTCCCTCTCCCAGCTAATATCCTGCTCTGCCTAGTGGTCATATATGGGCATGTGTGTACATGTTTGCACACACACACACACACACACACACACACACACATGAATGCATGCATCCTAGTACATTCCAGACCAAGTACATTGCTTCCCTTTCCTTAAATGTGACATATTCAGGTACTTTGCTCATGTCATTCTGCCCTGCCACCAATCTCCAATGGTCAGATTCCAACCTTGCCTAAGGTCCAGTTTAAATATCCTTTCTTCCATCAAGTCTTTTCCCAGAGTTAGAATTAATCTCTCTGCTCTTACTGTTGCCATGAATTTTCTGTAGATGGTAATTAATAGTGCTTGTGTTATTTAATAATACCTCATATTAATATTACTATTATTATTTTTCCTCTTTTTATCTTACAATATCTTTGAGGGGAGAAACCATGTCTTACTCATTTTCGTAGCTTTTTAAATGTCTGGTGTAGTGCATTGCATGATATTGGCTTTAAAACAGGAAGCTCAGAACTACATTTTGGGGCTCAAATATAGTAGTTCTTTATTTAGATTTTCTTCACTTCCTTACTTGGATCTTATCCTTGAACTCTTATTTAATTGTTCTAGTATATCAGACCTTCTATTATAAGCTCCCCAAATCCATCTGGAAGCCGACTGGTAGAAGAATAACAGATATAAAGTTTGAACTGGAATCAGTAATGTATGATGAAGTTAAACGCAGACTTAAGTTATCAGACATTAGTGTTGTCCAGGGGACTGACTAAGGAGGTAAGAAATGAAAAATCAATCAGATAAAGAAAATAATAACATCTACATTGAGATTTTCAGCCTTTTAGGATTACTTTACATTTGCTCTTCTCAGAATTGTGAGACGTTGTATGAGATAGGAATCTTCATTTAATCCATTTGGCATGGATTGAGGCAGATTGAGGCTCAGAGAGGTTAAGTGTCTTGCTCAAAGTCACACAGTCAATTAGAAACTGTGTTAGGTAAAGCTCTTTGAAGATCTTCTTTTTTCAAGTCTCTTGATGTGAGTAGTAAGCACTAAGGGTGAAGTGTGGCCAGTGAGAATCCTTTAGAAGGCCTGGTGTGCTCCAAACTGGGCTCAGGATGGGAGTTGCTGTTCACCGCTACACCATTCACTGCTACTGCTCCTGCTGTTGAGATTTCTGGCCTCCTCCATTTTTTTCCCACCTAACTTCCAGCCTGTGTTGGAGAAGAGTTTGCTCCTTGGCTTGCTTCAAAGAGCAATCATCATTGAGGGCAAGTCAGTTAGGAAACTTTCAGCTGTAGGTAACTGAAAATGCAACTCAAGTAGTCAGAAAAACATAGTTGTTGATTGACTCCCAAACTTGTGAAGTCTAGGAGCCAGGCGGGCTTCAAGGTATATTTCATTCAGTAGCATCTACTTTCTGTTACTCTCTTCACTGCACTATCTTCCTTGTGTTGGCTTCATCCTCAGGTCAGTGGCAAGAGGGTAGCAATTTTTCTGGGCCTCAAAAGAGGAAAGAAAATCACTTTGGGGGGGCTCTCCTAGGACAGGAAAACTCCCAGAAATCCCTAGCAAACTTTTTGTACCCTACTGACCCCAATGAATCATACGATCATTGCTGAACCAATCACTTGCAAGAGGAGGGAATTATCCTCAGCTAATCAGGCCCACCTGGGGTTGGAGTCAGTTTCTTCAGAGTAAGGGGGGGAGATGATTATGGGAGGTGGGGGTGAGTAGGGGATGGGAAGAAAAATGATCTGATTAAAATATGAGTATTGAGGTTAGTACTCTCTTCCTTGCAAACATATCAAATCTTCTCCGCTCTCTCATTGGGCTATGCCTTTTTCTATCGACAGCCCTTCTTAGTCGATTTATTTTCTTTCTGTCCTTCTGTCCCTTCCTCCCACTCTTCCTTCCTTCTTTTCATTCATTCATCAAATATCCTTTGCATAAGGCCCTGGGCCAGACACTGGGGGCACCTAGATGGTCAAGACACAGCTGTCCTTCACATGGGCAGCTCCCTCCTGTCACTCGGGGTTGGAGTCCAGCATCTCCAGTGAGTTTCCCCCTGAGGTGTCCCACGGAGGTTATCAGAGCTAGGAGGACACGAGCAGTCCTGAGAGTTATGATGCTAATCAGGAAGTTTGTTTCATTTAAAGGAGAGAGCAGCGAGGCAAGGAAGACTGATTTTTGTCCACCCAGAAACGAAATACCACATTAAACTGCCTCCTAGCTCGGAGAGGTTTGTCCATTAAATTTAATTAAGCTTTCTTTAGAATCACATGTCTCAGGAAATCTACTACACCCAGGGGACAAAGCATTTGCTTTTGCCAGCCTTTGCCTTGCTCTTCGCGTTATTCTTTCTAACCAGAAAGCCCCCGTGCCTCTATTGTGTAGTAGTGATCATATTTAATGGCCAAATTCTAGGCATGTGAATTGAGGAAATTCTTCTTGCACAACCTACCCACAGTTTCTGGCTTCAACAGCCTCTTTAGTGAGAGACCCGAGGTCCAGAAGCTTGATTTTCACTCTTAAACTGGAATGCCTTTAACAGAGATTTGCAGTGTTTCACAGACAGCGTCCCTGGGTCTCTGAGATTCTTGTATCTCTCCAGCAGATCAGACACTCTGGAAGCCGAGACTCCCTCATAGGGACCAGCTGGGAGAGGCATGTGCGCAAGCCAGACTCCGAGTGGGTGTGAATTCCTCAGTTCCCAAAAGGAGCAATTCTGTCTGCTGGGCTGTCCGTGCCAATGCTTACCCTGGCAACTTTCTTGGAAGTGAAGTCTGGCATGCTGCAGGGGAAATATTTCCGTGTTTCCCATCCTTCTGCACTTGGAGGGATATGCCACTCAGCCGCTGTGTTAAAGCTGCTACTGAAAGCAGCCGTCCACACCGCAAGTGACAGCCTAACACGTGCTGGCACATTCACCCCTCTCTCTTATCCTCCAAATCCCGATGCAGAAAGTCGAGGCGGGTGAGGGCTCCAGCTTTCAGCCTCCACTTTCCCTGGGGTGTTCCTAGAACCTTAGTTTGTGTGGCAGGGGCTGGGGGGTGGGGAGGAGGCTCCCTGGTCAAATGGGCCCAAGGCATAATGGATTAAACAAAAATAAAAAGGTTTATGGCAGGACTTACATAACGTTTAATGTGCTAAAGGGCTAATGGGTATGAGAGAAGAGGAATTAGGGGTATTGGTGTTTTTCCAAAGTAATTTGACCACAGAATTTGTTTTTCTTGGAACTTTACCACAGAGTTGTATTCAAAGGAACATCCTTTTTTTAAGAAGTTAAAATTCATTTTTTAAGATATATGGATCATTTTTAAAGTCTTTTTTGAATTTGCTACAACATTGTCCCAGTTTATGTTTTGGTGTTTTGACTGTGAGGCTTACAGGATCTTAGCTCCCTGACCAGGGATCAAACCCACAATCCCTGCATTGAGGGTGAGGTCCTGACCTCTGGACCACCCAGGGAAGTCAGTCCCAGAACATCATTTTTTAACATGCAAACCCTCCTTGATTCTTCCTTGTCCTTCTTTCTACAAGCCAAACTCAATCTTCCTTGCTTTTTTGTTGTTTAGAAGCAGAGGTCCTGGGTATGTCTAGTGAACTAGGGTGGGCTCTGTTAAAGATTTCTGTGCAAGAGAAATGAGTGGCCTCTGGGAGGGAAGAAGGAATATGAATCTTAGGGAAGAAAAAATACTCAGGACAAGCTTGACCCAGTGGCAGAGCCTGAGTCAGCAGAGGAAGGTGCAAAATAGAGCCTGGAGGGATCTCTTTATCTGGCTTTGTCCACTGTGCACCATTGAACACCAGCCTTAGAACCAAGGAGGACAGCAGGGCTGGAAGTAAGCACTCTGGTGAGCATTACTTAAGCAGCACTGCTCTGGGGCCTCTCATAGAATTTAATGCACAGAAAGGAAGGGGGCTTTCTCTCCTATTTTGTATCAGGACCCTGTTTGACTCTGGTGTGTACCTCCTCTGGGCCAGAGGGAGCCGTATCCAGGGGAAGAATTTGGGGGGACCAGGAAAAAGTGGCAGATGGCATGTGTTGACTGACAGGAGAGCTGGTCTCTTTGCTTGTACACTTGCATGCTTCTGGAGGTCTCAGGGATCCTATGGGCACAATCCTGCAGAAGTAAATGGGGACAAAAGATATTTGTACATTATTTGCAAGGAAATTCGATTTGTGCTACTAGGCAGGTGAGGCTTGAAGAATAATTAGTTAGGATATTCATCTTTCAGCTTTAATAGAGACCTAAGTAAGAGTGTCATTTAAAAATAGAAAGTATGGTGTGAGCTAAGTTGTTTGAGTAGTGTCCGACCTTTTGTGATCCTGTGGGAGATTCTCCCGGCAAGAATATTGGAGTGGATTGCCATGCCCTCCTCCAGGGGATCTTCCCAACCCAGGGATTGAACCCACGTCTCTTACAGTCTCCTGCACTGACAGCTGGGTTCTTTACCACTAGCGCCACCTGGGAATTCCAGAAAGTATTAATATTTTGGAAATTTTTGTCTCTTCTGCAGAATTTCAAACCAACTGTGGGCTCAGGAGGTGGCTCTTCTCTCAAGGTGTCCCAGGGGCCCAGGTCTCTTCTCTCTGGTTGCTTCACCATCCCCTAGGGTCTCTCCCTGGGTCAAGGGATCAAAGCTAGCTCAGTGTCACCTCTCCATCCCACCAATAAGGCAGAGAAAGAAGTGGAAGATAAGCAATTTCCTTTTAAAAAGTTAATTTTGAAAAATTTCTAACATACATAAAGTAGAAAAACTTAACTATATATATTGTTCAGTCACTCAGTCATGTCAGACTCTTTGTGACCCCATGGACTGCAGGCTCCCCTGTCCTTCACCATCTCCCAAAGTTTGCTCAAACTCATGTCCATTGAGTAAGTGATGCCATCCAATTACCTTGTCCTCTGTCATCCCCTTCTCCTCCTGCCTTCAATCTTTCCCAGCATCAGAGTCTTCTTTTCCAAAGAGTTGGCTCTTTGCATCAGGTGGCCAAAGCATTGGAGTTTCAGCTTCAGCATCAGTCCTTCCAATGAATATTCACAATTGATTTCCTTTAGGATTGACTGGCTTGATCAACTTGCAGTCCAAGGGACTCTTAAGAGTCTCCACCAGCACAGTTTAAAAGCATCAGTTCTTTAGTCCTCAGCCTTCTTTAGGGTCCAACTCTCACAAGCATATATGACTACTGGAAAAACCATAGCTTTGACTAGATGGGCCTTTGTCAACAAAGTAATGTCTCTGCTTTTTAACAGGAGAGTTAAAAAGTTGAAGAGTTCTCTAGTCTTTCCCATTCTATTGTTTTTCTCTATTTCTTTGCACTGAGCACTTAAGAAAGGCTTTCTTATCTCTCCTTGCTAT
The DNA here is from genome assembly GCF_910594005.1 of Cervus elaphus. Classification (NCBI taxonomy): domain Eukaryota; kingdom Metazoa; phylum Chordata; class Mammalia; order Artiodactyla; family Cervidae; genus Cervus; species Cervus elaphus. The sequence continues at coordinate 76,106,212 of NC_057815.1, read as the reverse complement.
TCTTTGGAACTCTGCATTGGGATGGACATATCTTTCCTTTTCTCCTTTGCCTTTTGCTTCTCTTCCTTTCTCAGCTATTTGTAAGGCCTCCTCAGACAACCATTTTGTCTTTTTGCATCTACTTCACTCAGATTGAACAATTATGAAGACTTTAACAGCATCCTTGTAAAGATGGATCTGAAAGTTGCACATATCACTTCTCCTTACATCCCACTGGGAAGAATTTTGGCATGTGGCTACATTGACCTGCAGAAAACCTGGAGATGAGGATTATGCCTGGATCCATGCATACTGCTAAATAAAAGAAAGGGAGATACCTTAATGGCTGATAACCCTATCAAGTGCCACAAAGATAAAATTGACTTATGTGTGCCCCCTGAAGCAAGATTTCAGGATTAGAATTCTTTTCCATCAACAGGCCCAGGGTAGGAGGTTGTGTGACTTTGGACCTCAATTTAGGCTCAGCTATATCAGTAGAGATCAATGCATATACTCTTCTGAGTGGGCGGCCAATATTTTAGAAACACTATTTGGATATATTGGATAACTGGAAGTTAGACATTCTTAAGCAGAAAGCAAGAAAGCTGAAAGCTAAGTGGGGTCATATTTCTGGGCAAGTTTTAGGTCATCTGCTCTTTAGAATTTGGGTCTGTTTCCTAGTCCATGGAGTAGAATGGTTGATGATGGTCTTACCTTTGAAGAGAAGGTTCTATTGAAATCTTTTGAGACGCTATCACAATAGTGTGGGAATTAGGTCAAAGAAATGGTTGTGGCTGGTATTGTTTAGGATGCGTTATGGACTAAACGTTTTTGTCTCCACCCCTCCATTCGTACATTGAAGTCCTAACCCTCAGTGTGATGGTATCTGGAGATGGAGCCTGTGGGGAGTAATTAAGGTTACATGAGATCATAAAAACGGGGACTCTCATAATGGGATTAGAGCCCTTAGAAGAAGAGACCCCCGAGAGCATGCTACACCCCTGTCCGCCACCCCCACCCCCAACTCTCTGCCATGTGTGGCTGAGAAGGCAGCCGTCTGCAAGGCAGGAAGAGAGCCCTCACCAGGAGCTGAATCAGCCAGCACCTTGATCTTGGACTTCTCAGCCTCCAGAACTGTGAAAAAACTAATTTTTGTTGTTCAAGTCACCCAGTCTATGGTATTTTGTTATGGAAGCCTGAGCTGACTAATGTAGGATGCTTAGGTTACAATGATAAAAACTTGAAGTGGCTTCTGCAATAAAAAAATGTGTTGGTTCGTGTGTCGATGTAGCAGTAATCATTCCAGGCCTTGAACTCCAAGCAGGGCAGCATCCATACACAGAGACTGGCTTTCCTCCAGCCATCTCCTAAAAGCAAGGACACACTTTTCCTGGATGCCTATATAACTTGTTGGCCTCAATGAGACCCCATGTCTATTCTTGTACTGGTTCTTGAGGCCAGGAGAATGCCATGATCTGATTACATTAGATGACAGCTCCTAGACCAGAGGGCAAAGGATTCCACTGGCAATTGGCTTGGACTGTTCAGAATCCAACCCTAGAGCAAGAATCAGCTCCTCAGCCACTACACTGTGCACAGTGGGGAGGGGAATAGTGGTGTTCAAGAGAGAATGAAAGTGCTTACTTCATAATCCTTTGATTTTACTTTATTAAAAGGATTTAATAATCTAACCCAGAAAAAACTTAAGCCAATATCCTATAAACACCATCATTAAAATCTTCATCCCCAGATCTGTAAATTATTCTTTATTGCAAAGAGGATAATATATCATAATGATATTGCTAGTGAATCACCAAAATGAATGTTACAAAAGTCTTAATGCTCAGCTATTGGCTGACAAAGGAAAACATGAATTTAGCAAAAAATATTATGCATGCCTTTGACAAGTTATGGTTTATTCCTTGCCAACAGATTTTTCTTCCTCCTGAAATGAACTCATTTGTGCAAGGATTTTGCTGCCTTGTTTAAGAACTATCCAAGGTTTGTAATATCTAAATATCATAGAACAATAGGATGAATGCATCTTGATTGCTATAGCAATTTGTACAAACCAAGGGAAAAAATTACTGATGGGACAGATACTGCAGGTGAGTAAGTAAGTCTTGGGGTACCTTGAAGACTTTCAGAGGGATATTAGCTTTCCATGGTCATTAAATAGATAACATTTCACTTTCTGCATCCTAGAAATTAGAAAATGGAGGCAGGCAGGGGGAGATGAAGGTACAGGCTTTGTTGCTTGCTAGCTTGTGACTTTAGGCAAGTTGCTTAAGCACCATGGGTCTTGGTCTCTTCCTCTATAACATGGGAGGGATCATCTCTACTTCTGAAGGTTTTGGGAAGATAAAAGGTGATGCGCGTAGCTTAGCACAGTATTTAGAACTCGGTGTTTAATGTGAAAGCTCTTATTAAAATGCCCAGGGTATTCCAGAGACCTCTAGATGCTCCAGGAAGCAGAAGGGGAGCATTCTTTTAGGGGACTCTTGGCTTGCTTGATCAATTAGCTCTTCGTTGGCTCTATCAAGGGCTTCCCACGTGGCACAGTGAAAGAATCTGCCTGGCATTGCAGGAGATGCAAGAGACTCAGGTTTGATCCTTGGGTCAGAATCATCCCCTGGAGTAGGAAATGGCAACCCACTCCAGTATTCTTGCCTGGAGAATCCCATGGACAGAGGAGCCTGGAGGGCTACAGTTCATGGAATCACACCATCTACAGGGACACGACTGAGCAAGCACAGATGGACTCTATCAAGCCAGAGACTGAGTTAGTGATCTCTCTTCTATCCACAGTGACTATAAATCGGGAAGTGTCTTGAGCCTGAGTTTTTTATGTAGAGTCATTAGATGGACCAGAGTTTTCTGTTAAACATAGCAGCACTTGATCAAAAAGGAGAACTAGTGCTGAAACAGAAAAGCCTGTTGTCTGATATGATCTTTCTGGGTTTGTTGTCTTTAGTCTCCTTCATGGTTCCTCAGCTGACAGAATGGAAGACTGCACATGAAAAATCCTTTTTCATTTTGTTCTTTTAAAAATTTTCAGCTGTCTAAAAATTATTTTTGAAAATGCACTGTACACTGCGAAAAATTAAGCAATATGAAGTAAATGAAAATCTCTCCATGATGAAGATTCCTTTGAAGACTGGTTCATATCATTCTTCTAGAACTTTTAAGCAAATGTAGATATACTGAAACTATGTAGATTTCAATATAAATGGGAAATACTCTATGTACGAGGTTAAAAAGCAAGAGAAAAAGAGAGGAGGAGAGAAGAAACTATGCTATTCTATGAAGTACTTCTTTTCTACTTGATGAACACCATTCAGTATTAATGTTTTAAAGGCCTATCTTTTTTTAACAGAAAGCTCTTAGATTTTGGTTGTTTCCAACACTTCATTATTAAGAAAAAGAAAGGCGTGGACATCTCTGGTACAACATTGTTTTGAAGTAGCTTGTCAAATATTTGAAAATATAAGGTAAATCTTTGAAGAAAGCCTCCATTTCTCTGTATCAAATGTTAGGACAGATTGTGGACAAATGACCAAGCTGATGTGGGTAAAGCAAGTCAAGCTGCTTGAGCTTAGCTGAAATCCTAACCAAGCCTCTGGCCTTGCTGGTCAAAAGGTCATCTTTGCAGGCAAGAGAGATCTTGTCCGATGTACTGGGGCTCCCAAAGATTCTGGAAATTACTATCACCTGGGTCATTTCCAGAACCACCTGGTCAATCCTTCTCTACTGGGCTCAGTCCACCAAGTACGTCAAAATGGACTTGAACAGACCAGACTTTCTTCTGTCTCCCAGAGGTTTTATACAACTACACAATAGGACGCTGCTGTGGTGAGTTTTGGAGCAATTTATTCTTTTTGATATCAGCATGTTAATTTATACCTCTATTTATCTGTGTCTCTATCGTCTCCCTCTCTCTGATATATACACACACATACAGGGACATAGAGTACCTTTCCAATTTTTTTCTGAGCTTCCTGCCATTTCAGAAATATCATTGACTAAAGATATTACCCTAAGTCAAAAAGTACTCCCCAGTGTACTATTCCTCCATATTGATTAAGGAATTTCCATGGTAGTCCTTCTAAGAGCAAAGCCTCGGCTCTCACAGCGTACTATGAAAAACATATTATTTCCTTCTGGTACATTAATTTTTGGATTACTCTGGGGGACAAAACACCACCAAAGTAGTGGTTTGGCTATAAACTCCCTTGACATCTGGCCAAACTTCTAAATAATAAGGATGTAATTACTTTCGAGCTCTCACCACTGAGATTTTCTGGCTACTTCTTACATAAATGAGAAAGTTAGCATTGATATTTTTGTGGTAATAAAACCACAACTTTCATAATATTTACCAAGCCGCAATCAGATAAGAGCTCATTTTGGGGGCATCAGGGATAATATTTAACATGGTCAATTAGGGAGTGGTGAGTGTTGCCAGAAGTGAAGTGACTTTTTAGAGGACTTATGGGATTTCAGCTTCTCTTGGGATGCTAGAAGGAGAAGACAATGGCACCCCACTCCAGTACTCTTGCCTGGAAAATCCCATGGACGGAGGAGCCTGGTGGGCTGCAGTCCATGGAGTTGCTAAGAGTCAGTCCGACGCGACTGAGCGACTTCACTTTCACTTTTCACTTTCATGCATTGGAGAAGGAAATGGCAACCCACTCCAGTGTTCTTACCTGGAGAATCCCAGGGATGGGGAGCCTGGTGGGCTGCCATCTATGGGGTTGCATGGAGTCGAACACGACTGAAGCGACTTAGCAGCAGCAGCAGGATGCTAGAAAAGGCATGGAGACAGCTTCAAGGTCCTGCCACTCACAACTTTCGTAAGCTAGTGTCTGAGACATTGCTTAAGGTGAGCAGAAAGTTCAGGGTGAGCTTGTGGTGGTGAATTTGGGTTTCTTTCAGCTCTTCCTTTCTGTGTTTTCAGAAATGTGACCGCCCTCCCATGGAGTGTTCTTCTCTAGGACTGTGTTTTTCAGACACTCTCCTCTAGTGGCAGTAAGAGTAATGGTTGCGTGCGCGTGAAGTCCCTTCAGTCATGTCCAGCTCTTTGCGACCCTGTGGACTGTAGCTCATCAGGCTCCTCTGTCCGTGGGATTCTGCATGCAAGAATATTGGAGTGGGTTGCCATGCCCTCCTCCAGGGGATCTTCCTGACCCAGGGATCAAACCCACGTCTCTTATGTCTCCTGCATTGGCAGGTGAGTTCTCTACCACTAGTGTTACCTGGGAAGGCCCACAGTAATGGTTACCATTGGTTGAATCCCTACAACATCTCAGGTGCTGTGCAGAGCACTTTACACCAAAATTTTCATATTTAATCATTCTTAAGCCAAATCAGAGGCTTCTCAGGTGGCACTAATGGTTAAGAATCTGCCTGCAATGCAGAAGACACAGGAGATGGTGAGTTCGATCCCTGGGATGGGAAGATCCCTAGAGGAGGAAATGGCAACCCACTCCAGTATTTTTGCCTGGAGAATCCCATGGACAGAGAAGCCTGGTGGGCTACAGTCTACGGGATTGCAAAGAGTCAGATACGACTGAGCATGCATGCACACAAGCCCAATGAAGTGTTAATATCGTTATCCCCACTGAAAGATGTGGAGACAGGCTCATACAGATGATCCGGAGTGACATGTTAGTCTGTGACAAAGTTGAGTTACCTGCTACTGTCTGAGATAAAGGTAATGCCTTTGACCACTACACCTCCCCACTGCCATCTCCCCACCCTGTTTTTGATTGCCTTGTAGCCGTCCAGGAGGGTATATTGCACAGTAGAGGTCATCAGCATTAGCTGTGGCATGAAATCAACTGGGAAACTTGGAATAAAAAACAGATTTGGGGGCCCATGTCCAGACCTTCCCACTGGTGCTGAATCACTGGCATTTTCAAAGCTCCTCAAGTGACACGTATGTGTAGCCAGGGCTGAAAGGCAATGCTCCTTAAGTTGACTTGATCTGTGATTTCTCTGTTGTTGGAAATGCAGGGCTGCACTGATGTTCCAACCAAGCTGCTAATAATTAAAAACAAAGCAGGGTCTGGCCATCGTACAAGGGCCAATTTCCATGTTCATTAACTTTTCACTGGCACTCAGTTGAAAGCAAACATCAATCGCTTTACATATGACCTCTGGTGAGGGTAAGGTGGGCCAATAGATGGGTGGAAGCTGGTATTCAGGATCCCAAATGTGAGCACCCCAAACCCTGGATGTGCACAGAATGTTTCAGGTCACTGGTCCATGTGTGCCTGAATGAGTACTTAATTTCCTTTTTCAGACCTCAGTAATTTCTAGCAGAGTGCATAGAGTTCATGACACAAACACATCTGGATTTGGGGGTGTGGATCTGAAATATTTGCCGGCCAATATGTTGGGAGCAGCTGTTGCCTTGGCAGCCGGGGAGGCTGGGGGTGATCTCATTGGAGGCCCCACCTGGGGCTTCACTTGCCATCACACAGCTTCCCCTGCTGATTTCAGCTGCGCTTCCAAGCTGGGTGCTCCCTCTCCTGCCCAAAGGCATGTTGTAGCCTTCTCCCTCGCGATGAGGGGTGCCCAGAGCCTTGACACTGCTGCATCTCATGCAGAAAATGCCAAGAGGGTGGAAATCCTTCACTTCTTAAAGGAGACGGGGTCACCAATTGAGGCTGGTCTGTGCCAGATTCCATGACCGCCCAGAAAGGCAATCCTGAAACCCAGCAGTGAGAGGCAGGCCCTCCTTCTTCAGCCTGGCGTGGAGGATGGATCAAGGGCCATGGAGCCAAGCAGAGCTGGGTCTGAACACACATTCTACTGCTTTCTAGCCTTTTGACCTTTCTTAGACAAGCCATTTCTCTGAGACTCTGTTTTCTTTCCTGTAAAGTGGAGACATGAAATCTCCTTCACTGGATTGTTTGGAAAATTAGATGAGTGGCTGGCACATATAGCAGGGGCTTTTGCCCCTTTCTTCCCCTCATGCAGCTGCTTCTAGATTGCGTGTGGTCATCTGAGCAAGACCCATTTGTCAAGGTCAAGCTAGCAATTTAGCACCGAGTTCGCAGAATTTCTATATGCCAGGCACTGTAGTACTCATTGCTGTCTGAACTTTCCTGTCTCTGAGCTGTCCCTCATGCTATTCCTTCTGCCTCGAAAACTTTTCTCCCATATTCCCTCCTGCTCTTCTCCAACCAGTTCTGTTCTCACCTTCTCACATTGATTCTCCTGGCTGCATGTCATCTCTCGCCTTCTAGATCACCAAGGTTCTTAGGCCAGAGGCTCTCATATAAGGGACACCCAAAATGGTTAATGCTCTGAGCTTACTGTCCACATCCACAAAATAGAGATAAATATACTATTACCCTTTTCCAAATTGTTTGTGAGGCTTAGATAAGATGTAGGGTGTAAAATATTTAGAACAGTGTTGGACACAGTAGATGCACAACGAACATTAGCTAACAGAAATATAATGAAAATACCTTACAATAAATAGTCATAGTATTACATAATGTGGGCTTCCCCTGGTGGCTCAGCAGTAAAGAATCTACCTGCAATTCAGAAGCCACAGGAGATGAAGGTTCGATCCCAGGGTCTGGGAGATCCCCTGGTTGAGGGCATGGCAACGCACTCCAGATTTCTTGCCTGCAGAATCCCATGGACAGAGGAGCCTGGTGGGCTAGTCCACAGGGTCCCAAAGAGTCAGGCACAACTGAAGCGACTTAGCACACACAGTACATAATGTAACAAATTTTGGCAATAAGAAGAGGAGGGGAAAACACTATGAGGCTGGCAGTTGAAAGAACAAGATTATAAAAATCCAAATGGATTCCCAGTTCCCAGCTTCTTCCAGAAATGTGACTACACTCTTAGAGTTAATGAATTTCTAGAGTAAGTTCTACGTGGAGGGAAGAGGTTTCAGATGCCAAGTTCTATCCACTCCAATTCTCATGCATTGTAACCCTTGGCAAATCTTCTTCACCCAAGAGTTCTGATTTTGGCTCAGCTTTCTAGCAAGGTACCTGTTAATTATGGTAATCGGATCAGGCATTCTTGGGCAGCAGAGAGATACTGGACAAATGTGTGACAGCAATGTTGGTGGCAAGGAGTTTATTGTTTATTATAAGCCAAATAAATGCCATCAGGGGATTGAAGAGGAAGCCCATGTCCACTGTGGGGGAAGCTAAGTTCTGGCAGGGTGGGTGGAGTGGCGACGGCTCCTAAGGAAAACCGGGGAGGATATTGGAACCATAACTATTGCTTCATGGGACGGGGAATCCTGACCCCTCCATTCAAACAGCCCAGTCTCAGCCCATCCTGAGGCCTCTCTCTGGTGACCTTGGAGCATGCATGGGGTCCTGGGATCCAGAGTTCTCTGAGATGTCAAACATCAGTAATTCTTCTGTCTTTGACAGCCCGAGTCACATTCCTTCGTTCAGCATATGATTTGGGATAGGTAGAGCGTGAGTGCTAAGTCGCTTCAGTTGTGTCCAACTCTAGGAGACCCTATGGACTGTAGCCCGCCAACTTCCCCTGCCCATGGGATTCTGCAGGCAAGAATACTGGGGTGGGTTGCTGTGCCCTCCTCCAGGGACCAGCATCTCTTAAGTCTCCTGCCTTGGCAGGTGGGTCCTTTACCATTAGCGCCACCTGGGAGGACTTGAGCAGAAATCTTAGCCTTGCCATTCCCTTGTTCTCTCACTTTGCACCAAGGACCTCTCCTTGCTGACTTCCAGGTTCCTTGACTGTAATGTGGGGATCTTTACATTTACCTTACACTGGTTTTTCAGAGAGAATGGGGAAGCTGTATAATAGAATTGGGTGGGGGAGGCTGTGGTTGGAAAAATAAGGTCTGTCTTAGCAACTAACAAGCTGAGAGCTGATTAGTTCATTTCATTTAATCCTCCCAACCATTCTGTACGTTGATTCCCATTTTACAGATGAGGAAACAATGGCTCAGAGAGGCGAGGTAACCTGTTCTAGGCCTCAGGAGGAGAAAGGGGCCGCACTGAGATTTGAATCCAGGTTTCAAAAACTACTACGCTCTGCCTCCCACCTAAGTACCTAACACATCTGTAGGTTATCTCGTTTCTGAGCACAGCCAATGTAGGCTGCTCTGCTGGGCATGAAGAAACCTTCTTGACTTGCTAAACTCACACTACAAGCCCTGCTTCTTGCCCTTTCTCTTCTCATCTATCCACAGACCCCCAGATGGCCATGGAGGTAGCCAGGTGGCCAAGAGTTTCAGTTAGAGAAAATTCCATTTGCTTCCTATCCAAGATGACCGTGCATTTTCCAGGTAAAGTCAGGTATCCTTAATGCACGAGAGCAGTTGAGAGTGGCCTGGGCGGCCCCTTCATTTCTGAGCCAGTCCCAGCAGAGAGCTTGCCCGTGTTGTTATGTGTCCTTATTCGTTAAGGATTCTCTGTATTGAGATGCAACCTAATTAGGGTTGAGCTCAAAGCCTGTTCTTTCGGGGGCTTAGTTCATAAAAGATTAATGTTCATTTTCCTTGGGTTTTGTTGCAGAATTCAGCTGGAAAATATCCAGGGTGCACTTCTTCCAAGAGAAGTAGCACTTTGGTGGTTTGTGAAAATCCCTTTTCCCTCATGTCAAAACCTTGTTTTTTTTATGGCCCATTCCCCTCCCTCCACGTGAGCATTTTAGTTTCTGAAGATGTATAAGAGAAAAAAAAAGGGAATTCCATAAACAGAGAAATCTGTTGGCGATATTATTCACAAGGAACACATTTGATTATAGATAATTAAAAAAAAAAACAGGTAGCAGATAAAAAGTGCACAATAGAAAACAGTTCTGCTTTCATTCATTTATTCCAGTATTCAGCAAACATTTATTGAGCACCTGTTATATGTCGACAACAAGTATTTCCATCTTGTATTTCATCTAATTTTTCTTTTTATGATTTGCTTGAGCAATTTAACTCCATCATTAGAGCCCTAACAGGAAGAGCTTCCTACATATGAATGGGTAGCTTCTGACAGTCTTCTGCCAAAAGGAAAAACTACCTATTCAGGTTTTTAAAAATTAACTGTATTTTCTGATAAGAAAAGTTAGCCATATGTCAATGGTAAAAAATGCCCAAGCATATGGGTTGATTAAGAAGTAACAACCATTTAAAATCTCAACCCCTGGAGAATTTCTTTGTTAATAGATTGGTGTCTGTTCTTCTAGGTTTATTTTTAAGCAATAAACTATAATAACAATATAATTTTACTTACAAAAATGAGAAACAGACAGTACTTCTGTTCTGCAACTTGTGTTATTCACAAAGTTAATGTAACTTATCCTATCATGGTAATATTTTCACATCAGCCCAGAGAGAACTTTCTTGCTATTTTAGTGTCTGCATAGTATTCCACTGGGTAATTTCCATGTCATTTACCAGCTCCCCATTCAAGATATTTTGGTTGTTTCTCCTTTGCTTTCATCATAGCAATGCTTCAGTAGACTCTTTGTAGCTAAATTTGGGTATTTCTGTGAGTTTTTCTGTGGGTAGATTCTTAGAATTGGAATGTACTGAGTCAAAATGATGAATTACCTTTTTTTCTCAATTTCCAACTTTATGAAATGTCAAGATCCTTCACACACTGAAAAATTTCTCTTCTGTAATCCTTTCCCTCACTCACACTCTTTTATCTAATTCCATTCCTCTCAAAATATTTTTAAAGCAAGACCTAAACGGTAACAAGTGTTTGGGGAAACGGTGCTCTAATTTTGAAAGGAAGAAAAAGTAGAACATAGCCAAATCTGTATCGCTCTGAGCAGCTCTGGCTGCCTGTGAGTAAAGCAAAAATAGCCTCTTCTCTTCCCTTGAGTTGAAATCCCGAAAGTTCTTGAGCTGATTGTTCCTCCAGAAGAGGCAAAGTCCAGGTTTGCTTTTCTTTATGTTCTATGGGTGACCTGGGCAGTAGAAAACAATAATAGTCATGGGCATTTGTAGAAGAGAGCATCATTTCAGTATAGTAATTATCATATTGCTGAAGGAAAGCATAGAAGTTTGACTGATTCACTAAAACTCAGCAAAGTAATAATATAATCACAGGACACAGCATCTTAGTGAGCTGAGCTGGGTCATTTCTGTGTTGAGTGAGCTTAGGAATAAAATAGTTCTATTCTCAGTTCCCCAATTTGCTGCTGCTGTCACTTCAGCCATGTCTAACTCTGCGACCCCAGGGACTGTAGCCCACCAGGCTCCTCTGTCCATGGGATTCTCCAGGCAAGAATACTGGAGTCGGTTGCCACGCCCTCCTCCAGGGCTTCTCCAATTCAACAAATTTATTGACTCTTATCTTCCCCCACAACTTGTATTTTACAAATTTTGACATTTTCCTCTTTGTTAAAACTGAAAACCCATAGCCGGATATGGCATAGAAATGCAAATCTTATTTTGTGGACATGTCTGACGTTTTAACTTCTGCTTTACCTGGGCTATGCTAAATGGGACCCCTGTGTTGCCTCAGTTAAAAGACCACCCCCTCAAAGGTGGCTTTCTCCGAAAGGTTCTGGGACGACTTTGCTGACTCCGTCCAACAGAGGGCAGTACGTTTCTCTCATTGACCTGCTCGTTTGAAAAATACATGGTAAAAACAGAAGACTCAGTATCTTAGAATCCTTTCTCTTTATTAAAGTCACTCCCAGCACACTTCTGATAACAATACACCTGTGACTATTTCAAACACAGGATGAGCACAAGGGATTTAAGTATTCCTTGTGCTAGAAATAGTGGATTTGCTTAGGTTCAAATCTATGAATGGAGTAAAAGTGTTTTCTAAATGTCCTGAAGCTGTTCCTTTTTACTACTTTGATTTGCTTAGTTTAGTTAACCTTTTTTTTTTAAGTCTCACTATCCTGGAAGATCAGGAAAGTTGATTTTGAAGAACTTGTAATTATAATCTAATCTCTTTCCAACACTATTCATTATCACTTTTTTTTTTTTCCCCCAATTTGGATATTTCTTAGGGAGAAGAAAAAAGCCTAGAGACCTGATGAGCCCTGGAGAGGAAGGGAGACAGGAGCAAGCACACCATTTTGTGCAGAGGGAAGGGCCTGCCACTCTTGGCAAAAGGAATTTTCCATCAATTACAAACAATCCCACACAGTTTCCCTTAGATGGTCACAATGATTTTCAACATAATGAAGAGCTGGGTCCAGTGCCACCGTCTGATTGTCCAATCACTGTTGGATTGCCAGTTAGACTTTCCATCCTTCAAACTCCACCACAAGGCAAAGAAGAAATAACGTCCCAGAGAAGTGTGGGAGGAGAGGGGGAGAAAAGGCAGAGGAAGGAAACAGGTATTGCCCACGGTTGAACTTTGTCACCTCTGGATCACTCTCTGGAGATGGAAGTCAGCATCCTGAAGGGACTGTGTTGGGTGGCCTGCTCCCTGATAGAGCAGCTGAGATCCAGGCTGGGTTTCTGTTGTTTTCATTCTGGTCTTACTTTGTCTCCCAAGCTTGCCCCTGTGACCAGGGGACTAGGTATTTGCACCCTTGTGGGTTCTCTCTCACCCCTCCCTGGAACCTGAACTGGACCTGTGACTCACTTCTACCAGTAAGATGTGACGGGAATGGCACTGTGCTAATTTCTGGCTTTAAGAAAGCTTGGCAGCTTCCACTTGTATGCTTTTACCATGTAAGAAGTCCAGTTACCCTGCTGGAGAGGGTTCACCTGGAGAGGCCTGGAGGATGTCTTCTCATGGAAAGAGAACCCACAAGAAGGGCAATGAGGTGCCAGACGTGTGAGTGAGAAAGTCATTCCGGCCCAGCTGAGTCTCCACAGAACTCCAGCCCCACTTGCTGTCTGATAGCAACTGCACGAGCAATCCCCAAGCCAGACCAGCAGGAGAACCACCAGGCTGAGTCCAGTTATCTCATAGACTCATGATAATAATGAATGATTTTAAACCATTGTGTTTGGAGTTCTTTGTTACACAGCCTAAGATAACTGAAGCACTACCCCGATTACTTTAGCACTTTCTGCGTGAATGGTGTTGCCATCCTACAAGGCATGGAGTCTGGTTGCATTGGGAACCAGCCTTCCTGCTCTGCTAGCACAAGGAAAGAGCATGAAGGTGGTACCTGTGAGACCGAGAATGGGTTCCCTGCTGTAACTAGGAGACCTTAGGTCTAGATCTTGCTCTAGTGCCAACTAGTTGTGTGACCTTGTGCAAATCAGTTGACTCATTTGAAAAAGGTGATGGTTGTATTATTAGGGAAGCAAATAAGAAGCCACCACTTTTCCCTTCTTTGTCAGTGGCAGACATCATGAATCCACTGCGGCTTTACCGAGCCTAGTCTTGGCCTCAGACTCCTTCTCAACACAGACAGCTGCAGCCTTCTGATCAGAATTAACTCATCAGATGAACCCTGTTTGCTAACCTCTGATTAAATGGTAAGTCTCCTTCTACTGCAGTTGGATAAACGTTAGACAGGTGACTTATGAATAAATTTATGAATAAATTAATGTAATAGTTTATTACAGCCAATTAATTTATTAGTCTTTTGGGATAGCCTCATGTTTGTTTTTGGGCTCCAGCATCCTCAGCAAAGGATGAATAGAAGCTTTGGTGGTTCTGAGCTTTGCAACCAAAGCCCAACCAAAGGTAAACCCAATAGCGTCCACAGTCATTGAAAATTTTTGATTGATGTCACCTTAGATGAGGGTCATAAACTCAAATGCTGTTGGGAAGTAGACAGGTAAATGGAAGAATGAAGTGGACCCACCCCATGCAAAGGCGCCAGCCCCTGGGGTCCTCCTGCTGGTGGTTGCCATGGGGGGCTGTGAGTGTCTAGGAGGGTTTGCGTTGGTCTTGTGCGCAGTCTGTCCCCGGCATCCAGAAGAGTGCCTGGTACTGAGATGTTTATTGAAGAAATGAATGAGCCTTCTTCCCTGTGGAAAACCATCAGCAGAATCAGCAAAAAAGAATGAGAGGTGAAGAGCGAGAGGTGGAAGAAGAGACCAAAACAAACTGCAATTCACTGAGCATCTGCTAAGTGCTCAGGTGCTACTGGAGTTTTACCTGCATTATTCCTTCAAACCCTTACAGCAAGCGCATGAGCCAGATTTTACAATCCCTGTATAACAAATGAGAGCTCTGAAGCTCAGAGAGGTTAAGTTTATTGTCCAGGGTCACAGAGCTAGCAAGTGGCTGAGCTGAGGTTTAAACTCAGTTCTGTCTGCCTTTCCCCGTTTCACATTTAGACAGCTCAAAGCTCCTTTTCCAACTTCTCAGGTTTGACTATGTGACCTTGTCATTCAGATTTTTCATCTGTAAAATGAGGATAATAATACTGCCTCCATCATAGGATTGTTGTAAGGACGAAATGAGTTGAAACATGTAGAGTGCTTAGAATAGGGCATAGCATATAGTGGGCAATCAATAAAAAGTTAGCTTTCTGTTCATTTCTGATGCTTTCTTTTTTACTCTACCACTAAACACTGTCCCACATTGATTGTACAAGAAGTTAGGTTGTACTCAAAATAAGTTGCCCAAATCAGAAAACGCTGTCTGTTTGTATATTTTATTTAATGTCCCCCAGCATTTTGTCTCCTGGTCTTGTTGTTGTTATTGTCTTTGTTTGTTTGCAACCTGTTTTTAAAGATCCATCTTAACATAGTCTAGGTGGTCAGAATCACATCTTCTAACAATGAACCAGTGGAGGAAAGTTTTGGCATATGAGATATTTTCAGAAATTAGAAATGGCAATGATCTTGGCGTGAGAATACCTGGCTGGCTGTGTGACCCTAAAAAGGGACACCATTCATCAGAGACTCAGTCTTCTCATCTGTAAAATGAAAACAATAGTTAACTACTTGATACCTCTCTTTGCTGTGACAAGCAGCGGTACCTGGGACTGCACTGTGCCGTGGACAAGTTAGAGGCTAGGCCAGGATGCTGCAGAGTCCCAGAAGCTGGCACAACCCCGGGGCAGGACAGCAGCCTCCGTAAGAAGCCTGAGCATCTGAATAATGAACGTGTTATTTAAATGGAGCTGTGGTCTCGTGGAGCGCTGAGAAATCATTTTCCACACTTCACTATTCTTCTAGTCAATGGGGCTTGACTTGATTATTCTCCCTCGAGGCTTCAGGAGATGTGGGGAATGTTTGAGATTTGTTTAAAAATTAGCTAAATAAAATTTCCCCTCCTCCCCAGCAATAGTTTCTGTGACTGATGGAGCTTTCACTGGATAATGTCTTAGGTGGATGTAAATCTGAGCACAGAAAATACACTTCATATGTCTGTATATGTAAGGTTGTGTATGTATGTGAATAGAATTTTTCATATTTGAGGGGGGTGGAAACAAAACAAAGACCTTGAATAGGAGCTTCTAAACAAGAGTCAGCCTTATCACCCTGATTTCATGGAAGCTGCCAAGTACCCATCCCTCAGATCTCACCCCCATTTGGCAACTGTCTGTCAAATAGACATCCATGCTAGTATTTTTATTATTATGGGTATTCATATAATAACTTGAAAAATTTAAAACAAAGAATAAATTAATTTAAATATATGAATTTAAATAAATGAATATATTAAATAAATGAATTTAAAATAAATTCATTAAAATGTTAAAGATAAAATTTTACATAAAGAAATGACCCTTTATTTTCAGATTCTAAAAGTGCCTTGTGAAAAATTTTAAAATGCAAGAAATAAAAATCACCAGAACTATCCCACTCAAAAATAACATTTCAAGCATTTTCTTTCCATCTCTTTAATGCACTCATAAATACATAGAAATGCATGGGCACAATTGGATCAGGCTGGATATATGATTTTCTGCATTGCTTTCTTCACCTAACATGATATATGCTTCCCTCCCCCCATTGTTGAATAGCTTTCAAAATCATGATTCTTAATGGTTGTGTAATTTCATCAAATGGATGGAGGATGATTTATTTAAACACTCTCTGGTTGTTGGAAATTTAAGTTGAATTGCAGTAACTTTTCAATGAGAGGAGAAAAAAAAACCACGATGCTAGCTATTTACGAGACAACAATGATTTCTTGCCCTGCATGGGCAGCCAGCAATAAAAGTCAGCCAGACAATCTGGTATGTGATGAAAGGTCCAGAAATGGCCAGGAAATGGATGGAGAAACTGTGAGGGATGGAGTGAGTTATTAGTGTTTATTATTTATATGGTACAATAAATATATATAGCTGAGGACCAAGCATTCACTTGTCAGCAACTTGTAACCAGTCAACGGACCCTCAGAGTTTAGACATGATTAAATCCAAAGCAGTACCATTAGGGGATGTGGTGAGTCAGCCATTCCTGATGGAGGGGCTCCTGCTGGACCATCTCAATGCAAGTACATTCCCTTTGCCTTAGGGTGACTTTCATTTCTGAGAAAAATACCTACAGCTTCCTGACAACTTTATTTTTTCTTATTTATTTGCCTGTGCTGAGTCTTAGTTGCAACATGTAGGACCTAGTTCGCTGACCAGGGATCCAACCTGGGCCCCCTGCATTGGGAACGTGGAGTCTTAGCCACTGGGCCACCAGGGAAGTCCCTCCTGACAACTTTAGAGAGAAAGAGAGTATGTGTGGGAAGAAGCAGGGGTGAACTGTTTCCTTTCTATTTTCTGTAGTTTCCCCTCCTGGGATAACAGCTTTCCATGGCCACAACCTGACCCTTGCTTACTTTTTTCTTTTAAATTTAACTTATTTAATTGGAGGATAATTACTTTACAATATTGTAATGGAGGGGACACATGTATACCTATGGCCAAATCATTTTGGTGTATGGCAATCACCCTTGCTTATTATTCTGAGAGTTGAGCAGAGAAGAAAGCTCATGTACATGAGGCAGAAATCATTATTTCCAATTTACAGGTAAAGAAAGTCAAAAGTGACTCAATCAAGATTGCTCTTTGCAAATGACCCACTAGGACTAAACTCAAGACCACACTCCAGCTGTCACCTCAGGACAGCATTTGTGAATGAATATCTTCCAGATTCTGCTTCCCTTTCTTGTCTGTACTTATTTGGAAGTAAAAAATCTCTTTGGTGAAGTAGGAAGTGGGAATTGGAGAAAGAAACTTTCTCATTCTTACAAATGGGGCTTCCCGTCAACTCTCTCCTGCCAACACTCTTGATCCCTCTTCCCTGCATTTTTTTCTTAAAGCACATATCCCATATAACTGACACAGTTTAGATTTCACTTAGAAACCAAAATGTCTCCCCATCAAAAGTAAGCTCCACTAGAAATAAGTCTTTTCAAAACAGGGTGGAGACAGTAGAATAGAATGGTAATAGCTATGATTTTTTGAGTAGCCACTATGTGTCAAAAGGGATTCCCTGGTAGCTCAGCTGGTAAAGAATCCTCCTGCAAGGCAGGAGACCCCAGTTCAATTCCTGGGTCAGGAAGATCCACTGGAGAAGGGATAGACTATCCACTCCAGGATTCTTTGGCTTCTCTGGTGGCTCAGCTGTTAAAGAATCCACCTGCAATGCAGGAAACCTGGATTCGATCCCTGGGTTGGGAAGGTCCCCTGGAGAAGGGAATGGCTACGCACTCCAGTTTTCTGGCCTGGAGAATCCCATGGACTATACAGCTATACAGTCCATGGGGTTGCAAAGAGTCAGACATAACTGAGTGACTTTCACTTTCACTTTTCTTTATGTGTCAAAAACTTTTCAGATCTTAACTTCAACTTTTGGAATACCTTGGAGGAGGTAAGTATCTTTACCACATTTTTACAGGTGAAGAAAACCACAGCTCGGAAGGGTGACCAGAGAACCTCAGGGTCACAGAGCCCGTACGGAGCTGGGCTGTGAACCAAGAGAGCATGCGTCCAAAGCTGTTTCCCCTTATGTTGCGCTGGCCTTATAGCATTGTGGAGGGATAGCTGGGTCACTCTGGCATCCAGCTAGGTCTCTCCGCTCGGGTCTAGGTGATGAGTTGAGGGTGGGGAGCGGGTCCTAGTTTCCAGGCTTTCAGGAAGAGCTCCTCATCCCCCAGGCTTCTCAGTCACTATTTCCTCCCAGCTGGTAAATCCCTTGGCTATTTGTCCCTTTAAGGCACAGACTCACGCACTGTTGAAGTTACTTAAGAATGGACTTGTCTGATTCTGCTCTGGGGGCCGAGAGCCAGAGAGCCCTTGGTAGTCCTGAAAGGAGCTCATTGAAAACACTGGGCAACATGGAAGTCAAATTTCCACCTCTTCTACATGGCCCTCTGAACTGGAAACAAGTCTGTGATGCAAACGTATTCCAAGGTAGAGATTTTTTGCAAAATGGCTAGAGCAACTGAAGCTGTACAGTTTCTCCAGAGGCGTGAGATGTACACATAATATATGCATAATTAACTCAGCGGCAGGCAGTTCCTTGGGGAGCTCTAACTGGATCACTCCCCCCACCCTTTACCAGCTCCTTTGACTTCGTTGATAAATGTCTTGAATTCTCCCTTTCCTTTTTATTAAATTGCACCCGAAGACTTTCAGCAAACAAAATCTTACTTTGCAATCCAATATGCACATCAAAGCAAGCTGGAAATACTTGGGCAGGGGGTGGAAGTCTCTCCAGTAGGCAGCCCAGTCTTGCTTTATCCTTCATGTCTTCGTCTCACCAGATCTCCAGAAAACCCTGGGAACACTGCCATAAATCATCTGAGCCTGGAAAAGATGCCTTCTAACAGCCCAGAAGTGGCTCAAGGGGACCTCACAGGTCTCAATCTCTGTTATGGGCAGTGAAAAAACTGCTGGGTAAATTCAGATGGCAGCAGTTGTGACGCTGCAAAGTTATACAGTCCCTGTGTCTCAGGCTATCTGAAATGCCAGCAGCAATTTTACTGGGTGAACTGCAAGGGGCAGAGGGGCACCAGAAGGGGACATATTATCTGAATATGGAATTGGTAGTTTCTCCATGACACGGCTCTCAATTTTTTATTCTATTTCGCCATGAACTTCATAAAGTTTATATTGACTCAGAGAAGAAAACATCCGGGATTAAATCTTATAATTTAACAGCTGATTGTATTCACTCATTTCCACTAGGAATTCTGTTGAGTGCTACAATGTGCCAAGTCCTGTTCTAGACCCAGGAGCAGGTGTGTGTGCTGTGTGCGCAGGCATGTCAGACTCTTTGGGACCCCATGCACGACATGGGGCTCTTCCAGGCTCCCTCCAGGCTCCTCTGTCCATGGGCTTTTCCTGGCAAGAATACTGGAGTGTGTTGTCATTTCCTCCTCCAGGGATCAAACTCTCCTGTGTCTCCTACACTGGCAGATTCTTTACCACTGTGACACAGGAGAAATAATAGCAAACAAGACAGATGAAAATCATGTAAGTTTTATAGATCAATCCTATTTCTGACGATTACAAACAATATTTTTCCTCTGGATAGTTGGGGTGCATGTGCCCCAATACCTTCCCCCAGGTAAATGCTCAAAATTTGCCTTCTTTCCTCCTAGGAGGGTATTTTTTTGCCCTGAACTTCTTTATGCCAACAAATTGGTTATTTTAAACTGCTCTTTAAAAGAAGGGATATATTCAGATTTGTTGCGCTACTTGTAACACAAATTTAAAACAGTTTATGATCAAATAGCATTTTTTAATTTGTCTTGATTCATGTGAAAGTAATTTGGATTCACATTAGTATTCTGGAAACTGATCATTAACACTTTTTAACTGATTTTGTAAACACATTTTGCTTCCAAAATAAACATAAACAGACCAGGAGAATGCTCAATGTAGCTGAGGCATGAAGATACACACACATTAAGGGGAAGGGTAGGATCCCCAGCGTAAAATGGTGAAGGCATTGAGAGTCATTTCATCACCAGCTCACTTCATGAAAATCTGTAAGAAAAATGTGAATAATTTCATATTTGCCCGATGGGGGGATTTCAAGCTGCAGAGTTGTTTGTGTGTCTATCACGGATCATTGCATATAATTAAGATGGGGTGGGAGGTGGGGACTGACTAATGTTTGATAAGGCAGGAGAGGAACAACATGTGGCAGGAATGAGCAAAGTGTTGAGGCTTCTCCAAACTCAGTCAGGGTGGGAGATTCGGAGTTACACCGTCGGAAAGGTGTGATGGTCCAGTCCTCCTCATATCAATGATAGGATCCCCTCACCAGCATCCCCAGCCTCTGCCTCACGACCTCTAGGTCAGCTCGGCTCACCTTCCCATGACATCCCATTAACTTATGAGCTTTAGTCCCAGGCAATTTTTCATTTATAGATGAATCTTCCGAATGAGCTAAAAACAATTGTAATGTCTACTGATCCAATGGGAATCTAACCCATAATCCGCCCAGAAGGACTCTTGTACCCCCTTTTCTTTCTCCTAGTCACTCACATTTCATGCTCTCTTAGACAGCCTTCCTCCAAACATTCCCAAAATGCCTCCAACCAAAATGCACTAACTCCGGAACTTCTGGCACTTTTCTGCCTCGTGTTCTTGCACTAGATTTTGTATGCAAACATATGAAATGACCCCGGAGACCTCCTGGAGGGCAGGAGGGGAAAGAAACACCTTAAGTAAGACCAGAGCAATCTGTCAAGCTTGTTACATTGAACTGCAATATGACAGCATAGCCTCTGAGTTGACAGAGCATGTGTGGTTTAGGAACATGGTTGGGAGTCCCGTAGACTTGTGTTTCCATCCCAGACCTGCTACTGGGTGAGATTTTTCATCTTTCTGAACCTCACGTTCCAAGTCTGCAAAACTGGGAGAAGAACATTTATTTCCTATGGCTGCTGAACAGATGATGTGTATATCAAGAATATGGCATAGTATATGTTCAATAAATGAATGGTTGCAACTGTTCTTACTACTCTAGTTTTGCCTCTAAATGTCCCAACGTCTCCTAGTGCTGGGAATTTTCTAAGCTTCTGCTTCCTCGGTATTGATCCAATTCAGTAAACATGGACAGAGCACCTGCCAGGAACCATGCAGGAAGGAGCTGAGAAGTGAAGGTGGAGGTGACAAGGACAAGGTCTTTGTTATGAGAAGCATTAACAATCCCTTGTTACTTCTTACAGAATTCGTGGAAATTAACCAGTAAACTAACGTCTGCATTGACTTAAGAAAAGGAAAATACTCTGCTTTAAGATCGGCCCAGTTGTTCTGGGTCTCTGTTGGTTTGACTCTATGCTGTCTTGTGCTCAGTCGCTCAGTCATGTCCGACACTTTGCAACCCCATGGACTGCAGCCCTCCAGGCTCCTCTGTCCATGGGGATTCTCAAGGCAACAATACTGGAGTGGGTTGCCATGCCCTCCTCCAGGGGCTCTTCCAGACCCGGGCATCGAACCCAGGTCTCCTGCATGGCAGGTGGATTCTTTATCGTATGAGCCAGAGGGAAGCCCATTGGTTTCACTAAGCTGTGAATGGGTCACTGATCTCTTGAAGCCTCAGTGTCCTCATCCATGAAATGGGATTCCTATAACTTGGCTCGCCTGCACGTCTAAGACTCTGTGAGGGGGAAAATAGGAGTGAACATGAGTTGGAACTAAAAAGTGCCATGCAAATCTAGGAATATTGCTATTCCTAGTCCTGCCTGGTGTGAGTGAGCTTGGAGCCCCCAGTTTTCCCCAGTCTCCCTCAACAAGTTGAAAAGGTAGAGCCTGGGGGATGCTCCAAGCTTAGCAACCCTCCACTAGCCCCCCAAACCCTTTTTTTGCACTGGCACCCAACAAGCCAGGAGAGCCACAGTGTCCTCAGCCATCCACCTGCAAGAGTCAGGACTTAGGTTTCAGGGGACAAAGATGTAAATTAAACTTTCTTGAGAGAAAAATAGAAATGCACTGGCTCATGACATCCGAGAGAGCTGTAGGATGTTCATGATCACAGGGTGGCTCAGAATATAATTTTAGGAAACGGTCCTTCAAACCATGTAGTTTCTGGAAAGGAGGGTCAGTCATGCTTCTCTGGCCACAGTGATTGGTCCAAGATGGACACTGTAACTGCTGCTGACTGCTGCTGTCTATTCTGCACACGGGGTTTCCTGAGCAGCCTTCAACCAATGAGGGGCAGGAGTTGTTGCGTAAATACAAAAAATTTCCTCACCCTCAGTGATTGTGTACTGGGGCTAAATCTAGGTACCAAATTTAAAGGAGTGACACAATACTCAGGTTTTGATGCAATGTTTTTGAAAAATCAAAATTAATGCAAAAATTTCATGGTGTCCAAAATATCAACATTTCAAATAAGGACAGCACTGATTTTTTTCCTTCTGCCTCAGCTCCTAATCTGATTCAGCGGGGCATTGGTGTGTATCTCTCAATAGCTTCTTTGCGAAGTCAGTGGAATACAGAAGCAAAAGTAGTTTCAAACAGTCTGAGCTGTCCACCTTACCAGGCTTCTAACTGGACCAACACGTGGTTTACCCTAGCTCAGGGGCCCGCCCCCAGGAGTGCTGTCCAGAACTCTCCGGGAGGGACAAGGCAGGGATCAGTAGACCAGGACACGTGGGCTTTTCAGTCTTTGACGTCCTTGGAAAAGCAGTCACTGTGAACGATGTAAGCCAATCACCAGGACAGATAACCCTCAGGAGAAGGAAGGTCATTTCAACTAACAAATCACTTGTCCCATAACAGAGGACACAAACAACAGATCAATACACAAATACGGTAGGTTCCTATGAGAGGGCTTTAGGTCTACTCTCTTCTCACCTCTTCTTTACACCTGTGGGTCCTCTTTGCCAGGCAACTGAACAACACAAAGCAAGTAGCATACAGGAGAATGGCTTCTTCTTAAGTCCACTCCAAAGACAGAGAACCATCTAGAGATTAGCTCCTTTTTTTGTGGGGAGAATCTGATCCCTGTACCATTATACACCAAGCTTGGGGGAAGCCAAACCCACAATCAGAATGTAATTGAAGTATGTTACCTATAATAGGTTCAGATGTTTGTGATCTTCAGCACTTTATGAATTCTGCAGCAGATGGGCGAGGGCCAGGTAGCAGGCAAGAACAGACTGCGTAAGGCAGGCTGGCGCTCTGACAAGGGCAGCCCCAGCTGTGGTTCGGGTGTTATTCAGCACGCCCACCCACTGCACCAGCAGTCTGCCTTCACGAGCTCACGGCCACGGCCGCCTTAATGAAGAGTGGAGGTAAGCATGAATGCCGGCTTTCCAGGGCTCACAACATTTGAGAAACCCAGAAGGATCTGCATGATGGAAATGGTGCCAAGTTCTTTCGCCTCTTGCTTTTCAACAAAAAGAGGGAGAAGGAGAGAGAAGAGAGAGGGAACCTGGCAATAAAATGTGCACCTAAACACTTTTCAATTTTCTTGGGCTTTTATTAATAAAGCCCCCCTCCCCCAACATTCTGTGCTAGAAGAGGGAAAGCAGAGTAACAGCTAACAAAAGGAATCCTGAATGGATTCAAGAATTTAGGTGAGCTGGTGTAAGGCACAGGACTCGGGAATTGGAGTTTCAAACCCTTGTCTGTCAGTTTCCCATTGTATAATTTCTGGCCAGGTTCTTAACCCACCCAGCTTTCTGTTTCTTCATCTGTCAAATGACCCAAATGAGGTATGTTTCACGAAGTGTTTGGTTGCATCATTAAATGATATAATGTATTAATAACCAATATTTATTAAGCACTTACTGTGGGTCAGATTTGTATGTATTAACTCTTTCAAATCTTCCTGACAACTCTGTGTGATAGTTCTTGTTAGCACTCTCACTTATAGATGATAAAACTCTTACCTGCAATGCCAAACTCCTAAAAACAAAAAGTTCTTATAACTCATTTGACAACAGAACTGGACCTAATCTGATTTATTTAGCATCAAAAACTCACCTGAACTAATGTGAAATTATGTATAGTTTTTATTTGTCCCACATCATGTATATATTATGCATTTTCAGAGCAAAATATAGCCATGCATGTGAGTTAAGTTGCTCCAGTCGTGTCTGACTCTTTGAGATCCCATGGACTGTAGTACACTAGGCTCCTCTGTCCACAGGATTCTCCAGACAAGAATACTGGAGTGGATTGCCATGTCCTCCTCCAGAGGATCTTCCTGACGCAGGGATGGAACCCATCTCTTTTTTGTCTCCTGAATTAGCAAGCAGGTTCTTTACCACTAGTGCCTGGGAAGACCCCATAATATGGCCCTTTACTGTTTAATCATGGAGTGCTAACTCAGTCATTGCTGGGATGTTAGATAAGATATACTTTATAAAATTTGGAAATCTTGATGCTAAATCACATTTGGCTCCAAGGGTTTCACTGTAGATCTATGCTGCCTTTCCAGTATAGGCCCACAATACGAGTTTGATAACATCAAAATTGCTTTATAACATACAAATGCAACGAGGCGTGCCTCGTTTTATTGTGTTTCACTTTACTGTGCTTTGCAGATATGTTAGTTTTTATAAGTTAAAGATTTGTGGCAACCCTGCATTGTCAGGTGATGGTTAGCATATTTCATCAATAAAGTATTTTTACTTAAGGTATGTACATTTTTTTCAGCATAATATTTTTAGTTTTTTTTTTAATGTGGATCATTTTTTAAGGGTTTATTGAATTTATTACAATATTGTTTCTATTTTATGTTTTGGTTTTTTTGGCTGCAAGGCATGTGGGATCTTAGTTCCCCAACCAGGGATTGAACCCACACACCCTGTATTGGACGGCAGTCTTAACCACTGAACCACCAGGGAAGTCCCAAGGCATAATGGTATTGCACACTTAATCGATTACAATATCATGTAAACATAAATTTTATATGTTTTGGGAAACCAAAAAATTCTTGTGCCTACCTTTGTTATGGTGGTCTGTAACTGAACCTCCCATGTCTCTGAGGTGTGTGCCTGCAGTATAAATGCTCCAAATATATTTGTTCAGATATTCATTCAACAAATACTTAATGCATGCCTACTATGTGTTAAGTTCCATTTTAGGCACTGTAGGTTGAGTGAAATAAAACATGTTTTCCTTGCCCACATAAAACTTATAGTCTGAGAGAAATAACACTGGGAGAAAATAAAAGAGCACTACATTTTAACAACAGGGTGCTATGGACTCAAGTATATAAAGATGCCCTGCATTCTCCTATGTCTCTAAGCATACACAACAGAGATGAGCATAACCTGTAATAACTGAGAAATAAAAGAATTTGGGAGAAAAAACAACAACCCATAATTATTCGGAGAGTAAAATTATGTGCCTTGAAATATTGAAGTAATTATCAGGTTAAATTTCTATGATCCCTGCAATTTCCATGAAACCTGGAAATGTTCGGAGTGCAGGCCTGGCATATATTTTAAAGTAAAATTATACTTCTTTTCCATTCAGGCTAAAAGGTCATAATTAAAGATATAATAAAGCTAAGTGAGTAATGGGATTTGTAATTCACTGGGGAATGGGATGTTTCCTGAGGCCCCTCCTGCCCGTGGGAATGGAGGTCACCAAGTTGGATGGCCTTGGGAGTCCCTGCAGGGTCCTGCACCCCCAGGCAGAAGAGTGTTGTCATCAGAGCCCACCTTAAGTGTTCCATGATAATATTGGGCCAAAGGAGAAGGCTTCTTAACTTATTTTTGCCCAGGACTTCAGAACATTTTTTTAAAAAAATATGAAGATAATACATATTCATGGTAAAGTATTTGGAACATTTTAAAAAAACTGTATACACTTAAAGTCTTTATTGAATTTGTTACAATATTGCTTCTGTTTCATGTTCTGTTTTTTGGCAAAGAGGCATGTGGGATCTTGCTCCCTGACCAGGAATTGAACATGCACCCCCTGCGTTGGAAGGCAAAGTCTTAACCACTAGTCCACAAGGGAAGTCCCTAGAATGCTTTTATAAATGTCTAAAGACGTATGAAAAATTTCACCTATAAACATCTCACTATCCTGCGGCAACCACTATTATTGTTCTTCTTTCCTTGTAGATTTTTCTATGAGCTTTTCCTTGTAGTTGAGATTTGCCTACCTTTTTCATTTAAAATTATGATCAGCAAGAACACTAACAAATCATTGACCACTTTCTGTGCCACTCGTTTAAATAAACAATTTCATAAAATTAGTTCCACAGTTGGCAGTTAATTGACATCTCTGCAGCTCAGTTTCCTGTCTGTAAAATGGGGTATTAAAATGCCTACATCATAAATTGTTGTGAGGATCTTAGGTTAACACATCTAAAGCACTTGGAACAGTACCTGACGTATGGGAAGCACTTGATAGTGTTGGCTACTATTATTACCCCATTTTGCAAATGAGGTAATCAAGGCATGAAAGGTTAAGTAGCTTGTCCAAGGTCATCACTAGAGAGGAGCAAGGTCAGGACTTTAACTCGGGCAGTATGGCTCCAGGATCCATGGCTTTAAGCCACGTATAGTGAGAGCCAAGGTACTTTTGAGGGAAAGGACTGGAATTTGGTCCTCAGTTGGGATTAGAACATACATATTAGTAGATATGGGCTTCCCTGATAGCTCAGTTGTTAAAGAATCCTCCTGCAGTGCGGGAGACCTGGGCTCGATCCCTGGGTTGGGAAGATCCCCTGGAGGGGGGCATGGCAACCCACTCCAGTATTCTTGCCTGGAGAATCCCCATGGACAGAGGAGCCTGGCAGGCTGCAGTCCATGGGGTTGCAAAGAGTCAGATACGACTGAGTGACTAAGCACTTCAACAGATATATCTGATGGATTTCCCAGGGCTCTGATGGAAGCCAAAGTGCCAGAAGAGACAGTGAGGGGTCTTGAGAGAAGATCCTTGCTAATGAAAGCTGGTATCTTCAGGCTCCTTGACCGTGAAACTGTGTCTATGTTATTACTACTGCATCCCTCATTCCACTAACGTGCCTCCCCCTCCCCTTTACCTTGTCCTTACCCCCATCCTCAACATCCACTCACAGCATTTAGCATTCAAAGTGCTTTGGGGCAGTGGGTGACCTCTGACATCAGAGTCTGTAACAACAATACATATCTCTGGTGTCTTCTGTATATTGTGTTTTCTTCCTATCAGTCTTTCAGGACTGCAGCTTAGATGCTGAGGGAGCTGGACTTGAGGAGTACAGAACAGGAGGCTAGGTTCTAGTGGTGAAGAAAAAAATCAGCTCCTGCTTATTGCAAGAAGGTATTTTTTTAGCCCCCAGGCTGGGGGAGATGGGCACACAACCTTGTCTGATTCTCACTAGACTGTAAACTCCTGAGGACAGGGTCTAAGTTTTGTTTGCTGGAGAAGAGGGCCAGAGAGGATGAGATGGTTGGATGGCATCACCGATTTGGTGGATATGAACTTGGGCAAACTCCAGGAGTTGGTGAGGAACAGGGAAGCCTGGTGTGCTGCAGTCCATGGGAGTCAAAAAGAGTCCAACACGACTTAGTGAGTAAACAACAAGCCCTTTCCCCCATGGCACGTGCATTTGTCTGAGTCTCACTAGCCTGTAAACTCCTGAGAACAGGGTCTAGGTTTTATTTGTTTTTATCATTCCACAGCCAGGCTCAGTGCCTGGCAACACAGCTATAAAATGACAGAATTTTGACTAAAACCCATGCCTCTTGATAACCTTTACATTAGATAAGAATCTTGGAATGATCCATTTTTCATGTAGTAAATGCAGCACCCTCCCTACTTTGAGTTTCCTCATTTTCTGTTTCCCTGATCTCCGTCGGTCTTTCGTCATCACTTTGCTTTCCCACCAGCCAGTCTTTGGGTTGGTCCTTTGGTACACCTTGTTTTAAAAAGTGTTTCTGGGCAATCACGGAAAGACATTTGCAGAGTCTCATTCAAGGTCAGGAGAGGTTAGGGAATCTAGGAATCGCCAATTTCCAGGCTGATCACTGGAGGGAAACGTTCTGAAAACCAGCGGCAACCTTCCGCCTCTTCATCCATACTTGAAGAAGAGGGTGAGAGAGCAGAGAGGCAGCAGCAAGCTGAAATCTTAAGGAGCTACAGAGATCCAGCAAGTAACTGTAAAGCCCCAGAAAGGCAGGCTTTGAGTAGAATTAATAGCTAGCCGTAAAGTCTCACCTACTTATCCGGCATTACGGGAACCACTTTACATGTAACTTTCTCGTTAAGCCTTCAAGCATTCCTAAGGGACAGATACTATTATACCCATTTTGCAGAAGACAAAACAGAGGCCAGGAGCGATGAAGTGACTTGCCCAATAGCACACAGCTAGTTGGCTTTAGGTCGATGTTAGAACCCAGGCTCATCGGTCTCCGCAGCTAGGAATTACCGCTTTTCCGGAATGCCGGTGCAGGGCGTGTCCAAAAGACGAACCGGAAGCTCCAACAAAGGCGAAAGGGGCCTGGGCCAGCCCGGCGGCTGGCGGCCGGCGGGGCGGGCTTTTCCAGGGGCCCCTTTGCAGAGCGGTCCCCTGCCCGGGGGCGCGCCGCCCGGGGCTGGCGCCGTGCTCGCGGCGGGCGCGGTCCCGGGCGCTGCCGGGCCGCGGGTCCCGACGTGGAGAGGCCGAGGGTGGGCGCGCAGCTGCCTCGGTTCGCGGGGCCGAGGCGGGCGCGGCCGAGCAGATGGTGACGGCGGGGAGCGGCCGTTTGGCGTTCGTAGCACTTTCTTTTGCGCATATGTTGCGGGCGGGCAGGCGGCGGAGGGGACGACCTCGAGCCCGCTGCGGAGGCCAGTTGCTAGCCCTGGATCGCAGCTCCGAACCCCAGCCCCGGGCTGCGCCCATAGGAGAGGGGGCTTGGCACCGACGCAGCTGCTTGGCCCATCGGCTGACAACGACAGATTGTCCTTTTCCTCACCATCGGGCTACAAGAAAGGTCTCAGTCCCATTTTACAGCTGGAAAACTGATGTCTGAGAAGGAACGGACCAACAACAGGACCAGAACTAGAACTGGAGTTGCTGGCTCCTGCCCGAGTGCTTGGCTCCACGTGGGGACCAGGGTGTCCCCAGCCTAAGGGTCACCTCAGATAGCAAGTGAACTTTCTAGAGCTTGTTTGTCCGTCTTCCAAAAATGTTCTTCCATCTGCAGAACCTTTGCACGTGATGTTCTTCTGAACCTTCTCCCCAGTCCCCTTTCCCCCACATTTCCTCCAATGGCTCCTTCAAATCCCAAATCAGGGGTCACTTACCAGCAGACGTCCCTAATCATGGCTATGACCATTTGATTAATGTGTTTGTGCTCCCTCTCCCATTCCCCAACTGTGAGCTCCATGAGGACAAGAGTACTGTGTACTTTTTTTGGTCCGCATTCTATTCCCAGTGCAGAATAGGCTCTCAAGAAATAGTTTTGAATAAATGAGTAGTTGAATGGATGAGTGAATGGATGAACAGCCTTCGTGAACTAGTACCTGCTTCCTCACCATCCAATGATCAGCTTGTTGGAAGTCTGGGCAGGGCTGGTAATACAAGAAGGAAGGGCTGTTTGGAAATTCTGCCTCTTCACAACTGCACCTTTAAAACGAAAATTTTTTTTTAAATTTTTAATTGGAGGATAATTTCTTTACAATGTTGTGATGGTTTCTGCCACACGAAAATGTGAATCAGCCCTAAGTATACACATGTTCTGTCCCTCTTGAAACTCCCTCCCACCTCCCACCCCATCCCACCCCTCTAGGATGTCACAGGGCACCAGGCTGAGCTCCCTGCAGTCAGACAGTAACTTCCTGTTAATTAAACTTGTCTTGTGGCTGTTTCTCTCCCCTCTCCTCTCCACCCCACACAGTTGCCCTGCAACTGGAGGCCCAGTCCTTCCTCTCCCGTTGACAGAGTGGAATCGTCCTCATGCTGAGGAGTGAAGTGACCCTTAGTAAGAAGCAACCTGGCCAGAAAGAGCCAAATGAGAAAGTTTGGCAGCTTTGTAAATGGTTTTTCTGGGGAAAAGTGGGAAAAAAATGGCCATTAAAACAAACCTTTTAAGTTGCTTTTCTGACCTGCTTGGTAGGAGAGCTAGGGGTTCCGGGACATTGGAGAGTGTCCCAGATGGAAAAAATTCAGATGCAACCAATTTTTATTGATGTCTGCTAGATGCCAAGGGCCCCTTGGGGCTTTTTGACAAACATCTTGAAGGACTCTTGACAAGTTCAAAGCCTCATCTGAACCCTCCCCAAGCTCTGGGAACTGGGATTCATTGCGTCCCCTCTTCAGAAAAGGGCACAGAGGCTCAAGGGGTCAAATGGCCTTGCCCAAGATCACTCTGCTACAATTTCATCCAGAAATGGGTTTCATTGCATTTTGAATTTCACCGAATGTAATTTTTTGGTGATTTTTTAAAGCTCTCTTAACTTTGTTAGTACTTGACTTGCAGGATGATAATTTGGCTGCTTTTATGCCATCTCCCCTGCAGGAAAAATGATCGCCTCCTTGAGTGGTCTCAGACTGACAGAGCCTGGTCTCCTGGTTTACTGAATTCAACAATTCTTTCATTTCAGCGAGAAGACAATAGCAGTAAGTCCTTAATAGGTCTAAGAGCTATTGCTTATTCATACCCATCATGAACTGACTAAGTAGCACTATTACCGTGTTGAATTCTTTATAGACATTAGCTCATTTAAATGTCACAGCAATTTCAATAAGGTAAGCAGTTTTTGTCCCCGTGGTACATGTGAAGAAACTAAGAAGTTAAGTAATTTCCCCAAGATCAAGCACAAGTGGGTTACAGAGTTAGAATCCAAACCCAGACAGTTAACCACTAGATGCATGCATGTTATTGGCTTTCAGGCTTTCTCCAAGAAGCCCTAGAGGTGAAGGGGACCGAAGCAGAGGAACAGGGCAGGGCAGGCCTGAAAGCCTAGTCCATCCAACCAGGACGGCCCCGCTCTTAACCTCTCTGGTGACTCTGTAAGATATTGTTGGCAAAGAGTTTCCAAGGCTGAAGCAACAACAACAACAACTTAGAAGTTGGGACCTAATAGACAATACTGTTGGTCCCACCTGCTCCTGGAGTCTAGCCTTGTCTCCTCTGTGCATCACTCATGGTGCCCAGCCCTGTGTCTCAGCAAATGGAAGCTGTGTTGAATAAAATGAATCACTGTGTCCTGGGGAAGCTATTCCACTGCACTTTAGTCTCTGCTCCTTCCAAAGTTTCCAAGGGCACCTGCAACCAGGCAGAGAAGACCCTCCCAGATCTATGTCCAACTGGTGGTCATGGAAAGGAAGAACTTTGTGCAGGTCAGAGAAGCGACTTGGTGGAGGTGGGCTGAGAGCAAACCCAGAGAGCGCCTTGATGCTGTAGCTTCAGTCTGCTCCCAGGAATCTCCTGGAATTGCGCGTACATGCCAAGTCGCTTCAGTTGTGTCCGTCTCTTTGCAACCTTATGGATCATAGCCTACTAGGTTCCTCTCTCCGTGGGATTCTCCAGGTAAGAATACTGGAATGAGTTGCCAACAGGGCGGTAAAGGACAATAGTCTCAGGATCGAGGAAATAGGACTCTCAGACTTTGGAGGCAGGTGAAGAGGACTCTGCTACCTGTTGAGAAGATAAAGATTGTGCCTTTGCATAATGGTGAAGTTTTTTATGGTGCCAATTTTAAATACAATTTTATTGAAGACATTGCAGTTTTCACTTAAAATACAGTGCTTATAAACTGCAGTGTTATTTCCTACCCTGCATACAATCAGCAGGTGTAGGCAGGTGACTGCCCAACCTAACTCCCTAGCCATACCTCTCTCCATTCACATCCACAAGTTTTCATGGTTAATGTCTTCAAGGTTACTCTTAATGTCAATTACTTATTCATATCTCATTGTGTTCTCCAATGTTAGACACACAATAAAATGTAGTATTAGCAAAAACTAAAAACCATTTGCAAAAACTAAAAAACTAAAATCAGATAAAGATATAAATTAGAGTAAATGGTCAGGAGGAAAAAGAGAGTTAGAATGCAGGTATGAAGATGATAACATCTTAAACAATTATTGCAGTTGAGCTTCAAAACTAATTCTGATCTTTCCAGTGTCCACAGTGAAAAGGGAAACACAATCCATTATATGATTCTAATTTTCTATGAAGAGATTCTGAGTTGCTCAGAAGATGCTGAGCTTTTCTTGTTCAGGGCTTCATCTAAGAAATGTAAATTGTAATGTCCTCTACATAAATCCTGCAGTAAATTCAATGTAGTTTTCATTTCACAACATGAGCTGGCAATTTGACAGGTAAAATTGCTCCTTGGTGAAAACAGTGCTTTGAAGGCCCATGTAGATATGTTCTGAGGGTCTTTGAATGCAAAAATTAAAGATAAGGGGAATAGATGGAGTCACGTGTCCTTCAAACAATCCTCCTTAAATAGTGCTTTTCTCAGCAATGCTTTGGCTAGAACTTGGGCAGTGGACAGTTCAAGCTTTGCCTGTGGGTACTATGTTTTGCTGATTAAATGCAGATCCAGCCTCAGACTTTCTAACTAGCTTGTGACCAAATTTACTCAGTAAACATTTTTAAAATCCAAAGAGAGAGATGAATAAGTTATGTAAATGGACCAAATATATGTTTAAAAACTTTTACAAATAAAACTTGAATGGTGTTATACAGATGCCTCTCCCACTGGTTCTTTCCTAGATCACAGTCTAAGTGAGTTCTGCCAGTCTGTTTAGACCTGGCCTTGGTATTTCTGGTTCATTTAGCAGGTGCACCATTCATCTGCAAGGAAGGAAGAGAATAAAGATGTCATCAATAATATTCCTATAGAGCCTGCAAGTCAACCAAGTTCTCCTAGTGTGGGAGGTAGTAATTTGTTCCTTGATATATGGGGATT
This sequence comes from Cervus elaphus, assembly GCF_910594005.1. Classification (NCBI taxonomy): domain Eukaryota; kingdom Metazoa; phylum Chordata; class Mammalia; order Artiodactyla; family Cervidae; genus Cervus; species Cervus elaphus. The sequence continues at coordinate 76,073,596 of NC_057815.1, read as the reverse complement.
GCTTTTCTTCGGTAGCAGAGACCCAATCAGTCTTCAGAGGTGGTTGTAATTAATAGGTAAGGAAGTGCAAATACATCTGAATTAATAGAGCCACTAGGTGTGACTAACTATAATATGATTACATGTGAAATTAACCCAGAGATCAAACCTAATCAATCCAGACTAATAACTGCCAGGGCAACAATTTGTGGTTTTAGATGAGTTTATGTTGAAAAGAACTACAGAAAATGAACTCTGTTAGAATGTAAAAGAAGCATTTTTTAAAAAGTGTGAGTGGTGTACTAAGATTATAAGTATGCATTAGATGATATTAATGTCCAGATGCCAGATAATCAGACCATTATTTATCTTGGCAAGTGAGAGTAAACAAAATTTAAAAATCAGAAATTAGTAAAGAGAAGCCCAAATTTTAAAAGTGAACCTGAGACTCCTAATGTTGCGACTTTTATTTATTTATTTGATTCCAGTAAATTAAAAACTTACTATTTAATATTTCATACATAGACTAGATAAACTATAAAGAACAAGATAGTAACAGCCATAAACTGACAACCCAGTTTAAGAACCATATTAACAATTTCATTGCAGTCCCTCATGTATCACATCCTAGTTGTAAACTTCCCTGCCCTCACCCCCACCCCAGAGGTAAACACTATCCTGAATTTTGGATTTTGCTGTTGTGGTAAATCATATTGCCAGCCTCGATTCTTCACCCCTCACTGTATCCACCCCTTTTTCTTTGCAACTTTGCAGAGATCTTCCACTGGGGTTAGGACACATTTCTCTATTTTTAAAAAGTTGAATACGTAACTTTCCTTGATCAATAGAAGGAAGCAGAAATGATATGTCAGTTCTAAGCTCAGGCCTTGATAATTCATCTATGTTTTGTATTTTTTTTTTAATCATCATAAAAAGAACATGCTTGGACTAGTATTCGTCAAGGAGAAGGATGGAAGACATGGAGCAGAACTGAGCTGTACCAGTGGAGCCCAGCTTGGCCAGGCAGCTCCTTGTTCCATGAGAATAAATGATTGTGGCTTCAAGACATTCAGTTTTAGATGATGGCTTACCCAATGTTTTTTGTGTGGCTATTGCTAATTTACACACATTCTTCCTTTTCTTTATAGTGTTAGTTGCTCAGTTGTGTCCAACTCTTTGCGACCCCATGGATGGTAGCCAGCCAGACTCCTCTGTCCATGGGATTCTCCAGGCACGAATACTGGAGAGGGTTGCCATTCCCTTCTCCAGGGGATCTTCCTGACCCAGGAATTGAACTGGGTCTCCTGCACTAAAGGCAGATTCTTTACCATCTGACCCACCAGTGAAACTTTACCAAAGTTTTACTGTCGATATGTCCTTGAACATGTTGTTTCTTTTGGGACTTTATATAAAAGGTACCATATTGGTGAGTTATTTTTGCATAGCTGGCAATAGGATTTAAAAGGTCCAAGTCGATGATTGAAGAGTTCTCTATCAGCCAAGAATTTAACAAAATCACAATAGTAAGCAGGTAAACAGACTTTCAAATGGGCCTCTTGCCAAAGAGCATCCCCAGCTAGGTCAACATAACCGATTATGCAGCACACAGATTATAATGTTGTTGGGCAAAACAGCAGAAAAGATGAAGAATGAGTCCTCTCGTGTATGGGTGCATTCCCACTAACCCATAGATGGTAGTGAGATGGAAGACCTGGGGCATTAGGCACACCTGTTCACAGCTCAACACTCCCTCTTCTCACTGGTATAAATTTGAGCAGTTATTTCATACCCTCGGAGCCTCTATTTTTCTGTCTGAGGAATGGGGATAATAACCTCTCCCTACAGAGGACTCAAAGCCAGTCTGCTCACTCATCCTTATGAAACCAGGGGTTTAAACTCTAACCTTTATAGAGGGGATGAGAGGTGATGGAATTAAGGGGATGGGAAGAAGAAGAACTCTTTCTTCTGAGGGATAGAGAGTTTGTGAGTTGAGCAAAAGCATTTGAAGACTGTCCTGCTGACATCACCTCTCATCTTGATGGAGAAAAAAGCAACGTCATTTGCTGGTTTGGGAGAGTCAAGAGGAGAGTCAGGTTAGTGGGAAGTTACTAAAGAACACAGGGAACCCAGCCTGGTGGTCTGTGATGACCTAGATGGGTGGGATGTGGGGAGGGGAGGGAGGCTCAAGAGGAAAGGAATAATATATAATTATGACCGATTTGCATTGTTGTATGGTAGAAATCAACACAAGATTGTAAAGCAATTTTTCACCAGTTAAAAAAATTTTTTTAATTAAGTTAAAACAAAAGAATAGAGTTAGGGTCCTGGAGAGAGAGATTTTAACAGCCAATGGAGAATAAAGCCATTTACGCTACTTTGTGTAAGAGATCTTTAAATACTTAGGACATATCATAGTATATTAGATTATGTGATGATTTCAGGGATTTTTAATTCAATACTCCCATTATACACATGTGAGAACTGAAGTCCAGAGAGCTCAAATCTTGATAAAAATTATACAGCGAATTAAGACAGTCTGGGGTTTGATGGCTAGTTCTTTGACTCCCGTTCTTTCTGGCGTTTATTAGTTATCATTTGCTTCTAGAACCTCTAAATTTCCTCTTGAGAGATGGTTGTCATATTACTTTCCCTTTCAAGACCGGGCAAACTGAATCCCAGTAATATTTCCTCATAAGTTCTACTGAACAAATCTTTACCCCAATTTTTTGTCCTTGTCTAAACTCTCATCTCGCATTCTTCATCTCTCTCTCTTTTGAAAAGAAATGGTCTACTGCTTTTTAAAAATATTTATTCATTTATTTGGCTGCATCAGATCTTCGTTGCTGCGTGTGGGATCTTTTATTGAGGTGCACAGGCTCTAGAGCTCTCAAGCTCCGTAGTTGCAGCGTGTGGGATCTTAGATCCCTGGTCGAGGATCAAACCTGCATCCCCTGCATTGGAAGGCAGATCCTTAACCCTTGGATTGCCAAGGAAGTCCCTCTAATTTTCTCTTGATCCTTTTCCAGTCAGACTTTTGCCCCTCTACGCCACCCTACAGCTCCCGTGAAAGTCACTAAGACCGTCATGTGACTGAATCCAGTTGTCAATGATCAGTCTTCAACGTACCAAAGTTGTTAGCAGTTCCTTTTTAACATAGTTGATCCTGCTTTCCTTCCTAAAACACCATCCTCACTTGGTCTTTAGGACATCTTGCTCTCCTGGTTCTCTTCCTACCTCACTGGGTGCACCTTCTCAGATCCTTAGCTAATTCGTTTGTATCTCTCTGCCCTCACTACATTGGAGTACTTCATGGCTTAGCCCTTGGACCTCTTCTCTTCTTTACTTAAACTTACATACCTTGGTGATTTCATCCAATCACATGTCTTTACATACTATCTATATGCTACATTTTTGGAATTTCAAATTTAGACTTTCAGGTTGGATCGCTCCCCAGAGCTCCATTTATATATTCAACCGTTCAGTTAGCTGCTTTACTTGGATGTGTAAAAGACTTCTTAAATTTATGTCCAAAACAAGCTCCCCCATCACAACCTCCCAAACATGTACTTCCCACAGTCTTCTCCAGTTTAGGAAATAGCAATTCCATACATCCAATTGCCCAAGTCTTCTGTAACATTTATCATTCTTTCACACCTCACATCCAATCTATTGGATGTACTATGAAAATGCATTCAGAAACTTACCATCTTCCATGAGCTATACCGCCATCATCTTGGTCTAAGCCATCATTACCTTTCAGTTGGATTATTCCAACAGCTGCCAAGCTGGCCTTCCTTCTTTCATGTTGCCCAGTGCTTTTTTCAACATTGCCCAGAGAGAACCTTTTGAAACATGCCATATCATGTTATGTCACTTTTCTGCTCACAGCCCTCTAATGACTCCTCATTTCTCTCCCAATAAACCTGAAGTCTTTACTCTAAGACCTGGCACAGTCAACTTCAAGTTAACTCTGTACTTCAGCCATCAATTTCCCACTTACAAACATCTACCACTTCACTTCCCCTTTAGAAATGTGATCATACTCAATGTACTGTCTATTGCTTCAACTTAACACTATATCTTGACAATCTTTTCACATTAATGCCATTTACTTAATTTTTTCAACAGCTTTTATTGGCATAGGAAAATGTCTGTGATATGACACTTATGTGACAAAAACACTATGTAAGTAATTTGTGTAGGGAATGCTACTTTACATAAATACAAAAATTTAAAAAACCAATAATAAAAATCAATATGTTTAAATGTTAATGTTATTTGCCACTGATGGATAAATTTGATTGTTTTCCTTTCTCTTTTTTTTTTCTGCTTTTCTTTGCTTTCCAAACACAAAGATTACATACATTCACACAGTTAAATACAAATATACATGTGGAAAATAAGGACCATAAAATGTCCATTGACAAGCAGATGATTAAATAAATTTTGATATATCCACACAATGGAAATGACTCAACAATAAGAAGGGCGGATATACACATTGTGGATGATTCTCAAAGAATTTGTGCAACTGAGAGAAGTGAGACACAAAAGAGTTCCTACTGGATGATTCAGTTTATATAAAATTCTAGAACAGCCAAACTAATCCATAGTGACAGGAAGCAAATCAGTGGTCACTGGTGGCTGAGGAGTTAGATTGACTGAAAAAGACACTAGGGATCTTTGGGAGGGCAATGTAAATTTTTTACATCTTAATCACGGTGATGTTTCTGTGGGTGTATACATTAGTCAAAACTCATCAACTGACGCTTAAAACACTGAAGCATTTATTTTATGTAAATTTTATCTCAATAAGACCAATTTTTAAAAGAAAGCAAAAGACTTGAAAGGAATCTACAGGAATCTTAGTCCTTGATGTAAGAAGGTAGTGGTGGGCTTTGGAGTTGGGTGTTCTACAGTGTTATATGAAGGTAAGAAGGTATATAGAAGAAAAACATTTTCAAGGGCTGGCTGAGAAATTCTTCAGGAAATAACTGCTTTTTAAAACTCAAGTTCCTTGAGGAGGCATTTGGTGAAAAGACCTTTCTCATAGTTTCTTTTCTGTGATGCAAGAATGAAACAAATAGCACCAACTGCTCTGCAAGAAAGAGCAGTTCCCAACAATCTCAAGAAAGAATACTGAGGGAGGAGACAAGGAGCCCAGAAATAAAGAGGAGTTGGGAAAGAGGTGAGAGGGGGAGGCAGGAAGAGCGGGTTCTGCAGGTGAAAAGAGGATGAGACCTGGAGGATGCGAGACCCAGGGAGAAGCGCCTGGGGTTGGAGCTTTTATATACAGGACTTTTATATACAGGAACATATGATGTTCAGTTTCAAGTGGTTGGTCATTCATGACTGCTGATCGCCAGTAAAAACTCTCCCCCACACAACTCCTTACTGGGAATATCAAAGGAAAGGACCATCCACCTCTTGTGTGGCATGCAGGGTGAAGGGAAGAGGTGAAACATGCCAGGTGAGTAGAACAAGAATTCAGTGGAAGAATCACGGCAAAGGTATCCAGTAGAAATATAACCATACACACACATCCTCAGAGGTCAGGGGAAGAATGAAGGGTTTCCCACCACATGTAGGATGGCTGTTCAAACTATTTGCATTTAAGTACAAGTTCTCACCCTCAGGTAGAAATGGAACCCAGGCAACAACCCGATGCCAGAAAAATCCCTAACCTTTGTTGATGAGCTGGTTAAAATTTAATTCCCCTTTTGTTGTAAAACAGGGGCTAAGTGTACTTGTTCTGAGGCTTTCAGAGTTGGTTAAGAGTAAACTTATTAAGTCACATAGGAAAATGAAAATCATATTCACCAGAACTCCTCTTTGGGAGCGCTCTACAGAGTCAGAAGGAATAATTTGGCTCTAGTGGTAAATAATCTGCCTGCCAGTGCAGGAGATGCAAGAGACCTGGGTTCAATCCCTGGGTCAGGAAGATTCCCTGGAGTAGGAAATGGCTCCCCATTCCAATTCTTGCCTGGAAAATTTCATAGGCAAGGAAAATTGCAATTGCCAGAGGAACCTGGCAGGCTGCAGCCCACAGGGCCACAAAGAGTCGGACACAACTGAGTGACTGAATACACTGGAATAATAACAAGAACTAACATTTACTGGGTACTTGTTATATAGCAGACCCTGTTCTAAATCTTTTGCAAGTATTAAATCAACTAATTTTCATTAGAACTCTATGAAGTAGATACTAAAATTATCCCTACTTTATATATGCGAAAACCCAGGCACAATGAGGTTGGATAATTTACCCAAAGTCACAAAATTGGTGCGTGTTGAGTTGGGATTTTATCCCCGGAAGTAGAGAAACCACCTGAAGCAGAGGGCTGCATGTGCTACTTGCTTCCATGGGGAGAGGGCAGGGGTACTGCCAAATATCCTACCACTTACAGGACAGCTCCACAACAAAGAATTATCTGGCCCCAAATGTCAGTATTGTTAAGACTGCGTGTAGCCCACACCATGCCTAGTATTGGTAAAGCTGTGGGGTAGAGTCCACCAAGGGACACACTACATCAGAACACTTAATTTGGGACTTCCCTAGTGATCTAGCGGTTACACTCAGAGCTCCCAATGCAGGAGTCCCAGGTTCAATTCCTGGTCAAGGAACTAGATCCTGCATGCTACAACTAAAGACACCACATCCTGCAACGAAAATAGAAGATCCCACATGAAGCAACTAAGACTCGGCACAGCCAAATAAACAACTATTTTTAAAAAGACTATTAATGTTATATGGATACTTCCTTATGAGAAGGTGGGCCTGGTTAATGGCAGGGATTTTGTTTTACTGAAAGAGCTGTGCAAATTAGGAACCAGAGCTGAACTGTTTGGGGCAATCCAGGACCATTTGAGCATTTCATGGCAGAAGGGTGGCAGTGGAGAGAAAGGTCATTGGTGATGGTGGGTGAGAAGGTGATGGTGGGCAAGAAGGTGATGGAAGAAGAATGCGTACATCCAGTGGAGATGTTTGGACAGTTTTGCTGTAAGGGGCACAGGGAAGCCCTCTCTTGCTGCTCTCCAACATTTTATTAATCTGCATTCCTTGATAAGGTTTTGCATAATGGATTTGCTCTTGAATGGAATAAAAAGAAATACAGAAGTACATGCTCCCCAGACACACACACCTCAGACTGGGAACAGGCTGCTTGCTCATGGGGGACATGAAAGTTACACGTGTCAGTCACTTCCACAACCTGCTGGAAAGGATGAAGATGATATGTCATCTGTATCCCTAGCACCACCTGCAAAACTCTGGACCAGTTCTTGCACTCCCATGGCTAGCTGATGAGCCCCAATGGCTGTCTCCAGGTCAGACCTTGCTTCTGAGCTGCAGACCTGTTTATCCAACTTCCTCCTGGATATCTCCACCTACTTCTCAAAAAACTCAGCATTTTTGAAACTGACCTCGTGAGCTATTCTCTTTCTCCACCTGATTCCCACCTTCCTAGTTGTTGGGATTCAGTTCAGTTCAGTTCAGTCGCTCAGTTGTGTCCGACTCTTTGCGACCCCGTGAACTGCAGCACGCCAGGCCTCCCTGTCTATCACCAACTCCTGGAGTCCACCCAAACCCATGTCCATTGAGTCGGTGATGCCATCCAACCATCTCATCCTCTGTTGTCCCCTTCTACTCCTGCCCTCAATCTTTCCCAGCATCCCAGGGTCTTTTCCAATGAGTCAGCCCTTCACATCAGGTGGCCAAAGGATTGGAGTTTCAGCTTCAACACCAGTCCTTCCAGTGAGCACCCAGGACTGATCTCCTTTAGGATGGACTGGTTGGATCTTCTTGCAGTCCAAGGGACTCTCAAGAGTCTTTTCCAACACCACAGTTCAAAAGCATCAATTCTTCGGCGCTCAGCTTTCTTTATAGTCCAACTCTCACATCCATACATGACCACTGGTAAAACCATAGGCTTGACTAGACGGACCTTTATTGGCAAAGTAACGTCTCTGCTTTTAAATACGCTGTCTAGGTTGGTCATAACTTTCCTTCCAAGGAGTAAGCGTCTTTTAATTTCATTGCTGCAATCACCATCTGCAGTGATTTTGGAGTCCAGAAAAATAAAGTCAGCACTGTTTCCACTGTTTCCCCATCTATTTGCCATGAAGTGATGGGACCGGATGCCATGATCTTAGTTTTCTGAATGTTGAGCTTTAAGCCAACTTTTTCACTCTCTTCTTTCACTTTCATCAAGAGGCTCTTTAGTTCTTCTTCACTTTCTGCCGTAAGGGTGGTGTCATCTGCATATCTGGGGTTATTGATATTTCTCCCAGCAATCTTGATTCCAGCTTGTGCTTCCTCCAGCCCAGCATTTCTCATGATGTACTCTGCATATAAGTTAAATAAGCAAGGTGACAATATACAGCCTTGACGTATTCCTTTTCCTATTTGGAACCAGTCTGTTGTTCCATGTCCATGAATCAAGGCAAATTGGAAGTGGTCAAACAGGAGATGACAAGAGCGAACATCGACATTCTAGGAATCAGCGAACTAAGATGGACTGGAATGGGTGAATTTAACTCAGATGACCATTATATCTACTACTGTGGGCAAGAATCCCTTAGAAGAAATGGAGTAGCCATCATCATCAACAAAAGAGTCCAAAATGCAGTACTCGGATGCAATCTTAAAAACAACAGAATGATCTCTGTTCATTTCCAAGGCAAACCATTCAATATCACAGTAATCCAAGTCTATGCCCCAACCAGTAATGCTGAAGAAGCTGAAGTTGAACAGTTCTATGAAGACCTACAAGACCTTCTAGAACTAACACTCAAAAAAGATGTCTTTTTCATTATAGGGGACTGGAATGCAAAAGTAGGAAGTCAAGAAACACCTGGCAAATTTGGCCTTGGAGTACAGAACAAAGCAGGGCAAAGGCTAATAGAGTTCTGCCAAGAGAACACACTGGTCACAGCAAACACCCTCTTCCAATAACACAAGAGAAGACTCTACACATGGACATCACCAGATAGTCGATACCAAAATCAGATTGATTATATTCTTTGCAGTCAAAGATGGAGAAGCTCCATACAGTCAGCAAAAACAAGACTGGGAGCTGACTATGGCTCAGATCATGAACTCCTTATTGCCAAATTCAGACTGAAATGGAAGAAAGTGGAGAAAACCACTAGACTACTCAGGTATGACCTAAATCAAACCCCTTATGACTATACAGTGGAAGTGAGAAATAGATTTAAGGGACTAGATCTGATAGAGTGCCTGATGAACTATGGATGGAGGTTTGTGATACTGTACAGGAGACAGGAATCAAGACCATCCCCAAGAAAAAGTTGTTGGGATTACCCTACAGCTGTTGTTCAGCCAACAATTATCAGAGCCCCTATATATCCCAACAGCTTCCCCATCCAATCACCAAATCTCTCTCCAAATATCTCTTGACTGTGACCCCCCTTTTGCACCCACAAATCCCATGAATATGTGTCTGCTGTTGTCATGTATATTCAAGAGCAAAGGGGAAATGTTAAAACATAGTTCCTCCGAATCAATATCTTGGGCTTTTTCTGCCTCTAGCCTTATAAATGACCCAGAAAAAAAAGAACAAATGTAAATTCATGGTGAGTGCTGATGATACAGAATTATGTGGCAAGCTGGGGCCAGGGGCAAAGAGCAGGAAAGATTCATCATGACTTAGCTCAGCAACTGAGCTGACACATGGCCAATTAAGTGTGTTCATGGGAAGCACTAAAAAAGTCTGCAGTGAGGCTCACCGAAAGCAGGCAAGCATGGACTAGCTGATTCAGAACCCAATCTCCTCACCTCATCCAGAGAAGGAAATCTCAGCTCTGAAACATGAACAGATAGGTTGAAAAGAGAAGCTTGGATCCACCAATCCCAGACAGGGCTGCTCCTCTCCACCCATATCCTTTTTAATATCAGCTGAAGCATAATACATGTTTCTGTTTGTTCCAAGGATTTTTTTGCTCAGCACCGAGCAAATGTGTCACTTGGGGCAGCTGAATCTTCTAGTGGTGTGAACTGAGAATTGTAGATTTTGTTGAGCTAGAAAGGACCTTGGAGGCCACCAGTGCTAGAAAGGGTCTTAGAAGCCACCAGTGCTAGGGTTCCCAGTAGAGGATTATGAATGTCTGGAGAAACTTGGAGCTGTTGCAAGGGCTGCTCAAACCTGCACTGATATTATACCTGTCTGTGGATGGAATCAACCAGTGAGGCTCAATCATAGGGCCATGGATCTATCCCTATAGTTCAAGGTGGGTTTTAGACATCTATGAACTCTTTGAAACTGAATGCAAATAATTTTGTACATATATTTTGTACAAATAATTGTACAAATAATTTTGTATGTACACTTGACAATTTTCCTGGAGAAAGAGACTATTGCATTTTATCAACATGCCAAAGGAAACTTCCTATCTGAGTAGATACCACGCATGACTCTTTTTAGAATGTATTGGATTCCATTGTGATTAATAATCTACAAAGTCATTAAAGCATTGGTTAAAAAAAAAAAAGAAGAATAGTTTTAGGACTTCTTTGGTGGCACAGTGGATAAGAATCTGCCTGCCAATGCAGGGAACACAGGTTCCATCCCTGGTCTAGGAACTAGATCCTGCATGCCTCAACTTAAAAAAAAAGAATAGTTTTTGTTATTGTGTATCTTCTCAGTTAAAAGATACTTTACTATTAGCTGTGATCAGAAGGGAATCCTTGAAGTGCTTTGGTATTTTTCTAAAAAGAAGCCATCATGAAACTCATAACTGATAAAGGACTTGAATCCAGCGTATATAAAGAACAGTTGCACCTCAATAATAAAACAGGATTCCAGTTGTACTACTTTCTGGGAAAAGCAACATTCTAGAGAAAAGTAAGCAGTGGGTGCCAGGTCTAGGGGTGAGGGATCAGGTATATTGCAAAGAGCAGAGTGAACTTTTGGGTGATGGCAATATTCTATAGCTCATGTGGGGTGGTGGTTAACAAATTGGTCAAAACTTAAACTCTATATCTAAAAACTGTGCATTCCATTGTTTGTAAATCAGATCTTAATGAACCTGACTTAAAAGTAAAGAAGTCCTCATGTTCAAAATGCATTGATTTCTATGATCATTTTATGTGTGAGGAAACTGATATCCAGAGAGAAGAATGATGTGCCCATTTCTATTAAGACATCTTTTGGATACAGCAGGATGCTCGCTCAATGGACCCACCGCTGGGTCCAGGCCTGGATGAGCATGTCGAGCAGAGAGGCGACGATCCGCCACAGTCATTTCCGTGACATGCTGAGGAGTCTCCTGGGAGAAACCTCACGCCTTGCAAAGGAGCCAAACATTGCAAGCTGACTCAGGGGCCACTGCTCGGTCCCCAGAGGTGTGACACCTCTATCCTCACATCCTCCTCAGATAGAGCTGTATCCACAAAAGTCTGCAAGCACTGAAACTGCTTATAGACTGTGACCCACAGGGAATGGAAGCCCTTCAAGACCTGCCACTTGGAATCCTTGGCATTGAGTCTTCTGGCTTTTGTGTGGCAGGCTTGTCAAAACGGTAGGTTGGTGGTGGCCTAAGGGGATTCCATGATACTTTATCAGCAGCAGGAGCAGTGTCCTGAGATACTCCCAAAGACAAACAACTTACGTGACCTGCATAAGCACTCTCTAGGAGTTTTCAGGAACACCTGGCTGTGGGGGCTGGGGAGGAGATGGCAAGAAGGAGACTGAGGTCTTGCCTGAGCCGACAGGAACAGTTTGGACTGTTGCCGTAAACACAACCCCATCCATAGCTTCAAAGGCTGGGGAAATTATGATGTCACACAAGCCACACCAGCTGGTTCATGCCCCACAAAGGACTAGAACTCATCCCCCATGGTTTCTCATCAGGATCCGCTAGAGCACTTGATTCCTTATTGATGTCCCTGAGTCTACCGTGCCTAAAAAGGGGAGGTGTAGGGTGGGGTGGGGGTGGGGTAGGAGTAGGGGAAGACCTTGAGACCCTGTACAAGAACTTTTGAGGGCCTGTTTCTTTTTCTTTTTCCTTGGGGAGGGGGAGAGAGCTTTTGTTTTGTTTTGTTTTTTGTGATTGGAGGATAATTGCTTCACAATGTTGTGCTGGGTTCTGTTGTACAACAGCATGAATCAGTCATAATTATATATAAATTTCCTCCCTCTTGAGTCTCCCTCCCACCCCTCCAGGTCATCGCAGAGTGCCAGGCTGGGCTCCCTGTGGTATACGGCAGCTTCCCATCTGTTTACACGTGGCAGTGTATACATGTCCATGCTACTTTCTCAGTTTGTCCCACCTTCGCCATCCTCCGCTGTGTCCACGAGTCTGTGCTCTACGTCTGGGTCTCCATTCCTTCCCTGCACACAGGTCCCTCATTGCCATTTTTGTAGATTCCATATATATGCGTTCATATAGGATATTTATTTTTCTCTTTCTGACTTAACTTCAATTTGTGTAACACGGAGCCTGTGTCTTTTTAAAGTGAATATTCATCACCATGCAGTTGCTGAGGGACCTTTTTGTTTTCTTAAAACTTTTAAGAAAACTTCCTAGCTTTCCCAAAATACCCTCACAAATCCCCCTTTTTCCAGGACAAAGTCCCAGGGGGTAGCCTAAGCTGTATGCAGGGCGGCTGCAGACTCAGACATGACTGGGCACACTCTGGGCCCCAAAGGTAGCCTCCTGGGGGTACTTGTAGGAGCAATCAAGATGCCTCATGGAAAAAGACCTCTTCCTAATTGTGAGATGGGGAAATTTGGTTCCTCAGAATTCCCCTAAGGGAAAGCACATAATTTGTTAGAAATGATGACTTGATGAGCCCTCTTGGGGTAGGGGGTAAGGTCCCAGGGTGTGGGGTGTTGACTGGCATGGAGGCTTCAAGGGAAAGGAAGCACTGTGTGTGATAGAAGAGAGGAATTTGGATCCTCCAGCCATCACCCCAACAAGGTGGAGTGAGAAACAGGGAGGGGAAGAGAGAGGGTAGTAAGGCTGTGTGTTCACAATGGCATCCTCCTCTCTCCCTTATAACTTCTATATGTGACTTGGGATTTCTCCTGGATTTCCCCTGATGAAGGGACTGAGGGGTAGGCCTGCATGGTAGTTGGAGCAGGGTGGGCTGCGGGATGCGCGGGCAAAATGTTAATGGGAACAGCACATGAGAATTCAGGAGCTGGACCGTGGAACAGAAGTCCTTGGAAGGAAGAGACATTGTGCCAAGAACTTTAGACCATCACAGGCCACAGAAAAGGGGTCCAGTCTCTATGTCTGAGCATATCTGGGTCACATATGGAAAAAAAGAACCAAGCTTGGCTGAAAACAGTGGGTAAAGTTGTGATATTCATATTCCTATTTCTACCCTCCTCCCAGAATCGAGGCAGAAAAGCAGCTCAGTATCACAAGGACCCTGATGAAGCCCACCAGCATTTCTGGAAGGCCTGTGCCCACGTCTGAGCTTTGGAGGAGATTGTGGATGATGCCTGAAGGCATGTGGGAGAAAGCATCCAGCAGCCCTCGGGGCTCTGGGCTGCATGGGGGAGGGGGAGCTTGAGAGGGGCTATGTGTGCTAAGTCGCTTCAGTCGTGTCCAACTCTTTGCTACCCTATGGACTGTAGCCCTCCAGGCTCCTCTGTTCATGGGGTTCTCTAGGCAAGAATGCTGGAGTGGGCTGCCATGCCCTCCTCCAAGGGATATTCCTGACCTAGGGATGGAATCCACATCTCTTACATCTCCTGCATTGGCAGGCGGTTCTTTACCACTAGCACCACCTGGGAAACCCTGAAAGGGGGTTAGAGTACACTAATGTTACAGTTGGGAGAAGAACAGAGAACTCCTGTTTTGCTATCCTTGTTTCTGTTCTTGTGTATGCCTAGGTGTATCCAACTAGGATGGCTCACACTATTTTGCTTGTGTTGACATCTTGGCCATGGAGCCATCTGGTGGGAGAATGCAGACCCGCCAAAGCAGCCAAAAGTCAGGAAATGGGGAGAGGAAGCCCCTTATGATGGAGATTGTGCAGGTCAACACTCAAACACATGAGTGCAAGTTCTTGCCATATTGATGGGCCAACTAATTGTCTGGGCTACTCAGGTGACAGCCCTAGAATGGGATAATATTTCCGGGACCAAAATGACAGACCCGCTCCTCTGCCTGAAACCCCACAGCTTTTAAGCGACTGCCATAGTCCTTAAGATGTTGGGCTTTGTCTGCCTCTAGCTTTATAAATACCCCCCAAAAGGAAGAAATGCAAATTCAGGGTGAGTTTTGTGAGCCTCAATTTTCTCATCTATAAAAGAGAGCCAGACTGTTTATAATAGCCAGGACATGGAAGCAACCTAGATGCCCATCAGCAGATGAATGGATAAGGAAGCTGTGGTACATATACACCATGGAATATTACTCAGCCGTCAAAAAGAATTCATTTGAACCAGTCCTAATGAGATGGATGAAACTGGAGTCCATTATACAGAGTGAAGTAAGCCAGAAAGATAAAGAACATTACAGCATACTAACACATATATATGGAATTTAGAAAGATGGTAACGATAACCCTATATGCAGAACAGAAAAAGAGACACAGAAATACAGAACAGACTTTTGAACTCTGTGGGAGAAGGTGAGGGTGGGATGTTTCAAAAGAACAGCATGTATACTATCTATGGTGAAACAGATCACCAGCCCAGGTGGGATGCATGAGACAAGTGCTCGGGCCTGGTACACTGGGAAGACCCAGAGGAATCGGGTGGAGAGGGAGGTGGGAGGGGGGATCGGGATGGGGAATAAGTGTAAATCTATGGCTGATTCATATCAATGTATGACAAAACCCACTGAAATGTTGTGAAGTAATTAGCCTCCAACTAATAAAAAAATTAAAAAAAAAAAAAAAAAAAAGAGAGCCAGTAACCTCTACCTCACATTTCTGTCCTGAGGATTAAAGAGATAATGGAAGTAAATGTACTTCACAAACTGTACTCCCAAAAGTAAATTATCACCATTAGATTAAATTGCCGACATTCTACCACTGTAGACGTATAGAAATGGCAATTTCATATGGTTCAACCTAAAGCCGTCATTTTCCGTGATCATCAGCATAAGGATGGCAAATCATGCTTGTGGAGATTTGGGTATAATGTAGAGTCTTGAAATGAATTTGTATTACCCAGGTATGGTATCAAAAAGAGATGTGGCAGGAGAGCGAGTCACCCTGGATAGATGTCACGGACCTGCCTCATTTGCCCTTTGCCCCCCAGGGCCACGCTAGTGAAGTTTCAAGATAAGAAGGAGAGTGCAGTCCTGGTTCTCCAGAGCAGCTGCATCAGTGAGGAGAGCCTTCAGTTCTTCCCACAGTGTCATCCTCAGGCCCAGGGTGCAGGGACTTCTTCAGGAGAACAAGTTGAAGGGCTCTCACGTCCCAGGCAGAGAGTCCAACTGAGGGCATGCGGGCATTTGAGAGCGACAAAAACTTGGACCTGGTCTCTTAAAACTCTGCTCCAAATTATAATCCACAAAATGAACTTGTAGACTTGTATATTAAAGTCATTTCAGTTTAGACTCTGCAAGTCTACTGGGGACAGGTGGCTCTATCCAACTCTTATGGGTGTTGGCAATAATATTAATGGCTAATTTGCCAAGTGTTTTTTCTACACCAAGACACAGGTTGGGCTGTTGAATGCATTCTTTCCAAATCTGAATTTGAGGGGAAAGACCCTACTGGGACCTTAAGGCATAAGACACTTGTTTCAACATAGCTCATATCAGAGAATGCTCATATGAGGGCTTACCTATTACTAAATACTGTGATGGCGTGAAGAGTGAATAAGGCAAATTTGGATTTGGCACCGCTGGGTTTACCCCACTGATGTAGCAAACTCATTCCAGTCATTTCCTTAACCTCACAATGATGCGTCCTCGCATATTATGTGACTTGATTTTTTAACCTCATTTTAATCATTGGGATTTTACCATTTTCATTCCCATTTAACTGTTTTCTTAAAGAGAGGTCCCTTAGCTGATAAGAGGAGAGGCAACTGATATGGCAGGACTTAAACATTCCTGTTTCCCTAGCTCTAATTCCAGCAGGTTTAAAAATAGACTTTTTTGTGCATGAAGGCCTCTTACTGCCCCTTTTGCAAGGGGTTAAGTTTATGGGTGGTCTTTGTTCAGCCTAAGGTAATCAATGATCAGTTCTACCTCTGCAGTAGCAATTGCTTGAAAAGGATTGCATGTTTTCAATTCATAATAACAGCACTTAATCTGAATCCTAGGCATTTTGTCTGGAAAACAAATATTGCCAGCACCAGAGGACACCAATGGAAATTTGTAGGATTCAGAAATGAAATCTTGGGAATCTGGTGTTTGCAGTTTTGAATCCAAAATCCCTCACAGCTAAAATCCTAAATTCTAAAACTTAAACTAAATCCTAACTTAAATCCTAAAATGAATCTTAATCTGAAAACCCTTATAACAGCTGCCTTTCAGATTTCTGGACCCCTCCATTCATTAGGAATTAATTGATGTCCTAAAAATAACTCACATTTTAATGTTGGGTATCTTCAACAACACCAAAACATAAGGAGTGTTTCCAGAAACAGTTGTTTTACTTTTATTTAAATATATACTATTGTCTGCATTGTACAAATGAGGAAATTTGAGGCTTCACGAAGATGTGTAAGTTTCCCAAGAACTCTCAGTTCTACCACTTTCTAGACTTTCATCTTTTTTTGGTTTTAATCATTTTATCCTTAGTGTTTAACAAAGAGCTGACACAAAGTAGGCACTCAACATTTGTTGAATAACTTGAATATCGTCACAGAGAAGGTGGGCTTCCCTGGCGGCTCAGCTGGTAAAGACTTGGGTCAGGAAAATCCCCTGGAGAAGGATATTGCAACCCACTCCAGTATTCTTGCTGGGAAATCCCGAGGACAGAGGAGCCTGGTGGGCTACAGCCCATGGGGTCGCAATAAGTTGGACACGACTTGGTGACTAAACCACCACCACCACCACTGAGAGGCAGTGGCAGAATGGGAGAAGGGAAAATGCCCAGGGCATCCCCAGTCTGGTCTTTACTCTCCTCCAGAGACTGACATTTGCTAGTTTCTAGCTAGCCTTCCCTGCTCCGGGACTGGCACCTTGAAGAAAGTCTAAGAGTAATGGAGTTTCTCTCCAGATCTGCAATGAAGTTTGAAGGTTAACCCTTTGTCTGCAAGTTCTTTCCTTGCAAGGAAGCAGTTTCTGTGTTTTCATTTTTCCCCTTCATCCTGCGAAGTCACAGTCAGAAGGGGTTAAATGAGTTCTCCACAGTTCTCTCGTCATGGCTATACCTGTTTCTGAACTCCTCCACCGTTTCTTTTCCTGTGGCCTGCAGTAATCAGGCAACATTTCCCCTCGGAAAATTCTCCCTGTGCATGAGACAGCAGAAGGACTCACTTAGCTTCTTAGGAAAGTGACCGCCTGGGTGTTGACTCTCTTCCTGCTATTCACTAGTGAGCTTAGACATAATCCTTGATTACACAAATAAAAAATCTCGTTTTTTGCCCAGAAACCTGCCAGTGTTTGTGTTGCTTCCTTGGTGGCCACGTGGCTGAGGACACTCAGTGGAACGTGGCCCTTCCGTCCCAGGAGCCCTGACTCATTAGATTGTCTCCAGAGACCTCTTATCCTGAGCGAAGCATAATGGAATGACAGCCCCACAGCCTCTTAGCATGAGGGGAATTCCATTTGATTCATGGTTTGCTAGAGGGCTGAGGGGCCGAGAGGGCATGGGGTTAATTCAGTCTCCCCACTTAGGTTCAAATCCCTCTACGCACTGAAATGGACTGGCTGGGTCGCAGTCAATTTAGCATTTCAACAGCCAGCTGCCCAGCCAGCGGACGCCTCCCGGCCTCACAGGACACGTGTCTGGAGACCAGAGAGAACAAGGTGGTATTGGGCCGTGAGGGCTAAACTGTGCTCCTGGATTCATGAGCTTTGAAACTGTCATTCTTCTCAGGTTCTCTTCTTTCCCGGAGAGAGATGAAACATACCGTTCCACGGAGCAAAGAACTATAGAAATCTAGCCATTTGGTTGCATTGGTGGGTTCAGTTTACCCAAGTATAAACTGACCTGGCTGAAGACCCAGCTCTTTATGACACAAATTCTGTTATGTCATGAAAAGGGAAACATACCCATCACTTCTCCAAGCCTGGTTATGGTCAAGCCTTGAGAGACTACTTGTTGAGGGGAGGTGGGATCAAGAGGATCCTACATCAGAAAAACTAATCAGGCCATGTGGGTATCACTGTACTGAAGGCAGGAAAGCCTAGTGGTTATAAATGGGATTCCAGAAGCAGATTACCTGGTGAAAATTCTTCTTCTGCCACGAATTCTATGAATTTTCTTTTTTATAGAGGTGAGATTTTTATTTTTGATTATTTCCCTAACATCAGTAGTTCTTTGAAAAAAATATTCTACCTCTGCCCCTCTGAAAATAAAAATTTGAAAATTTTACACTGAAAAAATGTTTTCATTGGGTTTTTGTTTGGTTTCAGTTATTAATGTGGCAGTTAAAGAGTGTGAGCTTGAGACACCACATGCTTAGGTGTGGATCATGTTTATCGGCACTTTCGAAATTCTGTTCCTTCAGTTATAGAAGGAAGGTTAATATTACTCCCTAACTCAGTAGATTACTGTGAAGATTAAATCACTTGTGCATGTAAAGTATTTAGCATATGCTGAATGTGTAGTGGAGATATAACATAGATCATCCACTACCTATAATCATATATTGATTAAGAGGACAAATGCGGAGAAAGTAAGGACCCCTCTGTGCCTTGGGCTTAGTTTCCTTCAGCCTCTTGTTTCTCCCTTGATTCCTTTTTATTTAAACTTTCTTTAAAGAGATCATTTTTTTTGATGTCTTTATTTTTAATTTTTAAAATCTTTATTAAATTTGTTACAGTATTCTTACTGTCTTATGCCTTGCTCTTTTTGGCCTAGAAGCATGTGAGATCTTAGCTCCCTGACTAGGGATTGAACCTACATCCTCTCTATTGGAAGGTGAAGTCTTAATTATTGGACCACCAGGGAAATCCCTCTTCTGATTCTTTTGGCCTCTTTTTGCCCATTTCCCCAGCTCACTCCACTCCCCTCCCACCACACCTCCGCCACTACCTCCAACTGCGTGTTAAGAACAGAATCTGCCTAGGATAAAGCATATTTTAAATTGATTTTTAAAGAGATCTGGTGTCTGATTTTCCTCAGAAATCTCACAGCACTGTTCAAAATTGCTTCTGAGATCCTCATTTTACAGCTCAGAGCTCTAAAATCAGCAGCCTTAGGTTCAGTCATCCCAATGGATACAAGAAATAACTCAAGAACGGTCTGAAAGCTCTTAATGCTGAAGGTATTTCATAGGCTCTGGAGAAAAGTCACTTTTTCTTTTTCCATGTGGAATTTCCAATTAAGAGGAAGACTACACCCCAAATATCACAAATGGAAACAGAATCTTCTGCTGGGAGGGCCCTGAAAGATCTTGTTCTTCCCAAGCTTCCAGACATGAATTATATTAGACGAAGTATAGAAGACCAAAGAGGGATTGGTGAATCAGATCCTCATTTTACAGAGGGGGAAACTGGGGGTCAGAGAAGTTAGGTGGCTTCCCTATGGTCAGTCACTTGGTAGTGGGACCAGGACTCCAGACTCCAATCTGGCACTCTGCTTTACTCTATGACTGCTGACCTCTTCACTGGAGACTAAGCTTCCTCCAGCGGATCGAATCAAACCCCAAATCCTCCTCTTGCTAATTAGCACATTTACTCTCATTTAGCTTTGAAAGGAAAGACCATGGAGCCTCCACCCTCAGAGAGTCATCAGTGAGGTATGACACCCATGAGTCATGGTCAATTGTTCTTCACAGGACACTTCCAGTTCACCGCAGGTGGGTGTTGCTCTGGAACACTGTGGCTAGGAAGACTGGGAGTCTGATTCCAGACCTGCTTTGTCCCAGGGCTCTGGGAGTCCTGGGGATGCTGCACCCCAGGAAAGAAGTGCAAACTCCCAGGCAGGGCTGGACAAAGTCTAAGAAGTCCTGAGACTGCATGTGGGCAAGATCAAGCAGGGTCCATACCCTATCTGGTCCACTTTAAGCAGGATGGTGTGATGCGGTGGAAGGACAGAATGGGTCCCAGCCCTGCTGCCAGCTTACAAGGGGACTCAGCTCCTCTCTCTACATCTCTGAGTCTCAGTTTTGGAAGAGAGCTGCCAGATGAGAGACTGAATGATCTCTGAGTCCTCTCCCGGCTCTGAAAGCCTCCTCTATGAATCTAAATGTGACTTGCTGAGTGACTAAGAGCCTAGACCTTGACTTCAGACAGACTTGAGTTCAAATCCTAGTACTACCATTGTGTGGTCTTGGGTAGGTAACTTACTGTCTCCAAACATCAATATTTTCACTAAAAAATATGGGAAATGTTGCTATCTATTACTTTGAAAGCTGTTGTATAGATCCAGTGGTATAATACTTGAATAGTGTTCAGCATGAAGATTAATAAATATTGGTGGCGGCTCCATCCACCCCCCTCATCCCCCATCATTCAGAACAAAGATCTGAAGTCCAGTTAGATTACTCTCATTGTAAACTACGTGTCCAGGACCTTTGTATAAAGCTTATAGGAGTTTCAGCTGGATAATCTGATTTTGTCATGACCAGAAAGAGTAAGGCATTCTTCTTTTCTTTCCAGGTTGGACTTGTTGACAACACATGGGTGAAAAACACTGATTGATAGCTCATTGACTGGCTTTCCTGGGCATTCCCAACATGGTACTTTGTTCAGTTAGTTCCAGCTTCAATGGGCCCTCCAGCCTGTGGCCTTAGCCTGAAAATCACAGCCTTCTGTCTGATTTATGCCAAATGGCATTTCCTTGCAGGACTCCTAGTGCCTGGAAATGTCATTAAAGAATCACCGATCGAGGTAAGGATCAGATAAAGGGAAGCACATTCTCGCCTGCACATCAACACCATTAAACGCGTTGTTACAGCAGCAACGAAGCTGTCTGATGATAGCGTCAGTGGCAACTGGTCAGTGAAAATGTTTTTTAATTGTGACTTGAATGTGTTTATCAACCTCGCTTTGTGACATCAAAAAGACAGCAACAGAAACACCGGGAGCTTCAGTCCTCAGGGGGAAACATTAGTCATCTGTGAGTGTGCGGGCCTTGGCAGATGGTCAGTTCTTCTCCTGAAGTCAGACTTCCAAGCCACTGTGCAGCATTATGGCTAGAAACGCAAAGAATGCTATCCTGCCATTGAACATCTTTATGATAAAATTACTAATTGGTGACTAATACCACAGGCTTCTGAGCTAGGAAAAAAAAAAATCTCATAGAGGCTAAGTGGTTGGCTGCATATTCCATAATTTAAAACTACTCTTAAAATTCCACCAGTGCTGCAATGTGGCTTTCTAAGATGTTCTCTGAGTGATCTTGAGTGCCTTGAGATTTTTAAGTGCAGCCCCGAAGAGCTATTTTTAAATATTCAAATACATCATACTATCACAGTAGTTCCAGTCCTTTTTTAAAACATCTTTAATTATACTATTTTGCATTACAGTTTCCAGGTTTCCCCCCCACCCCACCCCCCTCATATTTGGCAACTCCACAGCATCTGTCAAAACAAATTAGCACTTGGGGTGGTAGAAATATATTTTTTATGAAAGCAGCAAATGTGTCAGTATTGGACAGAAGCTGAAACCTGATTTATTGGTTTGCTTTCTTGGGTTTCGGACCCAAAAGGCAGAAGCCTTTGAAAGAATTTTTCCTTCGCATCGCTAGCGCCCTTGCAAGATGTGTAAAACACATTCAAATTCCGCCAGAAAGAGTCACTAATTATGATATGTATTTGCATATGTTTAATCACATATATCTTATTTCATTTTGCTATTTCTGCAGGGCCCCTCGCTTCACGGAGGGGGGCTCCTTGGCGCTAGTGCTGTGAGTGCTGAGAAAAGTTCTGTCGAGCGAGCATTCCACTGCCGCGCTATTAGTTTTTTGTGTTATCTTTTCCAATGAAATTTGAAATTTACAATTTTTAAATGATGTGTGTGAAATTATATGACTCTATTATGTCATAATATTATACATCCCAAAATATTGGTAAAGGGATCTCCCCTTTCTCACCTCCCCCTCCCACCAGAGATCAGAGCACTGCTGATAAAATAATGATTAACCTTTAAAATCAGATTGGCATTTCTTTTTTCTCCAAATCTAGAATTAATACGCATTTTTTAATCATTAGTGTAATGTTCAGGATGATACTTTTGTTCTTTTGCCTGTTGAACTGTTACGGCTGCTAGTAACCCTTCAAATTGTTTGCTTCATTCAAGCATCCTTTCCTGAATAATTCATTAGGCATTATTATCCAAGCGTGGAACCCCTCATTTAGCACTGCTGATCTTTTCCTTATGTGTAGCTGACAGGCAATCAAAGTTTTTATCAGTGCAGAAAATTTGCAATTCAGAAATGTAGTTGCAGCAATTAGTAGCTATCAGGTAGCATTGGAAGGACAGCTTCATAAAAAGACAGAGTTGAATGAGCTCCACTGATGTTAGCACAAAAGTAATGGGTAAAACTAACCAGCTGTTTCTAAATTTACCAAATGGAACATTCCCTTCTTCTCAGAGTGGAGGCTTTAATTAACTTGGAGTTCTGTGTGGCTTCCCAGAGGGGGAAGGGAGTGGGTTAGCACCCTTGCTTCACTTGGCGCTGGAGCCGCTCTCCTCCCACTGGGTACGGACAGGAGGGAGCACCGAGCTTCCCCTTAATCCAGTGCTGGAGGCAAAGCGGGCAAGTGAGTGGCACTTGTGCCGGAAGGATTCCAGAGGTGAGAATGCCCGTGAGATTCCATCCAGGCTTCCCCTCTTGGCATCTCAGATGGGATAGCTCTGGATGCTGCGGTTTCATCTTGCTCTTAAACTTCTATCCTTCGCCCATGTTGGGTAAGCCCTAGCTGGGGTGACTAGTCTGCTTAGACCCGGACAGGCCCTCAGGACCCAGACTGAGACTGAAGCAAAGGTCTGGACAGGGCTTCACTGGCCAATGAATTCATTCTGCTGTCCAGTCTTTCATTTCTTCATTCATTTTTATTCATTCACTTGTCAATTAGTCCTTTAGATAATTTATCCATCCATTTGTGGATCCAAACATTTATTGAAACCTGAGTGGGAGAAGAACTTGAACCCCTGCATGGGGCTTCCAGGCCTCCCTTTCCCCCTGTGACTATGTACTCCAAACCTGCAGAACCTTCACCCCATTCTCTCCATCGGAACCTGCTCTCAGATCAGAGGAGACCATTTATGTAAGGGGTAAGGTGCAATCACTCTGGGAGGGGCGGTTGCTAGGTAAACAGGGGGATGTTCTGCATCTGTTAGCCTATGGTGAAGCCTTGGAAGGGTCTCTGAGGCACTGCATGGCCGTAGCCTCTGCTCCATGTCCATGTGAGGCGGCTGCAGCCAGCAGTTCATCCTAGAGAAGGTGGAGGATGCTGAGAAAAAGGGCTGTGCTCTCTACCTCCTACCAACCCCAGTATGGCCAAGGTGCCAGCAGGCTACTGGGCTGCCACCCAGAGCCAGTAAGAGGGAGGACCCAGGCTGCAAAATAAAATTGACTGAGGTCTAGCTGGGCTTCCCACGTGGCTCAGTGGTAGAGAATCTGCCTGCCAGTGTAGGAGATGCAGGAGACTCGGGTTCAGTCCCTGGATCAGGAAGATCTCCTGGCATAGGAAGTGGCAATCTGCTCCAGTATTCTTGCCTGGACAATCCCATGGACAGAGGAGCCTGGTGGGTTACAGTCCATGGGGGCTACAAAGAGTCAGACACAACTCAGTGACAGCACTCACAGGGTCTGGCTGGGATAACCAAGTAGCCAGGATGCAGTGGGATAACGTGGCTGCCAGGATGCAGACTTCCAAGTCATTTTAAATTCAACTGTGTCCAGAGGATGGAGTGGACAACTGAATAACATAAGGCTACATGGCCCAGACCTAAGCATTAAACAGGCCTGGGTCCAGGTTCCATCTTTGCCACTTATAAGCTAGCTAGGTGCTTCTTGGAGACTTAATTTTCTCATCTGTAAAATGGGCTTTACTCCCTTCTCTCATGGATTGTTGTGCAAATTGAATGCAAAGTTGACTATAAAGCGCTTAGCACGGTTAAGTAAGTAGCAGACACTCAATAAACATTATTATCACTAGGATATGAGTTTCATGAGGCTGAAGATCCTAGAGGTTACGAGCACAGACTTGAGCCAAAGTGCTGGGTTCAAATCCTGCTTTTATTCCTTACTTGCTCTATAAAGTTAGGCAATGAACTTCTCTGTCTCAGTTTCCTTATCTGTAAGGTGGGAATATTAATAATATCTACCTCATGTGTGTGCTTAGTCACTCAGTCATGTCTAACTCTTTGCAATCCTTTGGACTATAGTCTGCCAGGCTCCTCTGACCGTGGGATTTTTCAGGCAAGAATACTGGAGTGCATTGTCATTCCTTCTCCAGGATATCTGCCCAACCCAGGGATTGAACCCACATCTCCCGTGTCTCCTGCATTGCAGGCAGATTCTTTACCCACTGAGCCATTGGGAAAGTTTCACAGAGCTGTTCTAAAGATTAATATGTATAAATTCTTAGAACTGTGTCTGACATGGTAAATGCTACTTTAGTGCTTATCATTTTTGGAAAATTATTATAACTTCAAGGCTTGGAGAGTGCCTAGCTAGTGGCAGGCTATGAATGAATATTTGTTGAACAAATAAATGAAGGTCGTAGACCTCATGCTTCCTCCCACCCTCATTTTATAGATAAAGCCCTAAGGCCCAAAGTGACTTAGCTATCACTCTTCCCACACTCCCCCTATAAAGTATCTTGTCTTTGAGCCTTGGATGACATTGACAAGAAAGCATTCTCTTTTCCCACTTCCCGCCTCAGCTCTGGCCAGAATCGGTCCTCTCTTTTCTATCAGCTGGCTGGTTTCTGGACAGGCTGGGAGAACACTGACCCAGAACTGTGGTCTGGTTTCTGGGCCTTTCTTAAGCTCTGGCAGGTCACCACTCTTCCCTGCAAACCGAGGAAACAGGACAGATAAGTTCTGCTCTCCTTCTAGCTCAACATGCAGCAAGTTCATGGGTCTGGGCTCCCTATAGTCTTACTTGTGCTGTCTTTAGTTGCTCGGTCATGTCTGAATCTTTGCAATGCCATGGATGGTAACTTGCCAGGCTCCTCTGTCCATGGAATTCTTCAGGCAAGAATACTGGAATGGGTTGCCATTCCCTTCTCCAGGGGATCTTCCCAACCCAGGAATCAAACTTGTGTCTCCTGCATTGCAGATGGTAAAATTCTCTACCCTCTGAGCCGCTATATTCTTTAGACAGCTCCATTCCAGGGGGAGATGGAGGCAGCTCTCCCATGGAGGGTGCCACCAGCCGTGACAACCGTGCCACTGCTCAGCCATCTTGTTTGATGTCCTCATCTTACACGAGACTGTTTTGGTCTCATGAAAATAATACCTCTGTGCATTAATCCTGCAGAGTCATGTTTCATTTCTAACACAGAGAAGGGAAGTTAGTCCCTCAGGAACACACAATGAGCTGAGCCAAGAGCCAGTCTTCCAACCCCAGGTTTAGTGTATTCGCTCTCATGCCCCTTGGCTCTTCAAAAGGAAGTGCACTCTTCAAAATTTTGAGCAATCAAGGTCAAGAAGTATTTCTTTAATAGAATGACCTCCAGAATAGCAGGCAGCCATTAAAATAGATCTGTATGTATCCTGTCATGGAAAGATGTCCACTACTGAATGAAAAACGCTGGTTATAGGATATGTGTAATATAATTGCATTAAAAAATACATGCATGTTAGGAATACTATATAGCACAAGGAACAATATTCAATATTTTGTAATAATCTAAAAGGAAAAAGAATCTGAAAAAGAATGTATAGATATTACTTTTGTGATTAAAAAAATAAAATTGGGTCCACCTCATACCCGTTAAGACAGTAACCATTAAAACAAAAATAAAAACAAAAAATGGTAATTATTGGAGAGGATATGGAGAAATGAGGACCCTGGTACACTGTTAATGGGAATGCAAATGGTGTAGCCACTATGGAAAGCAGTATAGATATTCCTCCAAAAATGAAAAATAAGATTACTGTATGATCCAGGAATTTAATATATACCCAAAAGAACTGATATCAAGAAAAAAAATACTTGTACATCCAACTTTATAGCAGCGCTACTCACGAGAGCCAAAAGGTAGAAATGATTCAAGTGTGCATAGACAAATAAATAAACAAAATGTGGTATAGATGATGGAATATTATTCAATCTTTAAAAGGAGGGGAATTCCAACACATACTACAACATGGATGAACCTTGGGGATGATGTGCTAAATGAAACGTCAGTCACAAAAAAACAAATATTGCTTGATTTCACTTGTATGAGGTATCTAAAGTAGTCGAATTCAGTCATTAAAATGTAGAACGGTGATTCTCAGAGTCTGGGGGCAGGGGGACAGTGTGGGGAATGGAGTGTTGTTATCTGATGGGTACAGAGTTTCAATCTTTTTAAATATTTATTTTATTTATTTTACTGTGTCTGTATCTTAGTTGTATCATGTGGGATCTTTTGTTGTGGCGCCCAGACTCTCTTACTTGTGGTGGGTGGGCTTAGCTGCTCCACGGCATATGGAATCTTAGCTCCTGGACCAGGGATCAAACCCACATCCCCTGTATCGCAAGGCAGATTCTTAACCGCTGGACCACCAGGGAAGTCCCCAGAGTTTCAATTTTGCAGGTTCTGGAGACCTGTTGTGCAACACAGTGACTGTGCTTAACATTACTGAACTGCACACTTTAAAAATGATAAAGATGGTACATTTATGTGTATTTTGTCACAATTTTAAAAATCTTAATGAAGTTAAGTATTAGTAGCTCAGTTGTGTCTGACTTTTTGCAGCCCCCATAGACTATAACCCAACCAGGCTCCTCTGTCCTTGGAATTCTCCAGGGAAGAACACTGGGGTGGGTAGTCATTCCCTTCTCCAGTGGATCTTCCCAACCCAGGGATCAAACCCAGGTCTCCCACATCACAGGCAGATTCTATACCTTCTGAGCCACCATGGAAGCCTTTCCCCAGCCCCCACCACTCCCTGCCAAAAAATAAAACTAGGGGGTTTTTTTGAGAGAGAAAAATGATCACTTTCTGTGGCCACTCCCTAAGTGCTTAATTGTACCCCTTTCTCTCACCCACTCCTCAGAAAACACTACGAAAAGATCCAGAACCTGAGAGTCCAAGTTTCAGTTATAAAAGCAACTGTTCCTCTGTGTCCAGTACTTTACAGTTTACTGTGCTTTCCTCATGTGGTTCTCCTTGTGATACTGTGAGAAAGGTGGGGTGGGTTTTTGGTCATTCTAATTCTATGGATGGGGAAACTGGTGCCACGAAAAGTCTGCAACTTGTCCCGTGTCAGAGGAGCGTTTCAGACCTAGTCGTTCAGCCTTGGGCTTGCTAGATCGGACCTCCACAAATCCTAGGAAGTGTGGACAAAGGGGCAAAAAAGAGCAGAAGCCCCTGATAGAAATGGAAAGTTTGTAGCACAGGTGCTGTGGGCTGAGGCAGAACTCCTAAAGGATAGTAAGTCCCCATCCTTTGATGGGGACAGACCAGAGAAATTCCAGCCTTCTTCAAAAGCTCTGGAGTCTTGACTTACCAACTTTTATATCCTCCAAATACATTTAAAAAATTTTAAAGTCAACTATCATCTGCTGCCACCATTTTAATCCTAAAAGAATAGTCCCCTAAATGGAGTGAATATTGTTTTATGAAAATATTACGTTTTTCTCTTTTCACACTTAATGCAGACTGAAGAAACCTATGCCATCCACCAGCATTTGAGAACTGAAAAACCCTGGCTGTAAAGTTATCCACAGGCTTCCCTAGTGGCTCAGTGGTAAAGAATCTGCCTGCCAATGCAGGAGACACCGGTTCAATCCCTGGGTTGGGAAGATTCCCTGGAGTAGAAAATAGCAACCCACTTCAGTATTCTTGCCTGGGAAATCCCACAGACAGCGGGGTCTGGCAGGAAGTCCATAGGTTTGCAAATGAGTCGGACACGACTTAGAGACTAAACAATAACAAAGTTATCCACAGTATTTGTTATTGATAATGATTAAAGCAACAATATGTGTGAATGAACTTTAATTTTGAGCAGATTCAAGGTTATCCCACATGGTAAGCAAAACAAATCCCGCCCTCTGCCCCATGATATCCACCATCCCAATTCCCAGAACCTGGGAATATGTCATGTTACATGACAAGGTGACATTCAAGTTGCAAATGGAATTAAGATTGCTAATCACTATATTTTTTTAAAGACAAACCAGGGAGAATATCCTGGATTATTGGGGTGGCCCCTTATAATCACAAGGGAACTTAAATGGGAAGAGGGAGGGAGAAGAGGAAGAACCAAAGAGATGGCATGGTTCAAAAGACTCCTCTAACCATTGCTGACTCTAACGGTGAAAGATGGCCACAAACCAAGGAATGCGGAAACCTCTGAAAGGATGAAAGGGCAAGAAATGCTTCTCTCTTTGAGCTTCCCAAAGGAACACAGCCCCATTTAGCCAAGTTAAAAAAAAAAAGATCACCAAAGATGTGAAGTAATTTTAGTTAAAAATCAAACAGCTAACAAATGGTAGAATATGACCAGCGCTGTGTCTGACTGCATGGCCAGATGGAGTCCCAAATTATGTATTTAATCCCTTAGAGTTAAAACATTAATGCTTCGGGGTCTTCTGCAAAAAATCCCCATGACTTCCAGGTGATTGTGCACCAGAGTGGAGGTCCTTCTTTTGGAATTTGCTCTTTTGGTCCCAAGCAGATTAATTTTTAGGCCTGAAACATGGGTAATTCTCCTTCCAGTTCCCTTGGGGCTATTGTCTTCGGACCTCAGAGGTTTAAAACGAATCAGGGATTGGCTAACAAAACATTCTAAAGCCGATGAGTCATGGCAGAACTTTGCCTGTGCAAGGAAGCCAAGTGCAAAGCCTTGGGGGTGGGGTGGGGGGATGGGTGGGGGGGGATGCTCCAGGACTTTCCCTCTCTCTCCTTCCTTTCTCACCCTGAAACCTGGCTGTGCTCCCCAGATGCATGCATGGTGGCAAAGTCATGGCCGTTCCAGCTCATTAACAGGATGGATTCTGGGAGCGATAAAGGCCAGAGAATGGAGGTGCTGAGAAAGCTTTTGTGTCTCCAAGACTCTGACCCCTTTGATGAGGCAGATGTTTGGGCCAGGCCCTCTTTTACAGGGAGAGTTAAAGCTCATTAAACAGCAG
The DNA here is from genome assembly GCF_910594005.1 of Cervus elaphus. Taxonomy (NCBI): domain Eukaryota; kingdom Metazoa; phylum Chordata; class Mammalia; order Artiodactyla; family Cervidae; genus Cervus; species Cervus elaphus. The sequence goes on along the minus strand of NC_057815.1, from coordinate 76,044,273 downwards.
GACAACTTCCTCAGTGGCAATGGACAGCCCCCAGGCCGGTCTTCCCTGGCAGCAGACGGGCTGGGAAAGAAGTGGTCTCCTGTCATCAAGCCCAGTGCCCCCCGGAGACTCTGGAGCTGGTGTCTGTGACACGTGGTCACCTTGGAGGCTTTGATTTATGGTTGACTTTCAGAAAGGCCTGCCTCTGACCTTGGCAGCCTGTCGCCTCACCATCTTTTCTCTAGGTTGGAAGGACTTTCCGTCAGGATTCATGAGCAGCACAAGGCTGACCCCAACACAGAGCTTCTAAGAGACCCTTCTGGTTCAATTGGAGCAGGAAAGCTTGAAACAGAGGCTTCTCCTGACCCACTTGGAGCATCTTAGGAGCTCTCTGCTGACAAATGTGAGAAAATCCAGGACTCACAATTCCCCCATGAGGTGAATCTCAGTCCAATATCCAAAACAGAGTATGTATCCTCCCCAGTCGCTTTTGGTTTCCCAAGTTGATTCTGAAGCATCAGCGGCCCAGGTGCCTTGCCAGGCTGCTTTAGAAAACAAGACAGGGGAGTTCCCTAAGGATGACTCTTTCTCATATTCTGCCAAGGAGTCGATACAAAGTTTAGGGTGTGGGTTTGGGTAGGGTCAATTATTTCAACCAAACTGTGCATTCAGCATTATCTTCCTCAAACTGACAGCATCTACATGAGACATATCAAACATTATGAATTTAGAAATGGCTCTAATGGGTGTGAGGAAAGAAGAAAGAAATACGTATGAGCTATGCTTAATTGAATAATAACAATAGCCATGTCTTGAGTGCGTATCATGGACCCAGCACTGTACTTTACATGTACCTACTCTTTAATTCTTGCAGTGATCCCCTGTGGTTGATACTCTTGAATACGTGCTTAGTCGCTCAGTCATGTCCAACTCTTTGCGACCCCATGGACTGTAGCCCACCAGGCTCTTCTGTCCATGGGATTCTCCAGGCAAGAATACTGGAGTGGGCTGCCATTCCTTTCTCCAGGGGATCATCCCGACCCCAGGGATCAAACCCAGATCTCCTACATTGCAGGCAGATTCTTTACTGTTTGAGCCACCAGGAAAGCCCCTTGATACTCTTATTACCCTTTCTTTATAGGAAAGGAAACAGACACAGAAACGTTAAGTAACTTGCCCAAGATTGCACAGCTTTTAAGTGACAAAACTGAGGTTCAAGCCCAGGCTATCTGGCTCCTATCTTAACTATTAATACTATGATCTTGCCTTAAAAAACTGCCTGAAAATAACTGAAGGAGAGAGGTGCCCCCCATAAGACAAGTAAATCCTACCCAGGGTTCACATTGGCAGTGTATGTGTGTAACGCATGAATACACACAGACGCACATCATGAAGTAAGAGCTTATGTAGCTCTCACAAACCCGTTCCCATCTCCTGAGAGCTGACTGGCAGATCTTCCCTCCCCAAGCTTTTGGGCAGGCCCTGAAACCAGGGAGACCTGCCTTCCGCCAGAGGCCTTGACCGCCAGGCAGCTGCCGGGAGGTGGCGCTGTGTCACTTTCCTACTCGGGAGCTTTTGTTTTCTGCAGGCCTCAGGCTGGAGGTGGGGAGAATGGTTTGAGTAGGGCCTGACGCTAATTTCCCTGATTTGAAATCTCACTCTCTTCTGTCATTTCCTTCAAACGAGCTTGGAGATGTTCATCAGATGACAGTCCTGAAAATGAGCCAAAGCGGCTCTCTTAATCCCCCTTGTCTCAGGTTGGATTTGAAAAGGGTGTTTCCAAACAAGGAGCAGATTGCATCTGTCAGAGTTACACTCAAGCTGACCTCCCGGCTTTCAAACGGAGAGAGGAAAAACACACCAACAGTCTCAACCACCTTGGATGTGGCTTCGAGAAGGTTGAGAAGAAGACTCTGGTGCTCACTGAGCCACAGGCTCAGGCCCTGTTCACAAGGATGTGTCCATCCTCTGGGCAATCCCAGGTTTAGCTGAACAAACCCCAGGGTATCATATCTCTCCAGGCCTCCTTGGTCTTGCCTGATGCTGGTCCAAGGTGGCCCATCTCTTGCCACTGTCTTTCCAAGGAGCTGAGCACTAGAAGGCCTCGGCCACTGCTGACACTTGCAGATTGAATGAGCCATGGATCCAAAAAAGGTTCAGCCAGTAGGGTGGTGCTCAAAACAGTGAGTGAGAGTCACTCAGTCACGCCCGACTCTGTGACCCCATGGACTGTAGCCTGCCAGGCTCCTCTGTCCATGGAATTCTTCAGGCAAGAATACTGGACTGGGTTACCATTTCCATCTCTAGGGGATTTTCCTAACCCAGGGATTGAACAGAGGTCTCCTGCATTGCAGGCAGCATTCTTTACCATCTGAGCTACCAGGGAAGCCTACTACTAAGAGACATTTCTAAGTACAAAGACAGGTCAACTTAAAAAGTATCGCTCAGAGCAAGGAGAGGCTGTCAAATAACTAAGTCTCTCTCTCTCTCTGTTTTCAAGATGAGGAAACTGAGACCCAGAGAGGAAACAAACCACAGACCCTCTAAGCGGAAAAGCTGCGTTTAGTTTTCAGAATGCTCCAGTAAGGACCGTTTCTACTGCCATAGGATTAAGTTTTAACCCTGAGGCATAGTAGGGGAATTTGAGCTTCAGATTCAGATATATCTGGGTTTCAATCCCAGCTCTTTAAGGTTCTATCTGTGTGACCCTGGGAAAGTCATTAAACATGCTGACTCTCAGTTTTACCTGGAAAATGGCGGGGGGAGGGGGGCGGTGGTTGGCAATAATAGCTTCTACTTGATGGGGTTGTGGTGAAGAGTAAATGAGGAAACATACCCATAGAAGGTGTCCACATCTGTTTATCCTTGTCATGTGTACTCCCATTAGAGAAGCCAGTTTTGGAAGAGGGCTGACATAATGGTAAGCACTCCAGGACCAAGAGAATCAAACTGGGCTCCATATCCTCAGACCACAAAGCTACTTTCATCTTTCCTTGTTAAGAGTCGGGAATTGTCTTTCCTGTCCCTTTAGATCTAGAAACCAAGCCAGATTTTGGCATTAGCAGGTATCTGCATAACAGGTGCTAGGGGATCCAGAAAGCTCCCCATTCCTCAGTCCTCCTCTTATCTTTCTAAAATTCAGCCCTTGGCAACCACACATCCTGAATGCTCATTAGCACATGCTCTGATTTAGATGCATATCCTTCTTTTAAACAAAATCAAATACTCCCATGAGTATAATATCAGTCACTAACACCTAAGTATGCTTTTTTTCAATCAAATTGCCTCCTTGCTAATATCTGCATGAAACAAAGTATGTAATTTTGTAGAGATGAAGGAGAGACTGGAAAATAAAGGGTTTAATTTTTTAGATGACCCAGGAAGAAGCTTGAGTAGCAAGACGTTGCACAAGCGCAGTGGGGAGAGAAAAGAACATGATAAGGAAATGCAAGGATCCAGAGAGAAAGGCAGGAGAGCATCAAAATGAACTACATCTATGTAGAAAGTTTTTTTGCAGCAGATATCTGTATCTGTCCTGAGGTGACTCAGGAGTACTGAATGGCTTAATGTCCCCCAAAAAAGTATTTGTAAAAGCCTGAGGCATGCCTAGCATTTGCACCTGACTCAGAGACTTTCCTAAGAAGCCATGAATTTAAACTCTTCTTGACTCAGGTAAGGCATGTTTCTGGTAGCTAAGCTTGAAGGAGATTTTCATTCAAGCCCCAGTTGTTGTTGTTTTTTAACTCTGCTGCTGCTAAGTCGCTTCAGTCATGTCCAACTATGTGTGACCCTATAGACGGCAGCCCACCAGGCTTCCCCGTCCCTGGGATTCTCCAGGCAAGAACACTGGAGTGGGTTGCCATTTCCTTCTCCAATGCTAAAGAGAACAATAAGACCCTCAATAATATCTCGGGCTGGAGCAGAGGTGAATGATACCCACATGTCACTCATACTTTCTCATGGAAACTTCTTCCCAGAGCCCCAGATGCCCTCTGTGACCTGCCCCACCTGTAACTCCAGCTTCACCCCTCATCCCTTCCCATCTCTGTGCTCAGACATGCTGGCCTCCCCCACCTCCCAAACATCTTAAGCTCATTGTCCTTTGGGAACCTCTGTTCTGGTGGTTCTCTCCACCAGATACACTCATCTCCCTAGTCTTCACTGTATGGGCTTCTTCTCATCATTCAGGGCTCAGCTCAGAGAAGCCTATCTGACCCCAAACGTAACTGCACCCCTCCCATCACCCATCCAGAGCCCTCTGTTGAATCACTGATGCCAAGTGTGTTAGCTCCTTGAGAGGACCTGGGAAAACAGCTACATCTCAGTAAACAGTGAAAAGCCGCTCAGAAGGCTGGCAATAAGCATTTGTTTCCTAATAGATCTGTCCTCTCTCTCTCTCCATGCGCTCTCATTTGTTTTCTCTCGCACTTTAGTGGCTTTTTTCCTTTGCCTAAAATATGCTCAAATTTCCAAGCCCCAGATAATTCAAGTGGAAAATATGTTGATTGCCCTCAAGCTGACATGCTTTCCAGTTGTCATTTTTTTTTTAGATTTTTTTTATTTTATGGAACATTTTTAAAGTCTTTATTGAATTTGTTAGAACGTTGCTTCTGCTTTATGTTTTGTTTTTTTGGTCACGAGGCATGTAGGATCTTAGCTCTCTGACCAGGGATCGAACCTGCACCCCTGCTTTGGAAGGTGACATCATCACCACTGGACCACCTGAGAAGTTCCGCACCCCCACCCCCAAGCTGTCATTCCTGTTTCTTTCTCTCATGTCCATTTCAGGGGTGCTTTCAGGGGCCACCATCATCAGCTCCAGCCCCCACCCTCCCACCTCAGCAGTTTCGGAGGGGCACCAGCCTTCACCCCTCGGCTGACAAGACTCTCCTGGACGGGGCTCCTGTTCCCAGTAGTCACACAGGTGGTGCGCAATGCAACTCCAGGGCCACCGTTCCCACAGAGGAGGGCGAGGGTGGCTCCCTCTGGGGGTGCAGCCCACACTGGCCATATGTAGCCGCTGTGCTTGGAAGTCACTTTAACCACCAACCATCTCCTTTTCTCAGTCTACCACCTCCTCCATCTCTTAGGAACACAACACCTTCGATTCTTCCCTGGCTTGTTGAGGCACTGTCTCCTCCAAGTGTCCTTCCTAATTCTCCTTATCCTTCCCAGCCTCCCTCTTGCTACCCTGCTCTACATAACTGTGAGGTCCCCCCAGGCTCTCTGCTTTTCTCCACACAGCCTGCCTCAGAGGCCTCTACTCCTACTCCCACGGCATCCACAGTCATTTCTACCCCAACGACCTGCCTCTCTCCTCCTCACCTGCTGGCTGGAAACCTCCACTTGTCGTGAAGGAGACCCCCAAACCCAGTTCTACCTAAAACTCAGCCTTCCGGGGGGTCTCGTTCACTCGGGACCAGTCTTGAGGCCAGGCGGGAATGTTCCAAGAGATGTGCCCCCGGGGTGATCCTGGCTTCGATCACCTGACAGCATCCTTCCGCCTATCTGGCCCCGGGGCCCACCACGTGAGTAAGTAGTCCCTCTTGCTACAAAACAGACTGGTGAAAGGCTGAGGTAAAACTCTCAGCTGAAACTGTCTCTTCTTGGAAAGAGACAGGCTGATTCCCGGGATTTCTCGGGTCACTGATAGTGTTCACTGAGGAGGGAATCTGTCCACAAGAGACCGGAGGCAGCCAGCTCTGACAGACACAATAGAGAGCTGGCGGGGACGGTGGACATTTCAGGCGTGGGGGAACCTTGGCGGCAGCCTGACCTGTCGTCGGAGCCTTCTGTTTACACTTGACTTCCAATGTGGACGCATGACGGGCATCCGCACAGGGGAGAGAAGGCGCAGGAAGGGCCGGGAAGGGGCAGTTGCCTCGGGCTGGTGCCCACCTGTCAAGCTGTGGAGAAAAACTGCCAGAACCCGGAGATGGATTTGGGTGCTGCTGCCTCTGTCTGGGGCGGAGCCTGTCCGCTTCTAACTGACACTTGCGACCCTTCGTCTGTGGGTCAGTGGCCTTGTGAGGAAGTGGACCTGTTGTTCCTCAGAGACAATGGAACAGCCTTGCCTGCCTTGGAAGGACTTCCTGCCCTTCATGGAAGCCCAGCATGAAGGTTGTTGTACCTTTTCTGTTTTTAGGAGCCTGTGGAGGACTGAAAGGAAGGCCCAAGTGCACTTGGTTGTCCTGTGTTGGGGGTTTGTCTGATTTTCACGTGACCCTCTTCAGAGATGGTGCAGTTCCCCAGAAGACTTGGCTTTTTACTTCAAAGTTCCATTTTGACTCTGGAAAGTCAACTCTTGCTGTGCTGGAGTAGGTCAGGGAATGCCCCACTGGCATGGGGACAGAGGTCCCGTTCTTAACAGAGCTGCACCTTCTCAGATGGCTGGATATACCCCTCGATGGCCAGTTCAAACCTGGGAATCCTAGAGAGGGAGTGTTCGGAGGAAGACAGGTGGGTCCTCTTTACAGTGTTGCTCCAAGTGAGGCCTGTGGGCTGTGTCCTCCACACAGTGCTGCTCCAAGCGAGACCCATGCACTGTGCCAGAGTGTTACTGGACCACGATGTGATAAGTATAAAAACTGGGGGTGAGCAATGAAAGACTTTTACAACTGTGGGACATTACATGACCATGAACTCATCCATGTAAAATGGAGAATATACATGATCGATGAACACATGTCACTGGACGGGGTCCTTCAGGTTGGGTATTGGCAAACTTGTGTGGTAAATTGCACAAGGGGTCAATTGTACCATGTATTGAATGGAAATTTTTATATCAGATGCATCACCACAGACAAATTTGAGAAGCATTACTTTAGCCTATTAAAATCTCTAAGACATGCTGCCATAAGGAGCCTGTTTACTTTGTTATAGCCAATATTTCTCAAACACATTTGACAATGAACTCCTTTTGGGGTATGGAAGAGGGTACTACCAGCATACCGAGGAACTGCTTTCTTCAGAACACTTTTGAGATGACACTCTAAATGGTGAGAATAAGCAAGTGTATCCATTGTTTCAGAATCTGCAAACATTTTCCAGGCCACAGGTCCCACTTGGCTAGATGAGTCAGGACCTCAGGTTACTGCTCCACTTGGATTAACTAGAATAATTTAACGACTGCTCCTGATCACTCCATGTCTTGGAAGCCCTTTATTCTTGATCCCAGGGGTTCAACTTTCACCCAGGGTGGGGCTACAGGTACCACCAGCCCATTATCTTGAGCCTCCGGTTCTCCAGTTTTAATTAAACTACAAAATGGCACATCTGAGGTAACAACAGCACAAAATGGCCAGGTTAAGTTGGTCACTGAGGGAAAGGTATTAACTCCTTCATATCACAAGGGGCCCATTTACTGCAACCTGGAACTGGACCAGGGCACCTGGAAGCCAGGAGTCAGGTAGCTTCTAAAATTCTTCTCCCCGCATCCTCTGTACATTAGAAACACAGACTTGTACATTCTCATCTTAAGCTTTACTAGTCATATTTGCTACTTTGAGCACTAAGACCAAGTCTTCATTTTTCCTTCCTTGTATTAAGTAGTGTGCTAGGAAATGTTTCACAACCAACAGTCTGCAGAGGGTGGAGGATCCCTATTTTACAGCCTTTGCCAAGTTCTGTGGTGTAAATACTCTTGCTGTGGCCTAGTCCATGCTGCCACAAGGACCTCACTGACCACGGAGCTGAGAAGTGCCACACAACAGTCAACTGTCAGGAATTGGCATAGCCAAGTCGACTCTGGCAAAGTGTAGGCTCTCTCTTCATGGCACAGTAGCCTGATTAAAAACAAAAACAAAAACCATAGACTGAGCAGGGAAAGACCTCAGAGATCATCTAGTCTAGACTTCCATGTTTTATAGATGAAGCAACAGGCCCAGGGAAGGGTAGTGACTTGCCCAAGGCTACCAGCAAGTCGATAGTAGATGGGATTCATCTGGGCTTTCTGACTCTTTCATTCATTCTATGCTTCTCTTTAAACATATGGTTTATTTGTTTCTCAAAATAGCCAGACAAGCTTTATCATATTTATTTAATCAAGAAGGATATTGATAAAAGAGTTAAGAATTATCCAAGGCCACAGAGCTAAGAGCTTCCCAGGTGGTTCAGTGGTAAAGAATCTGCCTGCCAATGCAGGAGACTCAGGGGATGCGGGTTTGATCCCTAGGTCAAGAAGATCCCCTGCAGTGGGCAACCCAATCCAGTATTCTTGCCTGGAAAATTCCATGGGCAGAGGAGCCTGGTAGGCTACAATCCATGGGGTCACAAAGACTCAAACAGGACTGAGCAACTGAGCACACACAGAGCTAAAAAGGCAGAGTCAGGTCTGTCTTTCCTCTAGCTCCTTCCATTCTATCAAAACCTGTCCATGCCACATTTCTTTTGGCTAACAAATGCTACCAATAAGACATGTTCTTTTCCGATTTTTCAGCTCCTAAAGATTCTTGACCAGAAATGTGAACAATGTGGGAATTCCCAACAAAGATCCCTTTGTTGATCTCCAGTCTGTTGCTCATTAATTCTCCATCCTGAGTATTGCCTACAGCTAGCTTTATCTCTCATAGCAAGTTAGGAAAAATTCTAGGCTTTATAATAAAGAGAACCCCCCCCCCAATATAGCAAATTAAAATTGAGGGTTGTTTTTCTCTTCAAGTTCAGGTAGAGAGTCTAAGTCTTTATGGCAGCTCAGTAACCTCAGAGATCCAGGTTCTTTCTACTTTGTTCCTCTGCTCAAAACATAGTTCAGCATAAGGAGTGGCTGCTACAACTCCTGCCATCATATCCATATTCCAGAGAAAAGAAGAAGAGGGAAGTGGAGGAAAGATGTTTCATGCCTCTTTTCTTATCACATTCCCAGAAGTTGCCCACATCACTTTCACTCACATACTGTTGGCAAGGAAAAAACCATGTGGCCACACTGACTGCAAAAGGAAGCTGGGAAACACAGTTTTTAGCTGAGCAGTTATATCCTCAGCAAAAATTTGAGAGGCCTCCTGAAGTAAAAAGAGGAGAGTGAGTATTAGCCATCTCCACTCTGATGTCTGAGATGCTGGAGCTAGAGGAAGGGGTGAGGATGGGAAGAAGGAAAGAAGGAAAATGCAGAATGTAAAGGCAGCCACAAGACCTGTGGCAAAGTCTGGTGTAAAAGGATTTGCAATCAGCCTGTGTCCTCTTCAAAGTCAAATATCTGTATTGCCCTAAGAAGTCTGCATGATTTAGGAAGTTCCTGATGATAACTTCTTAAAAATTATTGAATGAGATATTCAGATGATCTTCTTATGGACAAATGGAGGTGCATGCTTTCTGATATGTGATACCACCTTCAAGTTTCCTTGCTTGAGACTGTAAATTACAATGTCCCATGGTTATAATGATCATGCAGGGGACTCAGTGCTTTAATTTCAGCTTTCTGGACTAAGTTAAAATATAATTTTTATATCATTGCCCACCTCTCTTCTGGGGAAGAGCATTTGACACTGTGTTTTCTGCCCACCTCTACACCAACTCCTGACTCTGGCTGCCTTTAGAAAAGCCAAGTTCAAGAGAGTAAACCCTAAAAAACTATGAACTTGGGGTGATTACAATGTGTCGATGTAGATTCATCAGTTGCAAAAAATGTACCCATCTGGTGGGGGTGATTCATAATGGGGGAGGTTATGCTTGTATGGATACAGATAAAGTTGTACTTTGCTTTGAAACTAAAGCTGCTCTAAAAAATATAATCTCTAAAGAAAGAAAAAAGAAAAGCCATAACTTAGGCATTACTGAAAGATCTAGTAAAACAAACCAGAATGAGAAGCGACACAATTTTCTTGAGTCTAAACGATGATCTGCAGGGTTACCTAATTAGAGTGACTGCACCTCTCAGGGGGCTTCCCAGATGGCGCCAAGTGCTAAAGAACTACCTGCCAATGCAGGAGACTTAAGAGAGGCGAGTTCGAACCCTTGGTCGGGAAGATCCCTTGGAGGAGGGCATGGCAACCCACTCCAGTATTCTTGCCTGAAGAATCCCACAGACAAGGGAACCTGGTGGACTGCAGTCCATGGGGTCACAAATAGTCGGACACAACTGAGCGACTTAGCACGTAAGCATGCATCTCTCAGGGCATCCAATTTCCTGCTTGAATGATGAGAATCTCTATATCTGCCCCCATCTAGGGTGAAATATAAGAACTCGGGTATATGTTCTCAGATGCTCTTCAGAGGAAGAGAGAAAATCAAGATTCAGCATCAATGAGAGGGCTTCTTTGGGAGGTTGGTATTGAATTGCTTAATCCTTTTAAACACTTTTGAGACCCAAGGCTTATGTTTTGGAAAACCTCTCCCTTTTCTGCTTTTGATTCTCTTGGGTTTTGCCAATGTGCCCAGAGCATATGGGTCTGCTGCAGGGCAGGCAGTTTGCAAGGCTCAAAGGTGGTCCCCAAAGGAAATAGAATGAGAGAATGGAAAGTGTGTGAGGGCAGACGGCAGATGCCAGGATACCTTCTGCGGGTATTTATATTCATACCTTCCCTCCCCTGCTGTATTCCTTCAGGGGAACATGTCTGAATCATCTCTGTGTCCCTCATGTCTGCTAATACAGTGCCTGGCACATGGCAGGGGACTGATAGTTTTGGGTAGATCAGTGACCCTTTAACTCTGCCCCGAGGTCTGCTTTTGAGTTTCTTCTTCAACAACATTGAAATTTATTAAGCCCTGTACTCTTGGAAATCAGTGACAGTTAAGAATTTGTCCCTCTCCTGACCCCTTCTGTGTTCCAGGAAATGGCTCACTGCAAAAAACCATCCTTCCCAGTATAACTTAAGTAAGATTCACCCATGACCGTCTTGTTAATCCGTGACAAGGTCAGACACAGACCCTCCACATTCCCATTCTTTGTCTCAGACATGATTAGCTGAGCTGTTTGTCCCCACTGACCAATCTAGATAAAATGTCCACAAACTTGTCTTAACCTAGACGAACTTAGTTAAAACTTCTCTTCTTCTCCCAGTCCCTGAATTTGGACCCATCCTTGAGTGTTGGAATGCTCAGGAACATTTTTCTTTAAGGACCAGAGAATTGGCTGACCTTTGTCAACTGTCTCCTTACAAGAAGCCCTTGTCCCATTGCCTCATGCTGGTTGCTTTCTAGCCTTATTTGCTCCTTCCTATAAATCAAGTTCCTTTCTCCATGACATTGGGACTTACTAACTCCTTGTTACAGTCATCTGCCTTCCCTATTGCAATATTCTTTTTAAATAACATCACTCCTTACATAAACCAGATTTTTAAAATTTGACACACTCATCACCTTCTGCTTCAGTGCCCTGGGCTGTCTGATCTTGACCATGGCCTTGCAGCCCTTTACCCCCCCGCAGCCCCTCACCCCAACAATGTAATTACTCAGGACTTGGCACTGCTCGTATTTTATTCTCTGTGATTTCAAAAATCAGAATGCTTTCAGAGGATACTTAATAGAAGACTCAACTCAGATTACTGGACAAACAATGCATTAAGTAATAAGGACATGTCATCATCTCACCAAAAAAGGAACTCTGGAGACAAGTGATCCTGTCTTCTGTGATGTCATAAAGAATTCATCTACCCATGTTGTCATCCTTAGAACATATGTGTGTGTATGTGTGTGTTTATAGTTGCTCGTAATAAAAAAAATAATCAAGATAAGATATCCCATCATCATATGATATTGTCCGTAGCACAAAGGAACTGAAAGAAGAAAGAGCTTTCTTTGAGGGTCACTTTCTTTATCAGGGCTCATATGAAGCTCATTAGATCTCACTTTAATCTCGTTGACCAGAGCTGGCCACATGGCCACCCTTAGATGCAAGGGATGCTGGGAAGGTGAGTTGTTGGAATGTTTGCCTCAACTATGAGTGGGGGGAACTCTTTTAGTGGAGAAGAAAATGGGAGAATGACTATTGGGTCTTCCCCACTTATACAATCCTTAGGACTTGTTCTACACTCTCCAAGGAATTAGTCAGTCTGATAAATGAGTCCTTGGATTGATGGACTGGAAGGTCTTGCTCTTGTTAGTTAATTTGATAAAACCAAAAATTTTCTGAATGCAGTGCCCCCACATGGCTGTTCAATACCTCGATAAAGATGACTTCTTCAGGCTGGTGGAGTGATCAAATGGACTTTCAGAAACCTTTCAAATAAAATGCTCAGGAGAGCTTATTCACCAGTGCCTCATTTCTCCACCTGTAAAATGGGGTGACTATTCCAGTTGTAAGAGATTATTGGGAGGACTGATGAAATGGTGCTGTAAATGGTCTACTGCAGGGCTAGACACATGGTAAGGACTCAGTATAAGCTGCTTTTTTTCCCCAGGCAGAAGGAAAAAGCCTGAGCTGTAGCCTCAGACAGCTGCTCAGCTATCAAGCTTAGTGATAGCTACAGAGGCAGTTTCATTTCTCATAATGTAAGATTTGCTTTTAATCAAAGAGAGGGCCTTTCCTCAGTGTGAAAGCCTTGTATTTTTTGCGGAGAGATTTTCAGTTAACTTCAGCTGTTCAAAGCAGCTCTATGCCTGGGAGAGAGAACGCATTAGAATTTTCCAAAGGACTTTCTCTCCTGAAACAGAAAACATAAATGGTAGTGGGGAAAAAATATCAAAGTTACTGAGTATGGAAATCACCACTTTGGGGTTTATGAAAACCACATCCTGCTAACTCCCTGCTATGTGAGGGAGCTTTCAGAGGTAATGAGGCAGGCTCCCGAGTGTCAAGTGTCTGAACTGGAGGCTGAGCAGCTGTCTGAGGCTACAGCTCAGGCTTTTTCCTTCTGCATGGGACCTTCCTACCTGTAAGGAGTCCGGGGGAAGGCAAGGAGCCTCTGAAGATAATTGCACTTAGGGCTTCATTAGAGTACTAACCACACAGGCAGGAATTTTACTTGATCCCTAGGCTGTCTCCCCGACCAAGCTGCCAGGGCCTGTCTGACACAGTGCCTGGCTTGTACTGTTCAGTTCAGTTCAGGGTGCTCAGTTCAGTTCAGTTCAGTCACTTACTCGTGTCTGACTCTTTGCAACCCCATGGACTGCAGCACGCCAGGCTTCCCATCACTGACTCCTGGAGCTTGTTCAAACTCATGTCCATCAAGTCGAGACAGTGATGCCATCCAACCATCTCATCTCTGTCATCCCCTACTCCTCACACCTTCAATCTTTCCCTGCATCAGGGTCTGTCCCAATGAGTCAGTTCTTCCCATCAGGTGGCCAAAGTATTGGAGTTTCAGCTTCAACATCAGTCTTCCCAATGAATATTTAGGACTGATTTCCTTTAGGACTGACTGGTTGGATCTCATTGCAGTCCAAGGGTTTCTCAAGAGTCTTCTCCAACACCACAGTTGAAAAGCATCAATTCTTTGGCACTCAGCTTTCCTTATAGTCCAACTCTCACATCCATACATGACTACTGGAAAAACCATAGCTTTGACTAAACAGACATTTATTGGCAAAGTAATTTCTCTGGTTTTTAATATACTGTCTAGGTTGGTCTTAGCTTTTCTTCCAAGGAGCAAGCGTCTTTTAACTTCATGGCTTCAGTCCCATCTGCAGTCATTTTGGAGCCCAAGAAAACAAAGTCTCTCACTGTTTCCATTGTTTCCCCATCTATTTGCCATGAAGTGATGATACTGGATACCATGATCTTAGTTTTCTGAATGTTGAGGTTTAAGGCAAATTTTTCACTCTCTCTTTCATTAAGAAGCTCCTTAGTTCTTCACTTTCTGCCGAAGAGTAGTGTCATCTGTGTATCTGAGGTTATTGATATTTCTCCTGGCAATCTTGATTCCAGCTTGTGCTTCATCCAGCCCAGAATTTCTCATGATGTACTCTGTATATAAGTCAAATAAGCAGGGTGACAATATACAGCCTTGACATACCCCTTTCCCAGTTTGGAACCAGTCTGTTGTTCCATGTCCAGTTCTAACTGTTGCTTCCTGACCTGCATACATATTTCTTAGGAGGCAGGTAAAGTGTTTTGGTATTCCCATCTCTTTAAGAATTTTCCACAGTTTGTGGTGGTCCACACAGTTAATGGCTTTGGTATAGTCAATGAAGCAAAAGTAGATGTTTCTCTGGAACTCTCTTACTTTTTTGATGATCCAGCGGATGTTGGCAATTTGATCTCTGGTTCCTCTGCCTTTTCTAAATCCAGCTTGAACATCTGGAAGTTCACTGTTCACGTACTGTTGAAGCCTGGCTTGGAGAATTTTGAGCATTAATTTGCTAGCGTGTGAGATGAGTGCAATTGTGCAGTAGTTTGAGCATTCTTTGACATTGCCTTTCTTTGGGATTGGAATGAAATTGACCTTTTCCAGTCCTGTGGCCACTGCTGAGTTTTCCAAATTTGCTGGCATATTGAGTGCAGCACTTTTATAGCATCATCTTTTAGAATTTGAAATAGCTCAACTGGAATTCCATCACCTCCACTAGCTTTGTTCGTAGTGATGCTTCCTAAGGCCCACTTGACTTCACACTCCAGGATGTCTGGCCCTAGGTGAGTGATCACACCATTGTGGTTATCTGGGTCGTTAATATATTTTTTATATAGTTCTTCTATGTATTCTTGCCACCTCTTCTTAACATCTTCTGCTTCTGTTATGTCCATCCTGCTTCTTTCCTTTGTTGTGCCCATCTTTACATGAAATGTTCCCTTGGTATCTCTAATTTTCTTGAAGAGATCTTCTCTGTCTTTTCCATTCTATTGTTTTCCTCTATTTCTTTGCACTGATAACCGAGGAAGGCTTTCTTATCTCTCCTTGCTCTTCTTTGGAACTCTGCATTCAAATGGGTATATCTTTCCTTTTCTCCTTTGCCTTTCACATCTCTTCTTTTCAAAGCTATTTGTAAGGCCTCCTCAGACAACCATTTTGCCTTTTTGCATTTCTTTTTCTTGGGGATGGTCTTGATCATGGCCTCCTGTACAATGTAACAAACCTCCATCCATAGTTCTTCAGGCTCTCTGTCTATCAGAGCTAATCCTTGAATCTATTTGTTACTTCTACTGTATAATCATAAGGGATTTGATTTAGGTCATATCTGAATGGTGTGGTGATTTTCCCTACTTTCTTCAATTTAACTCTGAATTTTGCAATAAGGAGTTCATGATCTGAGCCACAGTCAGCTCCTGGTCTTGTTTTGCTGACTGTATAAAGCTTCTTCTTTGTCTGCAAAGAATATAATCAAGCTGATTTTGGTACTGACCATCTGGTGATGTCCATATGTAGTGGGTGCTCAGAAAATGTTTATTAAATGTGTGAATAAATGAATTAGTGAATAATAAATGTGGTAAATTGACATGAAAAAGGGTAGTGTCGTGGGAAGACATGATCTTGACAAATCCTGAAAAAGCAGGTCACAAAAGTCCCCAGTATTCAGAGCTCCATCTCCAAATACCCAGCAGAGGGTTCCCTGATGGCCAAAATGTAATGACCATGTTTTCTAGTTCCTGTATTTGTTGCTTTGACACCTTGGACCTTGAAGATCCTGGAAGGACTGTCCTTCCTAAGGTTAGGCATTTCTGGTGATAGTGAATGAGTCATCTGCAAGTGCACTTTTCAAATGCAAACCAGCGTTGCACAGCCCATACCCCCAGCCACCTCCACTGAGCTCTCACACAAGGGTCTGAAACAGAGCACGACTCTATGGTCCTGGCTACCCACCCCCCAGACTATGCCTCTGCCTGCCTTTTGTCTGTGGAAAACTTTAGTCAAATAGTAAGTTTAATCAGAGAAATGAGAACATGTGAAAATGAAGGAAAACTGTCAAAGGAGACCAAGTAATAATAATATAGTCATTAAGCATGGTCTAGGACCTTCAGTGCTTTTGAACTGTGGTGTTGGAGAAGACTCTTGAGAGTCCCTTGGACTGCAAGGAGATCCAACCAGTCCATCCTAAAGGAGATCAGTCCTGGGTGTTCATTGGAAGGACTGGTGCTGAAGCTGAAACTCCAATACTTTGGCCATCTCATGTGAAGAGTTGACTCATTGGAAAAGACCCTGATGCTGGGAGGGGTTGGGGGCAGGAGAAGAAGGGGACGACAGAGGATGAGATGGTTGGATGGCATGACTGACTCGATGGACATGAGTTTGAGTAAACTCCGGGAGTTGGTGATGGACAGGGAGGCCTGGCGTGCTGCAATTCATGGGGTCAGAAAGAGTCAGACACGACTGAGCGACTTAACTGAACTGAACTGAGGACCTTCAGTTCTTTCTCAAGGGCTACAAATGATATTCTGAGCCTTACCCTGTGAACTGTCTTATACATACTAAAACAGCAGGTGGAGAAGTCAACTACATGATGACCAGACTGCACCCAGGACATGAGTTGCCGCAATTCTGAGAACTGGCCTCAAAGAAATGGAAACAAATGGACCCCAGAACTGAAGATTAACTGTACCTAAAACAACCAAGATGATGCTGCTCAGACCACTGATGACCAATCTGAAGATGACTGTTGTATATGCATGTAACCCCTCCCCTCCACCCCTAGCACGCACACTGTCTATAAAAGCGCTCACTCCCTGTTTGTCAGTGGGGAGGAGTTAGCTTTTGGACAAGTGTCTGCCACCTTCTCCCCCTCTCCCCTACAGTTGCTGGCATCTGAAATAAAGCAAACTTTCCTTTCCACCTGGCCTGTTGCTTGGCTTTTGAGCAGCAAGCGGCTGGATCCACACATTCCTTTCGATAACTGGACCATTATTCTCCTAATCACCCAAGATTCAGGTGCCAGACACTAGGGATAGCCTCTATTTTTTTTTTTTGCAAGCCCCAGAACCTGAAAAATTATCCAACTAGCCAACCCTAAGCTTGTTTACACTACTTTGGCTGTTCTTCCTGTGGAAACTACTATAAAGTTTATTGCCCACATTTTCCCTTCGATTCTTCTGCCTGACCCTAGTGCTTCTCTGCATGCTTCCCCCATGGCGTGATGTGTCCTCTCCTCTTGGGATCTACAAGTGTAGCAATGGCTATATTATTTCAATGTCTATCATCTCCCAATCTGTTAGTTTCCCCATATCTGAATAATAATAAAACCCACATTTTAAAACATAATTTGGTTATGTTATAAATTTGGTTATATGTTATATAATTTGGTTATAAAACATAGATTTGGTTCCATAAACAGAAATGCCCTGACAGTGAGGAAGTAAAGCATATTCATGTGTTCATTCATTCGTTCATTCCTTCACACACCAGTACTCTGCTAGGCGATTATCTCAGCTGGCTTGGGCTGTTATAATAAAATACCGTAGACTCAGTGGCTTAAACAACAGACACTTATATCTCACAGTTCTGGAGGCTGAAAAAGCCAAGATCAAGGTGCCAGTAGACTTGGTTCCTGGTGAAAGCCAGCTTTCTAGCTTGCAGTCAGCTGTCTTCTGGCTGTGTGCTCACATGGCTTTTCACTGGTACATGTACATGGAGAGATAGAACTCTCCTGCCTCTTCCTCTATTTATAAAGGCATTGCTTCCATCATGAGGGCATGATCTACATGATCTAATCTAATCCTAATCACCCTCCAAAAGCCCGTCTCCAAATATTGTCAGTTGGTGTTTAGGACTTCAACATACGAATCTGGGGAGGACACACTCAGTTCATAGCAGGTGTGGAGACACTGACCCGAGCCCTCCAAGTGCCCTGTGCTGCTTCATATCTCTGTGCCTTTGCCCATGCTGTTCCTAGTATTTTTCTCCCTACTTTGCTTCCTGGCTAACACCAAATCAGCTTTCAAGCGCAGCTCAAAGGTTGCTTCCCTTGTTAAACCTTCCAACTGCTTGCCTGCCCTGTATATCTCAGCACACATTTCTTTATGTATTGACTCTACTTTCTGCACGCAGCAAGATGCCTATAAGGATCCAAGCATGGTGCCAGGCACGTGGATATAGAGATAAATTATCTGTAGTTCCTGGCCTCAAGGAGCTCACAGTCTCAGGAAGCAGATCACCTATGACTAACTGCAATAGGATTTACAGACCCCACAATTTGAGTGTGTACACAAGACAGTGGGGACATAGAGGAGAGAGTGGGCCATGTTACCTGGGGGGTAGGAGTGGAATTTCATAGAAGGGAGAAAAGACTACCTCAGGCAGACTGAGGTAGTATGGAGGTTAGGAGAAACAGTGAGCAGGGGGACCATCCCTTCCCATCCATTTCTTTCCCTAAATACACTGGAGTAGAAGTGTAGGTTTTTTAATTCTTTCCTATGTGTCAGGATCCTCCTTCGCATTATATCCCGATTTTCACTCATGGTTGATGTCACGTCTTGTCAGTCACACTTACCTGACTCGATTCAGTCAAGGGATCTTACAGACTTTAGAAATTCTTTCTTTCTCAGACAAATCCCATATGATTTCACTCATATGTGGAATATAGAAAATAATAGCAATAAATGAACAAACCCAACCAAACAAAAACAGGCACACAGATGCAGAGTACAAATTAGTGGTCACTATAGTGATGGATGGAAAACAGACTTTTGGTGGTAAGCATGTGTAATGTATACAGAAGTTGAAATATAATGTGGTACACATAAAATTTATGTAATGTTATAAAACAAGGTTACCTCAATTTAAAAAATACAGATATGACAAAACATTTCTTTTTCAGTAAAACCTGGCTTCAAGATTATGGCCTTGTTGGAGACTCAAAAACTTAACTTTGAAGATCACAACTAGAAATTGACTCTTCCCTTTGCAATTATATTGACAAAGCCAATCTCCTCCAAGGCAAATAAATGGCCCTGGCATAACTGAGAGGTGTCACAAACATGGAAATATACAAGACAAGATCTAACATATTTTTAAAATATATAATCCTCTAAGAGAGTGAGAAGACAAGATGTAGACTGAGAGAAAACATTTGAAAAAAGTCTGTATCTGATAAAAAGTCTTCTAGCCAAAATACAAAATGAATTCTTAAAACTCAACAATAAGACAACAAGCAACTCAATTTTAAAATGTGCAAAAGATCTGAACAAACACCTCACCAGAAAAGATATACAAATGACAAATCAGCATATGAAAAGATATTGAGCATTATATGTCACTAGCAGATTTCAACTTAAAACAACAATGATAGAAGTTGACCAAGATGGTAGAGATACCACTAAACACCTATTGTGTGTGTGTGTGTGTGTTAGTAACTCATTCATGTCTGACTCTTTGTGACCCACCAGGCTGTTCTGTCCATGGGATTTTCTAGGCAAGAATACTGGAGTGGTTGCCATTCCCTTCTCCAGGGGATCTTCCAGAGTGGCTAAAATTAAACAAAAACAACAACAACAAAACCCAGACAACTCCAAATACTGAAAAGAATGTGGAGGGACAGAAACTCTCACTCATTGCTGGTGGGACCCAAAAGTGAGAATGGTTATCAAATGATACAGCTACTTCAAAAGACAGTTTGTCAGATTCCTACAAGCTAATGCTAAACATAATTTTACCATGTAATCTAGCAATCGTGCTCCTTGATATTTACCTACATGAGTTAAAAACTTAAATCCACACAAAAAATCCTGCACACAAATGTTTATAGTAAATTAACTCATAATTATCCCCAAATTTTAAGCAAACAAGATGCCCTTCAATAGGTGAATATAAATTGACATACAATAAAATACTATTCAGAATAGAAATAAATGAGCTATTAAACCACAAAAAGACATGGAGGATTGCAAAGTAAAAGAAATAAATTTGAAAGAGCTAATTCCTATATAATTCCAACTACAGTTGACCCTTGAACAATGCAAGGGTTAGGGGAGCTGACCACCTCACAGTGGAAAATCTACTTACGATCACTATAGTCAGTCCTCCACATCCCTGGTTCTGCATCCGTGGATTGGAAATAGTAGTTTTGTGGTGTTTAGTACTTGAAAAAATTTATGTATAAGTGGACCCACTCAGTTTAAACCCTTATTATTCAAAGGTCAACTGTATACAGTCTTCTGGAAAAGGTAAAACTATATAGACAGGAAAAAGATCAGTGGTTCCTCAATGAGAGGAAGGGATGAATATGAGGAACACAGGAGATTTTTCAGGCAGTGAAACTATTCTGCATGCTACTGTATTATGCATTTGTCAAAACCCATAGAAGTGTATAATACAAAGAGTGAATCCAAATGGAAACTCTGGGCTTTATCATAATGTATTCATATTGATTTGTCAATTGTAACAAATTCACTAGACTAAGCAAGACATTAATAATAGAGAAAACTATGGTTTCTCCCATAGTTCTCTAAAATCTGCTAGATTTTCTGCAAACCCTAAAATTTCTTATAAAATGGTCTACTAATTTAAAAATATATACAATTTCTGAGCTTCCATTTCTGTCAGTAAGGCAGTCTAGACACTGGTAGAGATTGACTATTGCCACAAAATGTTTTTGCAGCATCTCCCCTCAGGAGTGGAGTCTATTTCCTTACCCATAGAATTTTGGTTGGTCTTGTGAATTGCTTTGTCCAGTCGATTGTTGGGGGAGTGATGCCCTGTGGGTTCCAGGCCTAAGTCTTGAGAGAGTTTGCATTCTCTCTTTAGCTCTCCTGGAGCCTTTGGCCATCATGCAGGGGGTGGCCTGGGGACCCTGAGAGAACAACCATGAGGGGAGAGAGTCCCTCGAGCAGGGGTTAGCAAACTGCCACCTGTAAGCCATCCCCAGGCTTTCACAGTTTTTGGAACCAGGCTCTGCCCACGTATTTATGAATGATATAGGGCTGCTTTTATGTGACAAGACAAAGTTGAGTAGTTGTCAGTAAGTTAGAAATCAACAACAGAAAGGTAACTAGAATAATCCCATTTGTCTATGAATTTAAAACCACACTTCTAAAGATGACTTATGGATCTAAGGAGAAATAATAATGGATTTTAAACAGTAATTAGAATGTAGCATAATGAAAATATTATGTATAAAAACTTAGTTGGGTTCAGTTAAAGTTGTAGTTACAGGGAAGATTATGGCCCTAAATGCATATATTAAATAAGAACATCTCAAAATAGAGAAGTCAAACTTCCAACTTAAACAGTGAGGAAAATAAACTGGAAAAAATAAAAGGGAGAAAATAATAAAGCCACAAATTAATGAAAATTTATAACAAACACTGAGGGCTTCACTGGTAGCTCAGTGGTAAAGTATCTGCCTGCCAATGCAGGGGACATGGGTTCTATTCCTTGTCTGGGAAGATCCAACATGCCTCCACAGGACTTCCTGTGGAATCTAAGCCTGTGTGCTGCAACTACTGAAGCCCTCACGCCTGGAGCCTGTGTTCCACAGCAAGAGAAACCACTGCAGCGAGAAGCCCAGGCTCCTCAACTAGTGAACGGCGTGCCCTCACCTCAACTGGAGAAAGCCCCCACACGGCAACGAAGACCCAGTCCAGCCCCAGCCACCAGCTGATTTCAAACACATGGGAGATCCCCACTGAGAACCACCTACTAGAGACGGGTTTACCCCCAGAGCCATGAGCGATAATCATAAATAATCGTGTTCTTTTACACCATTAAATTTGGCATAGTTTGTTATGCCAGTAGATAATCAGAATGCATGGTTTATGCTGCAGAAAACAAAACAATTACCTAGATATCCAAACCATAAAAACACAGAAGGAAAAGGAAAATAACAAAGCCTCAAACAAAATACTGGCAAATTGATGCGTATGGCCAAGCTGGATTTATCCCAGGTATGCAGCATTAGAAAATTGATTAAAGATATCTACCCCTTTAACAGGTGAAAGAAAAAAAACTTATGTTCACTTCAGTAGATGCACTTAAAAGCACTCAGTAAAAATTAATATCTATTCAGGATTTTTTAAACAAAATTTTTCTCAAGCTAAGACTGAAAGGGAAAGTTTATAACCTGATAAAATAGATCCTCAAAAAAAAAAAAAAAGGAAAAGAAAAAACCACCACAAATGTAATTTCTAATGTTAAAATGCTAAAAACATTCCCTTTAGGATGAGCAACAAGACAAAATGGTCGTTATCAACATACCTATACAGCTTGAGACTGAAGGTATTGGTCTGAAAAGTACAGCATGATAAAGACTGGAAATATAGCAAAAGCAGTCCTTGTTTGCAGATAATTTATTTACCTAAAAAGCATGCCAATCTATGAAAATCTTAAGATGTGAGAGTTTAGCAAGGTTTCTAGATGCAAAAACAATTTTTTAAAAAGTCAACATCAACAATGAGCTGGAATATGTAATTTTAAAAGATACTATTTATAATAGCAAGAAAAATACAAAATAGGTAAATGGAATGAACAAGCAAATGTCATAAGATATTAACACTGGAGAATCTGGGGGAAAGGAATTCTTTGTACTAATTTTATAACCTTTCTCCAAGTTTGAAAATATTTTAAAATTTTGAAATAAGAATTTCTGTCCATCAAAATTAAACTCCTGAAAAGAAAAAAAAAAAGCTTGAAATTAAAAATATATTTACACCACATATAATTGACAAAAAATTGCTATCTAGAAAATATAAGGCACTCCTACAAATCAATATGGAAAATAGACAACCCAGAAGAAAAATAGGCAAAAGGATTGAACAGACATTTCACAGAAAAAGAAATACAAATGGCCCATGAACATATTTTTAAATGCCTAAACTTATTAGTACAGTCAATGTAAATTAACATCACAAGAAAATACTATTTTTCACTCACCAGAATGGTAAAATTTTGTAAAGTAGTCAATATCAAGATGGAGAGGTGGGAGAACAAATGAAACAATCTCACCCACTGAATAGGAATTAAAATTGGTCCAGTCCCTTTGGTAAACACTTTGGAATTATCAAGCTGAGCCCACACACTGGAACTTGGCAATTCCACTGGAGGTATTTGCCCTAGAAAAGCTCTTACACATATGCGCCAACAGATATACACAAGGATGTTCATAGCAGCATGGTTAGCAGAGCCAGAAACAATCCAAATTCCCATCAGCAATAGGATGGATAAATAAATAGTGACATATTCATACATTGGAAATCCATGCAGCAGCAAAATTGAATAAACCACAGCTACATGCATCAATTTGGGTGAATCACTAAAACATAATGGGAAAGAGCTAAGTCACAGGGAAAATGTAAAAGCATCATTTCATTCTACGAAAACAGGCAAAAGCAAATAATACATACATGTACAGATGATAAAAAGGAACAAGAGACCTCCAATAAAATGGTAACAATATTCTGCTTTATAAGCTTGGTGATAAATGCATGAGAGTTTATTTTATCATTACTCTTTAAACTGTTTATGTAATATACAGTTTTACATGTGAAATGTTTCACAATTAAAAAAAATATATCTATAAATACAGAAATCCTTATGGCCCTTACCCTAAGGGTAGTGTCACTGGGCCAGTCCAGTTAGACCCACACATTTCCTTACTGCACACCTTTGAGCTCAATTTCTAAATTAACTTTTCCAAGCTGTGAAGTAGACAAGCATATCTACTTCATGGGACAGTTATTGAGCACTAGTGTTTCTAATATTTTTACATCCTGCCAGCAGTATCTGAGAGATCCAGTCACCTCAAATCCTTACCAACACCTGGTATGGTCTGTCTTTTTAAAGTCAGCCATTCTAATAGATTTGTAGTAGAATCTTACTGGGGTCTTGATTTGCACCTCCCTAATAAATAGTGATATTACGCATCTTTTTTTTTTCCTTTTTTTTAGCTTAGTTGCCATCCATTTATCTTTTTTGGTGAAGTGTGTGTTCTAGTCTTGTTCTTATCTTTAAAATTGGGGTTCATGTTCTTTTAATTGAGTTTTGAGGATTCTTTACATTTTCTGAATGTATATCCATTGTGAGACATGTTTCTCAAAGATATTCTCCTAGATTGTTATTTATATTTTCATTCTTTTAACAAGGTCTTTCAAAAAGGATCCATTTTTAATCTAATTTAACCTTTTCTTCCTTTGAAGTGATTGACATAGAAAATACCTAAAACAGAGTGGGCTTTCAATAGATGGTAGCTTTTTAAAAGGTGCCCCCCCAATAGAGTCACTAGAAACTTCTTTTTAAAATTTTTTGAGATATAATTGACAAATGACTTTGTATTATTTTCAATGTACAACATAATTCAATTTATGTATATATGCATTGTCAAATGGGCAGTACAATAAGTAGTTTACATCCATCACTGCACATAGTTATGAATTTTTTTTCTATGGTGAGAACATTTAAGAATGACTCTCTTAGCAATTTTCAAATATACTGAACCGTATTATTAACTATAGTCACCGGACTGTACATTACATGCCAGGACTTACAAATGGAAGTTTGTACCTTCTAGTGACCTAGAGTCACTAGGAACTTTTAAGCAGCACACTGTTCCTGATTTTATTGATATCAACCACCTGGCAGCTTCTCCAGAAAGCCCTTGTTGTTCACCGTATTTTTATCTGGAGGTGGGATTTTTATTTGTGCTGCCTTATCTCCTACCAGGTCCTACATCTTCTGCTTCCCGGGTTGACCTGGAGGATTCTCTTTCATTAGGATCACTGCAGCTTTACTGAAAAGAGCCCCAATCTATTATTTAGACTTGTTTTTAAAAATACACACGGTATGCCTAGAATTGCCTGTCATTAGCAAGAAATAACAGTGATGTCCTCAGCACTTAACAGCAAGTGGGATTTTTCTTTTTCCAAACATTTTTTTCAGATTCCTTGTACACTTGAAAATTAAGTAAATGCAGCCTGAGCTGAAAGCCAGCGCCATTCTGGATAGGGAAGATGCTTTGTTGGGTCTGACACCAGAACACTGGCTTCAGGAAGGTCACAAGAGGTCAGTATTTCTTTTTACCTGCCTGGCTCCCCAACTAGACAGTGTGAGACCCTCAAGGCCAGGAGTATTTCTGACTCATTTCTGATCCCTTCATGGGGCCAGATATACAGTAGTAAAAACTGTTAGTTGCTCAGTCATGTCTGATTCTTTGCAACCCCATGGACTGTAGCTCACCAGGCTGCTCTGTACATGGAATTCTCCAGGCAAGAATACTGGAGTGGGTAGCCATTCCCTTCTCCAGGGGATCTTCCAGACCAAGGGACTGAACCCAGGTCTTCTGCATTGCAGGCATATTCTTTACCATCTGAGCTATCAGGGAAGCCCTAGGCACTCAGTAAAAGTTTCCTGAACTAAAGTAAATTGCTTGAGAAAAATGCTTGGTGAGAGTGTCTATATCCAAATAGTCACTGGAGGATCAGCAGAGCTTTTGACATCTTTACTTAGTACCTGGCACCATGAACTGATAAATTGCCTGGATTAATTCATAAATTAATTGGTGAATTACATAACTGATTGATTGAAGGGCTGGGAACTGCAGATTACTTGCAAACAGAAATCAAACAAGGCACCGTGTTGGCTGAAACATGACAGTAAATGGACTTCCCTGGACATGAATTAGAGGGAGTAAGGGTCCTGGTGCAGATGTTCAGAATGAGGAGAGTCTCTACCTGAATTTGCTATTTCTGTCTTTGATGGAAATGATCTTTCGGCAGTTGCTGAGGAGCCTCGTCGGCACTTATTAGTCATTCCTATATTCCAAGAGACATCTCTGTTCATAAATCCCACCCTCTTCCCAATATCAGAAGTTCTTGATGATGCAGGAGCTTTCAGAACTTTTTAGACTGAGCTCTGACTTACTAGGGGCTTCCCTGGTGGCTCGGTGATAAAGTATCTGCCTGCTAATGCAGGAGACGCAGGTTCAGTCCCTGAGTTGGGAAGATCCCCTGGAAAAGGAAATGGCAACCTACTCCAGTATTCTTGCCTGGGAAATCCCACGAATAGAGGAGCCTGGTGGGCTACAGACCATGGGGTCGCAAAAGAGTTGAATACAACTTAGCAACCAAACAACAGCTGCCTAACTAGACAGAGGTCTGCTGTAAAGAACCATCTTTAAGTCTGAATCTGAGGGATTCCGTTGACTTTCAACTCACACTGAAAACCAGGATGCTGGGTGGAATGTGCTGACTGGCTTAAGTCAGCTGTGACTCCATGAGCTCCATCCACCATGAGGGTTAGAGGTAGGTTTCCAAATACAAATTAGGATACTGTTCCTAGGCAGAAGGGATGACCGTGACTACAACTGAATATGTGTCTGAAGATGAGTAATTTGGAGGTTTGGAGACATGGCTCTGAATGGTAACTCATCAGAGAAGGAACACAGCCTAGGGAATTCCAAGGCCCAGGGTGGCCACTAACTTGCTACTCAACCTTCAGCCAATCAGTTCTCTTAGGTGTATCATCTTCTCTGTTAGAGAAGGGAGGTGAGCTGGGTGATTGCAAAGCCTCCTCAAGTCCTAGCATTCTACAGTTCTCTTATTTCTCATTCTTGCATGTTACCTGAGCTCTGGGATTATCCTAGCAGTGGTTCTTTGAATGACAAATAGCTTGCTTCTTGTCACTTGTGAGGGGACTGCTTAATTGGAGTAAAATTATTTGAGGTTCCTTTCATCTATGTGTGTGTGTGTGTTTAGGCTCACTGCATGATTTGTAGGATCTTAAGTTTCCTAACCTGAATTGAATCCCAGGGCCACAGCAGTGACAGCCCAAGTCCTAATCACTGGTCTGTCAGGGAATTCTCTCCTTTCATTCGATTTCTAGTGGTGGTGATATTCTTAAGCAATGTTTGAAAAATCGGGAATTCAAAGTGTCCCTTTAAACCATTTCCAAAGCTGAGAAATGTGACTTGTTCAAACTTGGTAAACTTAGAAAATGTTGTAAGTTGGAAAAGTCATGAATGAATTGACTTCTTCCAGAAGTGAGAGTGTGTCTTACTCCATTTTGTATTCCTGGTATCTACTGCAGTGTTTAGTATTTAATATAATGAGGCATCCCTTTTGGTCAATAGATATTTAATGGACACCTTGCATATACATGACGGATAAAACAATGTTTCAAGGAACTCCTGGTCAAGTAGGAAGAATAGTAAACAGATATGCCAGAGAGGCAGCCACCAGGAAAGGAAAAAGAACGGAGCTGACAGAGTACTCAGCCCAGTCTTGGGGGGAGGGGGGTGGTCAGGGAAAGCTTCCTGGAGGCGACATCCAAATAGACAGCTAAACCTTGAACAGGAGTTGCCCAAGGAAGAAGCTCAGTATGGGGGGACTTGCCAACTGGAGTGGGCAAGCATTGCTTACATGATGAGACGGGGTGGGGAGTGGGGAGGAGAGAGAAAGGCCGACCCCAGTTCATGAATTCTGAACTGATTCTGTTTCTGATTAAGGAGTCATCTGAAAGGCGGTGTGCAGCCAGTTGCAGATTTTAAGCAAGAAGCACATGATATATGCAGTGATTAATAAATACTGGTATAGAGCTTCCTTGGTGGCTCAGTGGTAACCACCTGCCAATGCTGGAGACACGGATTCCATCTCTGGTCGGAGGAGATCTCACATGCCTTGGAGCAGCTAAGCCTGTGCACCACAGCCATTGAGCCTGTGCTCTAAGGCCGGGGAGCTGCAATTACTGAAGCCTACTTGCCCTAGAGCCCGTGCTCCACAACAAGAGAAGCCATGCAATGAGAAGCCCATGCACCACATGCATGGGCAAGAGAGTAGCTCCCACTTGCTGCAACTAGAGGAAAGCCCAGGCAGCAACAAAGACCCAGCATTGTCAAAAATAAATAAATAAATAAACAATCTAAAAAAATAAAATAAATGCTGGTTTATTTTTTCACATGGAAATTTCCTCATCTTAAAACATACACACACACACACACACACACACACAGGTTGGATGAGATGATCGGCAGGATCTCTTCCAGTCGTGACATTCTGTGAGTCTAAGTTTCCACTCTGATTCGGGTCAAAGTCTCCTGATATTTGCCTCCTTTCTCCAGTCGCAGAGGTTGCTCTGGGCAGAATAATGGAATCACCAGCTCACGTGGTCTCTGCCTCTCACCCGCCACTAGACAGATGAACACGTTCCATTACAGAAGATGAGACACTTCCTTGTGACCAGCCTCGCACCAATCCATCCATCAGCCGATTAACGGTGGCTGAAAGCCACTTATCGAGAGGGCTCCTGCCCTTATCACTGTCACCTGCTGTAAATAAACATCGACTTTATGCCGACTTTCCATATTTAACCATGTTTAAGTAACTGCTGATACTTTCATTACATGACATTTGCACTTCAGAATTTAAAATTAGATACATGCACGCAGCTTTTCCACTAAATAGGAAGAAAAGCCTGGGCTGTTGGGGGCCTTCCTGCCGTTTGTTTTCAAAGAAAGAAAGCTTCAAAGCAAATTGCGCAGAACACAAGAATCCCTGGTACCCTAAAAACAGTATCAACAAGAAAGAGATCAGGACGATGTAGTTTTATTTTTATTTCAAAAGGTTGGAGCCTTGTGTAAAAGCTGTAACATATCAATAATGGATGAGATGCATAAATGATAAATCAAAGCCAGAAAACTCTGTCCTCTGGGAAGCAGAAAAATCTTTTTGAGCTAGATTTCATAATATAAAATTTAACATTGTACACAAATTCGTTACTTGATAATGAAAAAGAAAACTGATCTAGATTGAGCATAAATTAACAAGGACATATTAAGCACTTAGTAGGTGCAAATTTCCAGCCTCTAGGTTTAAAAAAAAAAAAATCACTTGAGATAAGTTTATCCCTTTGAAAAGAAAAATACTTCAATATGATTTTTTGGTTTAAAATATGAGGTATTGATGCACATTTTGTTGATAACTTGTCCTTTCCAAACCACAATGTTTCCTGTATTAACTTTTTTATTCTCACTGACTTGAAAACTTTTCATCTCCATCCCTTATCATAGCATCTGGAACACAGTAGGTGATCAATAAATGTGATTTGCATGAATGAAAGAATCAATATGTCTGCCTTATTATTATTGAATGCTGTACCAAAAGTGAAACACCATGGACTATACAGTCCATGGAATTCTCTAGGCCAAAATACTGGAGTGGGTAGCTATTTCCTTCTCCAGGGGATCTTCCCAACCCAGGGATCAAACCCAGGTCTCCTACATTACAGGTGGATTCTTTACCAGCTGAGCCACCTGCCAAGTAATGTGCTAAATATTCTACATGCATTATCTTTTATAATCCTTGCAAATAGCCTCAATCTAGGCATTTTTATTTTTACCTTTTTTTAAAAAGTATTTTCTTTCTTTTAATGTCTTTATCGAATTTGTTACAATATTGTTTCTGTTTTTTATGTTTTGGATTTTTGGCCACAAGGCATATGTGATCTTAAGCTCCCTGACCAGGGATCGAACCTGAATAGCTTTAGAAATGAATCCTAAAATCTCATAAGGTGTGCGTGTGAGTGAGGAAGAGGAGACAGAAAGGTGGGAGGTGGGTGGGTTGTGCAAGAACATCAGATGTCTCTCAATGTATTACAGGCCAACTGGAGTTTAACCTGAGCCCTCTTTCTTGAACCCCAATCCCCATTCTCAAAAGGGATGTTTGCTTATTATTGGTTGCAAGTAAAATTAGAATGAGTGAGATTTAGTCATCAGCCAGAGCCCACCTCAGGCCTTAGACATAGCTACTGTCTTCTCAATATTTACATCCTGGGCAAGATGCCTGCGACCTGAAGCCTCCCCTGCCTTCGAGCCACTTGGTTGCATCTTTCCATTTTATTTGCTGCAGAGCACATGTTAACCTCTGAACATATATTACTTATGTATTTGTTTGATTGTTTACTAATTTATGATCTGTCTCTCTCCACTTGGATTTCAGCCTCCAATCCGTAGTAGCTCTTCTCTTTCTTTAGAGCTCTCCTCCCATCACGGGACTGTGCCTGGGACAGAGTAGACCTCACTAAACATACACTAAATGAATGGATGCAGACTTCCCAGGTGACAGAGTGGATAAGAATCCACCTGCCAATGCAGGGGACACTGGTTTGACCCCTGGCCCAGGAAGATTCCACATGCTGCAAAGCAACTAAGTCCTTGCGTGACAACTACTGAGCCTGCACTCCAGAGCCTGCACTCAGCAAGAGAAGCCACCACGATGAGAAGCCTGCATGTGGCAGAAGAGTAGCCCCCGCTCAACGCAGCTAGACAAAGCCCTTGCAAAGCAGCTAAGACCCAGCATAGTCAAAACGAAAATAAATAGAATGTTTTAAATGAGTGAATGAATTGCACCTTTTGCAGTAATTAAAGTTGTCTACCAAGGTAACAGCAGCAGCAATAATTGTAATAGTACCCAGAATGGTAGAAATAGCAGTTCACATTTAACAAGGCCTCCTTACCAGGCACTAGACCAAGTGCTGCTCTAAGTGCATATTTCAGATGCTCCTTACAGCAACCCTGTAAGGTGGACCTCTCATGAGTCGCATTTTATGGATGGGAACACTAAGGTCAGAGATAAGGAACTCACCCAGGTCACATGACTCAGAAGTAGGAAACTGGAAATTGAATGCTCACTTCAGAGAGTTCATCGTCTGAGCTCCTCACCTCCTCTCAGGGTGGCCTCCTCTTTGCCGTCCCTTACTCTGCCTGGCAGACGACAGGAATCACCAGAAGGAAGCCAGGGAGGGGATCTGATCTGCCCAGTGAAGTCAAGATTTCCAACTTCGCGTCTAAAATGTTTTGCCCTCTTTGCTTTGCTGACTGTCAAATCTGGAGGCATTGCATCTTGAATGATGCACTGACCTCATCAGTATCTTCGCTGGGCTCAGGAATACTCTCAGAACAGTGCCTGGCATGTGGTTCAATGAATATTTGCTGGATGAATGAATACTTATTCACTAATTTCCATACAGCTTTTGGACACAAGGTTCCATGATGTATTGCTCTAGGAAGATATTTATGACTAATATTTGTTGGGATATTCAAGTAAAATTATAAATGACTATTATCCAAATACAAATGACTACATTCTATTTTAGAGAGATCTCAGCTCAGGAATGGATAAGAGCAGAGATTCTGGATGGGGGAAATCAGTTTATGCAAATAGCTTCAATGCCATATGAGAGTCTCTCTTCATTTGAAAGAATGTATTAACAATTCTTACCCATTTTCTTTCACAGGAGCTATTTTACATTTCTGCTGCATTTGAGTTGAAAGCTCCTTCCGGACAATCTCCAGTATAAACATAACAGCCAAATTAAGGCTAGCGAAGCAGCAGTCGTTTGGGTTTTTTTTCCCCTTAGTAAGTGTAAGTGCCTGAGCAAATTGTAGGTCAGCCAGCCAGAGTGGCAACGAGCCATCCCAATTGTAAAATAAACACATGCACAGCCTGTGGTCACTCAGGGTGCCTCCAAAACATCTCAGGCAATTCATTAGAGCTTCAAAAGGTGAAATCAGAAGGCAAGATTGAATGAGAATTATCACTGTATCCCCAGCATCTGGAGCATCAGCAACTAAATAAATGCTGACTTGATACAAGGTAGGTGCTAAAATAAATATATGCCAAGCGAGTAAGTGAAGAACTGGGTTTGGTTTCTGAGAAATAGCTTCTATGGTGGCCAGTTTACCTGATGCTAATGAAGTGTAATTCCTGTAGCAGATCATGAGGGCTCAGTGCCTTTCATTATCAAGGTATAATATCTTGTTTAAAGTTCATGTCTTAGAATAATTAGGGAGAACCCTGAAAAAGTGCTTTTTAATGGACACTCACTGTTCCTGCTTGCTGGCATTCATGCCGTGTGTTCAGATAATGCCTCCTCATTCTCTATTGGGCAACTATCTCTATCTCATTCCCGATCATTTGGTTTAGGTGGAGATGGCTCCCTGGCCACCTCTAGGGACAAGCATGTAAGCCAGGCCTGGACCAACAGAGCATAACATCCCTGGCCAAGTCACTCAAGTCAAGTTAGGCCAATTGGTGCTAATAAATCTCAATCCTGGAATTCTGCTGGAACTAGTTAGAGATAAGTTTTTCCCACTGGAGTTGCTTGGAAGGGAGAGTGAAGATGGAGTTTGAGACATAATCATATGAACAAAAGGGGAAGCACTGCCTAAAAATTAAGCCAGTAGGAAAGGAAAGTGAAGTCGCTCAGTTGTGTCCGCCTCTTTGCGACCCCATGAACTGTAGTCTACCAGGCTCCTCTGTTCATGGGAGTTCTGTCCCATGAACTCCAGGCAAGGGTACTGGAGTGGATTGCCATTTCCTTCTCCAGGGGATCTTCCTGACCCAGGGATCGAACCTGGGTCTCCCACATTGCAGGCAGACGCTTTACCGTTTGAGCCACCAGAAAAGCCAGTAGAGAATAAAACAAAACTAAAGGATGGAGAGAAGAAACCCAAGGCCCTAGATCCAAACATTCCTGAATGCATATCGCTCCTAGAGTTTTAATTAGCTGAGCCAATAAATGGTCTTTTTTGGCTTAAGTTCATTTGATTTAAGGTTCTAATATGATCTACAAACACCACTCTTTTGAAGGGTAAGAATGTTTCATCCACTACTTCAAATGTTTGATACTTGAAAATCAACATCTAGCAAGTCTCAATCTTGTAGTGCCTTGATAAGTCCATCAATATAGGGAAAAGAAAAGCCTTAGGAACATAGAGTAGCCATTAATCCACACCTTTTCCAACATAATAGTTTCTACTTTGCATTTTGGATTAAGAGCTATAAATGTTTATCTTCTGATCTAGTAATTTCAATTCTGGGACTCTGACATAAATAATCTTAACATAGCATTAAGATAACATCAGTAACTCAATGGACATAAACTTGAGTGAACTTTGGGAAATAGTGGAGGACAGGGAGGCCTGGCATGCTGCAGTCCATGGTGGCAAAGAGTCAGGCATGACTTAGAGACTGAACAACAACTATGTACTAATAGGATGATTTATAGTTTCAGAAAATCAGGAACAACCCAAGTCTCCAATATATGGAAGTAATATGGAAGATAAATTCTACAACAAAATGTTATAGTTATTGAAATTACATTTATTACAAGTTTTCAATGACACATTAAGTGCATAATGTTAACTGGAAAAGAACAGGGAAAATTGTATATATTATACAATCACACTGTATTAAAAAAAAAAAAGTCAAGAATAGAAAAAATATGAAAAGAAGTATCTCTAAATGCTAACGTTGGTTCTTTCTCAGTGGCGGGACTATGGATGATGTTTTTCTTTCTTCTTATTTGTAAATAAGGATCTAAAGTTTCTGTAATTAACAGTTATTTAGGGGATAAGATGCTATTAAACTTTTAAAGCAACTCTCCCTACCAGCTCCCTGACATAACTCAGCCAGCCTTGGCTTGGATATGGCAGGCCTGCCTCCTTCTGACCATGAAAACTAGTGAATGGGCACAAAAGATCAGAGCTACAACCACCAACCCCTAACATAATTAAACTCTGGGCATGAATCAGTCACCCATTCTATGAGTTTAAAATAATGCATTCAGAGTTCTTAACACTGATCTACGTTTATCTCTATGGGGACTCAGCAACAAAAGCTGTTGTTAGGAGTATCATTTCATTATTAACCTTATTAGTAAGGAAAGTTCAAGGCAGAACCTTAAATGAATAGTCTTCAAAATGACACTTTTTAGGTATTCCTATTCTCTAGGGTCACAAATGGAGGTCGTCTAGGGCAGAATACTGAGATTCCAACTCCCAGAGCGCTCACGTTTTGAAAAAAACCTGTAGACTGGACACTGAAGGGGCTGAAGCCAGAGTCTGATATTGTCCTTGTACCAAAGAATGACCAGGTAAGCAGGCCAGTCCAGAGTGGGCGATGCTAGGGGGCACACTGGTGAAATACTGGGCGTGACCATGTCTGTTATAACACAGAAGGTGGTTCTAGAACCACAGACTTCACTGGAACCCTGGGCAGACACAGCTCTTCCTCCAAAGGCCAAACTTCCTATCACTCTGTGCCTGTTGGAAAGCCATTTTAGTGCCATTTTGTTTCTTGACACATGAATATAAGGCATATTCTGAACTCCATTGCTAGAATAGCACACTGTATAGAGATGAGAATTCTTGTGGAATTACCTGGAAAAGGCCTGTGAGCATAAAACAAAAAAAGCAAAATGAGTATTTGTCCCTTAAAAGAAGGGTGCTGGGGAGGATTCCCTTCCTCACACGTGCCTGGAACAAATGGACAAGCAGCAGTTTCTCTACAGAACTGTGGACTCAGCAG
Source organism: Cervus elaphus (assembly GCF_910594005.1). NCBI lineage: Eukaryota > Metazoa > Chordata > Mammalia > Artiodactyla > Cervidae > Cervus > Cervus elaphus. Next base: position 76,010,204 of record NC_057815.1, on the reverse strand, counting down.
TGCTTGTTTCTCGATCTGCCCTCTTCCATCAGAAGCTGATATTAAGAATGACTGTCACATCAACCTTAGAAATTACTGTACTCCTGAGTCATGTCTTTACATTTGGTGTTTGAAGTGTCTGTAGCCAGCAAAGACAGCTGATTTCAGAACTAATCATTAAACAAAGGCAGCTGATTTTAGAACTGATCATCAGCAAACTGATCATTGAACACTTACATGAAGCAGCCTATGTAAAGGACTTCCCACACATCTATTCCTTTCAACAACCCTGCAAAATAACTATGATTAGCCTCTGGGGCACCAACCCGCCCAAGCTTCCATTTTACAGATGAAGAGATCGAGGCTTAGAGAATTTAAACAAACTGCCTGAGGTTACACAGCTAGAAAAACTGAGACCATGAAAACGCGGTCCATCTGATCCCAGAGACTGTGCCCCTGACTATTTGCTCTCTAAAGAGGCATAACCTAAGCCTACTCTACTTGTCCATGCTCCAGAAATACAGCTCAAAACAAAACCACATTTCCACCAACTGTGCAGGAGGGTTCCCTTTCTTCACATCCTCTCCAGCATTTACTGTTTGTAGATTTTTTGATGATGGCCATTCTGACCCAGGCTTCCCAGGTGGTGCTAGTGGTAAAGAACCTTCCTGCCTATGCAGGAGATTTGAGACACAGGTTTGATCCCTGGGTCAGGAAGATCCCATGGAGAAGGAATGGCAACCTACTCCAGTAATCTTGCCTGGAGAATCCCATGGACAGAGGAACCTGGCAGGCTACAGTCCATAGGGTCACACAGAGTTGGACATGACTGAAGTGACTTAGCATGCATTCTGACCAGAGTGAGGTGATACCTTATTGTAGTCTTAATTTGCATTTTTCTAATAATTAGTGCCCCCTTTTAAAAAACTATTTATGCTAATGCTTTCTAATTGTGGTGTTGGAGAAGACTCTTGAGAGTCCCTTGGACTGCAAGGAGATCAAACCAGTGAATCCTAAAGGAAATCAACCCTGAATATTCATTGGAAGGACTGATGCTGAAGCTGAAGCTCCAACACTTAGGCCACCTGATGCGAAGAGCTGACTCATTTGAAAAGACCCTGATGCTGGGAAAGATTGAAGGCAGGAGGAGAAGGAGATGACAGAGGACAAGATGGTTGCATAGCATCACCAACTCAATGGACATGACTTTGAACAAACTCTGGGAGACAGTGAAGGACATGGAAGCCTGGCATGCTGCAGTCCATGGGGTCACAAAGAGTCAGCCACAACTTAACAACTGAACCACAACAACAATAATTACTGACATTTAGCATTGTTTAGTATGCCTCTTGGCCATGTGTATATTTTCCTTGGAGAAATGTCTATTTAAGTCTTCCACCCATTTTTTGATCATCATACAGCAAAAACTAACACAACATTGTAAAGCAGTTATACTCCAATAAAAAAACTCACAAATCGCTCTGCAATGAGTATTAAATCATCACATTGTACACTTTAAATATATGCAATTATATTTGTCAATCATTCCTCAATAAAGTTATAAAAAGAAAAAACTAAATCTCGAGTTAAAAGGAAAACACAGCCCCTACAGCTCTCCCTGGTCCACCCAACGTTCAAAACTTCTATTTGCAGTCCAGTTTCTCCATGAACAGCAGAAGGTTTCAGACCCTGGCAAAAGGACCTTCAGATCCTAGCTGGCAGGCAATGTCTGGGGGGACAGAGTGGCCTGAGAGAACCTGAGAGCTCACTCCGTTAGCAGCCATTCAGGTCATTTTGTCAGGGAGCCAGAGGAGGGACCACGGGCCGTACTGTGGGGTTCACAAGCAGTGGGACCAGCATGGGCACAGGGAGCCGGACCAGGAATGGTCCACCCCCTGGACTCAGCATCTCCTCCAAGTCTGCCTTCCAGAAGGCCCTTCCGAGACTCCAGTGTCCAACTTCAGTTTGAGAGGCAGCTTGTCTCTCTGGCATCAGGTGCCCTTAGGAGACTCAGGAGTTGGGGGAAGAGGTGGGCACAAGCCTTCTGGACAGGCTCCTCTGGTACCTTTCTTAGCATCCGGCTCCCTTAAATAGGAGGAAGACAGAGGGGAGCCGGGCCCACAATGCGAGAATGGAGCTTCCTGCATTAAAAAAAAAAAAAAAAAAAAGACAAAAAAACCCCGCTGTTCATTCTTTCTAGAGTTCACGTCCTTCCACGGGACCCTGCGGTGTTTAAGGGGAACAGTTGTGTGGCGGGGGGAGCCCTCATGGGGTCATAATTGTCATTCCTCCTAAATGCTCTGAAGGTGCACTTGGCTTTGAAGGGTTGGATTCTGGGGAGCTGGAAAGCAAAGAAGTGCCTCGGAAGCCTGGAGCAAACTCCCCCAGTAAGCTTCTCAGAAAGGGTAATAATGTAAACATTCAGCCATTAGAGGGAAAAGCTTACCCTTTACACCACCCTCCCCACCATTAACGACACTGGCAGCCATATTAAAATACAAGTCTGATTTGTGTTTAATGATCTTGAAAGGAAAGTAATTGCTTGAGTATTACCATTCGAGTGTTCTTAGAAGCGCAGATAATATTTACAATCGGATTGTCCTTTCCCAGGCAGCAGGCAGGCAGTTCCCCGCGCTGATTTGAAGGTGAGGTTGGGAAGAAGTGATCTTAGCAATTGGCTTGAGGGTCTTGAAGCTCAGTGTGTATTTTCCTCTTTCTTCTTTTCAATGTAGAGACACTCCTGGGTAATAACCCTACCCCTTTCCTTCAGAGAAGGGAATGCAGTGAGAAGCAATTTTACGGGACAAGTTAGACTGCAACCCAGTCATTCCTCAGGAAAATAGCAGAAGGCATGGTGTTGAGTCAGTATTTCAGGAGTCTGGGGAGGGCAGGCTATGTCGTTCCTGAGTGAAACCAAATCAAAAAGCCAGGATAAGGGAGAAATCAAACAAAGTCGTAGCTCAAACAGATGGATTCAAGTGTAAGCCAGATTGGGGAATAATGTCAGTTTTCTTATTCTCAAGCAGCTCCCAGACGGGAGCAGCAATTTTCAGATTTATGAAGCCAGTTTTGCTGTTACAGGAAACGCATAGCTGAATGGAAGGAGTCTGGGTAATGGTACGTGGTATTGACCACCCAAACTATGGAGACAAACAGTTCCCAGTTCAAATCCCAGCTTGGTCACCTCATGGCTGTACCACCTTGAGAGAAAACAGTTCAACTTTTCTGAGCTTCAATGCCCTCATCTGAAAAACAGGAATGATAACTGGGCCTACTGCATAGGGCAATCATAAGAATCCAAAGAGATTCTGGAATGAAGGGCTTTGCATAGCTCCAGGAAAACAGTAATTGCACAATGGATGTCCTTGATTATTATTAACATTATCACTGTTCTGATACTCTTGTGTTTTGTACTCTCAACATTAGTAGTACCTTGGCCTTTTGATTGCTTGCTCAGTTCTTGGTACTCTTGCAGCCAGGAGGATGTAAACCATGGCAATTTTTGCCCATTTTACAGATGAAGAACTTGTTGAAAACCTTGACGAGGCCACAATCCCTCAGGCAGACCTCAAACAGGAATGGGTTGGGTTTGGTCTTGCTCAGCATTCCCTCTCCCAGATCAGAGTCTTCCATCACCACCTGTCATTTATGGACAAATCTGGCCCACACCTCTTCTGTTTGAGCTAAAAATCTGGGCGAAGGGGGTCACAGACTGTGAACCACTATAATGAGAACAGAAAGGCCATTTTCTTCTGAATCTGGACGATAACACAAAGGATGGCAAAGGAAAGGATGGCAAAGGAAAACCATCTCATTCAAACACAGATCACAGGGTGCTGGCCCGAAACAAGAGGCTGAAGATAGCAGGAGCACTATTGTTAACATCCTGATTCGCACTGTTTGTAATCTGTATGCTGTCTCCAGTTCCCTTTCCTTGGCTTCTTCTCTATGGCCACTTCCCTGCCTCACAGAATAGGATTAACACTTTCCTGGGGAGAGAGAGGTCCTTTTCACTGAATGATTGAAAATTATGAATGCCTCTCTCTCTCACCAAACTTTCTAAAAACTGAAGATCCCTGAGTAATTTATTCTCAAATTTACTATTACAATCTGTGGGTCATGGTAGTTTCACATTATATCTGGAACTTTTCTTTTTTTTTATAACCATTACCCTAGAGACTTAGCATGAACATGAGTCATAGAATTTTATTGCCAAAGCAGACCTTTGGAATCATTAAACCCCATCTGGTCATTTTATAGATAAGGAAACAAGCCCAGAGAGGTTAAGTGACTTGCCAGAGACACACAGCTGCTAGGAGCTGGGCCAGGATTTCTGACTTGGGGTCCCGGGTTCTCAATGAACATAAGTAATAATAGAGTAAGTTATATTGTTAGGGATTTGACCCAGCATGTATGTGTGTGTGTGTAGAACATAGTTGGCCCTTCCACAGGGAGTTAGGTGATGTGGAGGTGGGATGTTGGGTTGTTGTTCACTTGCTAAGCCACATCCAACTCTGCAACCCCATGGACTGCAACACACCAAGCTTCCCTGTCCTTCACTATCTCCCAGAGTTTCAAATTCATGTCCATTGAGTCGATGATGCCATCCAACCATCTCATCCTCTGCCACTTTCTTCTCCTTTTGCCTTCAATCTTTCCCAGCATCAGGGTCTTTTCCAATGAGTCAGCTCTTTGCATCAGGTGGCCAAAGTACTGGAGCTTCAGCTTCAGCATCAGTCCTTCCAATGAATATTCAGGGTTGATTTCCTTTAGGATTGACTGGTTTGATCTCCTTGCTGTCCAAGGGACTCTCAAGAGTCTTCTCCAGCACCACAGTTCGAAAGTATCAATTTTTTGGTGCTCAGCCTTTTGTAACATATGATTAACCTTTAAAGCATTGATTATAAAATAAGACACAAGAGATCATATCTGATAAGGTTTGTTTCTGAGCCAAAATAATAAAGATGGCTGGTTAACCTGAGTGATTTGTATGTACTAAGTGACTACATATGTGACTAACTCATGTCAAGAAACTATTACCATCTCTTCTCCACAAACAGAAGCCATGACATTCAGCAACCAAAGTAGCTTGAGAGCCACACATCTGGCATTTGGTGGAAATTCAGCAGCAGTTCAAGCAATGTGGCTGCGGGATCTAGATTCTTAGCCACTCTGCTCTGCGGCCTCTGTTGTTTTAACGCAGCAGATGTGACTAGCCAGCGACCCCGGCCCCTGTAGGCTTCCTTCAGGCCTCCACCCTTCAAGGGTAGATGAGTGAAGAGCCGCTCCCATTCAGTGACTTCAGAAAGGAAGACCTTTCTAAAGGAAGACCCGCCTTCAGAAAACCGCTCTGGACAAGCTCCAGAGGAGGCCTGTGTCTGCCTTAACAAAAATAAATGTTTGTTTCCTGAAAACAAGTGCCAGCGGCTCTCACAGAAGGCGGAGGGAGGCAGACCAAACTGCAAGAGGCCAGCCAGGGTCACTTCTGACCTCACAGCTCCACTCAAAGTCGGGAGTGAAAAAGCTAATGCACTTGATTATCAATGGACTGCTTCAGTCCCTCTCAAAATAAGCCACGTGTGAGAAAGTGGGTCAAAGTTCATGTGAGAGGGAAGTACACAACATACCTCCTTGGGCTTGGGGGTGTTTCTTTGCTCTATAATGTGACATTCCGCATAGGTACAGATGACATGCATGGATAACGTCAATTCAAGGCCTCAATTATTTTCCTTGCTAATAAATGGACATTTTATACGTAGAGCCCGATGGCAGATCCACCCTGGGGGCATCCGAGTTACTTGGCCTGAGGCCTAAGCATAAATTTGGAACTGTTTGTCCTGCTGCCACCAAGGAGAACATTCTCACCTGCTGCTGGGCACAGAGGAAGGGACGGGATGAGCCTCTCTGGGTTATTGTTGGACAAGAGGCGGCTCGGCTCCTGGTCAAAACAAATGTGGTTCTTTAACGTCTCTGAGGGTTGAGGCAAGTCCTGAGAAACAGTGACAAGACCATAATAGGTCCTTTATGAGTGTTTCTCTTCTCAAATGACATTGAGCCTGGCGTCGGCGGTGCTGACCTCAGCAGTGCCCTCTGAGAAGCGGCCCACGGCTGCAGAGCGCCAGTGCTATAAGTGGATGCCTTGCAGCTGTGAGGGGAGCTATTTTGGGATCCCAGGGGGTCTCATTTGTACTTCAGGTTAGGAAGCTTCCAAGTGAAGCCTTTTTATGGGTGGCGGGGTAATACCAGGCCAGACTGAGCCCTCCCGCCTCCCTGCCCCGCCCCTCCTTCTTTCTTCACGGACTTCACTGGCCCAGGGTGGGAGAGCTCTGTGGGAACAGAGGAGAAACAAGGAGAGGGGGGAGTAAGTTGTCTCCCAGGCGGAGGTGTTTGGAGAAGTTGCCTCCTATGTAGATAAGAGTGCCTGACCTTTGCAGGTCGGACCTGGCAGACAGAGATGCCAAAGCCTCCGGCTCTCGTTCCCTTTTGTGTCCACCTCAGTGACTTTGAAACAGGAAGTAATCCGGGAGCTGAGGTGATAGCATAAGGTATTAGACTCATCCTCACAGCTCAGCTCCAGCCTGTTCTGAGGGCTAAAGAAGCTGCTTCCTCATGCCCCAGGGCCCAACTGCCCCAGCTTAAGCTGATGTGGCCTAGAGCCCGGGGTGTATAGCACAGCTCTGAAGGGCAACTCTTCTTTCCCTCTCTGTTTACGTGGCTTGGAATCGCCTCATGGTGGTGATAGGTTAGAAGAAATGGCAGTTAAAAGGTTACTATTGATGTTCAATTATTAAGTCGTGTCTGACTCTTTGCAACTCCATGGACTGTAGCCCTCCAGGCTCCTCCGTCCATGAGATTTCCCAGGTAAGAATACTGGAGTGGGTTGCCATTTCCTTCTCCAGGGGATCTTCCCGAGCCAGGGTTCTCCCGTTAGCCCACATTTACTGGATCCCAGTGATGGCTGCCATCTTGAAGACAGAGCACTGATCTAGAGGAGCAGCTTCCTCTGCTAAAGTGTGAGCTCTAGAGCACACAGACCTAGGTTGGAGTGCTGCATCACTGCATCCTAGTCGTGTGGCCTTTGGCAAGTCTCTTCATCTCTCAGAGAGCCAGGCTCTCACTTACAAAACGGGAACAATGATCCTATCTATCTCATGGAGTTGATGAGAATTAAATATAGGAAAGCACTTAGTACCAAGCATGCATGCACATGGTCAGTGCTCCCAAAATATAATGTATTACATTTTTGTAATGAATCTTTTGGATCCATTCTTAGTAATGGATGGAGAGAGAGAAGTGATGATGAGCACTCTTGAGGCTTTGAGCTGAGTAAGGACCCTAGTTCAGATTTACCTTGTCATTGTTGAAGGACCCCTCTGAGACAAGAAAAAGGACAGTGACAAGATGGGAAGAAGGGGTCAAGGAAGTAATCAAACTTCCTCTGCCCTCTGATTGGGGCTCAGGCTGGCATGGCTGGTTGAACTATGAGGAGCTCTTGGTACTGACAGCCAAGAAGGCCGGATGTGGCAGAAAGATAAATACCCATACCCTTGCCTGTGCTCAGGTTATAACTTCTAAACAAACCTCTCAGCTCCAAAATGAATCATTTCATGAAGCAAGCACTTTTTGAACTCCTTATGTGCACTAAAAGGTGAGAGAGCTACAATCAATAAACAAAATAGACAAATATTCCTCACTTCCTGTGAGGTATGAAGACAGCAGATTTGCAAAGCAGGAAGACTGGATTGGAGGCAGCAGTGGAAGCGTTGAGAAGTCAGATTCTGGATACATTTTGAAGGCAGAACCAACAGGATGTTTTGCTGAATTGGATGTCAAGGTAAAGGAGCCAAGGATGATTCCAGAAAGTGAGGCCTGATCAATCAGGAGGACAGAGGCACCCATTTACTGAGGTGGAAAAGACTTGGGTGGAGTGAGTAAAAAGGGGAGGAAGTAAAGGGTGAGGAACCCAGTCTGGGACCTCTGAGATGTCTGTGAGATGGAGTGTTGTCCAGCAGGTCACGGGATAGATGAGTCTGGGGTTCAAGGGCAAGGTTTGGGCTAGAGAGGAATATTCCAGAGTCAGCAGTATGAAGACACTATAGAAAGCCCCAAGAAAGATACGACTCACCAGGTCTCCACACCACCTCTTGCCCTTTGAAGCAATGCAAAAACCATTTTGCAGATCAAATTTTTGTTTCTGGGCAAAATAAATCAGAATGCTCATCTTCCAAAACCCACTACAAATCTTAATTTTTCATGAAGTCTTTCCTAATTATTGCAGTCCCTCTGGGACTCTCTTAATTTATATAATTGTCTGCCTCACTGATTCATCAATTAATAACTATCTATGGAGCAAATTCCATGTACACGCACAGTGCTGGGTGCCACGGGGGATGCGAAATAAGAGCACCTGGCTTCTACCCTTGAAAAGCTGAGCAAACAGAACCAGTGTTGCCCAAAGTACTGACAGCATCAGATTCTTTGAGTCAGTGACACAGATTAAACACCTCTTGAGTTGAGTCTTAAATTAAACAGGCAGTTTCTAGGACTTCCCGTGTGGTCCAGTGGTTAAGAATCTACCTGCCAATGCAGGGGACATGGGTTCTATCCCTGGTCGGGGAAGATTCCACATGCTGCGAGGCAATTAAGCCCATGCATCACAATTGCTGAGCCCATGCTCTCCAATAAGAGTAATCCACTGCAATGAGAATCCACAGCAACTAGAGAAAGTCTGCTCGCAGCAACAAAGATACCGCACGATCAAGAATAAATAGATAATTTTTTTTTTTTAAGAAAGGCAGCTTCTGGGGACACATTTTTTATAAATCTGAGTAGATCCTCTCTCTCCTAAAAGTCTTCTAGTTCAAAAGATCTGTGTTTCTATGAATCTAGAAAAACTGGATTTTTCTCTAGAGAGTGGGAAGAAAGGAGTAGGATAGGGGACACTAGAAGCAACAGTCAAAGTAGAAAAAGAAAACATGAGCAAGGTCTTAGGGGTAGGAGTTGAACCTGAGGTTGGAGAGGAGACGGTGAAAGATAAGGTCCTCAGCAGATTATAAATCTGACTATAAAGGAGTATCAGAAACCAGCTTGAGTTTGATGTCATAGGTGATAATGGCGTGATTAACGGTTGTTATAGGGATAGAATGAAAGAAGGGGTTTGGCAAAAAGTAGGGGCAACTTGTTATCATTACCCAGGAATGAGGCAACAAAGACTTGACTGAAAGAGCTGATTAGAAATGAAGACTAACTGCAGAATGGGAGAGCTTTCAAAGGAAAGAAAGAACAGTGTGGTCACAGAGGAGACAGCTACTGAGCAGCAACACAATATGCCAGTCTGCCAGAAGCTCAGTTGACTTTCACAACCACCCTTTTATAAAATAACTGTTATTCCCATTTTATAGACTAGAAAACAAACTTGACAAAGGTCCTACGTACAGCTAATGAATGGTATGTATTTTTATGCATTTAAAAATTCTGAAAGGGTACATTCCCAATTGTTATCTTCCTGCTGTCTAGAGCTGCATGTTATTTCAAACTTTCAACAAATATCTATTATTCCTCTAATCAGTACAGAATAGTATTTCCATTTTGTGAGCAGGAGGAAAGGGTAGGGAAAGCCAGGCAGTCCCCAAGGAGATGTAGAAAGGAAGAGCCTCGGGGCTTCCTTGTAGAACAGCCAGCCCCCACTGTGGTGCTGCCCTGAGCCAGGAGGGAAAGGACAATCTATGTGCAGCTCCTAGGGCTTAAAATCATGGGGGACAAGACAAAAAAGAAGATGGGTAAGCGTGTAATGTATTTGAAAGAGATTTCCATCTAAGATTGTTAAAATAATAGAAAAGTTTTCATGCTTAAAGGGATAAACCTCCTTAACCTGTCACATACTCTTAATCCTTAGATGAGATGTCTCTGTTCTTGGAAAGTGAACAAGCCTTCCCTATATGTTGACCTCTCGGGCCTCAGACGAGGCACAATCATGATTAAGTCTGTAATGCCAACATAAGTTAAAGAAAAAACAAAAAACACATAGGAATCTAGAATCCAGATTAACTCCCAGATCACAAGTTTGTTCTCATCATATCAAATAACAACCTTCTGAAAAAATGTATGAGGTAAAATCCACTAATGAGGGGAAAACTAATTCTGTTAACGGGCTGATCCATTCAATTGAACTCTGCTTTAAAAAATGCATCTCAGATCAGTATTGTGTTATTTGTGTATATGCAATATGGTAATAATAGCAGACATGTCAGATATATGAGAGGAGGCTACTTCATTTTAAAAATAAATTTTAATTACTGTGCTATATTTCTAAAAATGTCATAGAAGGGAATTAATCTTTTACAGAGAGCAGAGAGGTTAGCCCAGACTCCCAGGGAAAGCAAGGTGGTCTGTAAGAGAGTAATGAATTGACTTAAGGGCAATCCTTTCAAGAAAGAGAGAGAAAGATAAAGCAAGGGAAGAAAAGAGAGAGAGAAACAGGGGGAGAGGAAGGAGGGAAGGAAGAAAGGAAAGAGAATCTATGAAAGCTTCTGTGCTTAGTTGCTTAGCCGTGACCCGTTGGACTATAGCCTGGCAGGTTCCCCGTCCATGGGATTTTTCAGGAAAGAATACTGCAGTGAGCTGCCATTTCCTTCTCAGCGAAATCTTTCCAGGCAAGGGATTGAACCTGTATCTCCTGGGTCTCCTACATTGCAGGTGAATTCTTTACCCACTGAGCCATCAGAGAAGCTTGAATTTCATTTATTTCCTTCTAAAGAATTTTTAGTTTCAGCAGGTGCATGAAAATGTAATTCACATCAACCAACAATTAATTTCTGAGCACCTACTGCATTCCAGGCTCACAAAAATGAAGAAAAATATAACTGATTGTAATGCAGTATGGTAAATTCTATCTACACACACATACATACACACACGCAAAGCACGGTGGGATGAATGATGGGGAGGCCATTCATTCTTCAGTGGGTCAAAACTAGGAGATCAAAGAAAACTACCAAGAGATGCTGTGGGCTGAAGATTTCCTAGTATATCAGTGATCAATTTAACCTTCATTTGCATCTTGCTGCCCGTAGGTCTCTTGAGAGTCAAGAAATTAGTTCCGCTATTCCTAACTTTGCTTTAAGAGCTCTGCTTGCTATTTTTAGCTTTCAAACAAAATCTGGTAGGAAAACTATGGAAATTCTGGATCTTAAAAACAGATTGAACATTTAAAAAAAAAAAAGAACAAATTGAAGCATTTTTTTCTCAGTAGTTGGACAAATTTTAAAATTTTCAGTTTAAGAGAAAAGAGGCAAACTTTTAAAAAGCTTCTTTCCTCCAACAGGAAGCTAATGTTACTTGGTAGAGATGGCAAGCAAAGAAATAACAAATCCCACCCCACCCTAACCCCTACTCTTCCCCCCCACCAAAGAAATACTGTTATCCCGTCAAGTGTAGGATTCCGTGAGAAACAGGGGTGCAGGAGCCAGGTTCTCTCTGCTTATGAGCAAATCCAGCTACTTCTCTTGGGCTCCAACCTCACCTCAAGGCAGTTGGCAAAGTAATGAAGATATAACAAACTGACTGATAACCTCGCAATTCACCTACAATTCAAACCTGAGTCCACATTCTGACAGACAGAGAATTAGACTGCTCCTATGTTTGTATGTTGGTCTTAAAGATCAGCCCACATTGGGATTTTCCTGATGGTCCAATGGCTGAGACTTCATGCTCCCAATGCAGGGGGCCCAGGTTCAGTCTCTGGTCAGGGAAGTCTATCCCACATGCTGTAACTAAAGAGTTTGCATGTCGCAAGGAAGGCCCGGTGCAATCAAATAAATAAATACTTTAAAAAAAGAAGACTAGTCCACATTGTCTGAGATGACCAGATTGCTCCCTGACCATCTGATAATGACCCAGATGACGAGGGTAACTCCTTGTTTTCATTGAAAAGTCTGGCAAGTTCATCAGTGTCCCATGACTTGTCAATATGACCAATGGATTCTTCCTTGCCACCTTTGGCTACTTTCAAAATTGCAAATCGTCAGACCCCTGGATTGAGACACCTTCAGCCTTTCCCAGTGAACAACTAATGACTTCCCTAATGCTGTCTGACTGCTGGTCTTTCCATCCCATTCAGCTGCCCCTCAGTTTAGATAACAGTTGTCCTTATTTGACCAGAGAGAGAACGATTAAAACACAAAAAGACAAAACCTTGGAAGACTTGACCTTTTTTGGTGACCTCTTAGTTACCAATGTTTCCTCTACCTCTAATAAAGGGCCAATGTGTTTCTTTATCAGCTCCACATGTATGGTTTATCTAAAGGACAGTCTTCTATTGTCTGTATGCCTCTAATAACTGGGCTTCTTCCTTGGGCTATGATACAAAGTGAATTGTTTCAAGGACAGATTCCACCAAAATGGTGGATACAAAGCATCATTGTGTGGCTAAATCAATGCAGGGTTATATTCCTGGAAACAATCTCTTTAGAGTTTTTCTCTCCACTCTTGACTGATTTTTTTCTCATGTCTTTCAGATTACTGTGCTTCACAGCCCATGCTCTACCTCCCCCAGGAAACCTTTGCTGGTTGTTCCAGCCCATAGAGAAAAGGCATACATAGGCAGCTCACAAAGATTAGACCACTATCAACACAGCGGCTTCCAAGGGGACCTGCCAGGTCTCAAGCACTCATTAGTGGTGAATCCAGCATCATAGTGATTTGGGAGTCAGATGATAGTGAGCTATCACCAGGAAGTCTCTCTAGGGCCAACCTGCTATAGTGCGGCTCGGAGAAAGGGCCCAATTCCTAAGAACAGAGGTGGCAAGAGCAAAACAAGACAGTGGGAACCAAAACAAAAATTCATTCCTGGGCATAGATGCTCATGAGGGTGAAGAGAACTACACTTTATAGAGTAACTAAAGCCTGTAGATTATCATACAATATGCACCCTGACTTCAGTTAGCATAAGTGATTATTTATGAACAATACAAGAGTCCAGAAACCAGCCACAGTGCTAAAGAAAGCCAGTAGATAAGAACATGGGCCTTGGAGTCTGGGTTCAGATCTTGTCACTAACCCTTACTGTGTTAGTGTAATGTTGTAACTAAAGAGTTTGCATGTCACAAGCAAGGCCCGGTACAATCAAATAAATAAATACTTTTTAAAAAAAAGACTACTCCACATTGTCTGAGATGACCAGATTGCTCCCTGACCACCTGATAATGACCCAGATAATGAGGGTAACTCCTCATCATTTACAATATTTACACTATTTACAATAGCCAGGACGTGGAAGCAACCTAAATGCCCATCAACAGAGGAATGAATAAAGAAGATGTGGTACATATAGACAATGGAATATTACTTAGCCATTAAAAAGGTAAGAAATAGTGCCATTTGCAGAGACACAGAGAGATCTAGAGACTGTCATATAGAGTGAAGTAAGACAGAAAGAGAAAAACAAATATCATATATTAAGGCATATACGTGGATTCTAGGAAAATGGTATCAACGATCTTATTTGCAAAGCAGAAATGGAGACACAGATTAGAGGACAAATGTATGGGGATCAAGGGAGGATGGAGAGCGGGATGAATTGGGAGACTGGGATGAACATATATACACTACTCTGTATAAAATAGGTAACTAATGAGAACCTTCTGAGCACAGGGAACACTACTGAGTACTCTGTGGCGAGCTAAATGGGAAGGAAATCAAAACCAGAGGGGGTGTGTATAACTGAGTCACTTTGCTATAGCAGAAACGAACACGACATCGTACAGCAATTATACACCAATAAAAATTAACAAATTTTTCTCTGTCCTTTTATAGAAAAAAATTTGCCTACCCTTGGATTACAGTAAAATCTTTAATAAATTCTGTAATTAATTGTACTGAGGTCATGCAAAAAATGCCCTTATTCTGAGGAAATTTAAAGTTTTTAGGGGTAAAGTGGGGTTGGATCTGTAGTTTGCTCTTAAAGGTTCAGGGAAAGAAATCATATAAGGGCAGGGTAGGGTAGGAGGGAGAGGATGGTAAAGTAACTGAGGCAAAATATCAACAATTGGTGAATCTGGGTAAAGAATATGCTGTCGGGAGTTCTGTGGATATTTTTGCAACTTTTCTAGATGTTGAACGTTTTCTCAAAATAAATAGAGTTTTTAAAAGTTACGGGCTTTGCCAAAAATAATGCCCATGATATCCATTTTCTTCCATATGCTCCATAATATCCCCATTGCACTTTCCTCGCCCCTCTCTGTGAGGACTCTGTCTCCCTCCATCTGTGCTTGCCCCGGGGGCTTTCCACTTCCTCTAATCCACACACGGTCTGTCCTGGCCCACAGCCCCTCTGTTCTGTGGGACTGACATCCTGTCCCATGTTATCTTCTTCTCCTTGGCTAGTTGAATAGCTTCCGGATTGAGGCTCAATCTGAAAAATTCCCATATTGAACAGAAATATGGATTCTGTGAAGCATCCTATATGTTACAACTGAGCGTTGTTCCTAACTGCTGTGGCTCAGGGCTGTTCCTAATTTTAAAGTTCCGCCCCCACTGTCATGGAGGCCACGAGCTGACCCAGTGAAAAACTGATTAAAACCACAGCACCTCCACCCTCTTCATTGATACCTCCAGACCCCCTCAGCCACTTTCCTTTCCTGTGTCTGGTTGAGGAAGCTTGAGGGAAGGGAGTTGATATCTTTCTCCTCTACAGGATCTCAGTAGGAACAGTTTCATCTTAAGTCGTAGGCTTCTGAAAACTCCTATGTCTTGAGATGTTCTTGTATGGAGTGGAAAAGGTGGTTTATTACTCTAGAATTGCACCTGTCACAGTATTCTGTCTACACACGTGGAGCCACTCTCCTCTCCTTGACTGATTTGGGTAGGACTGGCCTGAAACCTTAAAGAGAAGGCAGAGAAAGACTCTCAATTTCCCCTTCTTACATATTATCTCATGTCATCCACAGAGCAACCCAGTGAGGGCAGTGGGACAAACACAGTTGTTTCCATTGACAAGGTCAGAGTTCTGAGGTTTGGAGAAGTGAATCAACCACTAAGCCAGGTCCCATGATTAGAAGTGATGGCACCAGGAAGAGACAAAAGGCGAAGAGAAGCCATGTGGTGTCATCAGAAGAACCGGAGGATGAGAGGCAAATGCTGTGGTAGTAACGCTTGTTCTGGGGCTCTTTATGCAAAACCTGTTTCCTCATCTGCAAAAACAGGTTAACAAAACCTACTTCCAGGATTGGCTGTGTCTTATGTGGAAGAATATAGGACCACCTCATGCAGCGTCTGGCAGACCTAACACACATCATCCCCCACCTGCCTCTAGCTACACGCACCACCCTTCCTCTGGGATATGACTCAAAGTCCTCTTGGGCCAGCTCGCTGAAGCCAGTTGAGTTAGCTAATGTGATTCTTCATGTTCGAAACACCCAGCTGACAAATGGCATCAGGAGAAGGTTTACTGGCAGATAAAAGGCAGGGTTCATGAGGACTGAATTTGCTAAGCATGGCTTGTGAAATATGTGCTAATAAACTGGGGGCAGCCTCTTGACTTCTTTATGATGTTTTTAAGGCAGCCTTGGGTGTTATTTACATTCTCTACATACTCTAAATGTTCCTTAGGTTAAAGAGCTGACATCCAGGTCCCAGATAAAGGCCTAATGAATGGGATAAATCAGGCTTGTTTTTAAGAATGACAGGAGGTAGCATCTTAATTTTTTTATTATTAGACTGGTAAAGCATTATATATTCAGACTTCATCAACATGGCCATGTGCACTGTAAATGAACAACGCCCACCAAGATGGGCTCTTTTACTATTTGTCTTGTTCAGTCGTTCAGTTGTGTCTGCCTCTTTGCAACCCCATGGACAGCAGCACGCCAGGCTTCCCTGTCCTTCACTATCTCCTGGAGATTGCTCAAACTCATGTCCACTGATTCAGTGATGCCAGAGTCCTGGAGACTGGACCCTGATGAATGAGCTGGCTGGCTGGAGCCCCTAGCTGTCAGTCCGGAAGCAGAGGCCACACCAGTTCTCCCTGCCCTGAACTCAGACATGCTTTGGGGAACGCGGACATCTGCTCAGGAGGTTTTTGCCACTAGCGCAGCTGACAGTACCAGATCTCGGGTCCACGTGCTCTTCGAGCTTGCTGGATTCTGCTCACCCAGAAGCAGCCAAGGGTGTCCCTTGAATGTCCAGCCAGCCATGGTCTGCGGAGGACTCTGGTCCCCTGGGAGGTCAGTGGGCCCGACTCCTCCCCCAGCCGGTCTATTTATCAGAGACGTGGTCCAAGGTCACGGAGGAGAATCTTGTGTGTGTGTCCAGCGCATCCTCAGAATGGCCACTTCCCTCACACCAAAGGGCCAAAGTCTCACCCTTGCTGGGTCACAGAGGCCATTTTTAAAAACTTAAAAATGAACCTGAGTGCAGGACTCATTGTTCTGGGACACTCCCCAGCCTGAGGTCAGAACTGACTACTTGGGGGTGGGGGTGGGGCGTGGGCAGGCAGTGAAAGTGGCTTGAACCTTGTGTCTCTAGAGCTGACCAGGGGACGCATTCCTCCCCTCACCCCCCGCCTACCCATTTGGTTCCCTTTCCAGCCACATCATCTCTCTTCTCAGCTCTCTGGTAATTTTCTCAAGAGAATTGGGGGTGGGGAGGGGCAAAGGGGACAGGACACGTCTCAGCCATTGTGCGGGAAGCACATTTGGAGATGGGGAAAATCTGCCGGTGGCCATGAGTTTGAGCAGACCCCAGGAGATAGTGAAAGACGGTGAAGGCTGGCGTGCTACAGTCCACGGGATCGCAAAGAGTCAGACACGACTGAGCAACTGAATAACAGCAACAAAAGCCTCTTGCCTCATTAGAGGTCCAGGCACCAGAGCTTAGGGGCAAGGCAGGCTACTGGGGGGACCCCCCCCCCGCCGCCGCGCATAACCCCCTCCCGCATCTATGAGGACGCAGGCCCCGGAGGCTGATGGGAGGGTGTGGTCAGATGAGTGTGAAACAGAAAATCAGCCTTGGTGATTCCTAGGAGCCTGACGCCTACTAAGGTTCTGACTCCGAATTGGCCTTTGAGTCCCCTGGATGACTTCCAGATGAAATCATTTTAAAAAAGGAAGTGTGTCTCTTTATTTTTCCCTCCTACAGTACCCAAAGTCTTTGAGTAAGAATGAAAAGATCCCGCTCTCCTAATAAGAAAGGGTGCTCAAAAATCCAGTTGGTCTTGGATCATCTGTATTCAGGTAGGTAAGAATTGCCATCCCTATTTTAGAGAGCTCAGAAAGGTTAATAAACTTCCCCCAGGTCACACAGCTAGAAGTGCCAGAGATTTGTGAGGAAAGAATGAAGTAGGGTGTGTGTCCTCTAGCTCAGAGTTGCCCTGATTGGAAGACTCTCTTTTCCTTGTGTGCTGTGGGCAGGCAGTTTCGGAAAAGAAGATTCTCTGAGTCCAAGTTTTTCCTGATCCTACACAAAATCAAGAAAAAAAAAAGGAGGCAGCCTTCACATGCCTCCTGGGACCACCTGAGCTGCAGAGAGGCAAAAACAGTACTACCCCCTCATGTCCACCAGGACAAAGTTTAGGGTGGAGGAAGCTTGGGGTGCAGTGTCTTACTTGCCCTGGACGTGGGCAGGGCCTAGAGGGCACCTCTGTCCACGTGTCTGGTGAGGGGCCTAGGATATTCCTCTCCCCATTACCCTGGGGACCATGGACATGGGGACAGACATGCCCTCTGTCTGTCCAGAGGATGTGCAGCCCCATGTAATTATACCTTTTTCAAGCTGGGTAGAATGGGATTGTTGGAAAAGCCCCATTGATTGTGGGCTTGCGAATCGCTGGGCTCCAACTGGGACAGCTGATGATGATAATGATCTTGCATTTATACAGATCTTTTCATCCAGATGGATCCATAGAGCTCAGCAGAATTTACAACTGATTGTACAAGTGCAGAGCCAAACTCTGCCCTCTGCGAGGTGCTGCCAGCTCCCACAGAGGTCACCACGCTGCTGGGGGTCTCGGTTGACATTGTCCCTCCAGCAAGGAGCATGTTCCGGGTCTGTGCACTTGAGCTAGAGAGGGAATTTGCAAATCATGATAGCCCCGTATCAAAACAGGCTGCACGGGGCAGCTGGCGAGCTGGGACCATGGGGAGTTGCACCTGCGCTAAGGAGAACAGGATTTGACTTTTTGCTGAGTGCAGAACCCCATCCCTGCACACCCAGAAAGAGAAGCAAGGGGACACCGAAAGTTAGGGAGACACCAGGGTCCCTAAGAACTACTCACAGTGTCTCCAGGTCAGCTTTTCCCTACGTGTGTTTCGCAGAACATTAGTCCTTCCTATAGGATGTTCTTCAAACCGAAATAAATTTTGGAGTCAACTAAGTTTGGGAAAAGCAGCAACTGGATCCCCCGTCTGGAGAGTCATGACTCCCAGGAGAGTGTTAAAGGTTCTGAGAAGTCCTGAAGTCAAGAAACCTGCTTAACCTTAGCTGGGTGTGTGATCGGACCCCAGTGACACTTCTTTCCTCTGCAGCATTCCGCAGAATGCTGTACAAACTTTGCCCTAGTCTGCTGTCGATTTAGACCCATCTGCAGTAAGGTTTTCCATCTTCATGGTTTTCAATTAAAAAAAGGGATATATTTTGCTTAGACCTGGGATATCATTGAAGAGCCGAACGATTGTTACACACCATCTTATTCAATCCCTGTAGTAACAGCGGGGAAAGTGAGACCCGGAGAGGGATGTCACATGCCAGACCAACACAGCAACTTGGTGACAAAGCTCAGTCTGATCCCCTGATCCCTAATACCTAGTGTGACTATGAATTTTGTGACCTATTTTTTAAACAAAAATATACACATGATGTACAGCAAAGAAATTCTATGTAACCCCTGCCTTGTTTCCTGGATTCCTGCTTTTTTCGGGTCAGAGGTTTTCTGTGTGGGTTTTCTGTGTCACAGATCCATCATTTTGGGCCTGTGATTTTTGTGGGTAGAGGATAAAATCTTAAGTGGGTCCATGGGAAGTTCTTCAGCATTCCTGTACACTCATTAATGCATGCATCACTTCCCCGACACATGCACACATATGCTTATACAGGCACACAGATACAAGACAAACTTCCAAGGCTCTGGATGTAAGTAGCAAAGAACTGCTGAAGAATGTGACCCCAGCCCCAAGCTGTCCAGTACACTGGCCACTGACCCCGTGTGGCTATTCGACATTGTGGTTTAAATTTACTTTTTAAAAAAGATTCAGTTCTTCCATTATACTAGTCATTCTGTAAGTACTCAGTAGCCACACATAAGTAGTGGCTACCCTAGAGGACAGCGAAGATTGAAACATTTCTGCTGTCACAAACAGTTCTATTGGACAGCCCTGCTCCAGACTCCTCCCCAGCAGCATAGGCTCGGGAACCTTGTTGCATTTTCTTCAGGGCAATGTACAATCCTGGTTTTCTTTATAGAGCAGAAAAACCCAAATATTGAACAAAACTACTCACAGATTGTCAAAAAATGATTGTGTCTCAATGGACATATATACAAAACAGAAACAGGCCCACAAACAGAAAACAAACTGCACTTACCAAGGAGCAATGGGGGGGGGGTGTCAATAAATTAGGAGTTTGAGATGAATATCTATACTTCTATATATAAAGTAGGTAATCTACAAGGATTGACTATACAGCACAGGGAATTATACTCAACATTCTGTAATAACCTACAAGGGAAACGAATCTGAAAAAAAATGTATACGTATGTGTAAGCAAACTGTACAACCGAAATCAACACTACATTATAAATCAACTATATTTCACTTTTAAAGAAAGGGAAAAAAGTCAATTGTTAAAAAGCAGTTTTATCTCTTAAACATAAGAATCAAAGGCAATAATCATGGAATGACCTAAAGGAATACCAGTAAGACTCAGGTAACATGGCAGCTATATTTTTAGTTATTTTTTACTTCCATGTCCCAAATTAAAATGCCACCCTCATCAAATGGACCACTCCATACCAAGATGTGAGCAATTCTATGTTATATAGATGTTTGGGGTCTCCCTAACCCCTTTTAGTACATTTACCTTGATAAATGTAGTAATGTTGATAATCACTATTTACCTAATATCTGATTACCCGTCTTTATAGCCCTATGCAGTAGTTGGCTTTTGGACCAGATGATGAATACGCATGGTTGATTTCTTTTCAACAGCTGTTCAGTAAATGTTTACTCAGCCCCCAAGTTGGCAGTATTACTCCCAAGGTCAAGCTGTTTTATATCTTTTTTTTTTTAAGAAAATTAATAGACTTTACATCTTAAATTTTAGAGAAGTTTTAGATTGACAGAAAAATTGATCAGAAAGCACCGAGAGTTCCCACACAGCCCTCCCATCCCCTCCCCAATCCCTCCCACAGCCTCTTCCATCAACATTATCCCACATCAGAGTGGTACATTTGTTACAGTCAATGAACCAACATCGATGCCTTGTTATCAGGCTAAGTCCATAGTTTACATAGGGTTCGCTGTCAAGTGTTGTATGTTCTGTGGGTTTGGACAAATGTATAATGACATGCATCCACTATTACTGTGTCATACAGAGCAGCTTCACTGCCTTAAAAATCCTCTGTACTCTTCTTTCCATCCCTCCCTCCCTGCCAACGCCTGGCAACCAAACCCCTTTTTCTTTAGGCACTCTATTCACTTTCTAGACATTCCTAAGCCTAGCTGCTGCTGACAGCAGCCTTACAAAGCAGAGAGGACAGCAGATGTATTTCCCATCTTCTAACTAGATAGACTGAAGTCCAAAAATCCAGCAGAGCTGTGGCGGAACGAGGGATGGAGCCCCCAAGGCAGGCTTCGCTCTGGGCTGCGGGCTGCTGGCTCCTGGGCACATTTGCTGCCCTCGGGAGCCCTCCCCCTTCTCACATTTGTCACCATGACCTCATCCTCCCCACTGTGCGGCCTCCCAGCCAGACCCCGGGCCGCAGGAGCATCATCGCTGTGGATTTTGTTCTGGGATTCGGATGTTCATTCTTTTCTCAGGATCCCCCAGGTTGCTCAGACAGAGTGGCTGCCAGTCAGCCCCAAGAGTCCTGGAATTTGGACTCAAACCAAGTTTGCCTGGGGCCAGTGCTCTGTGCATCCCCAGCCCTGGCTGGCAGCGAGTGGGGAAAGACGGCTAAAGCTCCTTGGCTCAGGGAAGAGAGCACCAGACTTGAGCTTTAACTTCCAGCTTTCTTAAAAATTCTGGAGTCAGTCTTGCATTCCTCAGGTAGCAAAAGGGGCACAGTATTTCCCTTTTTGCAGAGGCACGGTTTTCTTTGAGCTCCATCATCCAGAGTGAGTCTAGCTGCTGGGGTCCTTTCCCACTGCTCTGCTGGGGCAGAGCCTGCGCTTCCACCACAGTAATACAATTTTTAGCTGGGCACTCTGGCTGCCGAAAACAATGTCCTATCACTCCATTTCCCTTGCAGCTAGGTGTGACTTCAGTTCTGGCATAGAGATTTGTGCGGGACTGGGGTATGTAAGTCTTAGGAAGAAAGAGAGCATGAACTTTTCCCCCCATTTCATTCTTCCTTCTGGCTGGAATGAGACATGATGGCTGGAGCTAGAGCAGCAGTGGGCTCTATGAGATGATTATGGGCTATGAGATGACCTTGGAAATGGAACTATCCCTAGTAGATAAATAAGATGGAAAGAGTGTGAATCCCTGGCATTAGGTAACATCACACCAGCCCTGGACTATCTTCCTGGACTTTTACATGAGAGACAGAAGTAAACATCTATTTTATTTAAGCCACTTATTTTGTGTTTTCCGTTATTCTCAGATGAACCAAATGCTGACTAATATATCTGCTCCATATATTGATAGTAATAATAAGAAGAAGGAAAACAATAGCTCCAACTCTGAACGCCAATATCTCCAGGCACTGTGCTCAGAGACATTAAATATAGAATCTCACTTAATCTTCACAATAGCCCTACAAGGTAGATAGCATAATTACCACTTACCAAGAGAAAACTAAGGATTAAAAAGAAAAAGTAACCTGCTTCAAGTGACATGTTTACAAAAGCTACGAACACTGCTCTCTGACATGAAGAGATGAGGCCTCGGATTAGGAAAGGGAGAGAAACCGCAGGTCAGACAGGGGAGAAGGGAACCCTGCAGCCTTCTGTCCCAAACAGCACACCAAAGGGCTCTGGAGTGCCGCAGAGAACCTTCAAGCCTGCCTCAGGATGTTTTAAAATTTCAAGGGAAACACAGCCGTCCTTGACATCTGTCAAACCCCACACATACCTCTGGCAGGAGGTAGCTCATGGTTTCAACAGTGTGTATTGCACTGCCTTTCTTTCAATTCTAGAACTGTTGGAGGAAAGTTGGCTGAAAATGCTACGCAGGTAAGAAGTAAATCTGGAGTCCCTACTGGCCATCCCTGATCACGGAGCCAAAACAGAAGGAAGAGGAGTCAAAGATATGTGAGAGACATTTCTATATCATCACCTGGGTACCTACAGCAGCCACACCCCAAGTCCTGCCTTTTCAGCACCATGAGTCACTTTTATCATTAAACCACTCTGACATGGGTTTCTGCCACTTACAATAGCGTCTTGGTTAATACATCTTAAGTGGACTTGGAAAATTTGGTCAGTGGGAGGGAGCTGAAAAAAAGGGGGGGGGATCTTGCATTTGAAGTAATTCTGTAGAAGTTTAAAGATGCCAATCTTATGGGTTCACATGGTCAGGTGAAGATTTTTCAGAATTGGGGTGAGAGGGGTGAGATGAAGAGACGGTGTCATCTGTTATGGTCCTGTATCGCTGTGAGCCACTAGGACATGGTGATTTCTTTGGTAGAGCAGCAGAAGATATTTCCCTACCTCTTCAGCCCTGAGATATTATCATGCTGCCTAAGATGTCTCCAGTCTCCTGTCCTCATCAACCGTGATCCCTCCTGATGAGTTTTAATTCACTTGCCCCACAAACCAGTTTAAGATTAGTAATGAAGGCTGTTGACTGTCACCCCAGTCGCTTAACTAGCTATGTGATTATGGATTACTTCCTCGTCAAGCCTCAGCTTCCTTATCTATAAAATGGGTATATTAATGCCTCTTCTTTTTTTAATTTATTTTTTAACTGAGGGATAACTGCTTTCTAAGTTTATGGATATTGTGCTACAAAATGTGTGCAAATGCACCACCACAGTACCCAGCCTACAGCAGAGTGCCCTCTCTTTTACCTCCCAGGGCTGGGTGTTTCCTTTCATTAGAGCAAATGAAGACTCCCACTTTATGTTTAGGTTAAGATGTCAAGATCTCAATGATCTTTCAACAGCAACAAGCAGGGTTTTCTGAACACCTTCCAGGTGTCAAGTACCATGCCTGGCCCAGTAATACAGAGGTGATTATGACACAATCCTGATCTCGGGGGGATTCCTAGTCTGAACATAATGGTGGGACATGGACAGAGGAAGACTTTTATAGGACAAGAGTTTCCTGCTTCACAAAGAACTTTGAGAGTTAGAAATAACATAAAAGCCCTTTTAGTCCAACCACCCCTCCGCTGTCATCTGACAGTCACAGCCTTGATACAACATGCCCATCATTGTTGAGCACATGCTTGAACACCTCTCCTGATGGGAGACTCACCTCCCCCTGAGGTTGCCTAGTGTGTCTTTGCACAACTCCAACCATTAAGAACCACAGATAGGAAGTCTTCTCTGACCTGAAAGTGTCAGCTATTCTATCAGCTCTCTGCCTGAATCTGACAGAGAACAAAATGGGAATTAGATACGTGTGGTGGTTTCAGCATGAGACAGTTACTCGGTTTAATGCCAAATACAAAACAGAAAAGAAGGGAGAATGCATTTGCCAAAGGGAACCCTCCCCATGGGCTTTGGCTTGGCCCCAAGCTGTTTGACAAAGAGCCACAGAGATGGCATGGTCAGAGCACATCAACCAAATGGATGTGCTGCTCCAAGGGTGGAAAAATATTCAGCTTCCACGAAAACTATTTTTTAAATTATTATGAATGGTGCCTTTCAAATTACAGTCTGATTTCCTTTTACTTTTTATTTCTTTAAATCTCTCACCTTCCTGGCCACTGAAAGCATTAATCTTCAACATTAACTCTTTTCTTTAAATCAGCTTTCTCTGTCTAGAAGTGTACTGTCTAACACAGCGGCTGCTAACCACATATAAATAAAACTGAAAAATCATAAATGGATTTTGGATTCACTCAAACTAGCTACATTTCAAGTGCTAAGTAGCCACATGCAGCTAGGAGTTGCCATATTGGACAGCGTAGATATAGAAAAATTTCCATCATCACAGCAAATTCTGTTAGATGGCCTCAGTCTACTCTAGAGTGGTTTTGAACTTTATCTGCTTGTTAGTATGAAGTAAACAAATATGAATCTTTTAACCAGACAGACCAAAGTCTAATCTCAGCTTCATGTCTTAGTAACTCTGTGACTTTAGACATATTATTGGACCTCCCTGATTTCCACTTCACCTAGAGCCAGACATCCTGGAATGTGAAGTCAAGTGGGCCTTAAGAAGCATCTCTACAAACAAAACTAGTGGAGGTGATGGAATTCCAGTTGAGCTATTTCAAATCCCGAAAGATGACGCTGTGAAAGTGCTGCACTCAATATGCCAGCAAATTTGGAAAACTCAGCAGTGGCCACAGGACTGGAAAAGGTCCGTTTTCATTCCCATCCCAAAGAAAGGCAATGACAAAGAATGCTCAAACTACCACACAATTGCACTCATCTCACACGCTAGTAAAGTAATGCTCAAAATTCTCCAAGCCAGGCTTCAGGATACGTGAACCATGAACTTCCAGACGTTCAAGCTGGTTTTAGAAAAGGCAGAGGAACCAGAGATCAAATTGCCAACATCCGCTGGATCATCAAAAAAGCAAGAGAGTTCCAGAAAAACATCTATTTCTGCTTTATTGACTATGCCAAAGCCTTTGACTGTGTGGATCACAATAAACTGTGGAAAATTCTGAAAGAAATGGGAATACCAGACCACCTGACCTGTCTCTTGAGAAACCTGTATGCAGGTCAGGAAGCAACAGTTAGAACTGGACATGGAAAAACAGACTGGTTCCAAATAGGAAAAGGAGTACATCAAGGCTGTATATTGTCAACCTGCTTATTTAACTTATATGCAGAATACATCATGAGAAACACCGGGCTGGATGAAGCACAAGCTGGAATCAAGATTGCCGGGAGAAACATCAATAAGCCCAGATATGCAGATGACACCACCCTATGGCAGAAAGTGAAGAAGAACTAAAGAGCCTCTTGATGAAAGTGAAAGAGGAGAGTGAAAAGTTGGCTTGAAGCTCAACATTCAGAAAACTAAGATCATGGCATCCGGTCCCATCACTTCATGGCAAACAGATGGAGAAGCAGTGGAAACAGTGGTTGACTTTATTTTTCTGGGCTCCAAAATCACTGCAGATGGTGATTGCAGCAATGAAATTAAAAGACGCTTACTCCTTGGAAGGAAAGTTACGACCAACCTAGATAGCATATTGAAAAGCAGAGACATTACTTTGTCAACAAAGGTCTGTCTAGTCAAGGCTATGGTTTTTCCAGTGGTCATGTATGGATGTGAGAGTTGGACTATAAAAAAAGCTGAGTGCCAAAGAATTGATGCTTTTGAACTGTGGTGTTGGAGAAGACTCTTGAGAGTCCCTTGGACTGCAAGGAGATCCAACCGGTCCATCCTAAAGGAGATCAGTCCTGGGTGTTCATTGGAGGGACTGATGTTGAAGCTGAAACTCCAATACTTTGGCCATCTGATGAGAACTGACTCATTTGAAAAGACCCTGGTGCTGGGAAAGATTGAGGGCAGGAGTAGAAGGGGACAACAGAGGATGAGATGGTTGGATGGCATCACTGACTCGATGGACATGGGTTTGGGTGGACTCCAGGAGTTGGTGATGGACAGGGAGGCCTGGTGTGCTGTGGTTCACGGGGTCGCAAAGAGTTGGACACGACTGAGCGACTGAACTGAACTGAACTGAACTGAACTGAACTGATTTCCACTTCAAGTCCCTCCTTCCATAAGATATGATATGGCTCAAATACGCCTCAGCCACACACCCTGTTTACATCTCTCTACAATGTTGGCAGCATGCAGCCTTAGGCCTGAGTTACTGATGCGTGTTTCCAGCTCCACACCCAGCCAGTGAGTTCCTGGAGACATTCATCTCCTCTTCCCCCATAGTGCATAACAGTATCCAGCTTGTGGCGGTGCCTCCGTGGATATTAGGTTGAGTTCAATCACCTTCTATGTAAGGTAGTTCAGTTCAGTCACTCAGTCGTGTCCGACTCTGTGACCCCGTGAACCTCAGCACGCCAGGCCTCCCTGTCCATCACCAACTCCCAGAGTCCACCCAAACCCGTGTCCATCGAGTTGGTGATGCCATCCAACCATCTCATCCTCTGTTGTCCCCTTCTCTTCCTGCCCTCAATCTTTCCCAGCACCAGGGTCTTTTCAAATGAGTCAGCTCTTCTCATCAGATGGCCAAAGTATTGGAGTTTCAGCTTCAACATCAGTCCCTCCAATGAACACCCAGGACTGATCTCCTTTAGGATGGACTGGTTGGATCTCCTTGCAGTCCAAGGGACTCTCAAGAGTCTTCTCCAACACCACAGTTCAAAAGCATCAATTCTTCAGCACTCAGCTTTCTTTATAGTCCAACTCTCACATCCATACATGACTACAGGAAAAACCATAGCCTTGACTAGACGGTCCTTTGTTTCAAAGTAATGTCTCTGCTTTTCAATATGCTATCTAGGTTGGTCATAACTTTCCTTCCAAAGAGTAAGCGTCTTTTAATTTCATTGCTGCAATCACCACCTGCAGTGATTTTGGAACCCAGAAAAATAAAGTCAGCCACTATTTCCACTGTTTCGCCATAAGCATTACATTAAATAGGGTGCAATTTGTGGTATATCTTGCTGCCTTCAAGAAAATCCCAAGACTTGAATCAATAAGGTTGATTGAATAGCACATTAATTGTTGTTGTTCAGTCGCTAAGTTGTATCCAACTCTTTTTGACCCCATGGACTGCAGCACGCCAGGTTTCCCTGTCCTTCACTATCTCCTGGAGCTTGCTTAAACTCATGTCCATTGAGTCAGTGATGCCATCCAACCATCTCATTCGTTTTTGCCCTCTTCTCCTGTCCTCAATCTTTCCAGCATCAGGATCTTTTCCAGTGAGTCACCTCTTTGCATCAGGTGGTCAAAATACTGGAGCTTCAACTTCAGCATCAGACCTTCCAATGAATATTCAGGGTTGATTTTGATCAGTTTAATAACAGTATAGTAGCCAATGTTGGATGAATGTTTACCATGTATCAGGCATTGTGCTAAGTGTTTTACATATAAAGTCTTCACAGAGATAAGATAAGACACAGTCATCACCCATTAATTTGCAGATGGGGAACTGAGATTCAGAGGGGAATGGGTGATTTCCCTGGGGACATCATTCCCTCACTCCATCAGAGGTGGAGCTGATGTTGAATCTAGGCTGACTCCAGAGACCTCAGGCTGGGACATTCTATTCAGCTGCTTCTTGTGGGACATTGAAGGGACAAGTTTTAGGACCTGCTGCTGCCCTCATCCTGGAGCTGCAGATGCTGAATCACAATCACCAGCATGAAGACTAGACGGTCCCAGAGCTTGGACTTGCACAATCAAACCTGCCTTAAGTATCAAGCTTCAGTGACAGAGGGTGAGGATATTTACACTGGGTAGAAATTGGGTCTGGGGTTGATACTTTCTTTCCATATCATTTAAAAAAAAAATCCTAACAGATGCTCAGACAGCAAAAAATCTGCCTGCCATGTGGGAGCCCTGGGTCCGATCCCTGGGTTGGGAAGATCCCCTAGAGAAGGGAATGGCAGTGCACTCCAGCACTCTTGCCTGGAGAATTACACAGACAGAGGAGCCAGGTGAGCTACAGTCCATGGGGTCGCACAGAGTCAGACACGACTGAGTGAGTAACAGAAACACACACAACAGACACTCGGGATTTCTGCCTTCAAAATATGCACGTAATTTGCTTTGACTTGGCAATTTCTCTTTGAGAAATTTATTGTAAGATACTTATCACAAATGTGTGTGCACCTCAATTTCGTCATTATTGTTCAGTTGCTCAGTCATGTCCGACTCTTTGCGACCCCATGGACTGCAGCACACCAAGCTTCCCTGTCCATCACCATCTCCTGGAACTTGCTCAAACTCATGTCCATTGAGTCGGCGATGCCATCCAACCATCTCTTCCTCTGTTGTCCCCTTTCCGCCTGCCCTCAATCTTTCTCAGCATCAGGGTCTTTCCCAATGAGTTGACTCTTTGCATCAGGTGGCCAAAGTATTGGAGCTTCAGCATCAATCCCTCCAGTGAATATTCAGGATTGATTTCCTTTAGGATGGACTGGTTGGATCTCCTTGCAGTCCAGGGGATTCTCAAGAGTCTTCTCTAACACCACAGTTCAAAAGCATCAGGTCTTTGGTGCTCAGTCTTCTTTATGGTCCAGCTGTTATATCCATACATGACTACTGGAAAAACCATAGCTTTGACTATATGGGCCTTTGTTGGTAAAGTAATGGCTCTGCTTTTTAATATGCTGTCTATGTTTGTCATAGCTTTTCTTCCAAGGAGCAAGTGGCTTTTAATGGCTGCAGTCACAGTCTACAGTGATTTTGGAGCCCAAGAAAATAAAGTCTGTCACTGTTTCCATTGTTTTCCATCTATTTGCCGTGAAGTGATGGAACTGGATGCCATGATCTTAGTTTTCTGAATGCTGAATTTTAAACCAGCTTTTTCACTCTCCTCTTTCACCTTCATCAAGAGGTTCTTTAGTTCCTCTTTGCTTTCTGCCATAAGGGTGGTGTCATCTGCATATCTGAGGTTATGCACCTCAATTTAGCCACAAAGAAATTCATTATAGCACTGTTTGTGAAACAGGAAAAATAAAAACAAGTCAAATATCCAACAGTTGGGATTAATTCAATAAACCACATTTCATCCATAAGTTGCAAAACTAATCGTTCAAAATGGGGCAGGAGGACTCAGGTGATGTTTTCCCTTCCTTCTGCTTGTATGTATTTCTTAGTTTTTATGCAATAAATTGTAGAATTTAACATTTATTTGTTGACCTGTTTTTTAAAATTTTTCTATCATTTCACAATATATTGAATCATTATGTCGTACATATGAAATTAATACAATGTTATAGGTCAATTACATCTCATTAAAAAAATCTCAGGGGCCAATTTTGAAATCTCCCTTTCCACTGGGCCCTCACCTCAGCTCCCACTCATCTCCCTAAGGAGAGACAGCCTGGGGAGAGCTGGCCCTGGGCTGGTGCACAGTGGTCCACACCCCGCACTTTCCCATTCCCCAGGCTTACAATTGGCCTGTGGTTTTTATGTGCAAGGCTATTTATTTTCCAATCAGAGGCATTGAGTGAGGACTTCTGGGGGTAAACTGGTAGCTCTGGGCAGCTTTGAAGCATCACAAGTGGGAGGTTTTGTCCCCTGAAGATTTAGGAGGGCAGCCTCTCTCCCTGTTTTATTGGCTTCTTTTACATATGTATAGCCCCGGAGTGGGGTGGGGACTCCGGTGGGTAGGGACAGACCTCCCCAAAGGCAAAATCCCTCTGAAACCAAGAGGAGCATTGCAAACTTCTCAAATGTTGGCCTCTTGCCCTCCGCCTAAAACACACCCCTTGCAACCCCTTCCTTTCTTCTGTATTTTTTTTTTCTGGTAAGAGTACATCTAGAGGTGAAGATTGTGGACTTTTGGAGTCACAAAGCCATGAGCTGGAACCATAGCAAGTTTCTCAATTTCTCCGAACCATCCACAGATAAATTTCTCATCTGTAAAATGGGCCAATAATAGCTGCTATTTAATGCCAGACTATCGTATGAAATAAATAAGATGAATGAATAAAATAAAAGTGCTTAGCACAGGGGCTTGCATGACTGTCCAGTAGCTAAGACCCCACATCCCCAGGGCAGGAGACTGCGGCTCAATCCCGGGGCAGGGAACTAGATCCTGCATGCTGCAACTAAGACATGGTGCCACCAATAAATAAATAAGTAAACAAACCTTGCTTAAAAAAATAAAAATAAAGTGCTTAGCACAGTTCCTGGCACATAATAAGCATTCATTTCATGGTAGCTGTTATTTTCCCCTCCCTACCTTCCTCCCACAGTCAAAGCTGAGCCAGCGCAGTCCTGCAGCTTAAAGTCTGACTGCACCTCCTCTCTCCATCAGCCCCCTAACCCTCTGCCCCAGAAATTTTGCAAACATCCCAGCTTCCAAACACACAGGCATTCGAGTCCTGCATGTTATTTTCAGCAGGGCCTTCACATTTCCCGTTGACTCAGGCCCTGGTGCTGGGACAAATTGGATGAGTAGAGTGTAAATGTTACCCCTTTGGCTCCTCCTCGAGAGGGGCTGAGCACAGATGTTTGCAGGGGCCAGCGCGGCCTGGTAAGAATGGGGGCATTGTGTGCGGGCTCACACAAAGGCCCAGTGGCCCCACTCGGCTGCCAGCCTCCTGAGCCTCCCCTCTTTCCGCATTGATTTATTAAGCCAGGGATGAATGAAAACGTAATTAATATTACTGAAGCATTAGAGTCTATTTAATTTAAATGCCACTGAATATTTCACTTTCAGCTGGGAGTGACAATGTGTTCAGGCCCGGCTGGTGAAAGCTGGGGCCATCTGTTACCCGGCAAAGGAGGGAGACTGGGGAGGCCGAGGGTGTGGGGCTTTGTGGACATTCCAAAGGTCCACGATCATCATTCAACTCAAGGGCAGCCGAGCCGCATTCCTCCACGCGAGCCCCTCTCGGCTGGAGGGGGCTTAGAGAGCAGAGGGGGAGAATGCAGAAAAGGAAGAGACCTCCGTCCCTCTGTCTGCACCAAGAAAGCCCCCTAGGAGGCCAGAAAGCTGCAGCGGGGGATGGGAGGGTCACAAACACAGGGTTGATTAGGGAACGGCTGCCTTTGAAGAATGAGGGCTGACCAGCCAGAACTGTCCTATCCATCAGGGTAGCTATGGGCCACACGCAGCTCTTTCAATTAAAATTAAGATGAAATAAAATTTAGAATTCACTTCCTTGGTCCCACTAACCACAATATCACATGCTCAGTAGCCACACGTGGCTGAGTGGCAACTGCATTGGACAGAGCAATAAACATGCATATCACTGCAGAAAGTTCTGGACAGCACTGTTCTAGAAGGTAGTGGTACCTTTGTAGTTAGAAGGAGAGTTGCCCCCAGGAATCTGCCTAAGGATCCTAACTGGTCGGATTTGGGGCCTTTCTGACATTGCAAGAATCCTGGATGGTCAGGAGCCGGTGCTGTGATGAAAGATTATGTGGGCTCAAATCCTAGTTCTGTCGCTTGCCCTCGGACAGTTTATTTCTCTACCTACCTCAGTTTCTTCATCTGTAAAATGGAGGTAATAGTAAGACCTGACATCATGTTATTGGGGAAAGAATTATAAAGTGCTTTCAACAGTGTCTCACACACAGGAAAGGCACAACATACATGAGCTATTATTCATGGAAGAGGTTACAGGGAAAATGATCTTGAGTCTAAGGACACACGTTGCCTGGATGTGTCTAAGTGGAGGGGACATGTGGGTTCTGAATTCAAGAGAACAAATGTCCAGGCAGCCAGCTGGGGGCCTGGATCCCAGGCTTCTGGAGTTCTGGAGCTGGGGGCGGGTACGGGGGACCCAGGGCACTTGGTGTAGCCGCAGCCGCAGTTGCAGCAACAACAGCAGGAGGGGGGGAGGTTCTGTCCTTAGTGGGACGATAATTAGCCCAGTGGGTTCTCTCATAATTGGGATCATTTGTTCTCCTGGTTTTTTTCTCTGACAAACTGATTCCATGCCAGGGGAAAGCTGTGTGACTCACACCTTGCCATGCCAATTAGCTGATAAACATCAAAAGTAAACAAAGATGGCCTAATTAAAACTAGTCACTGAACCTCTGTGAGCATCTTGTCAAAATTGCACCAACATTCTGCACCCAGGCTTGTGCTGGGTCTCGGGAGCTAAATGAGGGATTCCGTGGAGAATCCACAGATGTCCCCTCAGGAGGGGCCCTGGAGGTGACAGAGGAAGCAGGCAGAAGGCAGAGGAAGGGATTAGCTCAGCCACTTGGATTGGCCCCTCCGGCTGTTCCAGCTGCAAACCTCCACACGCCGAGGATCTCCTGTGCGTATGTGGCATGTCCACAACTGTCCCTTTGCACCGAGAACCGTCTCCGGGTTATTTTTGTTTCCATGTGTGGTTTTCAGATAGGTATCTGTTCTGTACTTTGGATGTCTCTAATCCTGAAACTCTCAAATCACTGTCATGGAGTCAATGAACCCCTCTGACTCAATTTTCCTCCTGAAAAAGAGAATGATGATACTTGCCCAAATTACCACTCCATGTCACGGCAAGAATCCAATGAGCCTAGGTACATGAAACACTTGGTGAAGAGAAAAGCTTCATTCCACATTAAGTGGTTCTGTCTGGCCCAGTGTACAGAGCATTGCTTTTGGAACTGAATGCATGTCTGTGCAAACCTCAGCTCTGCTACTTAACTGCTCTGAGCCTCAGTTTCCTCATCTGGAAAATGGGGCTGGTGATGTCTACCAGAGTAAGGATTAAAGGTGGCAAAGCGCTCACCACAGGGTACACGTAGTTGGTGCTGAAAGATTCATTTCCTATACTTTCACTCCTTCATAAGAGGGAAGGTGAGGGCTTATGAAACAGGGAATGGAGGAGGAGGAGGAGAAGGCTTCACACATCCTAACTACATCTGCACATATATCCCTCACTCCATCCTTTGATTCTTTCTCCTTCTATCTTAACCACATGTAAGTCCCAGCTCCTTAGCATGACAAAGACCACTGGAGTCTGGGCCCTGCGGAGCCCTCCAGTCCTATCCTTCCCCCAGTCTGCACTCCCTCTGACATACACTCTATGTTCCAGCCATACTGAACTTCTGGAGGTTCCTCAAATGCACTGGCAACTTCACACACCACAGTCATTTTTCATATGCTGTTCCCTCTACCAGGAAGTACCTTCCCCACCTGGCAAAAAACCTTCTCAATTATTACCCCTCTGCTTAAGTCTCTGTGGAGATTTTTCTAACCACTCTCTTCTCTGCCTCGCTCAACCTGGACAAATGACCATCTGGGTTGCTCCTTCGATGTGCCCCCTATCTTTTCAAAAGCCACGTGGTAATGCAAAAGTACATGAATGAATGGATGGTTGAAGTATGTGGCAGGTATTCATCTGTACCAGTCTCTGCCCTCAAGGGTGCAAACTCTGGTGGAGGAAAGAGACTTGCAAACTCTTTTATTCCTTAATATGTTACCAGGTGCTTAATTGAAAGCACAGCTTTCTCCACCCCCACCCTGGGATCAGGATCCCCTGGAGGGTAGTGACTTTGTCTTAAGCATAACTGAGTCCTCAGCACCCACCACAGTACCTGAACAGGGCAGGAACTCCATACTTTTTTTAAGGAATGGATGACTAATTGGAGCAATACACGAATGAGTAAATAAGTAAAGCTCTCATTTTATATCAGTGATTTAGACAAATCTGCCATCTGTCCACCTGAGCCACCATAGTCTCTCCAAACTGATTTTCTGTGAGAGCCTTCTGGAACAGAGCCCTGGGCAACATGCACTCACTAAGGACCTTCTCTTTTCTCTAGGATAATTCTTTGTATTGCTTTCCCTGTCCCCACAAAACATATATTTTTGTAGAAAACTAGGAAAGCCAAAAGGGCTTCCCTGGTGGCTCAGAGGGTAAAGAATCTGCCTGCAATGCAGGAGACCTGGGTTTGATCCCTGGGTCAGGAAAAACCCCTGGAGAAGGGAATGGCTACCCACTCCAAAATTCTTGCCTGGAGAATCCCATGGACGGAGGAGGTTGGCGAGCTACATGATATTATAAAGAGTCGGACATGACTGAGCAACTAATCCTACATACATAGGAAAGCCAAATAGAAAAGTTAAGGAAAATCACCTGTAGACAGCCAGCATGAATGCTTTGGTCGATGTCCCTCCAGACCTCTGTCTAGGTTGGTCACTAGTATATAGACTAATGATTACATGCACCCAGACTGCCCAGGTTCAACTTGCAGCTCTGCCACTGAACGGCCGGGTGAACTTAGCAGTGTATTTAAGCTCTCTGTGCCTCAGTCATCTCATCTGTAAAGTGGAGACAGTTGTTACACCTCACTCCCTGCAGTTCCGAGGCGTAACCATGTCACTACGGGTGAAGCGCTTGATTCACGGTACACAGCGCCGGGCACGGCCTAGCTGTTCTACTCTTGCTCTAAAGATCTCCAGGGCCCATCCAGCCGCTCCAACCCCCCGTGACCAAGAGGGGCACAAACGACTGCTCGGTGACTCTGAGATGGAAGCTTCCAATGCTGTGACAATTTCCCCCCACCTCTGGTTTCTGTGTCAGGACTGAGGTCAGGCCCACGGCTGAAATGTGGTTCTCGCTTAAGACAGTGCGAGTTTCACCCAACTCACTTAAGGTAAACAGGAGGATTAACACTGCTCCACCCTGGGAAGGCCAGGTTTGCCAGATAAATAGAGACACAGTTCACTATCAGCCTTCTGCAAACTGTGTCACCTGAACGAGGAAATGCCCGCTCCCTGACAGGATGCAAGCCCTTACCCGTGCCCTCCTGCCTGCCAGGCGGAGAACCTTCATCTGCCTTCCGGCAGGTGCCTTAGAAAGGGGCTTTGTCCCCAGCCTGGTCCTCCAGAGTCTGGGATCTGCACGTGGCCCAAGCTGGGCCAGCACGGGTCCTCCTGGCACCAGGAACCCGAGGTTGGTTTTGGCAATGATCTTGTTTCGAGAATAATCACTGTGGAACATTGGGTGTAGTGGAAGGATTATAGTTTGGAGCCAGCCAGATTGAGGTTTGGGCCCATGCTTGGCCACTTACCAGCGGGGTAGCTCAGAAGTAATGCTTGTAGCTGCCGGCTGCACTGTTGCAGGAGACATCTAGCCCCGCAGTCAGGTCACTAGAAGCCCCTCGAGGGCACGGCGGTGGTGAGGGGGCTGGGAGCTGAGAGAGCAGGCTGAAGCTGCCTGCTTCCCTCATGGCAGTGGGCAGAGCTAGTGGGAGACCCCAGGCTGTGTCAAAAAGACCCTTTCCCGTCCTCATTTGAAAAGACCCTGATGCTGGGAAAGATTGAAGATGGAGGAGAGGGGGACAACAGAGGATGAGATGGTTGGATGGCATCACCGACTCGATGGACATGAGTTTGAGCAAGCTCCGGGTGTTGGCGATGGACAGGGAGGCCTGGCGTGCTGCAGTCCATGGGGTCGCAAAGAGTCGGACATGACTGAGAGACTGAACTGAACTGTCCTCAGGATCAGGGGCGGTCCCCGGATGAGAGGGAGAAAGGCGCTGTCTATGATACCGCAAGTGGAGAAATAAGCCTGCCCAGTAAGCGGAGAACTGCCTTCTGCCTTAGGGTGGCTGGTAAAGAAGGGGCTGCAGGAACGTGCTGGGTTGAGTCCTCCCCCATCCCTCACGGGCCTCATTGTTTGCTTGCAGGCTGGAGCCTCTATTCAAATGCAAACACCAGGAGGCGCCTTTGCCAAGCGCACGGTGGGAGGATGGACAGGCTGCAACTTTGCTGGGAGCCAGAGAGAAGTAGGTGGGAGAGGGAGAAGGGCTGTACAGGGGCCGGCCAGCCAGGAGGTAACCCAGAGCGAGGAGGGGTCCTCAGAAAGGGCTCGATTTGGGACCCTGCTCCCCATGGCCACCCACGGAACACTGGCTCCGGCCAGGGGAGTGTGTACTCTCGGGAAGGCAGCTAAGCAGAAGCCAGGCTGCCCAGTTTAACACGGCTGTGCCTCTGAGTGACCCTGATGGAGCCTCTCAACTTCTCTGAGTCTCAGTGTCTCCATCTGTAAAATGAGGACAGGAATACCTCCCCCATAGTGTGGTGAGGATGGCTACTCTTAAACACACAATAGATGCTAGCTCTGGAGATTTTCCCGGCAGAAGTGTGTTCAGCTCGGCCCTCAGAGGCTTTGAGTCTATTAAAAAAAACAGCAAGATCTGATGCAACATGGTATCCTGGATTGCATCCTGGAAGGGGAAAAGGCACGCTAGTGGAAAAACTAGTTAGATCCAAATAAAGTCAATACTTGATGCTATTTCCAATAGTAACTTGTTGGTTTTGATACGTGTGCCATGTTATGTAAGACGTTAACCTTAGAGGAAGCTGGGTGAAAGGTATACGGGAACTCTTCGTGCTATCTTTTGCCACTCTTCTGTAAATCTGAATTATGTCAAACTATAAATTAAAAAAAAATAAATAGCAGGAAGTCTTGGCCTTTCTGGAAAGAAAGCAAGTAGCATCTTACTGCCATATTTTGAGAGAAGTACCCCTATTCCTCTTTTTCCATGTACATTCCTCTAAGTAACAAAATGCAAAAACAAGGACCATTGCAGCACTTAGGATGCATCAGACTCTAGACTGGCTTCTTAATATGTACCCTCCCATTAGTCCTGACAACAGCTTTGTACAGAGCATGGAAACTGAAGCTCATAAGATTGGCTAGGAAGCAGCAGAGGTTTTTAACCATTTCTGTTTGGTTTCAAAGTCCATGCTCTTTCCTCTAGAAGAAAAAAATGGAGATCTTTGACAAAACTGTCAGATATAAGAACCTGCACCTCAGTGGGACCAATCTTCTAGGATAGAGACTTATTGTCAGAGGATGGAAGGTATATAGACACACAAAGTGTTGCTTGAAAACTGAATTAATGAAAGTACTGATACTCATCAGGGTTGTTTATTATGGCAAAAATATTTTAAATGGCCTAAATGTCAAACAATTGGGAATGTTCCAGTGTTAGTTCTATGCGCAATAGAATAGGCAACCATTCAAAGTAATTATGTAGTTTTATTTATGAATGTGTATCAATTAGAATGCTTTTTGCTACAAGCAACAGAAAGATGCAACTCAATTGGTTTAAATTAAACAACAAGTAATTTATTATCTGCAATACCAGGTCGATGTGTGGAGTGGACAGAGCAAACTCCTGAACCTAACAAAAACAGAAGATATAAGAAGAGGTGGCAAGAATACACAGAAGAGTTATACAAAAAAGATCTTAATGACCCAGATAACCACAATGATGTGATCACTCATCTAGAGTCAGACATCCTGGAGTGCGAAGTGAAGTGAGCCTTAGGAAGCATCACTATGAACAAAGCTAGTGGAGGTGATGGAATTCCAGTTGAGCTATTTCAAATTCTAAAAGATGGTGCTGTGAAAGTGCTGCACTCAATATGTCAGCAAATTTGGAAAACTCAGCAGTGGCCCCAGGACTGGAAAAGGTCAGTTTTCATTCCAATCCCAAAGAAAGGCAATCCCAAAGAATGTTCAAATTACCGCACATTGCATTCATCTCACATGCTAGCAAAATAATGTTCAAAATTCTCCAAGCCAGGCTTTAACAGTACGTGAACAGTACGTGAACAACTTCCAGATGTTCAAGCTGGATTTAGAAAAGGCAGAGGAACCAGAGATCAAATTGCCAACATCCATTGGATCATAGGGAAAGCCAGAGAATTCCAAAAAAAAAAAAAATCTATTTCTGCTTCATTGGCTACGCTAAAGCCTTTGACTGTATGGATCACAACAAACTGGAAAATTCTGAAAGAGATGGGAGTACCAGACCACCTTACCTGCCTACTGAGAAATCTGTATGCAGGTCAAGAAGCAACAGTTAGAACTGGACGTGGAAGAACAGATCGGTTCCAAATTGGCAAAGGAGTATGTTAAGGCTGTATATTGTCACCCTGCTTATACAACTTAGATGCAGAATACATCATGTGAAATGCTGGACTGGATGAAGCACAAGCTGGAATCAAGATTGCTGGGAGAAATATCAATAACCTCAGATATGCAGATGATACCACAATTATGGCAGAAAGCAAAGAGGAACTGAAGAACCTCTTGATGAAAGAGAAAGAGGAGAGTGAAAACTGGCTTAAAACTCAACCTTCAGAAAATGAAGATCATGGCATCCAATCCTTCACTTCATGGTAAATAGATGGAGAAACAATGGAAACAGTGACAGACTTTATTTTCTTGGGCTCCAAAATCACTGTAGACTGTGACTGAAGCCATGAAATTAAAAGATACTTGCTCCTTGGAAGAAAAGCTATGACTAACCCAGAGAGCATATTAAAAAGGAGACACATTACTTTGCTGACAAAGGTCCATCTAGTCAAAGCTATGGTTTTTCCAATAGCCCATAAAGAAAGCTGAGCACTGAAGAATGCTTTTGAACTGTGGTGTTGGAGAAGACTCTTGAGAGTCCCTTGGACAGCAAGGAAATCCAACCAGTCAATCCTAAAGGAAATCAGTCCTGAATATTTATTGGAAGGACTGATGCTGAAGCTCCAACACTTTGGCCACCTGATGTGAAGAATTGATTCATTGGATAAGACCCTGATGCTAGGAAAGATTGAAGGCAGGAGGAGAAGGGGATAACAGAGGATGAGATGGTTGGATGGCATCGCTGACTCATGGACATGAGTTTGAGCAAGCTCTGGGAGTTGGTGATGGACAGGGAAGCCTGGCGTGCTGCAGTCCATGGGGTCACAGAGTCGGACATGACCAAGCAACTGAACTGAACTGAACTGAACTGAAGCTGCTATAGTTTTAGCCATCCCAAGTAGGAATGATACTTACTGACAGAAGTAGAGAGGGTGCTCCAAAGTATCTCTTTGTATCATCAGGGAAACCCATTCTCCAAAACCAACCACAAGTCTCACCCTCACCTTAGCCAGAATTATGTCCATTATTATTCCAGTCACTGGCCAGGAGAATGGACTGTTATTTTAGCTAAGTCCAATTATCTTCTACCCTGGAGACTGGAGATAGAGTCTGTCTTCCTGGAAACAAATTTCCACCCAAAGAAGGGTGGATGCCGGATTAAAACAGAGATTCTGTCAAGGAAGGAAGAGATGACCAATAGCTTCAGGGTAAGAAAACAACCTTACTCTTGGGACATAGACAAATAAACATAATATTGAGTGGAAAAAAGAGAATGCATTTTGAAACACATCAATAATATAATCCTGTTTATATAAATAGGATTTAT
This sequence comes from Cervus elaphus, assembly GCF_910594005.1. Classification (NCBI taxonomy): domain Eukaryota; kingdom Metazoa; phylum Chordata; class Mammalia; order Artiodactyla; family Cervidae; genus Cervus; species Cervus elaphus. The sequence goes on along the minus strand of NC_057815.1, from coordinate 75,971,049 downwards.
ATAAATACATTTTTATGTGAGGGGACATAACAGAGGAAGTGAAGTGAAGTGAAAGTCGCTCAGTTGTGTCTGACTCTTCGTGACCCCTATAACTCTCTAGGCCGGAATACTGGAGTGGGTAGCCCTTCCCTTCTCCAGAGGATCTTTCCAACACAGGAATCGAACCCAGGTCTCCCACATTGCAGTCAGATTCTTTACCAACTGAGCCACAGTGGAAGATGGAAGGCCAAAGGAGAAGAGGGCGGCAGAGGATGAGATGCTTAGATAACATCACCAACTCAACAGACATGAATTGGAGCAAACTCCAGGAGATAGCGGAGGACAGAGGAGCCTGGCTTGCTGCAGTGTATGTGGTTGCAAAGAGTCAGACATGACTGAGCGACTGAACAACAAAACATTGATTAATAAATCTGATATTTCTATCTAACAATACCTAATAATGCCAAAAAAAAAAAAACCCTAATAATGCTCTAATAATCATAATAACACTTCTGGTCTATCTCCCTCCACCAGAATGGGAGCTCCTTGATGACAGGCACTCTTTCTTGATCACCCCTGTATCTCCAACACCCAGAAGAGTTCATTTTTTGACTGACATCTGCATGCTGCCTACTTAAAGAAGCTTCTCCTGCTGCCTCCAATCCTCTCCAGCTTCTCCATCAGGGAGCTCCACTGACTTGGCACTAATCCCATATTGCTGAGAGAGGCACTCTCCTATCAGAGGAGACATTATAAGATCCTGCATCTTGTCTCTCTGCCCCTTCCTCCCCCCTCCCTGACTCCCACAGTACCTAGCATGGGGTCCTTGCACAAACACAGATGCTCAAAAGAATCTCTGCTATTGATCCAACTAGTTGGCACTTTTATCCTCTCTCCAGTCCCCATCTCACCCCCTTGGGCTAGAAGTTTATCCTTAATTGTTCTCCTCCTGAGTTTAGTGTCATGATTAGCCCCAGTTGTTGCTTGGTTGTGAGATGAACTTCTTTCTTGAAGGCCTTCTAGTGAAAGGATATCTACGAGGGTTCACTTATGAACTGAGTTCCCCTATTTCATGGCCAATGTAAACACAGGCAAGTATATAATTATCAAACATTATTACCACTTGTAATTACTACAGCTCCTCAGTCAACACTGGGAACTGAAGAAATGAGCATGAGGAGCAGAGTGTTTAAATTTTGCCCTCTTGCCCCTTAAAATATTTATTTTTCAATCATCACTCCAAATAATTTAATTACTTCTTGCTACCGAATTAGTGCATGTATATGTGAATTTGTGCATGTATATTTACAGGCCATCGAGAGTAAAGCTTCATAACTTTCTAAATGTCTGCCTCTAACTGAGTGTCCCATCAAATATTGCTAAGTATTCATTTCAAGGCACTGTTTCTAGACTGCTAAACACCACCATCAACAGTAATTGAAAAGCTCCCTGAGTTTGCCCGGCTAGCTCAGTTGGTAAAGCATGAGACTCTTAATCTCAGGGTTTGAGCCCTGAGCTCGTGGGATCAAGCCCCAAGTTGGGCGCAGCTTTTGGCTTCCCTGATAGCTCAGTTGGTAAAGAATCCACCTGCAATGCAGGAGACCTGGGTTCAATCCTTGGGTTGGGAAGATCCCCTGAAGAAGGGAAAGTCCACCCACTCCAGTATTCTGGCCTAGAGAATTCCATGGACTGTATAGTCCATGGGGTCACAAAGAGTTAATTCACTGAAGAATTTCCACTGAGTTAATTCACTGAAGAATTTCCTAGAAGTCCGGCACTGTGGAGGGATCCATGCATAGACCAGTGGTTCCCAAAATATAGCCCCCAAACTGACTGCATCAGAATGTCTTGGGATAATTTAGAAATGCTGGCTCCTTGGCTCACGCCAGACTTGCTAAAGGGCATCCCGGAGGGTGGAGCCACTGAATACAAATATTAACACACTCCCCGGGGTCAGTCTCAGTCACAATGTAAAGTCACTGATAGATCCACTTCCCTGCATTATCCTTGTCCTGTGTGTGGCTCTGAATCATCAGCAGGGAAAGCTATGAGAAACGAAAACATGGCTGCCTACAGGACACTCTTCAGATCTGGTTCTCCTGTAATTATTAAAATTGTCCTCAAGAAAATTAATAATGATATTCATGCCAGTTAGAATGACAGGCTGCTCCTACAAATGTCAAATTAACATGGTGGCTTAAAATAGATGGATTATCTCTCTCACACATAACAGTCTGGATGTAAGCTGGCAGGACCAGTGTAACATCAGGGATCCTTCTATTTTGTTGCTCTCCAAAATACAACACATATGGAGAGGGAGGTGGGAGGGGGGATCGGGATGGGGAATACGTATAACTCTATGGCTGACTCATATCAATGTATGACAAAACCCACTGAAATGTTGTGAAGTAATTAGCCTCCAACTAATTAAAAAAAAAAAAAATACAACACATAGTGTCTGTCTCCTATCCTACGATGGCTGCCCTAGCTCCTGCCACCACACTGACGTTTCCAGTCAATGAAACAAAAAGGAGAGTGGAGAACATACTCCCTCCCTATAAGGGCATGACTCTGAAGTTCTACACATCACTTACACTCAGAGCTCTCTGGCAACTTCTACCTGCAAAGGAAGCTGAGTAATATATTCCTTTCTTTCTTTTCCTATGTTCAAAACAAATTCAGAAGATTGATTACTAAAAGGAAGATGAAAACAGATGTTGGATGACAAATAGCAGTCTTTGCCCTAGTACCTTCAGATTCATAAAGTTGTGCCTATGTGTGTGTGTGTGTGTGTGTATAAAACTCAATATTCTAGTATTCTTTTGACTAAAATTAAAGTTCAGCTGCTTTCCTGCAGTCATGGGGATTGGAATACTCAATTGTATTTTAATTTTAGATAAACAATAATTCTTTAATGTGTGCTATAATATTCTGGTTTAACATGGTGTCCTGTATTTTTATTTGCTACATCTGACAACTCTGTGTAGTCAGGGACCAGAAGTGGAGATATTAGGAAACAAACATGTGGTTTTTTACGTTAAAGTATAGAAAGTGGGTCTTTTTAGCAGCTCTATGCCAAGAAGCCAATTCCTTTCCCTCCTACACAAGAGGGTTTCCGCAGTGAAATGAACAGTCCCTCCCATGGAGAAGAGAGTCAGGAGTTGAAGATGAACCATGGAGCAGCGTGGACCTCGGGTAGACAAGCCATCAGTGCCAACCAGCGTGAGCAGAGAGGCCAGTCGGCAGGAGCTGGAAAAGAGAGAGCACCTGCAGCCTGGAGAAAATGACTGAAATCAGGGAAATCAGCACACATTGTAGAGAAATTGCAGCCTCCAAGGAAAAGAAATGGATTGCAGAAATGCAGGAGCACAAGCAAGGAAAAGCAAGCCATGGAGATCTGCAGCCAAGCAGAGACCCCATAACAGAGTAGCCAGAAGGGCTTCTGCAACTTTCCTAATGAACCAAGTTTTCTCATAATTTTAAAAGTTTACAAAGTGGAGGACTTCCTGGTGGCTCAGACAGTAAAGAATCTGCCTGCAATGTAGGAGACCTGGGTTCGATCCCTGGGTCGGGAAGATCCCCTGGAGTAGGGAATGACTACTCACTCCAGTGCCCTTGCCTGGAAAATTCCATGAACAGAGGAGCCTGGCAGGCTACAGTCTGTGGGGTTGCAAAGAGTCAGACATGACTGAGCGACCAACACTTTCACTACTGTCAAAAAGTTTACAAATCCCTGGAAGTGCGTGGACCTCTAAATGAACAGTCTGGATCAAACTCCAAGCTGCAGGATTGGTCCATCCAGCCCTACAGAGGAGGCACAGGCTGGATGGACCAGCCATTTACAACTCATGTCAGTCTTGCCTTATTTCCTCCTTCCTCCCGCAAGTGAGTCTGACCTACAAGCCCTGGGACTTCCCCAGTCATCTCTGACCTGGATATTGATGGCCTCCTCCCAGTGCTTCACTCTGGAACTCTTGACCACTCCCCAAATCCACTTCACAGTCCCAGCCATGGTTACTAGGTGGTTAATCATCCATGCAATTAACCAGATCCTGTGTCCGAGGAACCAGCTGAGGGGCTTTGAGTCTCAGGGTTACCTGCCAATCATTTGGAATTCTGCCTGAGACCGAGAACCTCAGCCTGAATCTATGTGGGACCAGCTACCTTCTGTAAGGGCTAGACTCAGTTCCTAGTGTCCCGACCTGCTCCAAGGGATCCTGTTACCTACAGACTAATTTCATAATGTAACTGCTTCCTCTGACTTGCATGGCCAGCTGGACTCCCCTCATTCCTTGCTCCACAGTCTTGTCCCTGTCCATATGGATGGTCATCAGAGTCAGGCCCAAGATTGCTGCATCAATCAGTGGTTCTCAGTCAATGGGAACATATCAGAACCACTCATGGGGCTATTTCAAAATCCCGGTGATCAGGCCCCACCCAAACCTACTGGATTTCTTATGGGAGGGTCCAAGGGTGTGTGTATTTTTGGAAAGTTCTATAGATGATTCTGATGTACTACCTAGATGAAGAACTTCTGCTCAAGACACTGTGCTTTGAACTTAGGGAAGGTTTCTGTAGCCAGCTTAGTTTCCCCACAGCCACCAGCCTTTTCCCCCTTTCCCCTGCCACTGTGGGCCCAGAGTGCCAATGTGCCTTGCCCCTGAGTCTTCCAGAGTTGTGATAGTGGAGGGAGAGGGGGCATTAGGGGGAAAGATCCAAAACTGAATTTACATCTGCCTAGAATGTTATGTGTCACTTAGCATTTGTTAAGTTTAGGTAATTTCCCACGGTGAGAGCAATTTATTCTCAAAAATGCCCTTAAAAAGCCTGAAGTCCCAACTGAAGTACTACAGACAGAAATAGTTGGTAGCGGCTGTAAGTGATCTGAATCCTACTGACCACTGGTGCCCAGGGACTCCCCACTATTCTCCACTTTACCTGTCTCTCCTGAGGCTCATCTGAGCATTGGGGGTGAGAGGAGCTGAGAATTAAGTGACTACGGTCGTAGCATACAGCAGTTATATCTATATAGCTGCATCTATGTATATATTCATATACGCTACAACTTGCAAAAATATTGACAATGGATCTCTTTGCTCCCCGCCCCCCACAAAATTACAAGAGAAAACAAGATGTGAAAGTCAAATTTCCTTTTATTTCCTCCCATCACCTCAAGACTTGCTCAGCACCCCTAGGCTTGGTGCACTCCCCAGACCCAATCTCATCTCCAATTCACACCCTTCTACTTGGCTGAGTCTCTGGGACTGTATATTGATGAGCCACCAACCCAGCCATTCAATATGATTCTGTCAGCCCACGGCATGTTTAGTCAGCACACCATCGAGCATCAGGTTTAGTTATTTTCTTTGAAATTAACCAGATATTTTTCTGCTGGAGATACTAAATCAATACGTTATGGGGAAGCACAGCATGACCTTACTCTAAATGAAAGCACCCCAGTGCTCCGTTGGGCAGGAGTGAAGGCTGCTTTTCCTCAGCCTCCTTCTGGTTCCCTTGTGCCCTTACCACTCAGCCTGTGTCTCTGCAAATTCATGTTACTTTCACCAAGAGTTTTCCCATTCCTACCTCGCAACCTAGAGAATTAGAGACTTCCCTTTGAGACACACCCATCCATCCTCTCATTCATCTATTGAGTGCTAACCATATCCAAGGCATTGGCAACCCAAAGTTTATTAAGATCTAGAACCTGTGCTGGGGTGCAGTATTAGTGAGGGGTTTTAGTTGCAGACAACAGAATCCTCCATAATTAAAGCACAAAGCAATTTGCTAGAGAATATTGGGCAGGTGACAGAATTTCCAGGATGATCAAGTTTGGATGTCATACATCCAGGAAAAAAAAATCTTATTACCCATACCACAGGACTATTCTAGAGGTACCCTCACTTCTGCACCCCCTGTGATGCTACAGACTGAACACCAGGAATGCCGCCACTCAGAAGAACCAAATGCTTCTACCATCACACTTTCCAGAACCATCTCCCCAAATGAGGCCTCCATCTGTGTTGCTCACTTCTACCTCCAGACATTAGGTGCCACTGAACTTGGTCAAATATTTGTGCTTACTGCAAAATTTTAGGAAATGTAGCTAGGAGGCTATAAGGAGTGGGGGATTTCGAGGATGCAGAGAGAAGGCCAGAAGAGACTTGATGGCTGACAAAGTGTGAAGGTAAGTAGGCATTCACCCAAAGGATAAGGAAGAGAAAATGTAGGAAGAGGGGATGTCTTGAAATAAGGCACTGGGGTGTGAATGAACAAGCATCCTTGGGGAAAAATGAGAATTTAGTGTGATTGGAACAATGGTGAATATGCTGAAGATAAGGGAGCGGTGGACAAAGACAAATGAATTAAGAAATAAGAAGGTAGGTAGTGGCCAGACTGGGAAGGGTCTCTCTTTTTGTATTTTTTGTTTGTTTGTTTTTTGTTTTTTTTTACTGCTCTGGGTCTTCGTTGCTGCACGTGGGTTTTCTCTGGTTGAGACTCGAGGGCTTTTCACTGCAGAGGCCTCTCTTGTTACAGAGCACAGTCTCTAGGGCACACAGCTTCGGTAGTTGCAGCTCCTGGGCTCTAGAGCTCGGGCTCAGTAGCTCTGCTGCACAGGCTTATTTGCCCGGTGGCATGTGGAATCTTCCCAGATAAGGGATTGAACTCATTTCCCTTGCATTGACAGGCAGATTCGTAACCACTAGATCATCAGGGAAGTCCCAGCAAGGGGCTCTTAGGCTCTTAGAAGCTGGACCTTTTCCCAACTAGGGCCAGACTCAGGTGATTTCTCCAGGTCTGACCAAAATCTGCAAATTGTCAATCAAACTGTGATACTTCAATCTTGGCCCAATAAAGTAATGCCCTAGTAACATTCTCTCTGCTGAAAGGTAAACAAGACAACTTTCAACACAGTAGGTTAGTTACATAAAGAAAGAAGCATTTCCATCATATTTTCAGAATATTTCCATTGTCCCAATATCCTACAGTATAAAAATAAAATAAGATCAAGATGATTTTTCTGTTCAACAACCTCGACCTTTCCCAGTTCCGCAGTGATTTCCCAAAGAGGGGCATGTCATGTCACTTGAAAGGTGGGCCCAGCAGCTCCATCAAGGCAAGGTACTCATTACTTCTCTAAAAGCCATGCTTTGAAGTGTCTTCTCCATCCACAGTCCTCTTCTCTGAGAACTATATGCCCTTCCCCGACCAGGGCCCCATATAATCCTGCCCCTTGGACAAAACTGATTGGATCCAAGCTGAGCAAACTGGATTCTGTCCCCTAGAAATTTAGAAATTCATCCACTCTCCCATTCAACAAATATGTATTGAACTCTAACTCTGAATTAGGCATTGTTCTAAGAGCCAGGGATATGGTGGGTATGTTTTCTCCTGATAGCCTACTGCATCATTCTGGTTCAGCTAGACACCTGTACCTCTCCTCATATATTCTCTCTCTTCCTTTCAGCTGGTTTCATGGGTGTCTATTCCTTGCACCAATCCCTTCTAATTTTAATAGCTAATTTCACATTTGCTATTTGTGATGGGGAAATGTCTTGTTTTCTTTTCCTAGTAAAGAACCTGAGAAATCTCTCCAAAATTTTAACTAGGTAAATCTTCCTTGACTGGGATCACATTTGATCCCAAAAAATCTTTGTTTTTGAGATTGGATCCATATTACCCACTTTTTTAAAAAAGTTAATTATTTTTTAATTGAAGGATAATTTCTTTACAGAATTGTGTTGGCTGCCAAACATCAACATGAATCAACCATACATATTACTAACTTTTTTTTTCAAAAAGTAGAAAGTGTTATTTTCATTGACTTATAGGATTATATTAGTTTTATATTATATAATATAATCTTATTATATTATATAGGATTATATTAGGATTATATCTGTTTCAGGTGTGTAACATAATGACTCAATATTTTTATAGATTATACTCAATATAAAATTAGTATAAAACACTAACTGTATTCCCTGTGATACACGTTGGGTGTGCTTGTGTGGGCTCAGCCATTTCGTTGGGTCCAACTCTTTGTGACTCCAAGGACTGTAGCCCGCCATGCTCCTCTGCCCATGGGATTGTCCAGGCAAGAATACTGGAGTGGGTTGCCATTTCCTTCTCCAGGTTTTTTTTTTTTTTCATATTACCAACTTTTTGACAACATAGAAAATACCAAGTAACGTGTCAAAGCTTTCCACCAAATCAAGATGATAAACCAAGACTTATGCCTTTCATTTCTTTATAGTAATCATGTGACAACCTCCCCCATCCCTTACACCTCACACACACACACACACACACACAAATCCTCTAACAAACATCTGTGCAAGGAAGCAAAATTCCACTCCAATATTTTTGTCTGGGAGATCCCATGGACAGAAAAGCCTGGCAGACTATAGTCCATGGGGTCCGACAAAGAGTCGGACACAACTGAGCAACTAAACAATAACAAAGGAAGCAAAATAGAAAGTCAGAAATGTTGGGACTTTGGAAGTGTAAGGTTTGCCATTCTCTGACATAAATCATAGCAATATTTTCTTAGGTCAATTTCCAAAGGCAATAGAAATAAAAAATAAATGTGCTGTGTGCTCAGTCATGTCTGCCTTTTTGGACCCCATGGACTGTAGCCCCCAGGTTCCTCTGTCCATGGAATTTTTCAGGAAAGAATACTGAAGTGGGTTGCCATTTTCTCCTCCAGAGGATCTTCCCGACTCAGGGATCAAAACTGCATCTCCTGCGTCTCTTGTGTTGGCAGGTGGATTCTTTACCACTGCGCCACCTGGAACCTAATCAAACTTAGAAACTTTTTCATAGCAAAAGAAACTATAAACAAAATGAAAAGACACCATGGGCCCAGGTTCAATACCTGGTTGAGGAATTAAGATCCCATAAGCTGTTCAGTGTGGCCCAAAAAAAAAAAAAAAAAAAAAGAGAGAAAGAAAGACAACTACAGACTGGGAGAAAATGTTTGCAATGAGACCAACAAGGACTTAATTTCCAAAATTGTCAAATAGCTCATACAACCCAACAACAACAACAACAAAACAACCCAATCAAAACATGGGCAGAAGAGGGTGGGACAAATTGAGAGAATAGCATTGAAATACATACACTGCCCGGAGAAGGCAATGGCACCCCATTCCAGTACTCTTGCCTGGAAAATCCCATGGACAGAGGAGCCTGGTAGACTGCAGTCCATGAGGTCGCGGAGAGTTGGGCACGACTGATCGACTTCACTTTCACTTTTCACTTTCATGCATTGGAGAAGGAAATGGCAACCCACTCCAGTGTTCTTGCCTGGAGAATCCCAGGGGCAGAGGAGCCTAGTGGGCTGCCGTCTGTGGGGTCGCACAGAGTCGGACACGACTGAAGCGACTTAGCAGCAGCAGCACATACACTGCCATGTACGAAATCGACAGCTAGTGGGAAGCTGCTGCATGGCCCAGGGAGCTCACCCTGGTGCTCTGTGATGACCTGGAAAGGTGGCATGGAGGTGGGGTGGGGGAAGGTTCAGGAGGGAAAAAATATGTATACTTATGGCTGACTCATGTTGTCGTAAGGCAGAAACCGACACAATATTGTGAAAAAAAAATTTTTTCCCCCAAGTAAAAATAAATGTAAAAACTTTTTTTTAAGAAGAACTAAATAGGCATTTCTCCAAAGAAGACATACAGATGGCTACCAGGCACATGAAAAGATGGTCAATTATTAAAAAAAATGCAAATCAAAACTACAAGGAGGTACCACCTCACAGTGGTCAGACTGGCCATCTTCAAAAAGTCTACAAACAATAGGATTTCCCTGGTTACTCAGTGGTAAAGAATCTGCCTGCCAGTGCAGGAGACATGGGTTCAATACCTGGTCCTAGAAGATCCCGTGTGCCACAACTACTGAGCCTGCACTCTAGAGCCTGGGAGCTGCAACTACTGAGCCCTTCTGCTGTGACTACTGAAGCCTGTGTGCCCTAGAGCACGTGCTATAAGACAAAAGAAGCCACAGCAATGAGAAGTCTGCGCACTGCAGTGAAGAGTAGCCCCCACACCGCAACTGGAAAAAGCCCTCTCGCAATAATGAAGACTCAGCACAGCCAAACATAACTAGCTAACTAAATAAATTTGTTTTTTAAAAAAATCTACAAGCAATAAATGCTGGAAATGATATGGAAAAAATGGAACCCTCCTACACTGTTGGTGGGCATGTATATTGGTAGAGTCACCATGGAAAACTGTTGGAGGTTCCTTAAAAACTGAAAATAGAGTTACTATATGATCCAGCAATCCCACTTCTGAGCATATATCTGGAAAAGATGAAAATTCTAATGCGAAAGATACATACATCCAAATGTTCACAGAAGCATTTTATAATAGCCAAGACACGGACAGGACTTCCCTTGGTGGTCCAGTGGCTAAGACTTCAAGCTCCCAATGCAAACCACCAAGGTTTCATCCATGGTCAGGGAACTAGATCCCACATGCCACAGCTAAGTTTGCATGCTGCAACAAAGATCCTGGACAGCCAAATAAATAAACATTTTTTAAAAAATAGCCAATACAAGGGAGCAGCCTAAGTGTCCATCAACAGTTAGGATAAATATGGATAAAGAAGAAGTGATACAGACACAGATAAATGGAATGCTACTCAGTCATGAAAAAGAATGAAATAATACCATTTTCAGCAACATGGGTGGACCTAGAGATTTCATACTAAGTGAAGTAAGTCAGACAGAAGAACACAAATATGATATCATTTATATATAGAGTCTGAAAAATGGTACAAATGAACTTAATTACAAAACAAACATGCACAAACATAGAAAACAAACTGATAGTTACCAAAGAGGAAGGGGGGAGGGAAAAATTAGAATTATGAAGTTAACAGATGTACCATACCATATATAAAATAGGTAAACAACAAGGATTTAGTGTATAGCACAGGGAACTATATCCAACATCTTGTAATAAACTATAGTGGAAAAGAATAAAAAAAGGAGAATATAGGTATATAGATATATATGTATAAACAAATCATTTTGTTGTAAACCTGAAACTAACACAATATTGTAAATCAACTACATTTCCTTTTTTTTTTTTTAAAGGGGAAGGTTTGTAAAATAAACCTAAGTTTAAATAACTCCTCCTCTAGTGGTATTGGGAAATTTCAAATCTATAAAATGGAGATATTAACTATTTCACAGGATTATTGTGAGAATTAAATGTGTGTAAAGACCCTAGAGCACAAAATGTGCTCAGTAAATGGTAATCACTAAACAAGTATCCTTATTTACTATTTTGATTTTGATTTGTGAGCCACTGTGGGTATATATATAAATATAGATAGGTTTACATAATACACAGATATGCCTAATATGCATAATACACATGTATATTTGTGTAGACCTGAAGTAAAAAAAAAAAGGCAGGAGGTGTAAAATGAGTTAAACACCTAAATCCACCTCCTTTTAGCTCCTAGTTAGAAAAAGGAAAGATCAGATTCCAATAAGCCACTAATTTGACACATGCGCACACATTCCTATGAGTCTTCCCTTGGGTTGCTTTCACATGCTATGTAAAAGAAGTGCATGACCTTATCCATTAGTTCTTTTTCTAAACCACATCCTCTCACCTGGGCAGGTATCTGAACAGGTGGGAGGTTTCTCTGCATGACTGAGACAATCAACTGCCCTTTGTTTCCTCCCAGAAGTATTTCCTCAAGAAGTGGGAAGCCAGAGTGCACAGGTGAATCAGGAAGTGAGGTCAACCTTGACTACACTGAATTTAAATATATATAATAATATAATTGGTAGTTTATAGAATAAATGTACCCACATGCATGCATTACTGAGCTCCTTTTTCACACTGTAGTTCCCCCTTCTTCCAAGAGGGTGTCAATTTCCAAAGGGACTGCATTTCCTGTTTTTCAACTTTTGCAGCATTACTTGAAGGTTTCATATAGTGCAGGTGATATTACAGTTACCAGTCTTTGCAATGACAGGGCCATCAGCACTGCATGCGGAAATGAACGGGCTCATTGAAACAGCCTGATGCAGAAAGAGAAACTGGGTGTGAAACTATATATTTAGAATTTCAAAATATACCCTGAAGCAGTGGTTCTTAAACATGGCTGTATATCACAACTATCTTAGGGACTTAAAGGAAACAAGCTGGTGACTGAGTACCAACTCAGATGATAAAATTGTGATTTCCGGGGGTGGGGTCTTGGTTTCAGGTGATCTGTGTGTAGAGGGATTGAGAACCAGTGCAGCCATGACAAGGGTGTGAATGCTGAAGATACTATCTGCAGTGAAGACATGAGAATAACCATTCCCTCTACTACACTAGGAATCAGTAAACAAACACTAGAAAGGGACATGAGCAAAGAAAAGAGCCAGATTTATTAGAGTGAGAAGTCTGTTATACCTAAACCCATTTTTAAAAACAGTTTCAGTGTGTTGACATTAGAAGACATTGTTAAAAGACACATGGAAATTCACTATACTACCTTATCAACTTTCCATTAAATTTAAAATTTTCCAAATTTAATAATGTATTTTTAAAATATCTTAGTGACTTAGAAGGAGAAAGACAAATACCGTGATATCACTTACATGTTGAATCTAAAATATGATACAAATCACCATATCTGTGAAACAAAAACAGACTCACAGACATATAGAACAGACTTGTTGTTGCTGGGAGTGTGGCTGGGAGGTGAGGGCGGGATTGGGAGTCTGGGATTAGCAGAGGCAAACATTATATATAAGATGGATGAATAATAAGCACTGTACAGCACTGTCCCTACTGCCCAGCACAGGGAATTCTATTTAATATCCCCTGACAAACCGTAATGGCAAAGAATATGAAAAAAGAATACACACACACACACATATATATAATTGAATCTTTTTGCTGTACAGAAGAAATTAACACAACATTGTAAATCAACCATACTTCAATAACATTAAAAAAAATATTTTAATGACTTAAGATTTCTAGGGAAATGTTCCACACCTAATACCACCATTCTAGGCTGACCACTGTAATTTTTATCCTGTGGTTGTAACTGGATTCATAATACCACAATGAGATAACTTTTTTCCATTAGCCTGACTCTGGGTGATATGTAACATTGACAACGATAGTTAACGGCATTTATTGTATGCTAGGTTCTGTGCTAAACACATACACGCATTATCTCTTTAAATCCTAACTGGTATTTTCTACATAGGTAACATTATCATTTGAATTTCATAGATGAGGAAACTGAGGATCAGAGAGGTAAAATTATTTACCTAACAACATTCAGCTAGTCAATAACAGAGCTGAATCTCCAACCTAGACCTAGTTAATTACAAAGTCAGAGTTAAACTTCTGTATCACATCATCTCCAAATCCATAGATTGCTTTCTGCTCCAATGACTGGATATGCAAAATAAGAGAATATTTTTTTGTGCGTATCCAATGTGCAGCAAATGGCAGATAGTGAAGAGGAACTAAAGAGCCTCTTGATAAGGGTGAAGGAGGAGAGTGAAAGAGCTGGTTTAAGACTACATATTAAAAAACTAAGATCATGACATCCAGCCCCATTACTGCATGGCAAACAGAAGAGGAAAAGGTGGAAGTAATGATTGATGCCTTCAAACTGTGGTGCTGGAGAAGACTCCTAAAAGTCCCTTGGACAACAAGGAGATCAAATCAGTCAATCTTAAAGGAGATCAACTCTCAATATTCACTGGAAGGACTGGTGCTGTAGCCGAAGCTCCAGTGTTTTGGTCATTTGATGAGATCAGACGACTCATTGGAAAAGTCCCTGATGCTGGGAAAGATTGAGGGCAGAAAGAGAAAAGGTGTCAGAGGATGAGATGGCTGGACGGCATCACCAATGCAATGAACATGAACTTGGACAAACTCCAGGAGATGGTGAGGGACAGGGAGGCCTGGCGTGTGGCAGTTCATGCGGTTGCGAAGAGTTGGACACAACTGAGCAACTGAACAACAACAGATGTGCAGTGCCAGCTCTGATCAGAACCAGAAAACTTAGGCTCTTGTACGCTTACTCCTTCCTTCTTAATCTCCTCCCCTAACTTTCAGCACAGTCTTCCTCTTCACATGGTTCCTGCTATCTGCTCATTTCATATTCCTAAATTACCTGATAGATCGTATTAATTTACCCTAAGGTATGAATGATAAAACCAGTCAATCCTAAAGGAAATTAGTCCTGAATATTCATTGGAAGGACTGATGCTTAAACTGAAGCCCCAGTACTTTGGCCACCTGATGCAAAGAACTGACTCATTGGAAAAGACCCTGATGCTGGGAAAGATTCAAGGCAGGAGGAGAAGGGGATGACAGAGGATGAGATGGTTGGATGGCATCACCGAGTCAATGGACATGAGTTTGAGCAAACTCTGGGAGACAGTAAAGGATAGGGAAGCCTGGTGTGCTGCAGTCCATGGGGTTGCAAACAGTCAGACGTGACTTAGCAACGAAAAACAACAGCAGCAAATGAATGATAATAACATCTTCACATGTTGGACCTTAGAGGAATAAATCCATTAAAAGAATATTTATTTATTTATTTGGCTGCACTGGATCTTAGTTGCAGCACTCGGGATCTTTGGTCTCCTTTGAAGCGTGCAGGATCTTTTAGTTGCAGCATTCAAACTCTTCCTTGTGGCATGTGAGATCTAGTTCTGTGACCAGGGATCGAACCTGGGTGCCCTGCACTGGGAGTGCAGAGTCTTAGACCCTGGACCTTCAGAGAAGTTCCTGGAATAAATCTGTTCTTAAAAGAATATCTAATGGGAGTAGTATTTATCCAAAAACACAAAAAAGGTGGAATTTAGTCAGTGTTGCACCACAATGGGGAAGATATTTGAGAAAGAGATCCTTAAACTGAAAAGCAAACTATTAATAAAAATCATTCACAGCATGTGAATTGGTATAATACACAAGGCATTATAACTGACATCAAGAAGTGCTAAGAGCCCAGTGAGGATTGACTGTATAGCATAGGGAATTATGGGCTTCCTTTATGGCTCAGCTGGTAAAGAATCTGCCTGCAATGTGGGAGACCTGGGTTTGATCCCTGGCTTGGGAAGATCCCCTGGAGAAGGGAAAGGCTACCTACTCCAGTATTCTGGCCTGGAGAATTCCATGGATTGTATAGTCCATGGGGTCACAAAGAGTCAGACACGACTGAGTGACCTTCAAAAAAAAAAATAGGGAATTATGCCCAACATCCTATAATAACCTGTAATGGAATATGATCTGCAAAAAATCCTGAATCACTGCGCTGTACACATAAAACTACCACATATTGTAGATCAACAATAATTCAATTTGTAAAAATGGGGGAACAAATGAGAGCTGAGAACCAAGAAATAAGTTTTGTCACTTCCTTCCTTTAGAACTGTATCATCTGGTCAGAGATGTGAAGCAGTCACAAAATCACATCACAGTGATAAAGCAGCCCATCACATGGTTTTTAGCATTGTCAAAGGAGACACAGAAGAGTTGAAATAACAGGCAGATTCACAGGTCCAAAAACCAGCCTGAAAACAAAGATTTGTACTGAAAACAACTGGGGGTGATGGTATGCCTCATTTGTAATCAACTTGAATTTTAATAACATTGTTTCTAAGCCTTTTTATCACTTCTGCTGTTGTTTTTATCATTGTTGTTACAGGATACCTTTTTGGGTGCAAACCACTTTGCTCACACTATTTCACTTTTTTGGCCAACATTCCTCTGAGGTAGGTACTTCATTCATACATTTTGAATAAGGAAACAGGCTGAGAGGGTAAGTGACTTGCCTGAGGTTTTACAACTAAAAAGCAGTGGCTCCAAGCTTCAAATATTGTCTTCTTAATTCTTCTCATCATCTCTGGGCTCCTATGGGTGTGTATATCTCTTGGCATTGGTCCAACTGGGAGACAGAAACCACACTAGTAATTTGAACAGGGACGATCTAATATAAAAAAATTATAGTTACAGAAGATTAAGTACTGAGACATGTAATTGTAGGTGATGGTCATTGCCCTTTAAGAATTCCTGGTGTATTTTCTATTTCAAGCCAGACTGTTAATTCTCATTTTCCCTGCCAATGCCAAGCACAGGGCTGGGCATACAATAACTCAAGCATCCCGATCAAAGTTCAAATCCTTACTCTGCTACTTACTAGCTGGATGACCTTGAGAAAATCACATAACCTCCCTCCCTCTGAGGGCTGTGGAAAGAATCAAGTGAGATAATAAATGCAACTGATTCAGCTAAGTAAGCAGTTGTTAGTATTACTACTATTTATCATCATCATCATCATGATTAAGATTCTCTAGTTTTTGTCTTCTGAAATGCTGCCTAGTATAATAATTGGGACAATATTTGAAAATCAAGAAGACATTCTTTGACCTCATTTGCAAGCTGATCTTATCCTTTGGTCTGCTGTAAGGAACTACCATATGGTACTCAGCCCTATTTTGAGCATTGGTTTTTTTCTTCTTAACTGAACTCAGTATCAGGTTAACACCCACCATTCCCCATCAAAAATCTCTCAAGCACAAGCCAACTGAAAGTTGGCCTTCTTTAATCCAAGAGTGATATTTCTGTGCCTGGTTAACTTTTCTTTAGCTTTCAACATGAGCCAATTGGCTGTAATCACAGGATGTTATCAAAAATGATTGGGCAGATTCTGGGTAGCAATAGAGATAATTGCCAAGGAGAAACTAGGAAAAAAATAAATGAATCTTCCAACGCAGGGAGAAATAAATGGCTTCATTATGGGGTCAGGAGGGATGATCCTAAAATTCCCTGTCCGAGAGAAAATGCATAATGGTAGTTTGAGAGTTGAAGAATTTGGCAGCAGCAACATCCATGGATGAAAACAGCTTTTAAGAGCCAACCTCAGGGGATTGCATTTCTATAAAAGGAATGAGATGTTTTTCTTTATGCTGCAGAAAATGCGGAATCGGAGCCGACTGGAAACACAGCTAGCTGTCATTATCTGCAAAAGATGAATGATGTTCTACTATATCAGGTGATAGGCAAATATCTCTCCAAGTTTTCCGAAATTCATTTGGACAGGTCTCAGGAAGCAGGGGAAAACAACTTTCACATAAAACTTTGTTGAAAATGAGTTTTTCTGGAGTTTTCCCCATAATACTGTATCTAAGGAGAGCATTTACATTTAAGCCCCATTTCCCCTCCTTCCAATTGCACCCAGACCAATAGTGCAGGCTTCTGTTTGCCCTGACTGGCATTTTAAGCTGACGATGTGAGTGGTCTCACACCACAGGGCACTGGAAAATTCTTCAGAGAACATCCCCAGGACTGCCAGTCAGCAAGCAGACCACAGGCCTCAGTTTTGAGTAGAGGTCCCAAAGCTTCCCCTGCCCCTCACTTAGGACTCACTGTGAACATTCAATAAATCCTGGTAATGAGGATTCAAAAGAAAGTCTCGGAAAGAAGTATCATGAATACGACAGGAGGCCTTCTCTCTTTACAGTGAAATGATCTTCTCATCTACTGACTTGCTTTAGAACCACTCTAAGTTCTCAGAAATATTCAATGTTACATTTTCCTCCAGTAACTTCTTACTTTCCTAAGTGTTTAAACGCCTGCTTTGTGCAAGCAGAGAAAGCAAGGACTCAGAAATGAGTTGAATGGTTCCAGGCTCCTTTAGTCTTGGGGAAAGGGGAATCTGAGCACCCCATGAATCCTAGCAGAGGTGTTAGTCTCCTCTGCTCTTCTGTTTCCCTAGGAAGCCCAGCCAGGGACTGGCATTCAGGGACTTCCCTGGCAACCTCCCTGGAAATGGTAACTCCATAATGGGAAGGAATCTAAAACCAGGGGCCACAAGCAAAGGCTATGTGAACTCATGGCACTGGGTGAGATACTGACTTTTAGAACCCAGGATTATTGCCAGGCCCCCAGGACTCAGTTAACCCCTAAGACATAGTTTATTCATTAATGTGGAATATTAAATATTCACATTTTAAATAAGGCATGTGCCTTACCAGCATCTTGAATTCATCTTTGATAAAGGCCTTCAATAAATACAGGTTCCTTTGTACATTTGAAAGTACTTGGTAGACTAGTTTACAAACACTGATCATGTAGGTGTACATAATTACTAGAGTTGGGTTGCATCATTCACTCTATCTACCAAACTTTATTTTTAATAAGGGTTGTGTCTGATTGGAATTGCTTAAATCTTGTCATTATTTCTCTGACAAGCAACTTCAGATATCAGGCTTAATTCAAATGAAATTGGTACCTTTATCAAGCATTCTATCCAACATTAATTTACTGAATATAAGGCCAAGAATATATACCATTGGTGTATATGTGTGTATCTTTAATAGTACGATTGAAAAACAGTGTAGTCCAAGTCACAACATTTAGATTTTAAAATCCACTAAAAGGATGAGAAAATCCATTTATTGTACTGAACTCCAATTACTGTACTGAACACAAACACCTTTTTAGTAACCAAAGACTGTGCACTCTTGGAGAAGGTAAATTGCAGCCCACTTCCACTCAGGTAATTACATTCTCTGCTGGTTGAAATCTGCTCCCGAGTTCTGAACCCCACACAAGGCTCTTCCTGCTCTGGCTATGAACCTCTGGACTCTGGAGTCCATTGGCCCATCGTTCCTATTTCCTCCAAACAATCCCATCTCCAGTCCTCCTGGGCAGAATAATTTTATGATGGGGTTTGACTATTCATGTGTCTGTCACCCAGAGCTGAGAGCATCTTCCTAAGAGGCCTCTATTAGATCATAACTTATTACTGGTCTATCTGAGATTCAAGCCTGAATGACTTCTAATTTTTTGATGCTTAATGTAGAGAAAATAAAATTGCTTTTGATTGATCCTGCTGAACTTTGCAATGCATGTACTCCTTTTACTGTTCAATGGGTCATTGGAAGCTGGCGGCACAAGACTCTCTATCCAGAGGAGTCAGTGCAGTGGAAAGACTGGGCAAGGGGCCACATTCTAGTCTTTGGCCACCAGCTCTGTTATTATTTGGTTAACTTTATCCAAGTTACTTAAAAGTCTCTGAGTCTCAGTTTCCTCATCTTTCAAAATGTGCATACACATGCTATTGTTATAAAGAACAAAGGAAACGATGTGTGTCACCTCACATATGTATATATATGGAGGTATTATGATTATTTATGAAATACAGTACCATTCCTTTAAAGATAAATGATATATACATCGTGTATCACACTCATCAACAGTGTACTAATTTACTGACATTTCAGAGAAGGTTATAAACTATGAAGGAGAAGTTTGCACCATTTGTCTTATAGAAAGTATATTAATAGAACTGTGGTGAAATATTTAACAACAAGTACAAGTTCTTAAGAAAATGCAAAGTAATGTTCCTTTTTCCAAATTTTCATCTATGTTAAATTATCAGTACAGGCTAATCTGGTTTCCTATAGATGTATGAGCCTGAAAGAAGCACAATTACATTTTCATTGACAAACAATTCCACCCCCTCTATAAATCAACATCATTTCCTCCTGGCCCCCTCCAGGATTCAGCAGCTGTCATAAGGTTGCCAGGTAGAATAATGATTCAGGATCCACAGACCACACTGTCTTATTGAACTGCTCCCAAGCTCACTGGCTCCGGGACCAATAAATCATTGCTTTACAAGTCATCTGGAACGCAGGGTGCAGCCCAGAGTCAAGAGTCAAGGTTCCACAGTTCTGTTAGGAGGTATTTGTTATGAAAATATTTCTTTTTAAAGGAAAAATTTTTAGTCACAGAATAACCTTTCTCCTGATCCTTTGAATCACTTCCTATCTGCCTGTTTCTCATCCTCTGAATATCTAACAATACCAATTCAGTGTTCAGACAACACTGTAGTTTTCTTCTCTTGATTTTGAAGCTCTTCCAGAGCCCCTGTTGTTTTTTAAAACGTCAAACTCAGGATTCTTTCTGGTGTGGCTTCCACCTCATTCTATCCCACTTCCCATGGAGATTACACACTCAGTAAAGAGTCGGCCTGTTTTCGGTGTCCCTAGCAGATGGAGACAAAGTTATTCCCCACTTTTGTTCCAAGAAACAAGGCAATATTGTGTTGCCAAGTTTTTGCTTTTTTGTATTGAGCAGTGGGAATAATAATAATAATACCAATCTCTCCTCTTTGAAGGAGCTTTACCATTTATATAGTTTCTGCTCCCCCATTCTCTCCCCATCCTCGTCTCTCTTGAGAGAATTGACTGTGAAATGTGCTTCATGCTGCCAGAGAGAAAATAAGTGAGGGATAAGGGTTTTGTCTTTAAAGCCGCATCTAAGACTTCAGGAGTTATAACATTTGCTGATGAAACTGATAGCTAAAAAGCCCCTCTATGTCTTATTAATTTCTGCCTAAAAGTATTTAATATCCCATTTTGTGAATAGCACCTCTTCTGGTTCTTTTAACTCTCCTGTCTTAAGTTTCATAAGAAATATCTGGGCTTAAAATTCAGAACTTTTCTTATAAATTAAGGATTGCGGTTTGACTTCAAAGTTAAGGCTAAAGAGGGGGTGCATAACACTCAAAATACTCATGCCTCCAAAATGAACACTCTTTGCCATAGGAACATTGTCTTTAGTTGATTAAAAAATTAAATTTCAAGTGAGTTTATGAACAAGAATTTGCATTCTTTGTACAAAATGGAATCCAAGAACACCACAATAATAATTGCTACAGGGCAAGTAAGATCCCTGAGCAATGCTAAAATTAGTGGGTGAAATTTTTTAAAAAACAGAATAGTAGCATAAACTCAAAGTATCTCCCCCCAAATAAATGACTGTGACCTCAACATGTGTCCACAAATTATTTGATTCTTCTGTCCCTGGGAGGTAGAACTTCACTCCTCTCCCTTTGAATGTGAGTTCAACTTAATGACGTGCCTCTACCTGAATGGGGAGGAAAAAACTGTAAACTCATATGGTAACTTTACAGAGACACCACTGAACTAAGGGATCAAGGTTAACATTTTTGTAATAAGACATATCAACATTTTGTGTCTCCCTAATATGAGATGAAAAAGGTACATCACCTCTGTGGTATACTTCCTCCAAATCCATAACTCCAGAAATCATGATAAAATGTCAGATAAACCCAAATTAAGGGACATTTGGCAAAACAGCTGACCACTTTTGCTTAAAAGTGTCAAGGTCATAACAGACAAGAGAAAAAGGGGGGAAAATCCTAGACTGAGACCAAGAAGACACACTAATTAAATGTAAGATGTTATTCTGGATTGGCGTCTGAAACCGAAAAAGGAAAACTGGTGAAATCTGATAAAGTCTGTAGTTCACTTACTAGTATTGCATCAGTGGTAATTTCTCAGTTTTGATAAATGTGCTATGGATATGTCAGATGTTAACATTAGAGGAAGCTGGTTAAAAGGTTTACGAGAACTCTCCACTATCTTTGTAAATCTAAAATTCCTTCAGAATATTAAAAAAAAAAAACAGTCTGTATGTTTATGGCTATGTTTAAAGAAAGCATAAACAATGCTTACATTCATTCATCCAATTCATTCTACAGATATTTATTGTCAGCTTTCTGCACTGTTTTAGGTACTTGCTCAGTTGCTCACTGTTTTAGCTGCATGCTTGCTTAGTTGCTAAGTTGTGTTTGACTCTTCATGACCCCATGAACTGTATCCCGTCAGGCTCCTCTGATTCTTCAGGCAAGAATACTGGAGTGGGTTGCCATGCCCTCCTCCAAGGGATCTTCCTGACCCAGAGATCTAACCTGCATCTCTTCTGTCTCTTGCCTCGGCAGGTGGATTCTTTACCACAAGGGCCACCTGGTAAGCCTAGGGACTGGAGAAACAGTGCTAAATGAATGAGGTTTGCACACTCCCAGAACTTACAGCCTAACAGTTATAACAAGTACAATAAGTGAATCAAAGGACAGGCTGCCCTGGGTGCATGTAACATGGTCCCATCCTGTTCTGAGGGTTAGGGAAGGCTTGCCTAGAGCAGAGGATGATTCAGCTGAGATTAGAAGCATAGTGTTAGATGGCGTGGGAGCTGTTTGGACTGAAAGGGGATCTGTCCAGGCAGCAGGAGCAGCGTGACAAGCCAGAAATGAGGGCTCAAAAAGAAAGCGAAGAAGTGGAGTTAAAAGGTAGAGAGAGGGATCTAGCTATACGAAGGCACGGGTAGATCATTCCAGGTCTTGTGGGTCAGGGAAAGGATTTTGGACTTCATCCTAAAGCAATGGGTCAATCACCAGAGTGTTTTAAGTGAATTATGTAATTCTATTGCAATTTATTTCTCTTAATTTGTGTATTTCTTAGCTTCCTAAGTCAGTATTGTTCATGTTGAGAATGATTTAAAATTCCTAATTATTCGTGACTTTGCGTAAGAAACATATCATTTTTCATCCCGACCCCGTCTCTACCTTCCGGCAACAAGTTGCGTTAACATCTCCTTTATTGACAGAGCCATGTTGTGGGTGAGCAGGGAAAGATAGTTGCCAATTGGCTCCCTCGCACTCAAACGGCCTTCCATTTAGGGGCACACTCCTCATTGGCAGACCTTTGGTAGAAGCCAGGGCCCTATCTTCCTCTATAGATGCCCATGACTTAGACTCAGCCATCTGGGTCTCCCCATCCAGATCTTTGAATCTTAAGTAGATGAAGCAAAAACACAAGGACTATCTAGAACTCTTCCTGGGGATGAAGTGCTGGCAACCAGGTCTAGGGTCACTGATGGCAGCAGTACCAGCAGAGATATCCAGAAATCAGACAGTCCTTTGGCATGACATGGGCCCTGATTCTGTCACCAGCCTCCTGTTGGCTCCTCCCCATTCACTGGTCCTAATTCTCTGTAGGCAATCCAATATCTTCCCAACAATTTCCTTATTTGCAGGTCTTTTTTTGACATCTTTTCTGAAAGACACTGACTCATGATCATCAGAGTTCATAGCACTCAATATTTCCCCAGCACGGTTCTAAGTGCTGTGCTAACTCATCATCCCTTCAAATACCAGTAAAATAGAGAAATAGGTTTCTCTGCTGACACAGGGAAGTCAGTTGGCAGGATCACTTACTTAGAAGAAATCTAAAATACAGACAGAGAACTCTTTTCAGACCATGAGATTTAAAGCTTGCTTTTCCCTCAGAGAAAGAAATTGGAAAGCAACCTGAAATGTTTGAAAATGGGGGACTAAATAGGTAAATTACAGTACAACCACTCCAGGGACTAGTATGCAACCATTCTGAACAATAATTAGCAAAGCTGAGATGTAAAATGAGAGAAGCTTGTGACTACAGTTGTGTGAAAATATGAAGGCACATGGTCAAGGCGTTGGAAGACCTGTATAAATATTCAGAGCTGTTTTGTTAGGGTGGGGTTTCCCTCTCTGTGGCTGAACTCTCTAACGTTGTTATACCATATCTATAATGTTAAAAGGAAGCACACTTTCCTTCACTATATATTTATCCCAGTGCTCTGGGATGACTCTGCTCCAAGTGTGGCAAAATCCCTATAATCATCCCCTTAGCAACCATTTAAAATGATGAACTTCAGGGCCACTTTTAAGTCTATGCTGGCAGAGCAGATACTGACCACCACGTTGAAATGAGGTTTTCAGTACCCAATCCCCAAATGGGCCAGTATTTCAATCCTCATCAGCTTCTGTTGTGCGGTGAAAACCCTGATCCAGATGCATGTACTTTGGGCAGAGATGGGAGCCACTGCTGCTCAGATCCATCGTTTTTGCTGTTTCATGCAGGGGACCTGGGACATCTGCTTCAGTTCATGAAAATTTGCAGAAAGGAAACATCGGTCCTTTCAGTCACACTTTTATCTTCTACACAGTCTTATTCCCGGGGGTCTCCGATACCCTCAATTTGTGATGTTCTGAACGTCCACTTTCCTGACCCTCGATCCTCTCTGCTTCCCAGGCTCCAAAATCCACCTTCCCTGTGAAACCTTCTCCAGTTCTCTAAGGAATTTCCCCTAAGATACCAAAAAATAAACTTAATATTAATTGAGAGGCTAATGAAATGAAAATGACAACTGCAATTTTTGTAGATCAAAAATGGTCTAACATCTAAAACATCGTCTGGGTCAGCTTAATTAATAGCAGGCAGCACCACTTACAGTGTGCAGCTTTGACAACCCCTATTAGACCCAATGTCACTGACTATTTATTGCCCATCAGGATTTGCAGAGCTCTGTGGGTCTACCTTGACATTGCTTTGGTCAGGTGGGCCTTGTTGTTGTTGTTTAGTCACTAAGTCAGGTCCGACTCTTTTGCAACCCCATGGAGCCTGCCAGGCTCCTCTGTCCATGGGATTTGCCAGGGAAGTATACTGGAGTGGGTTGCCGTTTCCTTCTCCAGGGGACCTTCCCAACCCAGGGATTGAATTTGCCTCTCCTGCAATTGTAGGCAGATTCTTTTCCACTGAGCCACTTGGGAAGCCCAGGTGGGCCCTACTTAAAGCTTTTTCATATTTCCCAGAGTTTTGTAGTTTGCACCTAATTGAGACACTTGCACAAAGGAACTTTGAGGTCCCTTCAGGATGATCTTATTAAATAAGAATTACTAAGTAGTTCTTAATCATACACTGATTATATTTCAAACTTTAAAAATTCATGAGCTCTGTGACCTAGCAATTCTATTTCTTGATAATTTGCCCAACGAGTATACACACTCTTGCAAAACAATGTATATTTAAGAACATTCATTGCTACTTTGGTTTGTAATAGCAAAAGGCTGTCTTTAACTGATTAAATACATGTGGTACATCAATACAGTGGATTGAATAATGCGTCTGCAAGATACGGCATTCATTCAGTGAAGAAGTAAGATGGTGTTCTGGTATGTTTTCACTGCTGTGAGGAAGTAGCGCAGAGAGGATATGTGCATGTGTAATTGCATGGAAATTGTATAGAAAATCTCCAGATAGATACACAAAATGATGGTTGTCTCTTGGTAGGGGAACTGGGTGATACAGGTAAGGAGAAAAAACTAATCTTTCAGAGTACATCATTTGGTACATGGCAAATTTTCTACCATGTGCATGGATTACTTATTTAAAAAAATAAATGTGATTTTTTAAACTAGGCTTTTTTCTTAAATCAGTAAGATTAAGAATTAAGAGCACAGTCTTGCTTTGATATTGACAGAAGGAGGAGTCCCTTTCACTGATTCTCATGCCTTATATTCTCCTGCTTCTTCTTGAGAAAAGGCTGAGGTGTTTACACAGAGGATCATACCTCTCCTGACATGAAACTCCTGGATCACTCAAATTTCAGTTTCCCCAGTTTGCTCTTTCAAGTCTGGGGCAAGGAGAGAAAGAAGACAATTTCAGGAAGGAAAGCAGAGAAAATTCAATTTCATGGATTCTTTTAAGTTTGGAATATAGTAACAATTTCAGAAGGAAGCAGACTATATCAAACAAATTAAGCATGGATATAGATATAAAGATCTCTCTCTCTCTCTATATATATATATATATGTATATGTGTATATGTATATATATATATGTATATGTATATATCATACCATATGATCCAGAAATCCCACTTCTAGGTATAATTCAGAGAAGAAGAAAACTCTGATTAGAAAAGACACATGCACCTCAATGTTCATAGCAGCACTATAATGGGCAAGATACGAGTATCTATCAACAGATGAATGGGTAAAGAAGACAATATGTGTGTGTATATATACATATATATACACATAACTTCTCTGGTGGCTCAATGGTAAAGAATCCACCTGCAATGCAGGAGACCCAGGTTCTATTGCTGGGTTGGGAAGTTTCCCTGGAGGAGGGCATGGCAACTCACTCTAGTATTCTTGCCTGGAGAATCCCCACGGACAGAGGAGCCTAGAGGGCTACAGTTCATGGGGTTGCAAAGAGTTGGACACCACTGAGCGACTAAGCCCAGCACAGCATAGTTGATTTACAAAGTTGTGTTATTTTCCGGCGTACAGCAAAGTGATTCAGATATATATACATACACATATATATGGTGTGTGCTGTGTGTGCTAAGTTGCTTCATAGTGTCCAACTCTGTGTGACCCTATGGACAGTAGCCCCCCCAGCTCCTCTGTCCATGGGATTCTCCAGGCAAGAATACTAGAGCGGGTTGCCATGTCCTCCTCCAGGGAAACTTCCCAACCCAGCGATCGAACCTGGGTCTCCTGCCTTGCAGGTGGATTCTTTACCATTTGAGCCACCAGGGAAGCCCAAATCAACTATACTTCATTTAAAATTTTTTTTAAATATATAGATCTATATATTCTTATAAACCACTACTATGAACACTGTCTCATAGTAAATGTCCCCAAATTTATACAATATCTGTTTGTTTCTAAAAATTTGACTTAAGATCCTTCAAAGCAGAGCATTCTTTTGAGTAGGCAATATATCTTCCCCACAATTTTGAAAGTAATTTGAGCCCAATTGAATAAAGATTTCCCATGCAGACACCTCTACCCATTAAGTACTATGAAGCCATCTCATCAAAATCTGAGATAGTGTTTTCCAAGGTTGTTTTATTTCTGATTTGGTTCCCTGTCTTTAACCACTTATTGTCAAGTAAAGCTAAATCTAGGTCAATTCCTTATACAAAGGACCACACATTTGATCTTTAGATAGATTTTAGATACGAAGCCTTTTGAGGGAAAAAGAAGAAAGCAAATGATAGTAAAAGAGAAATCATTCAACTGTGTTTTAGTTTTGATAACCCTGGTGCTATAACCACTAACTACTCTCTCTCCAAACAACCCTAGTCTTAAGTGCTCTGAGCAGTTTATGAAACCTTGAAAAAAGGAATGAAACTGGGTTTTCTTTCCTTACTTTTGGAAAATGCACAAGATAATAGTGTTAGAATATTTTTAGCGGCTCTGGCAGAGTAACCGCCAAGTGGATCATTTTGCGTCCTCAGTCGAGGGTACCACCTACCCCTTGTTTCCTTCAGTCAAAGCTTTGGTAACATTATGAAACATGTATAATTTCCCCTTTTAAAGTGCATTTTTCACTTTTAAAGGGGAATGCAAATATATAATTAATTAAAATAAAAACAAAATTATAAAACTAATGAGAAACATATGCAAAACATGTGACATGGTTACCATTCTTGATAAATAAGTATTCTATATTTTTTGATGAACACAGAATACAAACTGATCATTAAATGTATGAAAAACTGTGAAACTTCACTGATAAGGAAATGCAAATTCAACTCAACAACAAAATAACATAAATAACCTGATTTTAAAATGGGCAGAGGATCTGCGCAGGTATTTTTCCAAAGAAGATATTCAGATGGCCAATAGGCACATGGAAAGATGTTCAACATCACTAATCACCAGGGAAATGCAAATCAAAATCACAGTAAGATATCATCTCACTCCTGTTAGAATGGCTATAATCAAAAAGACAAGAAATAACAAGTGCTGGAGAGGATATGGAGAGAGGGAAGCCTTCAACAACAGTTGGTGGGAATGTACATTTATACAACCACTATGTATACCAGCATAGAGATTCCTCAGAAAAATTGAAAAAAGAACTACCATATGATCCAGCTATTCCACTTCTGGGTATTTATCCAAAGAATATGAAAACACTAATTGGAAATTATATATGCGCTCCTATGTTCATTGCAGCATTGTTTACCACAGCCCAGATGAGGGAACAACCTAAGGGTCCATTGATGGGTGAAGGGATAAAGAAGATGTAAATGTATACATAATGAAATACTACACTACAGAGCCATAACAAAGAAGAAAATCTTGCCATTTGTGACAACACAGATGACCCCTGAGAGTATCATGCTAAGTGAAATGAGTCAGGTGGAGAAAGACAAATACCATATGATTTTATTTATATGTGAAATCTAAAAATCTAAGCAAGCAGAACAAAAACTAGCTCACTGGCACAGAGGACAGATTGGTGGTTACCAGAGAGGAAGGGAGATGATGAATGGACACAATGGGTGAAGGAGGTCAATTGTATGGTGATGGGTGATAACTAGACTTTTGCTGGTGATCATTTTGAAGTGTATACAAATATCAAATTATAATGTTGTACACCTGAAACTTATATAATGTTTTTGCCAATTTCACTTCAACTTTTTAAAATTAAGCAAATTAAAATCTGTGCCATTTCACCTATCATGTTAGCAAAGATAAATATTAATGTCTCATAGTCAATGTCTGCTACCCAGTGAGGAAATAAATATTCATAATATGCTACAGAATCATTACAGAAGTGACTGAATAAATTGTGATGAAGCCATAGAATAAAATGTTTCTCAATGTCCAAATAATAAACACAAGAAAATGGCAATTAATAGTTTTGAGTGGAGAAAAGCAGTTTGCAAGAATATAGGCCATATAAAATCAGACTGTTTCTAGCAATGTACTTCATTAAAATGTAAACATGATTCTCATTATTTCATAGGTTATTTTTTAAACTTTGTTCATTGTAGTTTTTCACATTATTTGATTATTTATTGTAACCATGTCAATTTCACAAAACCCAAAAGGCTCTTCTCTTTAATAATATAAGGGAGTAAATGAATCTCCACATCTACTACATATGTGGAAAGATTCATTTTTCTTGGGGCCTCTTATTAACCATTAAAATGAACTACACATTATTTTTACTGCTTGAAGTCCTCTGAATAAATTTGTGAGCATTCTCTTCCAAAGACTCAGTCTGGAGAGATTAATCTGTGGTTTTGGTTTAAGAAATGAAGTCTATTAAGTGGTCTTGTGCTTTAAAAGTGCCAAGCTTCAGCGAGCACTGCTTTCTCTTCCTTTGCACTTTATTTTAAATCAGTGGAGAAGGCAATGGGAAGGGAGCCCTGTAACCCAGACATCCACCTGTCCCACACACTTGGAATGAAGGCCAATAGACCTTCTAAAGTTGGGAGTCTGAGTGAGCCTTTGAGATGACAGTGGGACTTTGATTTTGTGATTACAATTAAAGATCAAGGTGAGCACCCAGTGCCTGCAGACTTTGCCTGATGGAAATGAATAAACACTTGGCTCTAATACTATACCCAGCTAGAATACAAATAGAGCATATTATCAGCCATCAGAGCATGTCGTCTCTGAATAGCAGTGGACTGAGGAGCAGACTTTAAATCAAAGCGAAGGAGAGTGCCCCAGTGCCCCTCATCAACCATTCCTCGTCTATGCTCCCCATGGAGCCAAGAGAGAGGGGGGACCCCCCTTAGGCAGCCCAATCAGCAGAACAAGCTCTGGGATTCAACAAGGTGTCAGGTGTATTCATTGTACACAGATTCTCATTTGCCTCTTCCACTGTCTGACAGATTGCTTCTTTGCAGACCTCTAGAAGGAGGCAAATTACTGGGTAGGGTATGTAGAAAGGGACACACTCACACACTGCCAGTGGGAGTGGAGGTTAGTATGTGATTTGGTGAGAAGGACAGTTTGGCAGTGTCTGTCAAATTTTACAATGCACATGCAGTGCAGCAACTTTGTTTCTAGGAGTCTAACTTCCAAACTTCTAGCTCAAGAATATTTATACGAGGAAGCACACTGCAGCATTGCCTATAATGGAAAAAGTTCCAACCAACCTAAAGGCCCATCATTATGGGATCATTTAAATAACATTGTGGAATATTGTGTGGCCATTAAAAATGAACTACTATGGCAATGACTTGGAAAGATATCCCTATTAAGTGCATCCCTTAGGAGGAAAAAAAGAAGCCTTTATCTCCACAAATTAGCATAGATATATGTATACGTAAATGTCTGGCTAGTGTTGAAAAGAATTTGAAACAGTTACTAAGGATTATTAAGTTTCCCTGGTGGCTCAGATGGTAAAGAGTCTGCCTGCAATGCAGGAGACCTGGGTTCAATCCCTGGGTGGGAAAGATTCCCCTGGGGAGGGGCATGGCTACCCCCAGTATTCTTGCCTAGATAATTCCAAGGACAGAGGAGCTTGGTGGGCTACAGTCCATGGGGTCATAAAGAGCTGGACATGACTGAGCAACTAACACTTTCACTTTTTTCCCCCCAAGGATTATTAAACTGTTAATAAGAATCCTTTTTTTTTTTTTTTTTTGGCCATGCCACATGGCTTGTAGGATCTTAGTTCCCTGACCAGGGATTGAACCTGGGCCCTTGGCAGTGAGAGCGTGGAATCCTAACCACTGGACTGCCAGGAAATTCTCAAGAATTCTCTTTTTTAGAGATGTGGTTAGAATTGAAATAGAAGAGGAAACTCACTTCCAACTTTCATAAACTTCTGTTTTGTTTAAATTAGAAATTTTTCTTTATGAAGTCTACTGTTATTTCTTAAATGACATTTTTTTTATTAAAATTTTTTATTTTGTATTGAGCCAATTAGCAAACAATGTTGTGATAGTTCCAGGCAAACAGCGAAGGGACTCAGCCATACATGCACATGAATCCATTCTCCTCCAAACTCCCCTCCCATCCAGGCTGCCACATAATATTGAGCAGAGTTCCC
This sequence comes from Cervus elaphus, assembly GCF_910594005.1. Lineage (NCBI taxonomy): Eukaryota > Metazoa > Chordata > Mammalia > Artiodactyla > Cervidae > Cervus > Cervus elaphus. Next base: position 75,940,577 of record NC_057815.1, on the reverse strand, counting down.
TGTACTATACAATAGGTCCTTGCTGGTTATCCACTTTAAATATAGCAACGTGTGCACTTCAATCCCAAACTCCCTAACTATCCCTTCCCCCATCCTTCCTACTAGCAGCCATAAGTTCCTTCTCTAAGTCTGTGAGTCTCTTTCTCTTTTGTAAGTTCATTTGTTAAATGATACATTTTAAAAAGGTGCCCAAACTGACTGTTCACTTAACGTACTTCGTGTGGATGTTTTCTTCACGGTGACACTGACTCTGTCCCCTTAGCTGCCCCCAGCCCTGGGGATGTGAGTGCTGGGGAGAAGCCAAGGAAGTGCCTCGGGCTCCAATGATCTTATGATGAGTTTGAAGGCAGGGCCTTGGTCACAGTGTGGCCACTAAGCGGCCGCTTGTTCCTGACTCTAGATTTGAGCTCAGAGCAGGATCACCATTGGCTTTGAACCCCTGATCCCAGTCATGACCTGCTTCCTCTGTCTCTGAACCTCATCAGTCCCCAAGGCTGGTGTGGGGCTGAGCTCACAGTGGAGGGCTGAGTGGTCTGTAAGACAAGGATGGAAGTACTCGGGCCAGAAGGCAGAGGGCGCTGCCTTGGGAAACTGGATCTCCATCCAATCTCCAGCCTTATCTAGCCACTGGGCCACAGACAAATTTCTCAATGAATCTGATTGATTCCTACAGTGCCCTGGGTTTAGGGAAGCAGCCCACAGTGGGGAAAGTGGGAGGTATGTGGGGTTAGAAGACCCCGCAGCCAGTCTTCTTATCTGCTCTCTGGGCGGCCTTCAGAAAAATATCTGCGACTAAGCGGGAAAATAACACTGAAATGACATTGTATCTATTTGAACAGTATGTCTTCTAAAGATGCTCTGGAAGTCCTTTGTAAGTCTGGATGGCTGCGTGCTAAGTCGCTTCAGTCATGTCTAATTCTGTGAGCCTATGGACTGTAGCCCTCCATGATCCTCTGTTCTTGGGATTCTCTAGGCTAGAATACTAGTGAGGGTTGCCATGCCCTTTTTCAGGGGATCTTCCTGATCCAGGGATCGAACCCACAGTTCTTATGTTTCCTGCATTGGCAGGCAGATTCTTTACCACTGGTGCCTCCTAGGAAGCCCCTCTTGTAAATCTGTGTGTGTGTGTCTGTTAGCTGATCAGTCGTGTTTGACTCTTTGCGACCTCATGGACTGCAGCCCCCCAGGCTCCTCTGTCCATGGGATTTTCCAGGCAACAATACTGGAGTTTGTTGCAATTTCCTTCTCCAGTCTTGTAAGTCTACCATTCAGTAATTATAGTCTATATAAACTAAGGCTGATAAGCCCATAAGACAAAAACTCTCTCCCCATTGGGAGTTATGGGTGACCTTTGATAACTCAGCGACCAGCTGGAATGTGGCACTTTAAGTCAGACAGTGATGATGGTGGGAATTGATGGTGATGATGATGATGGTGATGATGGTGCTGGTTGGGTAGCATTGTACGTTCCCATTGGTGGTTTCTGAAGGCTGCCTTCCTCCTCTATCTTCTGAGAAGTAAGCATACACTCTCTGCATCTTATGTGCAGCTTCCTGAAGCTTCTTCCCGTGGCTGTGTGTAGAGGAAGTTGTCTAGTAAGTTCTGAATGGACTAGACCAAACTTGGCTGTTGATGTTCATTCCTGAGAGAGGGCTGTTCTCCCTCTTTCAGTTCTGGCAACGCGAAGAGAACGTGAATGTACAGGAACACAGATGCAAAGGAGGAGGCAGTAAGGCCTCTTCCTCAGAGTCCTCTTGGGAACAACACTACCTGTGTCCACCAAGGGCTAACAGCTGATAGAGCCACTTGTCATTTCTTTCTTTCTTTTCTCTTTCTGCTATTTTACACTCTATGCTCTAAGTAAGAAAGGAGAACAAAAGGAATGGGCAAGAGAGGAAAAAGGAAAGGAAGGAAGAAGGAGATGAGGGCTGGAAATATTCATCGGTGATAAATTAGTTAAAATTATGAGAATGGATGAAGTTACTCACTCAAGGTAAAAACATGACTAGAGAAGAGAGGTTCCAATATTAAGGCCTGGGAAACACCAACATTCTGCGATCAGGTGAGATGGAGGGACTGATGCTGAAGCTGAAACTCCAATACTTTGGCCACCTCATGCGAAGAGTTCACTCATTGGAAAAGACCCTGATGCTAGGAGGGATTGGGGGCAGGAGAAGAAGGGGTCGACAGAGGATGAGATGGTTGGATGGCATCACCGACTCAATGGACATGGGTTTGAGTGAACTCCACGCGTTGGTGATGGACAGGGAGGCCTGGCGTGCTGCGATTCATGGGGTCACAAAGAGTTGGACATGACTGACTGATTGAACTGAACTGACCTGAGATGGAAAAACCAAAAAAAGAGGCAGATATTTAGAACCAGGGAGGGATGGAGCAAGGGAGGAGAGAAATGGGAAGGTAAGTGGAAAGCATGGAAGGTGAATGAAAGAGAAGATGCAGGGAGGACCAGAAGAATTTGGGATGACTAGAGAGGATGGTCCGTAGAAACGAGAGAAGCCTCCTCGAGGGAGGGAGTACGTTAGAAGTCATAAAGTCTTGGCATTCCCAGGGAGACTAAGATATGGGAGGGTCAGTAGAGTCTGACTCTTTGAGACCCCATGGACTATGGGGGAGCACCAGGCTCCTCTGTCCATGGGATTTTCCAGACGAGAGTATTGGAGTGGGTTGCCATTTCCTCCTGCAGGGAATCTTCCCGACCTAGGGATCGAACTCACATCTAATACGTTGCAGGTGGATTCCTTACCACTGTGCCACCTGGGAGGTTCGGGATCCCATGCAATTGAGTCCTTGTCCTTACCTACCCCATCTCCTTCTGCTGCACCCTCAGGTCTGTCTCAGCACAATCACCTCCATCCTCTTTTCACTTTCTTCTTCTGACTCTTGAATCTTCCTCTGCCGCTTCTTCAGGTGGTAGCTGCTTCTCTGCATGCCCTTCACACCTCAGGACCTGTTCTCTCTGACACTTTCACACTAGTCTCTTCTTAACTCTGAGCCCTGGAAGTAAAAGCCCAAAATCCCAACCACTAGGCCACCAGGGAGCTCCCTAAAGATAGATCTTGACCTCTATCTACAGCCTTGTTGTCCTGTTCCTTTTTGCAACAACAACAAAAAAGTCACTGAAATAGTTGTATGTACTGTCCTGCCTCAAATTTCTATCCTCTCACTGTGCTGGGAGTTCCTCCAACAAGATTTTATTCCTACTATTCACATCACTCAATGGTTCATGACAAGGTCCCGAGTGACCTTCACATTGGTAAATCCTACAGTCAATTCTCTCTCACGCGTAGTCCACTTCGCCTCCTGTGTGTCAGTCTTTTAGGGCTCTCCTCCTGCCTTCCAAGCTGATTTCTCAATTTCTTTTGCTGATTTTTTCTCAAATCCCAGAACTCTAAACACTGATACAGCCCACAGCTTGATCCTCAGACTTCTGCTCTGTCTGGCTTGCCTCCCTCTCTAATTTCTTTGAATCTCATAGTGTAAAAAATTATCCCAGGGACTTTCCTGGTGGTACAGTGGATAAGAATCTGCCTGCCAATGTAGCAGACACGGGTTTGATCCCTGGTCTGGGAAGATCCCACATGCCTTGGAGCAACTAAGCCCTGGGCAACACAACTACCAAGCTCATGTGCTGCAACTACTGAAGCCCGCATGCCTAGAGCCTGTGCTCCACCACCAGAGAAGCCACCTTGATGAGAAGCCAGCACACCGCAGCCAAGAGTAGCCCCTGCTCACCACATCTAGAGAAAGGCTGAACACAGCATCAAAGATCTGGAACAGCCACACATTAATTATTAATGATTAATTTTAAAATGTATCTCTTTTATTAACTATTAGTATTAACTATTAACTAATTAACTAATTAACTATTAACTAATAGTATTAACTATTCCCAATTTTACCAGCCTGGACAGATTCCCGAAACAGCAGAGTCATAAATTCAACTCTTAACATTATAGTTTCACTTGGATGTCTAATAGACATCTCACACTAAATATGCCTACTACCAAGTTAGGCATTTTCCTCCATAACCCCCATCCCACTGCCACTGCCCCAGTCTTCCCCTTCTCTATAAGTTGCAAATCTATTCTTTCAGTTTCTCAGGCTAAAACCTTGACTCCTCATTCTCTCACGACCCAGTACAATCCATTAGGGAAAAAAATTTTTTTTAATATATCCAGAGCCAATCACTTCTCACACTCTCCACTGCTATCATCTTTAGCACTTACCTGGATAGTATCATCATTTCCTGACTACATCATGTGTTGTTGTAAATATGCTGGCTGTCTACCTAATCCATTATCCTTTCCTTCTTTGCATGTGGGTTGATACATTTCCCAGTTCTACCTGTAGTTTATTGTGACCAAGTTCTGGACAATGAAATGCAAGAGGGGATGTGTGTCACTTCCAGTGTGGACCTACAGACCATGGCGTGCTTCCGGCATCCTTTTTTCACTTCCCAAGAGCCAGAACCGGAAGAAAGCTGAAAGCCATAAGTTTTGTAAACAAAGGCAATGGCCTAGGGCATAGAAGACCCTAGATGTCTGAATAATCATATAAACCACAGAGTTGCAAGGAGAATAAAAAAAATAGACTGGTTTTGAAAATACTTTGCACATACTATGGAAATATATGGAATGAATACTATTATATTAGAGGTTTCCACAAACTATCAGTGTTTGAAAGCAGTGAGGTAAGTCCATTGTGCCTAACACAACAGAATTATCTAGAAAGGTTTTAAAGACAGATGGTAATGGGAGTTTACTGGCAGTTCAGTGGTCAGGATTTCATGCTTGCACTGCCTGGAGCCTGGGTTCAATCCCTGGTCCAGGAACCAAGATCCTACAAGCCAAGCTGGTGCCGCAAAATAAACAAACAGAAAAACCCAGATGGTGGTAAGTCCCTTCTTTCCAAAGAGTCTCATTAAGCAGGCCCTGGGATTCTGTTATTTTTAAGCTCCCCTTTAGACAAGCAGGGCTTCCTTGGTGGCTCAGAGGTAAAGAATCTGCCTGCCAATGCAGGAGATGCAGGTTCAATTCCTGGGTGGGGAAGATTCCCCTAGAGAAGGAAATGGCAACCCACTCCAGTATTCTTGCCGGGGTAATCCCATGGACAGAGGAGCCTGGTGGGCTGCAGTTCATGGGATGGCAAAAGAGTTGGACACAACTTAGTGACTAAATAACAACATACACAAGAAACTGGTAATATTAGTTACTTCCAACAGCTAAAAACTGGGTGGCTAGGTGACAGGGTAAGAAGGAGGATTTTCACAACATTTTTTTGAACCTTTAGATTTCAGAACCACATGAATACATAATCATATTCAAAAAGCAATCATATTAAAACTACTTACTGTTTTAGCCAGTAGATAATGAAATGTTCATTGAAGGATCCTGACATAGCTAGTCCTGAACAGGAGTTTGGGAAATAGGTCAATTTCCCCAACCATTGTTCATGAAGATTTAACCTTTGCTGCAACCCAGATTCCATGTGAACATTCGCAGTGTCTCCACACACCTCACTTCATAAAGCAGACCACTCAGTTGTCCCACAGCTCTAATTGTTAGCATGTTGCTGCTCTGTTCAAGTCTGTGTCAAAGTGAGGGATGCTATAAACATCATCATGGAGGTGGGGGCATGATAGGATCTACAGCATAACTGAATTCACTGACAACAGTCAGGTAAAGAGTTTATTGGATATGACTCTGGCGGGTCTCTGCCTGTCACCAAGACAAAAAACTGACACTGATTTTATCATCAGATTTTTGCTTGACCTACTGATGTGATTGTGGCTTTGCTTATCAGGGAGTTTTAAAAATGGGATATGAGTCCTTGTTTAATTAGTATTATATCTACCTTGTCCCTGATTCTTATTCTCTAATGGAAATGGGCTTCTTTATTACTGAGTATAGTAGCTGAAAGCGGGGAGAGGCAGGCAAACGGAAACTACAAAATTCGAGTAGCTGAGTACTGTCTCGTCCTGGCAACAATGGAAGGTTTCTTGGTAAATGAATGTGTCAATGCCCCAATCTGAATGCACTGCGATATTCAAAAGAGGAGACATTGCTGTGAAAGAAATGAGTGGGAAGTGTTTAATTTCGTACTTGGGTCCATGGTTTTGGAATAGAAACCAATCCTTTCAATCCCAAAGACTATATCAACCGCCTCTACTTTATCCCCACCTCCACTACCAAATTCCTATTATTTGTTCTCATTTGAATGGTCTGAAACTGTCAAGCAACAGAAAGGTTGTTATCAATACTGCATCAGCCCCAGATGGATTAGAAGGGGGATGATGGCTGTGGCTCTTTAATCCCTCCATCGATTCCAGGATTCTGAGCTTCTCCAGGGAATGTGGCAAAGCCACAGGAAGTCCCCAAAGGCTGGCTGCTCTCTGGTTCAGCAGCCAAACACATATACAAAAAGTAATGTAGGCAAGATGAAAGGAAACTCTTCTTTGCCTGCAACTCAGAGGCAGGTGAGAGCATGGGGTATTTTTTTTCTTTTCTGTCCGGTAGTCCACCTTAGCTTGTGAGTTTCTAAGGAACACTTACTTCTATGTATGTCTTCTGTTTCCAAAACGAACCCCAAAGCCACCTGCTTCAAGTAACCTCATATGGAGTCAGAGATGTGTACTGATGTTGCCTTCAGCCCAATTCTGTTTTCAAGTCCAAAAATAGATTTCAGGGAGCTATGGAACAAAATCTTTATATTCCCTTTGTTTGAGTTCCACTAAATTGAATGGCATTTGCCATTTACTTTCATCATGAAATTGAGGAGAAATAGCTGGAATGGTATTTGTTAAAACAAACAAAAAAAAGACTTTGGAGCAGATTGTAAAGAAAGAACAATGAGACATAAAGTAACCATTCTTTACTCTTTTAAGCAGTAATTTATATTTACTGAAATTCATAGTGCACACATAAGTTATGAGAACACAGCAAGGCAAACAGTACAGGCTAGTATTCTTATGGCACTATAGAATGAAATAGTAGAATATTGTTCACTGAAAAACTCAGATTCCTTAAACACATGCAAAAAAAGAAGGACCACAAGCAGTATTATAGGCAATTCCAACAGCATTATCTTTTTTCTGCATTCAAGTATTTTTTTTCTCAGCATTGTGTAAGACATTAAATTCTCAGCATTATGTCTTATTTCATTAAAGTAACTATAAACAAAAGTTTGCAGTTTTATTTGTTACAAATATAGAGTATTTGATTTTTTAAAAGAACTTAAGGTTGCCCAAAATGTTTTGTATAAAATAGTCATCAAACTAAGAAAGTAAGAAAGAGAAATAGACACATTGGTTGTCTTCCTAGAGCATCCAGGCTCTACAATGGCCACGACTGACATTAACAGTGCAGGCATTTAAAAATCAAGAATAAGATAACAACTTTAACAAAAATAGAGTTGAAGTCTATGTTTTTATACCATATCTGTGTTAAAAAATATTTTCAGGCTATAAAATGAAAGGTACATTGACACTGGAGAATGTTCGGAATATATTTTTTGAAAAACACATGTGAAAACACATCATGTGAAAAACACATGGTGTGTTATGCCTCTTGGCAATTTTTGTTTCATTTTGAATGAAAAGACATTCATTACATTATTTGTATTATATACAGAAGCCAGGGAGATTTCCTAGCACCATTTTCCTCCTTATTTGAGTTTCTCTGAACTCTGCATTGTTTCAACTTATCTGTTTTGTATCAAATACTAAAATAGGAAAAGAAAGAAATTCCCACAGAAGAGTTAAACAGGGCTTTAATGTTTTCAAAAATTACTTCTATTTTTGCACACTTCCTGCACATGACCCACAGCAGGAAAGGCAGAAGAGGTAAGAGTGAATCAAGGTGAAATTTGATCTAGCTACAACCCTGCAGGGATTTTTCTTCCCTGCAAATAACTGGAAAGTGGCAGCGATAGGAAACGTCCTTAAAATTTGGACAAACACTGGGGAATACTTCATTATACAAATAGGAAGTCAAGAAGTCGCCGCTATTTCTATGGGTTTCCGGGGCAAGCGAGGCTCTGACACCCAAGTTTTGAAACTATGAACTACAGTATTCCACAGATGATTGTGCCTGGTGTTTAAAAGGCCCCTGCAGAGGTCTAGTCAAAATATTTACATTCCTCTCAGAAACTGTACCGCCAAAGAAAAGAGAAACAAAGTGAGAGGACGAATCAAAAGAAAAACTTTCCTTCCCCCGCAGCGAGAAAGTGTCAGGCCGCTGGGTCTTCTCCAACGACAGTCCTGTTCTCTTCGTTTAAATCAGGCGTGGATAACACACCTTTTCAGTGAACATTCGTCTCTGGCAAGGTGCACTGGTAAAATTTTGCGTCAAAATTAGGGTTATATCAATTTGTGAAAGCAACTGGGTGACTCGAAAGCCGTAAGTGGGCGTGTTTAATTGTCCGTGTGTGTTCCCCACCCTGGGCACTGCACCGGCGCTGTAAGTAGTTGGGTGAGTGATGGGCATGTATATTTTCCCCATAAAGTGCAGTCATTGGCTCAAAGTGAGTCAGAACCTGACTTGGAAGCGAGTTCGAGGCTGGCCGGCTGCAGCGACGGGGTGCGAGAGGAGAAGGGAGCAGGCGAGAGGGGGGTCGATGATTAGCGAAGGAAATGACCCAACTCCCTCCCTCCTGTTTTCACAATCTGCGTCACGCTTCTGGAGTCGCCGAGCCGGCGGAGCGCCGGGCGGTCGCCCAAGCCAGGTCAGGCCGGGCACCCGCCTGGCTGTCGTCTTCCCGGCCCAGGGTCCTCCTGCCCCGACGCCGCCTGCAGGAGGCCCCCAAGAGAGGCCGAGGTGGGGATCTGGCCTGGCGCCTGCGGGCCAAGCCCGGGAGCCGCGGAGCTTGTCCCATCGCGGCGCCCCTCGACGTGGGCGCGGAGCTGCGAGTTCAGAAGCGGGGTCTGAAGCGCGGGGCTGCGGCCGGCGGGGGAGGAGGGGGCGCGGGGACACCCTGGCCTGCCCGCTCCTGGGCCGCGCCACTCTTGCCGCCCGCGTCCTAGGCAGAAAAGCACCTCCTGACCAAGCATTAGTAGTAATACTCCATTATTGCTGTTAGAACAAGTTAATGTAAGGGTTGGGCCAGGAGGCCCCGGGCGGGGTCACGTGCGCCCCCGTCACTCCGGCTCCCCTCGCCTCTCCAGTTCGAGTTATGCCATCAAGCTAATATATTGTGACTGCTCTTCTCTCCTGTGACAAAGGCTTGCAGCTGCCTCCAAATCAATAGACGTCAAAGAAATATGAAAACAATCATGACACAAAACTTAAATCCTGGCTGGAGCCTACATAATCAGGACTGTGCTTCTGTTCTCCAAGCCGCAGATTAATTTATCCCAAAGTTTAGTCAAATTTTTATTCCGGTACCTTTTCCCCACCAGATCCCGCTACATCTGTCGGGTTTGTAATGTAATTTGTAATTACTGCCCTTCATGTGGTCCGGTGCCTTGAACCATCTTTAATTAAAAGCATAATTAAGGGAAGATCTAAAGAAAGACAATTACCAGATGGTCTTTTTTTAGAGGCGGTAGTTTCGCGGAGAGGGGCGTAGGGTCTGTCCCCGGGACCCCGCGCCTGGGGAGGGGGCGGCGGGCCCGAGCGACGCTTGCGCACTAAGTAGGCCTCGGCCCCAGCCCCCCCGCTTCCCCCCCCCCGCCCGCCCCCCAGCGTTAGCCCCGAGGCTCGGCCAAGGCCGCGCCCCAAGGTGAGCGCCAACCTCCCCGCCGCGTAAAGAGACCCTGCCTTCTTTCGCTCTTTTCCTGGGCTTGTAGGGTGTGCGTGGCTGCTGGGGAAGCTGCGGCAAGTTCAAGGCCAAAGCAGCTTCCAAATCTGCAAGGGAGCCCCCGGAGCCTGCCCCGCCCGCCCCACGTGCGAGCCTGGGAACTCAGAAACTGAAGGAAGGGAAGGACTCGAGGGCTGGAAGGAGGAGGCAAGGCGGCTGCCCCCGAGAGGGAGACCTGGAGAGGGGGTCCCAGCTCAGGTCCTCCCTAGACCCAGCAGGGCTAGGGTGGGAGCTGGGGAAATCTGTCCCGTGCGGGCCCTAGAACTCCTGGGGACGACAATCCTTGCCATCGCTCGCAGCCCCTTCGGGCAAAGGTGGCCCCTTGACGGCAATTGTCTCAGTGTCCACTAGCCCCTGAGATTTTCAGAACAAGTTTCGAGGGACGAGGGAACAAACCCATTCTCCACCCCTATCCTACCCCCACGTCCCTGAAATGAATGCTAGGGGCAGGAGCCAAGATTTCTGTATTTACAGCCGGGTTGCCCCGGCGGCTGGCGCTAGGATCCCGAAGTCGGATCATGGAAATTAAACTGTTGTTGTACAGAGGGGTTGTCGTTATGTGACTGTTCATATTCAAAGTCAGGCAGAAATGAATTGTAATCATTTCAATTATCTTCAGTATACTTTCTTTAGGACACGAGTTGTCAACGATTAAAAAAAAAAAAAGTTGATTCTTGCGGCTCTGTGGGTCCATTTTCCAGACGGTTTGTTGCTCTTGCTGCCTAATTTGGTTTCGGCATTTATTCCCTAGCCCCAAATTCTCTTATAGAGACTCCGGCGGAGTGAGCGAGCCTGGGCGGCCCTCGCCGCTTCTCCAGCGCTGCCGGCCGGCCGCGGCGCGAGTCCGGAATTGGCCTCCGTGCGCCCGGCGCGCGCATTTTGGTAGCTTTCAGGTTTAATTAACTTTGAACAACAAATATGCCTGGAGTTCTAGATCTGGTGTCGCCTTGGGGAAGGGGGCCACCGTATTATATTGTGTGTTCTCCCCGGCCTAGGAGGGTGGGCTGGCTCCAGCAGCCTGCGTCCCCGGAGGCCAGAACTGTGCATCAGAAAGGCACGTGCCCGCGCCTCGGAGATCCCCGAGAGAGCCGGGCACCGTCTTCTTCCAACCCAGAGAAGGCAAAAACGACCCAGGACTCGCAGAACCTGCTCTCCTTTGTTGAAACTACCCCGAGCGCGTCCTCACTCTCTTGTCCCTGAACGTGAAGTGTTGGCGTGTTGGATGTGGTGTCCTCCGGGGATGGCAAAGCGCCCTCCGCCCCTAGAACGGGCAGAGAGAGTAGGAGTCGCCTTTGAAGCCCACGTCCATCGCACCGATTAGGACTAATCCCGATCTTTACACTAATGTCGCCTCTCGGGTTTTTATTACACTCATTTGGGAGGAAATGAGCTCTTGCCAGGCAAATAGCACCCCGCACCCCACTTTTCATAGCTGCGCAGGGCTGGGGCCTGAACAACCCCGCGGGCAATCCCTGAGCTGCCGATATTATATTTGTGAAATGTGCTTTTGTTGAAGCTTTTAACACCTTCTTATAACGAATCATTTGTTCTTTTCTCTTTAATTTTGATAGACAATTAGCCATCAGAGATACACCAGTTGACTGTAACCGAGCATTAAACTCGCCTTTATGTAACGCTAATTTAGCATAGCTGCTTTGTTTAACTTTGCTATATAAGAACCAGGTTTTGTAGCAAAAAAAAAAAAAAATAGGTGTAATTTTATGTGGGGTTTCATTTCTTTTGGCCCTGTACGCAGCAAGCCTTCTCTTTGTAAGCGTTCTGCTGGGGCCTGACGCCATTTCCCGTGCCTAGCACCTGCAGGCTAAGGGGGGAGAGAGGGAATTAGCATTGATATAGATTTAGTAGAAATGTAATCTCTTAAATCTGTCCAAGATTCGGGGAGATAATTACACTTTCACTGAATTGCCAGGGGTCAGCGTCTCAGAGGACCTGAGGAGTTGATTTACTAACAATAGTGTTACATAAAAAATGGCGTTTGAGATTATAATGTTAATGGCTGCGGTCGCTGGGGAATGCGGCAGCTTCCAACTAATTCCTTGTAACTTGTTTTTTGCTTCCCTTTCCCTCCCTCCCCTTCTCCTTCTCCTTCTTTGGAAAGATTGAGGGCTTCGCGCTGTTTCATTTGGTGGCGAGCGCAGGAGATTAGGACGCTGGAGTTTGGGGTTGACGCGCTTTTTCAAAAGTGTTTGTGATGACAGGTAGTGGCCTGGACAGCAAGACTGACTCTTTCCCAGGAGGGCGCGGGCTCCCGGCACCACGCAGCGAGACTCAGGCTGGAGCCGAGCACAGGCAGCTGAGGCGGACCACAGCCTGGGGAAGAAGCCTGGCGCCCTCCGGGTCTGGGTCTCCCCTGCCTGCCTGGAACTGGACATGCCCCGATCGCAGTGGCCTCAAGCTCCGAGGCCAGTCGAGGATCAGGCCCTACCTATTTGTACCCTACTCTTCCCCCAGTCTTCTGCTCCTGGGGAGACTCACTTCCTGCTGCTAACTTTTGAAGTTCCAACTGGAGTTTGGCATAGGGCCGGGACACAGGCGCAGACAGGTACCAGTAGTACACCTTTAAAATCCAGATTCTAGCTGGGGGTGGGGGGTGGGGGTGGGGTGGGAGAGGTACTAATCTTAAAACTAAGAGGTCAATCTCCTTTGAGAGTGGAGAAGGTTAAGTTTACACTCTCCTACGCACTTGACAAACTCAGGTCAAATTTCACCCATACTGGTCTCCATACCATGGACTCCATCGGAAATCCCAAAGTGGCCCCTAACTAGCTGCCCTGGCTGAAAACTCCTGAGCTTTACTTCTCCTAAACTTCACTAACCCTTCTTGAATGGCCACAGGCCCCCAGGGTCCTGCCCAGGCTCCTCCCCATCCATGGGCCAACAAGGAACTCCTGAAACTGTGAACAAAAATCTAGGGATAAATAGGGGAAAGTAACTCGTCATCCTGGGTAGGACTAGGAGAGCTGGGTTTGTGCCCTCCATCCAGGTGACACCTGGCTGGGCAACTAGAGCAGGAGTCTAGGGTCCCAGAGGCCACACCAGGGTTTAGGAGCCTAGGCCTGACCCCAGGATGTGGCCATTGCTGATACCTCAAGACCAGGAGCTCTGTTTCTCTCCTGATGGCAAGACTTTGGAGTGTGAAAGGGGGTAAGACATCTCCACCCTCTACCTCTTACTTCCCATGCAGCAACTAAGAAAGGCAGAGTGGGGCTCATCCTGCCAGACCTGGGTGCAGGCCTTGTCTGGGCTCTCTTTTGGGCTGGGTGCTCTGCTTCAGCGAAGAAAGAGTATTGGAGCCACAACTTGTAGGTCAAGCAAAAGAAGGAGCCACCCCTCAGCCTAGCACAGTCTCAGCCACCTTACTAAGCCCGGAGGCCTCTATGGACTGACTGGGCACTTAACCCAAGGGTGCCCTCTGGGGCTCACCTAAGATCACAATTGGAGAGGCCTGGGCACCCAAGCCCTTGGTGGTGGTGGTGGGGGGGGTCCCTGAGTATCGCTCATGTTTATGTCAGCACCCCCTTATCTTATATGTAACAGCAATATATATGTTAATTGAAAACTTCTGAATTTAAAAAGGTTGTGACAAGTTATAATTTGTCCTGTCAATGCCTGGAATCCTTATTTATCTCTTTTGCTTGCCTCCCGCTCGCGCCTGTCAGCTAACAGCTTGCCTAACTCGTTGACTTCCTCACTCATGGCACGGAAATGACAAATGTGCTGTTTTATCCGTACAATTTATTTCATTATTGTTGCCAGCACGAAGCATCACAATCAATCATAAGGAAGTCCAGTTGGCAGGTGTCAATCTTGGTGTGTTTTTGTATGTCTCAGTCTATATTTAATCCAATTATAAGGGTCACGGAGTAAGTGCCAATCCTCTTGTTACAACTCACATCTTATTTAAGATTTAAAGTAAAAAAAAAAAGTCAACTCAATCACATGGACCTTTTGGGGGAAGGGAGGGGATGTCTTTGAAACCCCCATCTCTCTCTCTCTGCCTTCTCACCTCCAGTTTAAATTAGGCAGCCATCCTTTTTTATTAAAGAGTTGCAGAGAATCTGAGTTTTATGAGCATTTGTGTGCAAATGAAGGCTCTCGTTATTTTGCTAAAGTAGAAACAGGCTTAATGATGAGAGATCTTTCCGCTCATTGCCCATTCAAATACAATTGTAGATCGAAGGCGGCCTTGTCACGTTGAGAAAAAGTGAATTTCTAACATCCAGGACGTGCCTGTCTACTTTCAGCGAATTGCATCCAATCACCCCCAGGGAATTCAGCTAATGTCTCAGTCTCCACCCGGACAAGAGAGAGAAAGAAATCAAACATGGTACCAGAGACTGACTTCACATGAAAATATTAAAAAAAAAAAAAAAGAAAGAAAAGAAAGGCAGAGTTTTCTTCAATTGATTGCAATACAGATTTTCTTAGTGGGAAAGCAAACTGGAAGGATTGAAAGATTTTTCTCAAATGTGCAAGAAAAGTTTATGGTGGGGCAGAACTGACTTAACAGAGAAGAAACCAATCATTTCTTTGAATGAGAGCAGAAAAATAATTGAATAGCAGAGAAACCAGTGTTGCACATAATCACGCCTTTATGCAGTCTTTTAGATCTGGGTAAAGGGATAGCAAATATTATCTATTCTACTTCCTTTTTTGATGCTCAGATTCAGGAACATTCCTCCAGTTTTTATTTAAAATGAAACCTTGCTTAAAGGGAAGGAAGAGGAAGGGAGGGAAGCAAGAAACACATACACTAACTACCCAGTAAATTTAATTTCTTGGATAATATATGGATTTCTGGCTTGTACAGCTATTTGAAATGACACACACTATATATATATATATATATATATATATATATATAGTATTTTTCCTCAATTAGTCAGACTTTTCCCGTTCCCTCCATTAATTTTTATAGGAACAGCTTTATTAAGCCCCTTTATGAACTAGCACCCGCCCAGGAATAATAATTAAAAACAAGTTAACAGCATGCGTTATCATCCAGACGTAGTAAAATGAAATTAAAATACTAAGATGGAAAAATCCATTTCGACTTTTCAATTGTTCAGGAGACTCAGTGTCATTCTCAGTAAAAAGACAAATAACCATTTCCCACCCACCCTGTACCACAGATCCGGCAGGAGGGGCTCCGCCAATCTGGAAGCCTTTATTTGCACAAAGTAGTTGAGGGAGGGGGGAAAGAGAGCGCGAGAAACGTACCTTGGACAAGAACAACAGATCTCTGCTACACTTCAAGCCAACAACCGACTATCTTCTCCCCCAGTCTCCTTCCAAAGAAGCCTCGTTCTGTAATCTCTCCTCTCACTCCCTCACTCCACTCTTACCCGCCGTCTCAGGCCCCTCAATCCCATCCTCCTCCCCACCTGGGCTGGAAGGGAGGCTCTGGGTTTTCTCGCCGTCACAAGCCGGGGGTGCCCAGGGAACCCCCCCTGGGCAGGCGGCTGCCGAGCTCGGCTCGCTGCTGCGGTGGAGAAGCAGAGCCTGGGACTGTCCTGGGTGTCGGCGAATTTCAGCCTGAGCTAGCCTGAGCTGGGGGGAAGCCTGGAAGGAAAGGGGTTCTTTTCCCGTTTCGGGCCCTTTGCACCCCACCTGCAGCCCGCTTCGGGTCGCACTCCCCCCATCCCGGGATTGCGAGTCGTCGATGATGCCCCGGGCCGCCCGTGTTGCCGTTCTGCCCGTGCGGCCTACAGAAATCTGCCTGTGCCCAGGTGGGGCAAGGCTGGGCCTCGCGGACTGGGCACCACGAGGAGTTTCGCCTGGACAAGCTGCCCACAAGGTCGGCGGCGGGCTTGAAGGGGAGCCTCGGCTCTCGGGTTCTGGAAGGATCTCCAGAGTGCTCCTGGGTCACCAGCTAGCCGGGGTACGGAGCTGAGGCAGCGGTTCAACTCGCATCCTCCCGGGAGGCCACCTCAGCGCCAGCTTCCTCCCGCCCTGCTTTCCGTGCCCGGGGCAAATGGAGAGCGGCTTGTGCGTTGGCCGGCAGCTCGGAAGGGCCTAGTCCGGCCTCGCCTCCACCGCCCGGTGCTCCAGCTCGCCCCGAGCGCGCCCTTTATTGACAGGCAGATAAGAAGGCGGCGGCCGTGGCGTTTCCAGCGTCGCTCTCGAGCACCCTGCTGGGTTGCAGGGATCCGCGCACACTTAATGGCCCGGACTCCAAACAAGCCCGGAGCAGCCTTCGCGGCGGAGGCGCACAGAGGGGGCGGGTGGGAGCGAGCCGCGGGCAGCAACTAGGGAGTCCGAAGGCCTACTCAAGCCCGAGGCCTACCCTCAGTCCAAACTCCAAGGCAGACCTTGGGGGCGCGGGAGACCTCAGGACTTCTGGGGCCGGGGCCTCGACCAGATACTGGAGGTGAGCTGGGAGCTTACCAAGAAACTAGGTCACGGGAGGCGGCCGATGGCGACGGAGAAACCAGAGCAAACTCCTCCCGGAGCGCCACTCTCCGGCCGACCCCTGATCAGATCAGTAGGGTCCTGGGCCAGATCAGAGTGGCCGGTGGAGGGGGTGGGGGGTGGTGGAAGGACGCTCCTTGCCCCCGACACTGGAAGACCAGGGGTTTGGAACCGGGAGGAGTGTGGGGAATATTTTCAAATCAGTGAAACGCCACGCTTAGACCTCTCCGCCGACAGTCTCCCATTTCCTTTACCATCACTCCCCTACCTACCCTCGACGGACAGAGTAGAAAGAAAAGAAAAAGAGTACCAAGTCCAGTAGGGAGCTGGACCGATCGAGAGGAGGCGGCAGGCGGGCTGCCTGGAGCCGCCTCCCGGCCGGTTGCGAAGCCACACACCTATCCAGGTGTGCCGGGGGCGGGAGCGGGGACCGCCGGACCTCGCGCGCCTCGGCGCCATCTGTGCTCCGCTCTCCCTCCGCCGCCCCCGCTCGAGCAAGGCGCGCGGGAGCCGGCCCCTGGGTCATCCCCGGGCCTAGACGTGCCCCTCCTGGCCTCCACACAGACTCGCCCGGGTCTTCAGGGGCTTGGCCTCCCACGGGCTGCCTAAGGGCAGTTCCACGCCCCACCGCTTTCCCTGCCGCCACCTCGTCAAGCGCCCCCTGCCCCTCCGGGCCGGACCTCTGTCACTTCCAAGTTCGAGACCCGGAAGGAAGCAGAAAAGGAAGGGATTGGACACTGAGAAGCCCCCTCCCCTGTTTGGGAGGAGGGAGGGAGACACCAGAATGACAACGCGGGTCTAAGTCCCCGTCACAAGACAGCTAGGCCCAGCTCGACTAAGCCATCTCGCGGTCCACAGCGCATGAAAGGGGGAAAAAAAAAAAGGCACAGACCACCAGGTCAGTATCCTGCCAATCCTGCTCCAACGTCTGTGGTGTCCTCGGCTCCAGGAAGGGGAATCTTGACTTCAGAATCGGGGACTTTCCTACTTTCCTCCTCCAGGCCACAAAGTCAACAGTTAACCTCTAAGTCAAAGATTAATAAAATCACCTACATTTCCTACGTGGCTGGAACCCAAGGGGGGGAGGGTGGTGAGGGGGATCCCGGGCAGACGGACAGGCGCCTTTTGGGGGTCTTCTTCTGAGAACCCAGCGGACCTGATGAGAACTTTGGCTTAGCCAAAGAGGGAACGGATTGTCCGTGCTCTTCCTGAGCCGCCCGTCTACACCTAGCTGGTGACTTGTAGGCGCCATGGCCAGGTTGGGGTACCCATCTCTCCTCGAGCTCCTCCTGCAAACCATTCCTGCCAAGTCTCCCTCTCAAACCCAGCGCCACCTCCGGTCCCTCTGATGAAGCGACTTCTTCCAAGGATCTGAAGAGGGGATCATCGGGTGGGCACCCGGAAATGCAACTGCCCAGCCCAGAGAAAGGGACTCTCGTGCCAGGCGGGGAGGAAGAGCGCACTCAGGAGGACTAGTTTCCTTGCGGTTGACTCTACGGCCTAAAGGAGGGCGGGGCGGGTCAGGATGGGTTGGGCGTGGGCAGCCCAGGGCTGGGCCCAGTAAGGCCGTGGCAGGGCACTGAGCGGGCCGGACTCGGGATGGGGAGGGGAGGCTCCCGCCCGGCGCGAGCGCTACTCTGCGCGGAGCGGAGCCCAACTCAGGCCGCCATGACGTCACGCGGGTCGGGCAGCCAATGAGGACCTCGCTGGCATGGATATTAAGGAAAGTTAGCGCCTGCCTGAGCACCCTCTTTTCTTATCATTGACATTTAAACTCTGGGGCAGGTCTTCGCGTAGAACGCGGCTGTCAGATCTGCCACTTCCCCCTGCGGAGCGGCGGTGAGAAGTGTGGGAACCCGCGCCGCCAAGCTCACCTGCCTCCCCGCCCTCGGTTCCCAGGTAACCACCGGATCTCCGGCCCCGGCTCCGCTCGGACCCGTGCCGTCCCTCTGCTGCCCACGACGGGTGTCCCCAAACCAACCCGGCCCTAAGTAGCCCAGGGGCTTGATTTGTGCTTTTAAAAGGAGATAAAGATGGAAGGGAATTACCGAGGGCAGGATAAGATGGGAGGTGGGGGTGGGGGGTGTCTTGTCCTTGCCGAGCGTGCATTTCTGCAAAAGTGGCAAAACGTCCCAGTGTTTTGAGTGGACTTCCAGTTGAGTGCTGAGCTGCGGGGAGGGGTTGAGAGGGAAGTGGGAAGAGGGAGACAGGGATCTGTTGCTACAGTCTGCTGCAGCTTCTTGCGATCGTGAGACATGCTGGGGGTGGGGGTGATGCAATTTGTACCTGGAACTCCCTTGACTAGCAGTTCGCGACATTCACGCGTGCAGAGGTCCCCACCCGAGCCTGGCGCGCGTAGAAACGCCCCGCCGCGGGTCGGGCGAAGTGCAGCAAAAGTTTCCCGCGGCTGCAAAGTGTAGGGAGTTGCGCGGAAACAAAGTCTTAGAGATAGGAGTTCGTTTCTCAGAAAGGAGAGGAGGACGAAAGAATGCTGCCCACAGAGCTGGGCAGCGCATAAAGCACGCAGCGTGTGATTTGAGCTTCACTTCGGAAGACCTAATAATTAGCGATTCTCACTGAGCTAGAACGCGGGCTCGGGTTACCGCGGGCGCTGCGCTCACTGCCTGCCCGGGTGGGAAGATCGTGGGCGCCAGGGTAGTCCGGCCTCTGAGTGCCGGGGAGAGCAGCGCCCAGCTACTCTCACGTCCCAGGACGACCCAAGTCGGCCGCCGGAAGTTTCTCCAAGAGACGACCCCAAACTACCTCTTGGTTCAGGAGTCTAGCCCCACGTAGCTGGAGATGCCAGAAAGGCTTATGCCAGGCACTGGAGCACCCGCCTGAGAGGTTGGGGGGCCTCGCGGTCAGGCCCGGGTTCACCCCACTCTCCCTCGTGCTCCTGGCATCCCCACTCTAGACTTTCTGGGGGCACCTTCGGAGGCCATTTCTATTTCAGGCACCTGTGACAGGTGCTCAGGACCACCGCCCAACTCCGAGCAGTGGCCGCCCCCTGCCCACCTTGTCCGGGAAGCCCGGAAAGGAGAGAAGTGGCCACGCGGCCGCGCGCCTTACCTGAGCCTGGGGTCCTCTCCTCCACGGGTTCCGTTCTCCAGAGCCGGGCGGCGAGCAGGTTACCCGCTTCGCAGTGGGAAGTGGACCTTCTCCTCCAGTCATAAATCAAACCCAGCCATCCTCGGGCCTCCTCCCTCATTAGAGATGTTTATTGGAGATTGTGTTTATTCGGCTGTCACGGCGAGAAAACGCACTGACATAATTACCTCTGACCAGAGTCCTCGCCCCGCGCCCAGGGCTAGCCGGGGACCTCCTCTGTCGCCTTCTCCGTCTCCTGTCTTTGATCAGAGGGCACATGTAGTTGGCTTGTTTATTTTTTCCCTCAGATCCACTCATATAATTTGGATTATTGAATCAGTTACTATTCAAATTTCCCCAAGGTCTGGACGTTTATTTATTTTAGAATTTTAAAGGAAAACCGAAGGGTACCAAACGCCCCTCCGGGGCAGAAGGGGGCAGCGCTGGAGAGACGCAAGGAGAGTCCTTCTCGCTGCGCAAACTTTCCGGCCCGCCCCGCCGCGGCGCGCTGGGGGCCGGACGCCACCCTGCGTAGGAGCCCGGCCCGAGCAGTGGGGAGTTGCCCGGAGGGATGGGTGTCGGTATCGATGGCGATATTTATTGTTTTATTCATTATTTTCTCTGCTCTCGGGAGGAATGAATCTGAGGCTTCAGGGCCCCGGGCTGAGTTTTCTTAAAACTCTCGCGGGCCGAACTCCGCGGAGCCAACCCGCAGCTCCTCCCCCCGCCTCTCGCCCCGTCTTTGGTTTTCCCCGCCAGTCAGGTTTGTAAGTCACCATCTGTGAAACTGAGTTAGGAAGTGATGAAAAGCGTCGAATTGTTTCCTAATTGATACTTTTTTTTTTTGGTGACGGAGCTGACCAGTATCTGGGATCTCGGCTTTTGATCCCTCGCTGCCGCCTCTGTTCTCCAACCGCTAATAAAACTCGCATTGAGCCCCTTAGTGCCTTGATTAACAGGCAGATTAACTCTTACCAGGGTGGGGAACAGCTTGTCCCAATCAATGTCATTTTAAAAGCCTTGTCAGGATACGCTCAGCTCCGGTTCCCTGGCTGCTCGAGCGAGCCAGCCATGACATTTGCTCCCTCCTTCCCCTGCCGCAAACTCCACAGCAAAGCCCCCAGTTTCCAGCCCGCGTGTTCCCTGTACCAATCCAGGACAAATTGCAGGACTCGGTCCCTCGCCTTTAAAAACAGGCAGCTGTTTAGAGAGGGAATCTCCAGGGAGAAGGGACTGAGGTGGCCTTGGCTTGCTTTTCATTTGAAGCTGAACTCTGGACTCTTGAGGGCGGAGGTTACAGGAAAACGAGCGATGGAGAACTGTCCTGGGTAATGAAATGAACAGCAAACTTCCCTAGAAACCATATTTGCAAAAATCGGAGAGTGCTGTTACTTGCAAGTATGTGCATGTGTTCTGCACATCAGGAGTTTTAAACCTGGTCCCTATCTGGACAACAGCATGTAGGGTCCAGAAAGCAAAGGCTTGAGAGTCCGACCTGCGGGGCAGCAGGGATCTCTTTGCTGAAACACACAGTTGGGATTTTTTTTTTTTTTTTTTTTTTTTTAGTATTGGAGGGGGAGGTGTGAGAAAGAGACGCTTGCCGCTTAATGTGAATGGAAGAGAATCGAACCCAGAGGGTGCTGAGACACACTTGCCATTTGGCAGGAGGCGAGGAAGGACGAGGGCACTGCGGCTTTCCCCAGCCTAGCGTGGCCGCAGCCTGGAGGCGCCACCCGGCCGGCTTCGGCTCTCCTCCGCTGCGGCTCGGCGAGGTTGCCGAGTGAGCTGGAAACCCGCAGGTTGCTGGAGAAAAGAGAGAGGCCCCGAGGGGAGGAGGCGCCTCTGGCTGGGCGGCAGGATGGTCGCCTTTGCGTTTGGTGCTCGTTGGACCCGTTTCGTCAGCTCCACTAGGCTGGGAACCCACTTTCCCAGGGCCTGCAGAGAGAGGGAGAGCCGCTTCAGGCTCTGCAGAGTGACGCAGGTGTTGGCGGAGACTTTCCTCCTCCAAAGAAAAGCTCTCCTCTGCCCTGGCCAGCACGCCAGCCCCGCTCCTCTGCTAGGCGGCGGAAAGCCGCAGTTCAGAGGTGTCACAGCACCGGGTGGGAGACTCGGTTCCGAAGCCGGGAAGCAAGCGAACATACTTCACGAGCTGGACATGGCTTTGCCTCGCCTGAGGCCGCCCTCCGGACGGGAAACCTGGAGATCGGGCAGGGGGCGAATGCCAGGGACCGCTGGGGTGAGATGCTGCCCGACCTCACACTTACGCACCAATACTGACCAGAGACTCCGGGCACTCTTAGGCGAGCGGCGATCCCCCAGCGCGACTCCTTCAGCAAAGACAGCCTCCCCCTACCGGGTCGGATGACCCAGCAGCCCCTGAGGGAACTGGCCGGAGAAAAGTCCTTCTCCGACGCCAAGGGGTGAGGGCGGGGAGGGGGGGGGGTACCTAGGGAGAGGCGGGAAAAGGCGAGAAAGTAAGGGAAGGCGCGACTCCCTCCCTCCAACACCGACTCAGAGGGCAGCAAGTGGGCCTCGGTCGTGTTGGAAGCTGCAATTAAAATGGCGACCTAGGAATTGTCTCAATTTTGCGCACACCTCTGGCCCTGGCGCGCTGCAGCTCCGTCCCAGACCCCCAACCTGTCCCGTCGCCTCCCGGAACAGGTACTTGGCAGAGGGTGCCAGGCAGCCCAAGGCTGAACGGCACCCCCGCCCTCCTTGAGGCTAGCCCAGAGAGGACAGGAACTCAAGCTCCCCTCCCCGCTCTCCTCCAACTTTGAAAACTCTGCCTCCCGGCGGGCTGAACTCCCCCCTCCCCCAAATATTGACACGTTGGAAGCTGCCAAGTCCTTTTTTGTTTCTTGTTTGTGCAGAGGGGTTTCCAAGAGTCCTTCTCTGAGCCCCCACCTTCACCCAATGACGTCAGTGGCATTCACTCCCGCTCCTCGCCTCTTATGATTTTTTGTTGTTGTTTAAAACTTTTCTCCGAGGTGAGGTGGGGGTGGGAGGGTGGGAGAAGGAGCTGATTCAAAGAGCCAGTGCCCAGGGGGGAAATAGCAACAAGATTACGGCTGCTTCTCTCTTAGGCAAAGCTTAAGAAGGTGCTAATCCACTCGGTCGCTAATTGAGAGGTTGTAAAAATGATATTCGCCTCCAGTTCGGACAGTCTCTGGGATTCCTCCCCCCGCCGCTTATGCTCAGTGGACTTGAGTTCGAGCTTCTTTACTGATTGTTACGAAGTAAAGAGAGAGAGAGAGAAAGAATGCAGGCTCTCGCTGGTCTGGGATGGGCCCGCTGCCTCGCTGCCTGGGATCCTCTGAAAGTCGCGGTCCTACGAAGTCTCGCACAGGAGGCCGACGACCCGGGCGCCCAGCGCCACCTCCTTAGCTTCTTTGGTCTGGGTTTTCTCCCGGCGCTGTATGGCTCCTGGGCCGCGGGAAGGGCCTTCCGCAGGCCGAGATGGTGATCGGGTTGTGCCACCCCAACTCTGTCCCAGACAGGAGAGACCTCCCAGCTCACCCCGCAGCTCTGCCCGGCCTCTCCGCTGCGGCGTTAGTGGGCGCAGGTCGCGGAGGAGAGCGTGAGACCCACGTTAGGCCCGGTGCCGGCCTAAGGCAGCCTGCAGCCTCCTCGAGGTCCCAGCTCCCGGGGCAGCCGTCGCGCCGCGGGTCAGCGGTGAGTTCAGGTAGCAGAGACTTTACTGATGAGCTCTGACTTTCTGTACTTTGCACAAGTGGAGGAGTCAAGTCTACCTGGCGGCGGCTTCCTCTCAGCCTCCCTACCTCAGCTCTTCCAACCCCATCCTCTTTTGTCGGGTCCTGTGGTGTCTGCCCCATCCCAAACCTTCCCCTTTCCTTGCCTCGCGACCTGCAAGCTCCAAGAGAGCCCGGAATTTTGCCGGAAGGGGCAGCCGCTCCCTCCCCTGTCACCTTAACTGCGGGCACCGAGGGGAGCCTTTGGAGTGTACTGAGGTGTGTCCTAATCGTCCGGCATTCAACAAATGGACTTGTGGTGTGTGGTCAGAAGAGAAAAGCCATTTACTTACTTTCCTCCCCGGTTTTCTGGTAACAGCTGAAGGGGAATTGCCTCCGTGGACCGAGCAGACCCAGGAGAGGGAACCGTCGTGCGAAAGACTCACACACCACAAAAGATAACTGGTAGCACACACAGATACACGCTGACACACCGGCATCGCGAGCGAGCGAGAACGCGCGCGCGCGCGCACACACACACACACACACACACACACACACACACACACACACACACACACACACACACATTCTCTCTCTCTCTCCCAGCATTGGTCTTCTCCCTCCACTCCAGGCCTCCACCCCCCTTCTTATCTCCCCCTTGCGTCCCCTCCTCTCGGGCGCCTGGAAAAACAGCCGCACTTAGTCAACAAATGGCACGTGGGAGAAGTTGGTGAGTGTTTGGTGAGGACTCTTCAGGCTTTTCACAAGAACCCTCTGTACACAAAGTAAGTGGCGTGTTTGCTCGGGCCTCTCCAGCCCCGGCTGTGCCTCCGCTCCACTGCGCACCGCGCCTTCCGAAAGGAGAAAGGACAGAAGAAAGGGCCGGGGGAGCGAGGGTGGGGGAATGGGCAGGCCCCTGAGGCCTGGACTGGGAAGGCCGCCTGGCCTCGCCAAGTTCCCGGCCGGGCGGCCTCCTCTCGGCCTAAGCTTCGCCTCGGCCTCGGCGCGAGTGTGGCTGCCGGGACCCAGTGACGATCACGCCCCTTTTCTCGTCGTCTTCTCCGCGGCCAGGTGGGCTAGGGCGCGGCCACTGCGGTGTTCGCGTCCCAGGGTCCAAACGGAGATGGGGTAGGGACGCGAGGGGAGGGCGGGCGGAGGCGGGGCAGCAGGCCACGCTGCACAGGAGTTGGCAAGAAAGGGACGCGCGCAGCTACAGAAACTTGCTCCATCCATGAGCTGTGAGTCCCGCGCCCAGCTGAAGTGTGTGGGAGGCGCGACCCCCAGCTCAGCGGCCTTCACTCCACCCCTCAAGTTCGCGGCCACAGAGCGGGCCGCGCTGATTCCCGGAGCGCTCCGAGCCTTAGAGATGTCGCGAGCGCCAGCCCCAGAGCCAAGGCGCGGGGGGCCCAGCGCCGGGGAGAGCAGCCGGGACACACCGGCGGGGCCGAAAACAAGTGTATTCATATTCAAACAAACGGACCAATTGCACCAGGCGGGGAGAGGGAGCATCCAATCGGCTGGCGCGAGGCCCCGGCGCTGCTTTGCATAAAGCAATATTTTGTGTGGGAGCGATCCGTGCATTTGCATGTTGCGGAGTGATTAGTGGGTTTGAAAAGCGAACCGTGGCTCGGCCTCATTTCCCGCTCTGGTTCAGGCGCAGGAGGAAGTGTTTTGCTGGAGGATGATGACAGAGGTCAGGCTTCGCTAATGGGCCAGTGAGGAGCGGTGGAGGCGAGGCCGGGCGCCCGGCACACACACATTAACACACTTGAGCCATCACCAATCAGCATAGGTGTGCTGGCTGCAGCCACTTCCCTCACCCACACTCTTTATCTCTCACTCTCCAGCCGCTGACAGCCCATTTTATTGTCAATCTCTGTCTTCTTCCCAGGGATCTGAGAATTGCTCTCACACACCAAACCAGCAGCGTCCGTGGAGAAAACTCTCGCCAGCAACTCCTTTAAAACACCGTCATTTCAAACCGTTGTGGTCTTTAAGCGACGACAACAGGAAAAAAAAAAAAAATCAAACAAAACTCTTGACAGGAGCTTTGACCAGAGAGGATGCCTCAGAAAGGTGAGTCCGCTTCTTTCTTCTCGCTTCATTTTTATTGCAATATTCAGGCAGGTCTCCCCCTTCCTCCCCCTTTCCTTCCTCCCTCTTGCCCGTCCCCTCCCCCACTGCTACGCCGGGAGAGTTGGACCGGAGAAGTTTCCACGCAGGAGCCCAAACTTTCTACTTCCAGCGAAAGCCGGCGTCAGAGTGCGACCGCCGGCGAGCGAGAGCGGCGCAGGGCTCGGGGCGGCCGACCCGCTCAGTCCCAGCGCCAGCGCGGGTTGATCTCGCAGGAAGAACCAAGGCTTCGGGCGCCGCAGCCGCCGCGGCTCCCGGCCACAGCGTTGCCAAATGCTCCCGGCCGGCGGGAGAGGACGAAGAGGCTCTGCGGTGCCACAGGCCCGGGAACGGCTGCAGCGATCGGCCGCCGCCGGCCGCTTTGTCCAGTCGCGGGCCCAGCGAGCGCGCAGAGAGCCGCGCGCCGAGGGAGCGCCGAGGGAGCCGGCTCGCCTCGCCACCGCCCGCCCGCCCTCCGGCTTTGTGCGGCGCTCTCCCGGGCTCCGAGGAATCCGCTGGCACCCGAGCGCTCAGGGCCACCGCGCCCGCCGCCAGCTTGAGCAGTCAGTCGGCACTGCAGCCTCACGCCGGAGGCCGAAAGAAAGAGCGAGGGAGCGGGAGCCGGGAAGGAAGCTGCCAGGCCCAGGCGGTGGAACGCGCGCTCCGAGGGAGCTCGGAGCCGAGCGGGAGGATTGTCAGCTTCCATCAAGCCCCCAGGCTCTGGCCCCCAACTTGGGGGCAGAGCTCGGAACTTGAAAACTCTCTGCGCCCCGGGTTTCCCCCAACCTTCGCCCTCACCCTGCGAAAGCTGGGGTCCTCCCTGTCCTCGGGCCCCCAGCGCTCGGTGGATATTTTTCCTTGTCTTCCTCTGACAAAGCTGCACCTGGTGTTGCCATTTCAACAAGTTTCGAGGTGGAAAGGTAGTTTGTTTGTTTTTTTAATCCAAAGCTCCTGATTTTTTCCTTTGTGAGGCCTTTAGAAAAATCAATATGAGAGCAGTGGCTTTTCGTTGGTCTGATCACATCCTCTCCCTGCTAATTAGTCTGAGAAATTCGAGAGCTTTTCGATTCTAAGACCCTAGGAGAAAAACTGTCTTTTCAAAGTTCATAAAGTTGTTGCCTCTTTCCTTGTGCAGATTTTCTCACTCTCTCTGCACCATAATAGCCCTGAATTTTAGCAAGTGTAATTGGGGGGAAATGGAGTTGAATTTCAAGTGGAAATGCTTTCTTTTTCGAGTGCTAAAACTCAGCCCTCCAGTCTTGAGTGATTTCTAGAAAGTTTAAAAACAAAGTGAACGGTGGTTTCTCTCTCTCTCTCTTTTTTTTCCCCCTCATTTTATCCAAAGCTCCCTAAGGCATACTGGACATTTAACTCGAACTTGGGAAGATTTGAGGAGGGGGTGGGAGCAGAAAATGAAAAGCAAAGACCTTGAAAGCCTGGCGAGTTTACGAAGGAGAAATAATAGTTGTTGCTGTTGACATTACATTTTTTATAGCTGGTGACCTTTGCAAACGTCTGAAGGCAATTTGATTAGTTGTTATCTTATTTGGCCCTAGAGAGTAAAACTTTGTCATCTTAATTGGTAATTACTCTTTGGCTGGGGACCGGGAGGGCCAAAAGTGAGCTCTCCCCTTCACCCCAGCTAAGAAGTTTGGAGATGGTTTTGAGAATGAAGTAATTAAAACAACAGCAGTAAAAGCTGAGGCTTGGATCTAGGATAGCGAGGCAGTGCCCCAGTGGCCTAGTGGACGGAGGCAAGGCGACTCCGAGGTGTTTGGAGACTCCTTCCTTTCCAAAATGGGTCTCTGACCCGGCTAGGGCTATAGGAAGCCCTGGGTTGAGCTGGGGGGCTGAAGCTGTGGCTGAGGTGGGGGGAGTCTAGTCTCTGCTCAAGACTGCTTCCGGGTGTCGGGTGCCTGGCTTCCCGGGTTGCTTTTGCACTGTGTTAACGATTACTTAAGTAATGAGATAGCTTCTTAGTCGAGAGGAGGGTGGGAAAGGAGCAAAACCGGGATTTGAAATGCTTCCACCTTCCCAGCTGCTTGGAAAATTAATCGGTTAGGCCTCTTTGGAATCAGCTAGTGATTTTTTAAAAATGGCTCCAAGAAACCGACCTGGATGGGGGCATTCGGTTGTGGTTAAGTATAGGTATAGGTTACAGTAGGAAGTTTTACCCTTCCAGGGGAATTTCAGTCCCCCTTCTCCCCACCAGCTACTATTTACAGTTTCAGAATCTGACTTGGTGTGTAAGGGGAGTTGGGCATTCTGCGCAAAGTTGGGTTTTTCTCTCTCTCCTGGACTTGACTTGGTCTCGGGACCGAGAGACAGGAGAGAGGCTTTGGGAAACTGCTTTGGGAAGCTGGGGGAAAGTCTTCTAAGTTTATTTTTATGGATTTAAGCTGCCTCCCAGCTAGTTAATAAATTAGACCATGAATGGCCTTGAAGAAAAAAAAAATTGCTTCTTAGAATTCTTGCAGGCAAGCAAAATTAATAATCATAATAGGCAAATCAGAAAAAAAAGAATGAATATTTTAATTTTTTTAAGCAGGGAAAGTGATGCTGTGACTATTTAATTATTTTACTCTTTTTTTTTTGGGCAAACCTTTTGAATGGGTTCTTTATTGTAACTCTCTCTTCCCAATTGAGCTCCCCACGGTGCCGTTGTATCTTTTTACAGCCCCTAACAACTCACACCAGTAACACAATTACCTCCAGATATTTATAACAAGAAATTACTTTTCTATTTTCTCCCCCACCCAGACCTTCTTCTTAAGAGAAGACAGGGAGGGGTGATGGTGGAGGAGGTGTTAACCTTGCGGGACTAGCACTGGGTCAGGACTTACAAAGCGAGAAGTGTCCCTCTGTTCCCTTTATGAGTTGGTGAGTTGTTGGTACCTTTGGTTGGAAGCTGTGTTGCTAGTTAGGGAGATTCGGTTTTGCTCTTAGGGTTTGGGGAGAGCTGGAGAATAGAAGCCATTGTTCGCTCTCTGTAG
This sequence comes from Cervus elaphus, assembly GCF_910594005.1. Classification (NCBI taxonomy): domain Eukaryota; kingdom Metazoa; phylum Chordata; class Mammalia; order Artiodactyla; family Cervidae; genus Cervus; species Cervus elaphus. The sequence goes on along the minus strand of NC_057815.1, from coordinate 75,912,445 downwards.
GCTTTGTCGACCACGCTCACCCCCTCCTGTTTGTACTTTTTAAAGCAGTGAGGCGAGGTAGACAGCGTGTGTCACAGTACAGTAAAAGGGGGGAAGATCTAAACACCAAAAGAGAAGTTAATCACAATAAGTGAGGTTTGGGGGGGAAAAAGTTGGGCTTGCCACTTTCAAAGTCCCAGAAAGAATGGGAAGTGAATGGCGATCAAGCTGACTGGGAAGCTTTGAGGGGGAGAGTGAAGGATAAAGAGGTAACCAAAGACTTGGGTTGGGGAGGGGTTGGGGGGACCGGGGTGGTGAAATTCTTGAAAGGAGTAATGGTTCTGACATCCTCCCAAGCAGCCTCAGCCTGCACTCTCAAGCACTCTGAAGTTCCAGGGTCCCCTGTGCTTCACCTCTAAACTTCAGGTATAAGTCCCCCTTCCCCCTGCTCTTGGCTTCTTCTCCTAACCCTGCTGTCTCTCTTGTTCTCCCCTTTTCTTTCCCTGGTTCTTGGTATTTTTGCAAAATGGGGCCCTAACTTGTCAGGCTCTGCAAATCGCTCAAAGCTGGGTCAGAGCAGCCACTATCAAAACGTGGAGACCTTTGCAGGACAGGCTGCTGGAAATGTGGGTGTAGCTCTGGAATTTAGAGTTTTATGGCAGTTTGAGCCCAAGATGGCTTTTTTTCTTTTCTTTTCTTTTCTTTTCTTTTCTTTCTGAGAGTGTGGATCAGAGAGTCCATGATCTATGCTTTTGAGTCATAGTTTGATATACCTTTCTCTCCTTCTGTTTTCTCTTAGGGGGAAGACTTTAACTAGGGGCGCGCAGATGTGTGAGACCTTTTATTGTGAGAGTGGACAGACATCCCAAATTTCAGGCAAGTTCCATGCTGGCTGCTTTGGGTTCCCTAACCTAAAAGAGTCAGAATACTACTTCTTCATTGTTGTTCAGTTGGAAGAAAAAATTCAAAATCAAGTCATGAATTCTTCTGACTAAAGGGTTAACTAAGAAATATGGGGGAAACAGACTGGGAATACTGGAGTATTTGTAATGCAAAAGGTAGATTTTGCACGTACTGGAGGGCAGAGCTGATTTGCCCAAACTGATTGATCCGATAGCCCCACACTGATGGAGTGGATTATTTCCTTAAAGAAGAGGCTTTCTCCTGTCCTGCTTCCAGGACACCCTCTGTAGGGAGGTAGGCCTACCTGGTGCCGGCCCAGAATTAATGCCTATATTCTTGCTAACAGAGCCCCATATTCGAACCCCGTGGGATACCGCGGCCCCCAGCCAGCGCCAGCATGCAGAACAGTAAGTGCCTCTGGTCTTTTTGGACTTCGGGCGGGGGAGGCGCGGACCAGCGTGCGGGTCGGGGGAGGGCTCGGAGGCTTTCGGTGTCCGCGCTGCCCAGGCCGGGGGCGCTAGGGAAGAGGCCCGGGGACCCGAGGCAGCTGCTCCAAGAGGGGAGGGCGTTTACTCTGTTCTCCCTCCTGGAAGAACAGGGGCTGGGCCCTTGAGAACAGCCCGCAAGAGTTTGCGAAGCTGCGGTAGAGAAACCCCATCCCCCCAAATCCTGTAACTCACACCCCCTCCCCGCCCCTGCCCGGGCTCTGACCCCAGAGAGGGGGGCTGGGCTGAGCGGGGCGGGGCGGAGGCCTCTCGCCGTCGTAGAGCGAGAAGGAGGCCCCCTGGGCTTAGTCAAGACTGAAGGTCTCCACCGTCTGGGGCGGGTGGGGGGCTTCTCTCCCCCAGTCACCCTAAGAGCAGCTCCTCCCATCGCCACCCCGGCGAGGGGCCTGGAAGGCCAGGGGAGTGGGGCATCCGGGCCCGCGGTGGGGTGGAGTTGGTACTGGAACCGTGGGACTGTTACAGGGCGCAGACCGGCGAGAGCAGGTTTACTGGGTCGGGAGGAGAGTGCGGATCGAGCCCAGGAGTTGGAGCAGCCCTGCTCTGGTAGCTACTGGGTGGGTCCTAGTCATTCCAGGCCTGCTGTGCCTTTGGTTCCCTGGCTCTTCATCTCCCATCCTCCGTCTGCCTAGACCCCTCGGGCCCCCAGCCCGCCTTCCTGCTCAGTACGTGGGTGCTGCTTTGTGGCAGGACGAATCTGAGACCGGGCCTGAGAGCCTGGAGGCCCAGTGAAACTCGGCCCCGGTAGAGGTGCAGAGCCCCGAGGCGGTTTCAGGGCTCCGCTGTATGGAGTGCCTGAAAGCCTAAATCTTCTAGAAACCTTGCCTTGCTGAACTGCAGACGGAGAGGGGTCCCTAGCCCCTGATCCATCTGTCCTGCAGCCGCTGGCTGTCCCCTGGCGCTTCAGCGGCTGGTGGGCGTGAAGCGCAGGAGAGGGCGCAAAGGGGGCGCCGAGCTGGAAGGCGGATTAGTTGTGCAGAACGTGCCAGGCCTCGGGACTTGGCCCGGTAGGAACGATCCTTGGCGAGGCTCGGGCTTCTGGCCACTCTTCCTGGCTGCTGGGTCCTCCCCTCTCCTGCACAAGGGCCCCAGCCGCAGGCTCTCGGGCAGGCCGGCCCCGGGCGCGCGGCGCTGAGCACTTGCCGCGGCGGCCTGGCTGGCGGGCCCCGAGGGGCGCGGGGTCGCGGGCCGGCCTGCCGGGCTTTGTGCTGCGCGCTCCCGGGTGTGCGCGAGGCGCAGAGCATCCAAATTGACACCATATGTTTTCCTATTAGATGCTTCGCGGTCGAATTCTAGGCGCATAATCATCGCCACTGGGCGAGAGCGCCAGCCGTCCCTAGGGAAGGGACACAATGATTGAGGCTTAACCTCTGAAGGGGAACTTAGAGCGGCGCTTCCTCGCTGCCATTTCGATGCTGGCAGAGGCGACCTGGCCCTGGGCGAGCACCCGCCGGCGGCCGCCGCGGAGGTGGCGGGCAGGTTATTTTTTGTGCCGGTGGGGGGAGAAGGAGGGAGGTCTAGGATTAGGCGGCTTCATACGCCTTGGCATTCCCAGATTGGGAATTGCCCAGGCTGCGCGTGAAGTTTGGAAGGTCTTTCTCGATCTTTCTCTGGGAGAGCCTTTCTTTTTCCTGGAAGGCGTCCTTTGCCCAAAGGGGAGACTCCTGTAAGCTGGAGCCGCAGAAGGTCTTTCGAGGCAAAGGAAGGCAATAAAGGAAATTTAGGAGAAACCAGGAGCAGGGTCTAGGCCTCGCTCTGTTGGAGAAGCAGTGTCCCCGCGATGTCCCTGCTCGAGCCCGGCCCGGCGGAGCCTAGATACCCCAAACGCCTGTCACTTCTCATCGAGTTGAGGCTTCAGCACACCTCCTCAGTCAGCCACCCCCCCCCCCAATCTGCCCCAAGCCTTCGGCTACCCTGAAAACGCGGCTCCCCTCGAAGGGGAAACGAGTGCAGTTCCATCTCGTCTGAGTGATCTCCAAATAGGGACGGAAAGGGTCGTTTTATCACGGTCCCGTTTGTCGTGACGATGCAATTTCCCGGAGCGGAGCCCTGTCAGAAAGTGACAAGGCTGCCACAAGCGCCCCGACTGATCTTTTCAATTAGCCTTCCATGCATGATCCGGAGCGACTTCCGCCTATTTCCAGAAATTAAGCTCAAACTTGACGTGCAGCTAGTTTTATTTTAAAGACAAATGTCAGAGAGGCTCATCATATTTTCCCCCCTCTTCTATATTTGGAGCTTATTTATTGCTAAGAAGCTCAGGCTCCTGGAGTCAATTTATCAGAGGCTCCAAGGAGAAGAGAGGAGAGGAGAGGAGAGCTGAGCCGGGGAGCCACATCTTCTCCTGGAAGGGCTGTTCTCTAGAGTCGGGGCTGCAGGTTGGAGATTTTTAAGGAAGTGGAAATTGGCAATTGGCTTTATTTGTGTGCCTGTGGTTTCTGGGGAGGGGGGCTACAGGGTTGCTAACTCCTTCTCCCTATTCTCAATTTAGACAATAGGGTGAGGTTGCGAGATAACCAGATAAAGGAGGGAAGGGGACACTGTGGTGTGGTCTTTTCCTTTTCTTTTCACTTTTTGATATTTGCTCCTATCTGTCCTGGGCTGTGGGGAGGGCCGAATTTAGCATCGGAAGTAAAAGTGGAGCTGTAGCTGGTGCAGACAGACTCCCAGCCCTCCGGCCGGCTGTAGCAGCCAGATTACTCTGTGGTTGGAACAGATCTGAGGGGCTTGAGGCAGCCTGCATGGGAGGTGCTGAACCCAGGTTGCGGTTCACTCGCCACAGATTTGCTGTTCTGGTTCTTCTTTACTCCATTCCCTTTTCTTCTCCTATATATATATTTTTAACCCCGGTGCTTCACCACTTTGGAGTATGACAGCAAATGTTTCTGGACCCTAGGATCTGAGGGAGCATTGAAGAGCTGTAGGGTTTGCCATCACAGTTCTAACAATGCAGGGAGCTTGAAGATGCAGTGTGGGTTCTGTAGGACTCGTGGTTTTTTTCGTTACACTCAGAGGGGATCTTTGGGAGGATATTTCTGAGCTCATTATTTGCACCTTGCGGGTTCAAAGACTGGCTGGGGTGTTTCTGGGGGGCAGCGGTGGGCTGGGGGTTCTGCTGGAGTGAAAGCAGTCTGTAGCAGTGAGGTGCGCGTGTTCTTACGTGTGTCTGCACCGTGCTTCTGCTCTGCAGTCTGGTGGGCAGGAGCTCCGCTGTGTTTGGGCTGGGCTGCCCGATGCCTGGAATGGCTTGGAGGTCCTGTTGTCATTTTTCATCGACAGCAGGGACCTGATCACTGAGGTTGGCCAGGGCTGGCAGGGAGCTGAGGATGCATTGTGGTTGTCTTTTCTTCTTCCCCTTCTTTCTTCCTCCTTTTCATCCTTCTCCTCCTTCTTCCTCCTCCACCTCCTCCTTCCCCCTCTTCTCTTTCTTGCCTCTTCTTCCCCTCCTCTCTGCTCTGCTCTCCTCTCCCTTTCTTCAGGTCACAGCGGAGTGAATCAGCTCGGTGGTGTCTTTGTCAACGGGCGGCCACTGCCGGACTCCACCCGGCAGAAGATCGTAGAGCTAGCTCACAGCGGGGCCCGGCCGTGCGACATTTCCCGAATTCTGCAGGTGATCCTCCGGCGCCGCCCCATTCGCCGCCCCCGCGGCCCTCCACTCTCAAGGCCCTCTCTTCATTTCTTACTGTAAACGCTGCTAATTATGGACCCCCACCCTCACCCCCCATTCCAGCCCCCACCCCACCCCCCTACCTTCTGCTTTCCCCTTTCCTTCCACCATCCTTCCCGATCTCTTTCAACCTGGGTCAGTCACATAAGAGAATTCATCTGCTTAAGAGAAAAACTGCGTGTGAATTAAAAACAAACCAACAAAAAAACCTTTCTCTTTTCATTTGTTAAAAACGTTCATTGTGGTAACAGTTTATGAACTGTAATAAAATGAGTTACATAAATCTGCATAATTTCATTCCCTTTCCCTCACCCCATGCTTACCTCTCAGGGTTTGAGATATTTGTTTGATTTCTTCATATTCATGAAGAATATATATTGATTTTAAAAGACAAATGCTGTTTACCTCCCTCCCTAACTCACATTTACTCAATTGGGCATATTTTTAAAGGAAAAATGACTAAAGATTCAGTTTATTTTTCCCCTTCACTCATTAAAGCATAACACCACTTTAAGCAAGATCAGCACAAAACAATCTGACTTCGTTTTGATGCATCTTCTAGCAGTGTTTATTTACAAAAACAGTTTTAAAAACTTTTAGGTTTTTTTTTAGTTCAAACTGTTTGAAAGTATCATCCTATTTGTAGTTTTTAGGGCTACAAATGTAATTTTAAGAAAAAAAGCTCTCTACAGTAAGTTCTCGTACCATTGAAGGTATATTTTTGTGTTATAGACCCATGCAGATGCAAAAGTCCAAGTGCTGGACAATCAAAACGTAAGCTTGTCATTGTTTAATGCATACTTAAACAATTTTATTTTTGTCTTGAAATTATTAATAATGTGGTTTTCTGTCCAATTCCCCTATGCAGGTGTCCAACGGATGTGTGAGTAAAATTCTGGGCAGGTATTACGAGACTGGCTCCATCAGACCCAGGGCAATCGGTGGTAGTAAACCGAGAGTAGCGACTCCAGAAGTTGTAAGCAAAATAGCCCAGTATAAGCGGGAGTGCCCGTCCATCTTTGCTTGGGAAATCCGAGACAGATTACTGTCCGAGGGGGTCTGTACCAACGATAACATACCAAGTGTAAGTTCACTGAGAACATTCCCTCTCCCTGCCCTAAGCTCCATGCTCTTCCCTCTTTACCATCACTTTCTTTACGTCCCCCTGCTCTCCTTCCTGCCAGTGTCTTTCTCTTCCTCTCCTCCCCGCTCCACGTTTGTCACCTCTGTACCTTGGGGTCTTGAGAGGAGCACCTTGACCTTTTTATTGACCTTCTGGAAATGGGAGTCAAGTGTGGGAGGGTTAGTCACCTCATTTGCATGCGGCAAGGTAGAGTGGAGGCACCTGGAGAAAGTCACTGGAATCTAGAAGGAAAACGAAAATGAAAACCAGATTCAAGCAAGCTTCCTCCTTATCTCGCTGTTTGAACCTTCTTTCAGAAATCAAACATCCATTTCTGTCCTAATATAAAAAACAAATAACAGTGAAAGAAATCTCTCAGCCAAGCCTTAATATTGGAGAGGGGGAATCTTTAACAACAACAACAATAAAAAAGTAGACATGTGAGTTAGGTCACCAAAGACACTCAGCAACAGTGAAGGACCACTCCCTAGTCTTCCAGCTCTCTACCCAACTCAGTTTTCATGCCCAGAGTCATAGCTGGCACTCTTTCCACGATGTCTCTGCAAGTCCACCCACTGTCCCAGGATGGCTGGGGATTTTTTTTTTTTTAATGTATTAGGGGTCATTCTTTAAAGAGGGGCATGCTGAGATGGAGACTTAAGATAGGGCAACTGTGTCTTCAGGAGACGCTGCCATTTGGTTTGATCTTGATTTGATTTGCAGGTGTCATCAATAAACAGAGTTCTTCGCAACCTGGCTAGCGAAAAGCAACAGATGGGCGCAGACGGCATGTATGATAAACTAAGGATGTTGAACGGGCAGACCGGAAGCTGGGGCACCCGCCCGGGTTGGTATCCGGGAACATCAGTGCCAGGGCAACCTACGCAAGGTAAAAACCCAAACACCCATTCTCAAACTCTCCATATTTGCAGCCCTTGCGTATCCTCTTCTCCTCCAACCTTTTCCCTCTCTGGACTTTTGTGCTTGGAGAATGTAGTGGGAGTAGCTCTTCAAGGGCTTGGGACACATTGACTTGCGCTGTGTCTAGGTGGTATTTGTTGAACTGTCTGGTTGGCCTGGAAATTCAAGGGTTGTGTAGTTAGAAGTAGTATGAATGTGGCTGGGATGAGTGTGTGTGTGTGCGTGCACACTTGAGTACGTTTTCTGGGCAGGAGTAGGTGTGTGCCTGCATGAGCTAGCTGCGTGGTGCCCTATTCAAATGTGCCATTAAAATGCACGGAGAGCCCCCTTGCTGTAGAAGTGTGACAAGTTAACACACTGACAGACTGCAAGGTAAACATAATTGTATCATCCTGCTTTTTGCTGTAATTGACAAATTATGTCACTATGAGTAGGGTGTATAAGAGAGGGTGAGCAGTGAGATGCAGGGCCAAGTTGAGGATGGGGCATTGGAAATGTTGATTTCCCAACTAAAACAACCCTACCCTCTAGGTTCGGACCCCCTCCACTCCTCTGGGTCCCTAGTTCTCATTCTTTGTGGGTGGCGACTGTGTAACAAGATAGGTGGGGTGAGGCTTCTGTGAGCCAGACTTTGGTGTGCCGGGAGCTACCCAGGAGCTGAGCGCATAGATAGGATCTGGACCGTTGCAGGCTCTGTGAGAAGGGATGGAGGAAGAGGAGCAGACGGGGGTGGGGTCGGACCGGTTGGCTCTCCCCGCCCCTCCCCTCCACACACCGGAGGTAGCTTGGTCAAGAATAGGAAACAGTTTACTCCGAAGATTAATCGGTATTTGTTGTCCGCGTGACAAGGAGATAATATGAGGGATAATGGGACGTGGAATCTCACTCCCCGGAGCACGGGGAAGCCTGGGGGCTCCCGGCCAGGGGAGGCGGTGAGGGGGACGCTGACGGGATTGCCCTCGCTTCCGTGCGCTCTCAACCCAATCTGGGTGCCCCGCGCCTCCACGGAGCCGGGCGAGGGAAGGGAAAATCGGTAACAGTATGCGAAATATCTGGTACAAAGGATGCTTCTGTCACTCGCAAGAATTTGTTATGGGAACAATCCTGTCGCTCTGTAATTGCTCATTAGAGAACGTTTTGTTTCTCATTAAGGCGACATGAATAAGCGTCTAGTTGAAGGAGACAGCTGTAGAAATGTTCCACAAGAGACCTCTGGACACGATTCGGCACCAATTGCCAATTAGACATGTCAGTTTTAAGAGCAGAAAACAATATAGGACGGACACTGGGAAGATAGGGAGCAAAGCGCTGGCTCGGTGTTTCCCAGCGCGGCCGCTCGGCCCGGCCGAGGCCTCCCGATGCGCAGGGCTCCGGCTCGCCTGGGCGACCCGCCCGCCCGCTCGCCCGGATCGGGCCGAACCTCGGCCTCCCGGGGTGCGGCGGGCTGCCCCCCCAGGGAGGCGCTGCCTCCTCGCTGGCCTCCTCCGGCCTCTGGTGAGGACGAGGGGGTGACCGCCATACCCTCACCTGACCTTTGAAACTGTAGGCTTCCCACGTGCGCACACCGGACACACCCAAGGGACGCACCCCCACTGCTCGCCCCAGCACCCCCCCACCAAGCTGAGGTCCGGGTGACCCCACCCCGCCGCCTCGTCCGCGGGAGAAATCTCCGGGAGGGCGCGGGACGCGGTGACCGGGCCTGGGAGGGCTGAGCCCTGGGCGCGAGGGCTCCTGTTTGCTGGGGCGGGAGGTGGCGCTCGTTTAGGAACTTTGAACTTTCTTTCAGGCTCGCAGTTGCTAGAGCATTCTGGCTCACCAACTTCCGGTTCTCCCTCTGCCCCCCCGCCCCCAAATCCACACCTGCTCCTGGTCCCCGCTGCGTGGGGAGGACGGGGCCGCGAGCCCAGCGCGGAGTGCCCGGGTGCGGGGGCCACAGGGCGCCGGTGGCCACGGCTGACATGCCGGGAATCCTTGGCTCTTTGGGAGCTAAGAAGTCGCCCCCCTTCCCTCGCCCCCTTTCCCGGCCCAGGAAGCCGGTTTTGGGTTTTAAAGGAGTCCATGACTCCGAAAGCATAAGGCGAGATTGTCTCAGAGGGAGACAAATATGGTTTCCATCTGATCAACGCCTTGCGGCGGTGAATAAAACTGTGCCGATGTGGGCTGACAACCACAAGAGACAACTCTATCCGGCCCCCAATTCTCCAGCGATTTGGTGGTTTTAGGGATCACGGAGACACTTTTTCTTATCTCCTCCCTCCCCCCCCCCCCCCCCCCCCTAATACCCAGACCCTCTATAGGATTTAGTCAGTCTCTTTTTTCAACAGATGCTTCAATGTTTTGATCCGCGCTCCAGAGCTGAAAAGGTGCCGCAACCGGGTTGCTATCTTTTCTTGCTTGTTTTCCGCCTCACTGATTAAGACACTAAGAAACTAAGGAATGATTTTATTTCCCAGCGTCTTTTTTTTTTTTTTTTCTTCTGCTCTTCTTCTTCTCCTCTCTCTCCCTTCTCCTTCTCCTTCTTCCAGGAAACAAATCCTATCCCGAGCGTCAGATGGTCCTGGGGCTGGGAGAATGGGAGGCGCTTTCACTCGCCTTCTCGCGGATTAAGCTGGAAGGTGGACGGCGCCCATTGAAGGCCCCTTCTTTGCGCTCCGAGGGGGCGCCTTTTAAAGAAGATATCTTAATTGTCTGCCACTTAGGTTTATCATGGGGGGAATCCGAGATCCAACTTCTAGTTTTATTTTGCTAAAAAGCTTTAAGAGTGGAAAGTAAATCCACTAAAGAAAAAAAAAGGAGGGGCACCCAATTTAAGAGTGACCTCTCCGGCACCGCCTGGCTGCGAATAGTTGCTAAAGTAGCAAACTTGCAGCGGGGCACACTGGCTCTGTAGGGCCTTGGAGGGATCCTGCAGCCACAACTTTCTCCTGACCCTTCTCTGTCTCCACTGCTGTTTGTTTCTCCCCAAAGAGGTTTAAAATCAAGCGCTCCTCATCCTCCCTTAAATGACTCCCCTTAAAAGTCACTTGCCAAGTCGGCGCTGTGCCTGCATTCCTGTGAGTAAGTGGTGTGTGTGTGTGTGTGTGTGTGTGTGTGGTGCGGGGGCCCGCGGGAGGGGGGATGCGGAGAGGAAGAAAGGAAGAAGGAGAACGTGAGCACATGTCCATGTTTTAAAATTAGGAAAGCCTCAGTGAAGCAAACGCGAGCAGAGAATGCTATCTGTGGGGGTCTTCCGAGGCACACCCGGGCAGCTTTGTTTAATTGGAGAGATCGAATGTGCCAGAAAAAAGGACTGGGGTGGGGCCTCCTGGAAGGCGTCTGAGTGACCACCACCGCTGCAAAGATGGGATTGTGTTCGGTCCCTTACTTACACGTTGGAGGATTGCAGGTTTTTGTTTGTGCTTTCCAAAAGCAATAACTGATGGGCCTTACTAGTTGGCCCCCCAAAGTCTATTTCTAAAGTCTTCCTCATCGACTAATTCCGAAAATAAAAGGGGCTCGGAATTTCGCTCCCTGAAAAACACGTTGAAAAGTCACCATGAAACTTGGGGCAGTAGATTAGCGCAGACGCTGGTGCAGGCACCCGTGAGTGAGCGGCTCTGGGGGCGCGGCCAAGGAGCCCTCCCCAAGCCCCACCTTTCTGATGTAGCGCAAGACGACCCCAAGTAGCCCATGTACTGAGTCTCTGTCTCTTTCTTATCTCCCTCGGCCTTTCCCCTTGTCCGCTGACCCTCTTGTCTCTTTCCCTCTCAGCACTCTTTTCCTGGCCTTCTTGCACCTTTCTGGCCTCTTCATCTTTGGAGCCTCTTTCTGGCCCCACCTTTCTCTACCCCCTCCCCTCTCCTCCTCCCTCAAGCAGACCTCTGTTCCCGCCCCTCCTGTCTCCCTCCCCCCCAGTCTTCATCCGCTCTGCCTCTCCTCCCCGCTTCCCCCCAGGTCCCCGTCCTCATCCACCGGCCCGGCGCCCCCCCAACCCCCTGCCCCGGCCCCCCATCCACCCTCCAGCCCCCAGCCAAGCGCCCTAAATAGCATTGAGGCGCCCGCTCCTCGGACAGTGATTAATGATAGCAGAGCAGAGGGGTTAACACACTTCACTGAAAAGTCTGTTGACTGGGCTTCTTGTAACACAATGTGGCCCGCTGCACGCCTCAAGAGAATCCTTTTGTTGTCCGCGCTCATTGTGGCCTCGAAATTCTGCCCACGAAAGTTTGCCAACGCTCCTGCCCCAGGAGTTTAATAGTTTCCCTTACTCGCGGGGCATTGTGCTGCGCTGAAAAGCAGCCCCTCGCTATTCAAGTGTTGGTGGTCATCTCAATAGATCTCCAAGGGCCCATATGGTGGCCAGTGCTGATGAATCCGCCTGTTTAAATGGGGGAGAAAGTTGGGGTTTTAAAACATTTCAAAGTTCCTGAAAAGATCCCACTAGATCCTGTCACAATTCCCTGAACTCTTTGAAGGCACTGCCTATTGTCTCCCGGTTATAAATGATATTCCTGGCCAAGTCGATTCCCACCAAGGCGCCCCAGAGGCTCCTCCCCCCAGGGCCAAATCGCTAGGATGGGGAGGGGGGCAGCCCTGTTTGGTATCCCTTGGGGGCCTTAGGACCCAAGACCAAGGACCCAGGAGGCAGTGGCCCTGGACGCCTATCGAGAGCTGAATCCCTTCCTTCAGACAGGCTGTGGCCTCTCCAGCAAGGCGCAAAAGGAGACAGCTTGCCCAAGTGCACATCTTGCCCTCCAAGCAGCAAAGGAAAACAATAAAACTTTCCCCTGTTTAATGATAGAAATTACATTAAAAGTGGTGGAAATGCCCTAATTAAAAATGTACCACTTAAATGATATGCCAAGGATTCAGCTGCAGCATAGCATATTTAGCTAGTTAGTGAACTCTCTACTATTTCTTTTTTAAAATTACACGTTAAAAATTTAAAAGAAATCTTACTTTTCTCTGGTGCAACACATTACAAAGAATGGACAGTCCTTTTATCTAAATATAAAATTCCATTTTCAGCAATTATAGCCTGTTCTTGGTGATGATATAATTACAGCTGTGCTCGTAATAGGTGTCAAGGCAAAGCGCACTCATACAATAGTTGAATAAAACTGCAGAACAATGCGAGCACTTCTAAATTCACAACCTTTAAAATGAAATTGACTGTGCAGAATTCAAATAAAAACTAGATAAATATTTTTTTTAAAGATTACAAGCTTGGTTTGGTTTCTTAATAGCATTTTCTACAAACCTATCAACATCTAATTGATTAGATAGGAATTACTGATTATAGATCAGCTAAAATCTTGAACATCACTCTTCTATTTTCCCAACATAGCCATAGGTAACTAAATTCTCTAAGGAGAGGGAGCTGGGTGAAGCATTTGGAGGGTCAAAGTTAGTTATGAAAGATCGTTTTAATTGGAAACTTCACTACTTGTTTTGTCATTCACAGAAATGCCATTCTGTAAGTATCTACATTGCATAGTCTCATCATAATAAAAACTGAAAATGGTGGTCAGGTAACGTGTGTCACTAATGTCTTTTGAAGCCTGACAGTTACCTTGGGAATGTTTGGGTGAGACTAAACTGCTCTTGGAGTTTATGGCTATATGAGGCCCCTTTTGGAGACTCCAGGTTATTCCAAATTTCTCTTACTGTCCTGTTCTTTTTGTTCCAGATGGCTGCCAGCAGCAGGAAGGAGGGGGAGAGAATACCAACTCCATCAGTTCCAATGGAGAAGATTCAGATGAGGCCCAAATGCGACTTCAGCTGAAGCGGAAGCTGCAAAGAAATAGAACATCCTTTACCCAAGAGCAAATTGAGGCCCTGGAGAAAGGTGATGGAGTTTTTCAAAGTAGAGAAGCAGTAAATCAAAGTAAATGCCACATCTTCAGTACAAAGAGCTAAATTTAGCCAGGGCCCTTGCACAGAGGCCTAAGAAGGTTTCTTTTTTCTTTCTTTTTTTTTCTGGGCATCTCTTTTAGTATATGTGTGTTCTTTCTTCTTTTCATGTACCAGTAATTCAAAGATGAAAAATCTGACTTCTCATAAAGAAAGAATGATGATTTGGCTAATTCAGGCCACAGAAGAGACCTTGAATGAATGTCATTAAGCAAAAAAATAGAACATGGCTCTGATGGGATAGTCCTTCCAAGTACAGTCAGTGCTAATAGTAGTAGCATTTTAAAGGGAATTGGTTGAAAGTGATGGAAGTCAGGAGGTGGAAATCAGCTTGATCCAGGCTTTGGTTGACACATTTTGTATAGTTCTGGTGCAACATAGAAAATGCAACTTACTCTTTCAGAGTTTGAGAGAACCCATTATCCAGATGTGTTTGCCCGAGAAAGACTAGCGGCCAAAATAGATCTACCTGAAGCGAGAATACAGGTACCCGGGGACTGCATGTTCATGCTTTGTGACTCAGACCGTTTGCCTTTTTTAGAGACCCAGGTGCTTCTAAGGAATGTCATTTGTTTATATAAATAGAAACAGATTTAGTTTGCTGAATGCTTTGCCATCACTCGGGGACTGGGGGAGGAGGACAGTGAACCTGTCAGGGATGGGGTGGAGCTGGGAGCAGGCACAGGGCTCACCTGTTCTGTCTGATTTCCAGGTATGGTTTTCTAATCGAAGGGCCAAATGGAGAAGAGAAGAAAAGCTGAGGAATCAGAGAAGACAAGCCAGCAACACACCTAGTCATATTCCTATCAGCAGTAGTTTCAGCACCAGTGTCTACCAACCAATCCCACAACCCACCACACCTGGTAATTGGAAATATTAATTCTGCTGATCAGTGTGTTTCAGCCTGTTCACCCTTGGCTCTGACTCTCACCACAACTGTTGTGTCCCTCTCCCCGCAGTTTCCTCCTTCACCTCTGGCTCCATGTTGGGCCGAACAGACACAGCCCTCACAAACACATACAGTGCTCTGCCGCCCATGCCCAGCTTCACCATGGCGAATAATCTGCCTATGCAAGTAAGTGAGGCCAGTGGTTGCCCATTTAACGGGTCCCTGGAGAGGAGGTTAGGAGGGGGTTGGGGCATGCAGACCTCATTGGCCCTGTGTTTACCCTTGGGAGACTTTCTCAGTACAGTGATTGGCTTGACCAGTGAAGTCTGAGATGAAAGCAGTCAATCCAGTCTTTTAGTTGATTGATTAACTGATTGATTCATGCCTTTAATAAAATAAAAACTTGATTTTCAGTCCAGTTAATCTGCTTTTTGCTCATTGGGAATGTCAACTTGATGATGTTGGATGAGAATGGGGCATGCTTTAGGGACCAGTGTGAAACTTGGACCAGAAAATGAAAATAATGCTGGCAAATTATTAGGTAGTAAGGAGTTAATATGGGTAAAACAGGTTTATATTTAGGTGTTTGTATAAATAAATGTATAGTCTTTATGTGTATTTTGGATGTTATTTAGGATGTTTGTGATAAACTAGTGAGGAAGAAAAAAAGGATCAGAATTGGGATTCATATCTGTATAGTGTGATTTACTTAACATAGAGGAAAAGATAGTTTTCTTTCTCTATCTTAGAATAAAAAGAATAGAAGGTATTTGCTAGAAATATCATGTATCTTTGCTGTGAATGATGTGATGAGTTTCTGGCATTACCAGCTGCCTGGAAAGGTTGATGCTATTCACTTGGTATAACAACCTGCCCCTACTCAATTCCATCCCAAATATGTATTGGCCCTTACATGTGCTAGGTCCTGAACTAGGCTAATCCCATTTTGTGATGGAAGTTGTATAAGGTAGGCAGGGTGTACTGGAACCTTGAAGCCAGAGGGTTTCTCGATGGGGAAGAATATTGGTCCTCTGGTGGGCCTTCTGCCGTGACTTCTTCAGGACTCTTGTTCTGTTTGTACGGCAGTTAGAGATGCTGGGTAATATGAGACTGGCCAGCATGAGCCCCTGATAGAAACAGATTTGGGGGTACACAGATAGTTTATTCTCCACTGAACATCTTTGGCTGGATTTCTAACCCACATCACACTAAAATAAATGTTTCATGGTCTTTAGACTAATATAGGAACAGCTAGATAAGCAGCTTCCGAGGCATTATTCACATGTCTATTTTTATTGCATCTGGATATTACTGACCATAGAGCAATTAATGTAAATTAAGGGATTAACAGCCTATTAGTTGGGGTGGCTACAACTGCCTTGGAATTTTCTAGAAGTCAAGGTTGCCTGGAGGAAGTGATTTCAGGATAGAAACAAATGCAAGCTGAAATTCTGACAAGGCCCAGAGGGCCTGCTTGCCTCTTTGAACTCGATGTTAGCAGTAATCCTCTGACTTTAATAAGGCCACTGACTGTCTTGTTCAGTTTTATAAATTGTAGCAATACCTAGGTTTCTGTGAAGATCAAAGCTGCGTATATGAGAAAATAGAAACAATTAAATAGATGCTGCTCTTCTGTTAGGGTTGTGTCCACATACAGGCCTGTGTGGGTCCATTTATTTCACATGCTGATTTTTAAAAATTATATAACACAATATCATTCAAGCCATGTATATATATTCAAAAACAAAATTAAAGCATCAACAATTCTACTATTCAGAGAAAGTTGCTCTTTGACTTTTGGAGTTGGGTGAGGAGTGTCCTGTCTTTCCATCAGTTTATCCTGTTGACCAAAATCTTCAACCATTTTATAAGGAGCAAGTGTCCTTCTCTGACCTTCTCTAATGTATCACTGCCTCTGAGGATGTGAATCTTGGAATGTTAAACATTTCTATAGTTTGCAGACTAGAGCAGTACTATCATCTCCCTTGCTCCTGACATTAGGCTTCTATTAATTCATCCCAAGTTTGCTGCCCCATCATAGCCCTGTGAGAGCTCATGAGGGGTTTTGTCCCAGCCTTGTATATTTATTTAGTTAGGATAAAGGTTTATCTTTTTACTACCATGATTCTAAATACTTAGAGGGTAGCAGCACAATTTTGTGGATTAAACCCAATCTCAGGTTTGGAGCCTGTAAGAAAGTCACAGCAAATTTTCACGACGGGGCTAGGTATTTCCTGACACTTCTGACTACTTTAACCTGAGATAATTACTGATATGCCTTTTCAAGACTCTTTAAATCCATGAGTCCCACCATGAAAGGCTTCCAGGGTCCATAAACCAAACTTTGCACAGAGTTCCTCCCGCTGTTTTCTGCCTCAAAGCTTGAAATACAGGGTTTAAGGGGTGGGGGTGTCATTGGATTCCCAAATATTAATAGATTGAATTTGTGAGAGAGGGGTAATGTATCTATGGAAGTCCTCATGTTAAAACTTCTCTAAAGGTGCCAGCAAAGGTCCAAGATGAAAATGGACAAAAATTCTATTCATTTTATGGATGGTGCCAACCATCTAGCTGGGCAATAGTCTGAATTTTGGGTACTTTAAAAAGTTTGGTATGTAGGCAACTTTCCTCTAGCAGTGGACAATAGAAGGACCAGTTGGAGGCCCAATCTTAGAGTTCCCACGTGGCGTTCCAGTGCTTTACTTGTGGTTGTCAACAGACTTATTGGCAGAGTCGTGGGGAGGAGGGAGCCTGGGGAGGTGGCTGTACAATGTGTCTCTCAGTAACCACAGGTTGCCTTTCTCCTCCCAGCCCCCAGTCCCTAGCCAGACCTCCTCGTACTCCTGCATGCTGCCCACCAGCCCTTCGGTGAACGGGCGGAGTTATGATACCTACACCCCCCCACATATGCAGACACACATGAACAGCCAGCCAATGGGTACCTCGGGCGCCACTTCCACAGGTGAGCTGCTGCTCCCCGCAGGCTGCACGCAGGTGGGCTTTGCAGCTTCTTTCGCCAGGTAATCTCCCTTCATTCAGAGTTTACCTGGAAAGAATCTGCCGGCCTTGTGTGATGGTGTGTTTTACTCTCTGTTGCTCACTTCTCTGGGGAAAACTAATTCAAAAGGGGAATTCAGACAAACTCATTAGTAACTTAATGCCATATTGACAAAAAATGTTGTTTTTCCTGAATTTGGTTGCAGAAGTTGCATATGAAGGCGAGACCTGAAAATGTAACTTTCAGAAGGAAAAATTATTGTTTTAGCCAAACGCAACAGTGAAGGCCATCCCCCCCACCTCCCCCGAGCTTACTGGAAAGACTTCTCAGGTCCTTCCTAGTTCTTCTATACATTTCATTGGAACTGAAGAAGTACTACTTTGATTTTCCAGGATGGTTTTGTTGCTAAAGTTCCAAACATACAGACAAGTGGAAAGTGAAAGTGTTAGTTGCTCAGTGGTGTCCGACTCTTTGCGACCACATGGACTGTAGCCCACCAGGCTCCTCTGTCCATGGAATTCTCCAGGCAAGCGTACTGGAGTGGGTAGCCATTCTCTTCCCCAGGGAATCTTCCCAACTCAGGGATCAAACCCCAGTTTCCTGCATTGCAGGTGGATTCTTTACTGTCTGAGCTACCAGGGAAGCCTGGAGTTGGTTTTTTTTGGGGGAGGGATTGGAATTCAGTAGGTGCATGTGAACATGTTTTCTAGTTTCTGAAGGTGCTGCTTTTGTTTATAAGACTTGAAAGCTTTTTTTTTTTTTAATATAGTTGAAATGTTAGAAAGTACTAGAGTTTTTTTTTTTTTTTAAACTTACAACTCCATGCCTGTCTCTCGAAGGGAATCTCTACATGGCTATTTCTTTCATCCACTTCTAGGACTCATTTCCCCTGGTGTGTCAGTTCCAGTTCAAGTTCCTGGAAGTGAACCTGATATGTCTCAATATTGGCCAAGATTACAGTAAAAAAAAAAAATCAAAAAAACAAAAAGAATATATTGTGTTAATTCAGTCAGTGACTATGTGGACACAGCAGTTGGGCGATCAGGAAGGAAAGAAAAATGGCTGTTAGAAGCACTTCAGTTCTGCAGTTGTGTCCTGTGTTGTACCACTGGGGAATGGACTTGAAAACAAGGACCTTTGTATACAGAAGGCACGATGTCAGTTGGAACAAATCTTCATTTTGGTATCCAAACTTTTATTCATTTTGGTGTATTATTTGTAAATGGGCATTTGTATGTTATAATGAAAAAAGAACAACGTAGACTGGATGGATGTTTGATCTCTGTTGATCATGAAGTTGTTTTAAAAAAAAAAGGAAATCATGATCAACAAGCTTTGCCACGAATTTAAGAGTTTTATCAAGATATATGGAATACTTCTACCCATCTGTTCATAGTTTATGGACTGATGTTCCACGTTTGTATCATTCCTTTGCATATAATTAAACCTGGAACAACATGCACTAGATTTATGTAAGAAATATCTGTTGGTTTTCCAAAGGTTGTTAACAGATGAAGTTTATGTGCAAAAAAAAGGGTAAGATATAAATTCAAGGAAGAAAAAAGTTGATAGCTGAAAGGTAGAGTGTGTCTTTGATATAATCCAATTTGTTTTATGTCAAAATGTAAGTATTTGTCTTCCCTAGAAATCCTCAGAATGATTTCTATAATAAAGTTAATTTCATTTATATTTGACAAGAATACTCTATAGATGTTTTATACACATTTTCATGCAATCATAAGTTTCTTTTTTGGCCAGCAAAAGTTAATTGTTCTTAGATATAGTTGTATTACTGTTCACAGTCCAATCATTTTGTGCATCTAGAATTCATTCCTAATCAATTAAAAGTGCTTGCAAGAGTTTTAAACTTAAGTGTTTTGAAGTTGTTCACAACTACATATCAAAATTAACCATTGTTGATTGTAAAAACCATACCAAAGCCTTTGTATTTCCTTTATTATACTATTTTCTTTTTAACCTCATAGTGTGGTGTTACAAATTTTGTTTCCATATTAGATTAACATTCTAAACCAATGGTTACTTTCAGACATACTCTGTTTTAAATCCTGATGATCCTTAAGAGGAGATAATTTTTACAAGTATCAAATCGCAAATGTGTTAGAAAAAAAAACTCCACTGGAAGCTGTGTGTAGATCTGTGCCCATTTATACCCACAGTACATATACAAAATGGTAGCATTTCCCAGTTATCTGTTCAATTCAAAATTTAAAAATGCAACAAGCTATTAGCTAGGAATTGTCTTTTGAATTAGGGCTGGCATTTTCAATCTGGGCAGGTTTCCATTGTCAGCCCGTTTCAACAGTGATTTCACTGAAGTATATTCAAAAGTAGATTTCTTATACAAGATTCCCTGAAAGCCGCTGCCTTTCTCAAACAGCCCCTCTCCCTTTTCTGTCTCCCTCCCCTTTGCACAAGAGGCATCATTTCCCATTGAAGCACTACAGCTGTTCCATTTGATTCTCGCTTTCTGTGTGGCTGTGGATGGTTGGAGGGTGGAGGGGGAATGTTGCGTGTCAAGGAATAATGAGCACAGACACATCAACAGACAACAACAAAGCGGACTGTGACTGGCCGGTGGGAGTTAAAGGCCTTCAGTCATTGGCAGCTTAAGCCAAACATTCCCAAATCTATGAAGCAGGGCCCATTGTTGGTCAGTTGTTATTTGCAATGAAGCACAGATCTGATCATGTTTAAAGTGGCAGCACGCAGGGCAGGAGTGCTTGAGCCCAAGCAAAGGATGGAAAAAAATGAGCCTTTGTTGGGTGAAAGAGGCCTGTCTGAGACTTTTATTTCTGTCTGTTCTGTGTAACATATAAGTCAATATGGATAAGTTTTCTTCTGCACGCTTCAGTCAAAGGCTGGGGATCTGGCAGTCTAGATTAAATGCCTGCACAGGCAAAACCCTCTGGGGACAAAGACACGCTTCCACTGAATTGTACTCTGCTCTTTTTGGTTTTGTTTTTAACCCCCGAAGGCAAACAATCAGAAATAGAGAAATTAATTGGAGACTTTAAAAAAAAATAATCTTCTAGTTCAATATTTACTATTTTCTAGTTAAAGAATATACTTGTGAACAGATCATTGTGATTGATCTCTCTGGCATGCTTTATATTAATAATTTTATGCCACCAGACTTGCCGCACACTGAGACACGCTGACTGCCATTTTTACACGTGTATGCAGTTTGATCCCGTCTGCATTGCACGCATGCATACTTCTGCAGAGGAGCACGTACACATATGTACTGTTGGTATACCTGTGCAGATATTTCCTCCTCTTGACATTTTGCCACCTGCATTCCTGGAGGAACACGTGCCAGGGGAAATGTCCGAGGAGGGCTGTGTGTGAGTGTGTGTGGTGGCTGCTGGCCGCCTCACCTCCTCACTGCAAGAAGGGATGGTTTCCAACCGGCTGTGATTTGGGCCAGGGTCAGGCAGCCGGTCCTGGCCCACAGCTCTGCTGGGCAGGAAGCAGAGACTTTGGAGAGCTGGCTGTGACATTTGGGTGCAGGAGGTGGGGACAGAAGGGGAGTGTTGTGGAGCAGAGGAGCTGCCTGTGTGCACTTAGGCACGTATACGCGTCCTCAGAGGGTCAGGCTTGCCAGTGGCTCCGCAGCCTGGTTTAGTCTGATGCAACCGCTCAGCTGTAGATGCCCTCTGGTCCAGCAGGATGGGTCGGCTGCCTTGCCTTCTGCCTTCTGCCCTCACCCTAGGGAGATGAGCTGTCCTTTTGAATGGAGTTCCAGGCACACCCCCGGGGGACAGCATGGCAGGCACAGCGTGGAAGCTGTGCCCAGAGGTGGCCTTTTACTCATTCTTGAAATAACTTTTATTTATTTATTGATAGGTATATTTATATATTTATGAATGGGAACTCTTCAGGGATGCCTTGATGCCATCCTCCAGGATGGTTGGCCATCTATGTGTGATGTCCTTGGTAGAATCACGAGATTTTTCTCCAGACTTGACTGACTTAGGGAGACCAGGTGAACCGAATTTGAGCTGCATGTTGAGTAAGAACATTCAAATTACTCCAAGTAAACAAATGCTTTTCACCATAATGAATTCTCAGAATATCCCTCCTTCCCCACCCCAAAGCTATGCCTCCTCTTAAATTGAAAATTGGCTTTTGGTATGGCTCATGTAATCATTTCTTCCTCCTTTTAAAGAAAAATCACTACTAGGTTTCCTAAGAGTCATTCATACAGTATTATTCCAAGAGTCAGCTTTGTTTTGTGAACTTATGTCATTTTAGGATGGTGTCCATATTTTGCTTATTTCTTTTTGCTCTGGGCCTTAATGTAACCAAGACTTTTTTAAAAAAGGGTTTTCCTCTTCGTATAATGTTTGGCTCACCAAGGCTAAACACAAATTCTTCCTTTTTATGTTCTTCAAGAATAAACTTCAACTGTTTCTTATTTAAACAACTTTTTTTTTGCCTTGGTTCTGAATGACTTTACTGCTCAGTTTTAAAGTTCAAAGTGTAAGTATTTAGGGTTAGTATTGCTTAAATTAGGTGGTGTTGATGGTGACTATCTTTGGAAAGCATTAACATGATGCTTTAGAAATGACGTTCATAATGGGCTTAAACAAATGAATAGGGCTCCCTCTCAACTTTTGCTTTGTATGTGCATTTGTGTGTCTGATTCTTTAAAAGATAGACAGGGAATTGATTGCAGAGTGTTGCTTCCTTTTGAAGTAGTTTTATTTTGTCTAGTGTTAGTATGCGCAGATCCTGGAGGTGGAGATACAGAATAAATGGAAAAGTGGAAATTGGTGGCTACTAAAAAGAAATTCAAGAGGTCTTAGAACCCCAGCACCTGAGCAGACTCTAGCAGTCAAAATATTTACCTCACGTTAAAGAAAGGCAAATCTAGCGTAAGAAATGAATACCATAGAGGGTTTAGAAGTTTTAGAAACACAAGATATGAGGACATTTCAAACACTGTTTGACCTTGTTAACTTAAATATCTTTGAGACAAGCTGATAATTGAAAAATATAATCTGTTAATAGTGTACATTTCATAATATATCAAAATCATTTGTATACCTACAGTAGCATTATTGAAGGCCAGTATTTTAATGTAGTTATTAGCATATGGATAACTGACAAGTTTCCAGAAAGAAAGAAAACACATGTTTAGAGTGGGTTTTTATCAGAGGAAAATGAAAATATACATCCCTCTCCAGTAGCTTATTTTAACAAAGCCTGCCTAGTAAATCAGAACACCAAAGCACTTGGATCTGATTTTTGGAAAGCCCAGGTACTATCATTGTTCAGAATGCACTTTTACTGAGTTTTAAAAGTTTCTTTTTTATTTAAAATAAGGGTTTAAACATGCACATTCAATTTTTATAGTATTTATCTGTTTGCAAGGCATATATTAACTAGTAATTGGCCGTTAATTTTATAGATGTGTTAGCTAGGGTAGTAAATCAATGACCTGCTAAGTATTTTTGACAAGCAATTTTCATATTCGATGACCTCACATTTCCTTTTCAGAGTCAAATGCTATGTAATTGTTCCGTTGTGTGTTTGTATAAAATGAATCACAACACGGTAAGGAAAAGGTTAGACTTATTAAAATAATAACCCTACTAAAATATTCACTTTATTCAGATTGTTCATAATGCTTTCAAAGGACATAGCAAAGCTTTTGTGGAGAATCTGCATATTATTTATCATCTATGGACTAAATTGATTTTTTTGAAGTTGCTTTAAATTTTAAAAGCACCTTTCCTTAATATAAAAGCCCTTTAATTTTAACTGACAGATCAATTCTTAAACTTTATTTTGAAAAGAAAATGGGGAAGAATTTGTGTCTTTTGAATTAAAAGAAGTGAAAAAAATAAACCAGACATCCTAAAAAAATAGAAGAAACCTGATTTTTAGTACTAATGAGATAGCGGGTGACAAAATAGTTGTCTTTTTGATTTCAATCACAAAAAATAAACTGGTAGTGACAGGATATGATGGAGAGATTTGACATCCTGGCAAATCACTGTCATTGATTCAATTATTCTAATTCTGAATAAAAGCTGTATACAGTATGTGTTTATGCTACAGTGGGTTTTTTTTTAAGTGACTGACATTCATCATATTGGTTAGACAGTTTTAAAAACCTAGTCTTTGTTTTCTGCAATGTTGTCAAGAACAAATAAAGCATAATTTGTGGTATATTAAAAGCAAACTGCTTAAAAGTGCTAGATATAACTGCTTCAAGATAGTCTAATATATTTGGAAATGTATTTTGAAAATTCAGTTTCTCCTAACAGATGTTAAACAGCTTTTTAAAAACTGAGACTCTTATACAGTATGTGTTTATGCTACAGTGAGTTACTTGCATATTACTTAAATATGCAAGTTACTTTTAAACTTTTACTTTTTGTCTATTTGTCAGAAGCTTGGAGAACATGGAACTATGATTCAAAAGACTGGTGTTTCTTATGAAAACTAGTTCAATATGTTATATATCCCCAAAGACATGTTTATATGGTTATAAATGTACACATCTACCAATGTTCATAATTAACAAAGGGTTTTACCTGATGCAATAGAAATTTGAGTTACCTTCAGTTTTATACTTTGTCTCAGACCTGTTTTGTAAAAATCTCTCGCCAAGCTTCCATACATGTTTTTCCCCAGTATCCTAGCATTCATGTAGCTGTCAGTTTGAATTTCAATCCTGAATTATGTCTGTTGACATAATTTCATAGCGTGGGCTCTATTTAAACAGAGACCATCTCTTTCTTTGTCTATGTTTTCTATTACTCAAGTTCTTTATATTTATTAAATACTGTGGTAGGCTTTTTTAATGGACTCTTCATCCCCAAATATCTTATCTGCATCAATTTCATAATAGGATACGTAAATCCAAGTTTATTTTAGTCTTCATATAGTAGCAAAGTTTTTATCTCATAAAAGCAATTTTGGTGGGAGATGTCTCTTTCAGAAATGAAGAGAAAAATATGTTTCTCACAGTTTTGAATTTCATAATGTTTTATATGCTACCTGCTGTAACACGCACTTTGCTGTGAACCAAGTGCCTTATATACACATACGCTTAATGACCACTGTAAGGTGTCCTGAATTTCGAACATTTTATTTGCTTTTATTTAAAAAAAAATTCTTTACTAGATATAGCATAAAACAAAATTTTAAAGTGAAAGTATTTCTGCTGTACTATTTCTGTATAAAAAGTTGGTTAAAATAATGAAGAACGGTGGCCTCGTTTTACAATCCCAACTGTATTTTTCAAGGATTGGAGGGTCACATTGTTAAGAAAAATATTTACATAAGCTATTAGCAATCATAATTAGGGTGTCACAGAATTCTGCAGGCGATGACTAAGGAGGAGTCACTAGAAGTCCAGGTGCTTCTTGCCTCCGGCCGTCATGCCACAGCCTGGGCCCAGCAGCTTGGCGGATTCTGCCAGATCCTGTTTGCTTGAGCGGCTCACAGTGTCTGACAAGTCTGGAGGCAAATGCAGTCGCTATGGCAGAAGATTTCAGGGGAAGGAAAGAAAGAGGGAAAAAAAATAATTAATTTTGCTTTTGCCAGCACACTTCAGAATATAATATTATGCTCTGTTGATCAGCATTTAGTCTTGCATATAAAATTCCTGCTAAAACAATTCTTCAGATTAAAGCCCAATATAATCACATCCTTTTCCTACTAGATTTTACAAACTGTAGCCATTACAGAAACTGGACCAGGAATCTTAGTGGCATATTTCCAGAGTCCAGACCTAAATGTATTACAATTTTTCTTATTTAGGTAGAAATGAAAACACGGTAAGTGCACAAATAAAAACATAATTGAAAAACATCACATAATAATGGCAGGGTTGTTTTTTGGCTTTTTTTTCCCCCTTAGAGCTCCAAGATAGTATTTTTAATTGAATGTAGTTTTTCAGCAATTATGGATTTCTGCAAATGCTTGTTTTCCCTTGTATATTAAGCTGACCTGATGATTTTTTATTTCAAGGCTATACCTTCTTTAAGGAACTTAACCATTTTCATAGACATATGTCATATTGACATAAGGAAAAAAAGGTTACCAATGAAAGGGTCAATATTTTTCATATGCTCAGACAGGTCAGCATAACATCTGCTGTAGGTCTTGGTAAGTCTGTTTCTATGCATGATGTTGGGTCATGTTTTCAAAAGTATAGTGTAGCTTTGAACATCTCCCCTTCCTATCTGTCTGCAGATACAGGTTGATTTAAGGAGACCCAATAACTAATCATAATTACAGAACAGTTATTATAATTAGGGAGAGATATTCACATTTCAAAAGAAACTTTTTGGTTTTTCAAAAGGATCTCTATCAAGTTCCTTTAATTATCATTGCTCCCAGACCACATGATTTGTTTCATAAAAATCCAAACTCAAAGGAACATGTTTGTTGCGTGAGGCAGAGTGGGTGTGGGAGCCTAAAGGTAAGCAGGGCAGGATGGGGTCATCCTCATCCCCTGATGACTAAGCAAAGCCTTGACGAGGTGAACTGACCTGGAGACAACCTATCTGAAACCCTTCATTTGAAAACTCCCTTGGATATGCAAAAAAAAATCAAGATGAGAAAGGGAAAAAACATTTTTTGGGGGTCAAAATATTGTGATACACTAGCATATGTTCTGGCTAGTTTCTTTCCTGATAAAATGCTTGTTTACTGTCATAAAAACACAAGCTGTGTGCAAGGATCAAAACATTTTAAAACATTAAAAATAATTTATGAAAATATTCTTCCTTGATTTCAGTTTGCTGATTCAAATATATCTAGGGTGAAAGACTACTATATAGATAAATGATCAACAAAGATGTCAGGGAGGTCCAGAAAAATATAATATCCATACAGTAATATAAATACAGTGTTATTCATTTGTATCCTTAGCACTCAGCCTGTCACTTATTAAGTCATTAAATGTCTATTTCTTAAATAATAAAAAAGAATTCAAAGAAAGACATATTTCTTCCTTTGTTTCAAACAGTTTTTTCATTTCTTCATACCCTAGTTTTAGAAAGGATTTCAGGTAGAAATAAAAGTGTGAAAGGCTCAGGAATCTAAAAGACACATATGACTCTGAAGTCTGAGGTCATGAATGTCTCTGCAGTGTTAACTCTAACAATGTTCATGAGAGGAAGAAACAAGGAAAGAGATATTTAATTATATGTCTGAGCTGAAATTTTTCTTGAAGATCTTATAGTTATTGCTAATGAGCAGAGGAAAAATGACTAGGGAACATGCATGACTTAGAAGCTCTCTGAAACTTAAAGAAAAGTCCCCATTAAAAAATGTGTGTGTGTGTGTACTTTTGGTTGGGACCCCACAGAGGTGAGGTCAGATGGTGATTAGGCTGCTTAGGAAGTCAACTGGAGTCAACAAATATTTAGAATCTACTCAAAGCAAGGCATTCTGAAAAGATACATGAACAGGCTATCCTCCAAACTCCGTGTTGCCTTATATCCCAATAACAGGCATGAGACAAGCGTACAAGTAACCCTCACAGTGAGCAGTCCAAGTTACATCCACAAAATTGTAGAGACAAAAGTAGAAATTGTGGTGGGGGGATGGGAACAGAGAAAGTTTCACGGAGATGGGCTAGGTGTTTAATAATGAATTGGATTCTGGCATGTAGAAATGGCGATTTGCTTAAGGGTAGAATCAGTACATTTTAAAGATGCATTTTGGTAGGTCCTACTGCTCTGGCAATCCAAATGGGGAAACTAGTGTACTTTATTCAGAACCAGCATAAATATAATTTATTTCAGGAGCTTACCTATTTGCTAAAAATTTCTCTTCCTTTGCTTCTCTAGGCAATAAGCATGAGCCAGCTGGCTGAAAGCCCTTCATTGCAAAAGTAGCTAAATGTGACGTGTGACATGCTTGGAAATCTTTCAGGTTGAATGGCTTTGAAGAAAAGTCAAATACCATTCATGTGTAACTTCTGAGCACAGAAATTTGGGGTGATGTGGTTAAATGCTCCTAACCAAACGCTACACTGTAAAAGCTAGTTGTGCACCCGTGTCCTCTGAAAAAAGCCCAAGGATGGTTCCTGGAAGCATGGGAATCTGTGCGATTTTGCCGGCTTTTGTTGACCACCACTTGAATAAGCTAACTAGGCAGCCTAAATTCTCAAGCGGTGGCTTCGGCTTCCTCCCTTTCTAAGCCTCCCCCTGTGCACCATGTCAGTGCGATGTGAAGCCGCGAGGAAGAAGAAGAAGTGGGTTCCAGGCTTGCCAGGTGTGTCAGGCACGTTCCCTTTGAGGCTTCCAAAGCATTTACACACTTGACGTGTAAACGTTCAGATGCTGCTGTACCCCAGATCTGTCTTCTGAAAGAGCAAGCTGTAAGACACTCTCCACAGCACAGTGACCTCCTTTAGACTAAAGCTGCAAGGCTGTGGGGGGATAGAAACTTCTAGTCTTGAAGTTTTGCTGAGTAATGGAAAAAATCAGGACTATACAAATAATCTAGTACAGATTTAATCTTATAAACCAAATCAAGGTATCCATCTTTCTCATTTTATACCTGGGGTTCTGAGGCCAGGGGCAAAATCATACCTTAGGTCTTGAGCTAGAATTCTGTCACCTGATTTTCTTTTCCCAGATTCTGGGAGGAAGGCATTGTGCTGCTGAGGCAGGAGATGCTTATCTGGCTGGCTGCCTGCCTCTTTTTTCCATGAATGCCTGGTCTAGAATGATGATTTCTGTGTAGGCAAAGGGACCTGGGGAAGGTGTGACAGCTCCCAAGGTTCTGCAGAGGCCTGGGGTGCTTTATAGCAATTCATCCCACTGGTTTGTTGTTGTTCAGTCCCTCAGTCGTGTCTGACTGTTTGCAACCCCATGGACTGCAGCACGGCAGGCTTTCCTGTCCTTCACTGTCTCCTGGAGTTTGTTCAAACTCATGTCCATTAAGTCGATGATGCCATCCAACTATCTCATCCTCTGTCGCCCCTGTCTCCTCCTGCCCTCAATCTTTCCCAGCATTGGGGACTTTTCCAGTGAGTCAGCTCTCCGAATCAGGTGGCCAAAGTATTGAAGCTTCAGCTTCAGCATCAGTCCTTCCAATGAATATTCAGGGTTGACTTCCTTTAGGATGGACTGGTTTGATCTCCTTGCTGTCCAAGGGATTCTCAACAGTCTTCTCCAGTACCACAGTTCAAAAACATTAATTCTTCAGTGCTCAGTGCTACAAGGTGGGAAACAGGGAGGATGACAAAATGCTCTGGCAGATTAGGGGAGTTCCTGCCAAAAGGCACCCTTAGGCCCATAGGAAGCCCTGGGTCCTAACGAAGAAACAGTAGCAGAAGTGATTTGCTCTGTGGCTTCAAGGGGGACCAAGCTAAACTGGACTGGAATTCTTCCCCCTCTGCCAACTTCTCTGTCCCTCTGTTGGGCTGAGCCATTATATTTTGCTCTTTCCTGAATCAGCAACTCTACTGATCATATATAGGATTGAGCTTCCTGGCTCCACAGTTCTCTTCCTAATTCCTTTTCTCCCAGCCTGCCAGACCTGCGCTTAGCACTCACAGTTCCCAGACAGACGGGGCAAGATAATGAATCTAGATTACCACTTGGATTTGAGACAAATTGTAGGTAAATACCCATTAAAATAAGCTTAATCAACTTATATTTTTCATATTTTTTCAAGACCAAACCACTGGGCACCGTATGTTTTCTGAAAACAACTCATGTAGTACATTTTAATCTTTAGCAAATGAACAGAGATTTGTTTGTATCCTTTATAATTTATGACATTTCCTGAAAAGTCACACTTTCCATTACTCACAATCACAGAAATAGGGGTTAATATTTCAAAATACTTCCTAACAGATTTTTTCCTTTAAAACATAATCATTTTAAATGAAAACTTATGAACACCTTTGAGCATATAGGTTCTACACTGGTCTTTTCACGGGGGCAGCCAGTGACAGTTTGCTACTCTACTCCCTGTCAGTATGACCTCAGATAAGTCACATGTGAGTCACTTCACTCAGATAAGAGTGCGGAAGAATTGATGCTTTTGAACTGTGGTGTTGGAGAAGACTCTTGAGAGTCCATTAGACTGCAAGGAGATCTAACCAGTCAATCATAAAGGAAATCAGTCCTGAATGTTCATTGGAAGGACTGATGCTGAAGCTGAAGCTCCAATACTTTGGCCACCTGATTTGGAGAGCTGACTCACTGGAAAAGACCCTGGTGCCGGGAAAGACTGAGGGCAGGAGGAGAAGCGGTGACAGAGGATGAGATGGTTGGATGGAATCACTGACCCGACAGACATGAGCTTGAGCAAACTCTAGGAGATAGTGGAGGACAGGGAAGCGTGGCATGCTGCAGTCTGTGGGGTCGCAAAGAGTCGGACACGACTGAGCGACTGAACTGAACTGAAGTCACTTCATTTGTCTAGCTTTAGTATCCTTATCTATCACAAGTGAATGATTCTCCCCTCATAAGACTGTTACCAGGATCAGATGAGATATGAAGTGTTTTATGAATTATTAAGTACTGCACTAATTTAGTTATACCTTTTCTTGTTCCAAAAAAGCCATGTGAGGTGACTTATAAAAATATATATGTCACAAGAGAACCCCATGAAATAGTATGGAAAAAGATAAAAATAAGTGAGCTTATTAGGGCAAGGAAATGAATCTACCAGTTTAATGAAAAACATATTTATAAGCAACAGCAACAGAACACTGGACTTGGCCAGCAGGTCTGGTCACTAAGTCTGAGCATTTATTATACAATGCCCTTTACTGTGGTGCTGTCAAGAAATATAAAAGGAAACTCCAGTAATAGTCTTTGCTTGTGGTAAGATTTAAAAAGTCTAAATAGGACTTCCCTGGTGGTTCACTGGTTGAGAATCTGCCTGCTAATGCAGGGGACACAGGTTCAATCCCTGGTCTGAGAAGATCCCACATGCCATGGCAATTAAGCCCATGCACCCTGACTACTGAACCCCATGCACCCTAGAGCCTGTGCTCTGCAACAAGAGGAGCTGCTGCAATGAGAACCCGTGAATCTAGAGGTTAGCAGATAGAGAGGAACCCCCGCTCACCACAGCTAGAGAAAGCCTGCACGGAGCAATGAAGATCCAGCTCAGCCACAAATAAATACAATTTTAAAAAGTCTAAACAATTTCCCTCACACTCAGTAATACAACAGTGAAAATGGGGCACATCGGGTGCCTGGCTTCTGGGCCAGTGAAAAAATGCATGACTTTGTATTAAAGGAGGCAATTTGGGGTCCATTTATCACTATTATGAAGGGAGAATTCCACTTTAAAAAAAGTCATTTTTATTTATTTATTTGGCTGCACTGGGTCTCAGTTGTGACATGTGGGATCTAGTACCCTGGTCAAGGGTCACATCCAGGCCCCCTGCATGGGGAGTGTGGAGTTTTACCACTGGACCACCGGAAGTGCCATCACCATTATTTCTTCACAAGATTTCAGAGGGTTATTTCAACTTGCAAAAAAAATTAATCTTATATGCTATTACATAATTATTATATTTCACATTATTACATTTATATTATTTCATGATCATTACATAATTACAATATAATGGTATATTGTAATTACTCTCCATCTGGTTACAATTTTATAATGCGGAAGATACATCTGCCTAATTTTGGTGAATTCTGTGTTATTCTTATACATGAATGGGGCAGTGGAAATCATGCCAGAATCATATTTTTGCTCTTTTTGGATAAGTGTACCTTTGATAGTGGCTGAATATGTCTGGAAAAAATTCTGCCAAAACATGGTCAAGGTTTTAGCTTTCACTTCTGTTTAAGATCCAATTCATTCTCAGGGTTGCAGATTTAAACTGTTCTATTGAATCTCATAACCATACTATATCCTGTGAATTGAAAAAAAATTCAGTTGGTTCTTCCTGATTGATCTGAAAATTAGACAAAATTTCAGAGTTGGAACATTGCACATTGGCTGCCCATTGAAAAATGCTCAGGTGTGCAATTATTTTGACCGTCAATTATAACTGACAGTATTGTCTTGCCTCCAAGCTCACCTCTCTGAAAGCAGATTGTGAAGAACTCACTTGTCTAAACAAGTGTGATTTGTGAAAAGGCATGTGTCTGTGGCAGAGATTGTTAGCTTACTCCCAGTATCTATTCTCTTCCTTTGCAGAGTGAAAAAAATCTCTGAGTGGGACACACGGCCTCCCAGAATAAAGGCCACACTTCCCAGCTTTCCTGGCCAATAGATGAGGCTGAGTGATTAGGCTCTGGTGACTTCATCTTGAGCAGAAGTGCCATGGTTAAGTTCAAGGTCAGATCCTTAGAGAGGGGGAATTGCCATTCACTTCCCTTTCCCTTGGCATCACTATTCAATCCCAGCAAGAGGGTCCCCCCCTCACTGGGCACTGATGCTCCTCCCCCCTGTGGGGTGAGGAGTTAACCAGGGTGGAGGTGTTATGCCCATCTAGAGCATATTTGGTTATGCCCATCTAGTACCCTTCTCTGTAGGACACACTCTGGGCACTCAGGGCCTTAGAGCTCCCTGTGCAAATGTCCACAAAGCCTGCACATGTCTCTTTCCCAGGTCTGTCCCTTGTGGGTGAAATTCGTTATCTGTGTGCACACCCTGGAGCCCCAGAGGAACCCAGGCATGGCTGTGTGTGGGGAGTGTGGGCAGAGTTTGAATGTGCAGGCCGGGTGTCCCCAAGCACATCACATTGCCTGCTTCTGTGTGGGAAGGAGGCAGCGGTGGGGACAGAAAGGAGGTAAGCTGTAGGCCAGTTCCTCCTAGGTCTCCATCTTCTGGAGTGGAACTCTGATCTTAAATTTAAACTTAGCTTCCCAGGAAGGTATACTTGTGAAGAAAGGAAAATAAAATATATTTAATGATTTGTTGGCTTGATAACTTTTAAATATCTAGACATGTAATTACGTGGTCCTTTATTTGCATTCTTGCTCTAAGCTCTGCAATGTTGGGGACAAGCTAAACTTCCCTTCTTCCCACTCACTGAAATGTGGACTTGAGGGCAGGCGCTGAAGCAGCCATCCTAGACCATCAAATGGAAGCTACCGGCTGAGCAGGGTGGAGCAAAACCACAGAAATAGCTTAGGGTCTCCTAAGCTATTAGGGTCAGGCACCACCTGACCACCAAAAGAGCCTTGGGTCACCAAATTGGGCTTTTATAAGGTATGTGTTCTATATTATTTAAGCCACTGCTTTTTTGAGTTTCTTTAATAACAGCCTAACCTATATCCTGTTATAGAGAATTTAGTACCCAAAAAGTGGATTGAATTCTAGCCTCAAAAATCTAGATTGGCTTAGTGGTTAGAAGGTGGGCAGTGAGGTCGGTATTGCAGGTTGGAAAGCTGATGACTCTCATTAGGCTTGTGACAACTTGGAAGGCAAACCTCCTATCTCCTCGTCAGTGGCTCTAGTTGAAATGTTGGAGAAATTCAGAATGTTGGCGTGTTAGTGGCTTCTTGCCACTTTCAGCAAAGTTATTTACAAAAGAGAAATGAACTTAGGCTGGAGCCATAGAATGTGCTAGAAGAGGTAGAGGGATGACAGTTCTATTAAAGGAGGCACCTGCCTGCAGCTCACAGCCTAAACTAACCAAAAGCTTGTAATTTGGGGCGTCAGAGGGTTGAGAAAGCCCAGCTACTTCTGCAACTGCACACCAAAGCAGGCAACCTTCACAGATGTCTGTGCCTCTGAGCCGTGGTGAAATGCCTCATTAAGAGGCTGGCCAGAAAATGGGAGCCAGAGACAACAGTCAGATTAAGGGTGCTGCCTTCTTTCTCAAGTCAATTATTTCAGATTGCTCCAAGCTAGTTACAAGTGAGATGAAAGGGAGGGGTATAGGCAGAACAGAGAGACCAGAAAATAAGACTCAAGTCTTACAAGATGAGAGCTGTGGTGGACAGGCGCCCATTTCAACTTCCCTGTGGTGCGTCCGCCTGCAGGTAAGAGGCTGGGAAGGTGTGAATTAGGCTTATCCACAGCTGCAGTAGATTCAGAAGGTGGAAAAGAAGCAGGTACTTATCTTCCTGCTACTTTTACTGTGGCAAACACTGTTGCAGGGACAGTGGGTTTTTTTTTTTTTTTTGCATTCTAGTGACTAGTTGACAGCTTCATAGGCATCACAGGAGCAGAGAGTCAGCTGTGGGAAGGGAGGCTCACCCAATTCCAGTGTCCAGTGACTTGCTCCCAGGGGGCCAAGAGGCACCGGCAGCAGTGGCCATGGGGAGTTTCTAGCCCTAGGATTGCAGCCACGGAACTGGGCACTTTCCGGGAGTAGCTCTAGTTGTGGCCTCCCAATTCCTCACCTAACTGACTTTGGTGGAGGCAGCAGCCTCCCTGGAGGCCAGTTTGGTGGCATTATCCCTCAGTCCTTCCAGTTATTTCACTGGCTCCCAATTTTGTGGTATTAACTTCCCAACTGCATAAAATAATTAGATGGGACCTGTTTCCTGCAGCTGAATGCTAGAACTATCAATATGTCTGGACAACTTTTTGGCTCTGATTACTTGCATGTGGAAGTGAAGAGAAGCAAATTGACTGGCAACCTCATAAAATTTGGAGGGGGTTGTTTTGTCAAAGAAACAAGCCAAGAGTCTATGATTTTTCAATGCCTACAGAATCTTAGGTCCTGGAATCTGATCTATCTATAGTGAAAGTTGCTCAGTCATGTCCAATTCTTTGTGACCCCATGGACTATTTAGTCCATGGAATTCTCCAGGCCACAATACTGGAGTGGGTAGCTGTTCCCTTCTCCAGGGGATCTTCCTGACCCAGGGATTGAACCCAGGTCTCCTGCAGGTGGATTCTTTACCAGCTGAGCTACCAAAGAACCCACCGATCTATCTATAAGTGGGATAGAAAAACTGCAGCCTTCAGGGAGTTCCCCAGTGGTCCAGTGGCTTAGACTCTGCGCTCCCAATGCAGAAGGAAACTAGATCCCGCATGCCACAACTAAGAGTTTGCATGCCACAATTAAAAGACCCCTCATGCCACCAACTAAAGGAACTGGCATGCCATAAGGAAGATGGAAGATTCCCGCATGCCACAACTAATACCTGGCACAGCTATGAATAAATAAATAAGTGAATACAAACAAACAAAATGGGTGCAGCCCCCAAAGGGCACACACCCTCATAGCGACTTCATGTAGCTGTCACTGGGAATAGACAAGGAGTAACTTCCTAAAGGGACACGGAGGACAGTGGACAGAGGAGTTCCTTCCAGAGAGCAGATGGAGGGCTGCAAACCCAGCTACACTCCTCTGCAGCCAGGGCAGAAAATTTTTGCAGTTCCTCACCAGCAGGATTCCCCACTCATTCCTGAAGAGCAGGTAATGTGTGGGAAGAGGCTATGCTGGATATTGGGGTTCAAAGGGTTGGAGACTATGACAGAGACTGATCACTGACCTCCAGTGTCCACTCTCCCTTTCTACTTGAGTAGAAGAACCTATGAATATATGGCCATCCTGAAAAAGGCTTCACTTCCAAGCTTCCCTTTTAGCTAGTTGTGGAACATGTGACCAAGTCTGCAAACAGCAGAAGTGATGTTTCAACTTCAGGATATTCAAATGAGATTTGAACTCAGGTATTCTGGCTTCAAAGTCCACATTCGTACTCTGTGCACCAGACCTTTTATAAGCACTAAGGATAAAATAGGGAATAAGATAGGCAAAATCTCTATGTCCAAAAAACAACTTCAGAAAGGGACAATACACAGACACTTACCGACTCAAGGAGAGACAGCTAACATATAGAAAAGCCAACAAATGGAGAAGGTCACTCAGAGAGTGAGAGGTATTTTAAGGAAATGAAATATGGTGATGCGATACTGCCCAGGGACACTGTTTGGGTTGGCCAAAATGTTCGTTTGGGTTTTTCCATAACATTTTAACAGGAAAACCTGAATGAACAATTTGGCTTACCCACTATTTTAATTGGTGAAAACCTTTCCGGAGGGTATATTTGAGCTAAGATCTAAATTTGCAGAAAGGACCATCACAAGACATGGAAAAAGAAACTTTCAGGCAAGGGAACATTTTAAACAACAGAGAACAGCTGTGGCACACATGTGTATTCTATTAAAGACAGAATTTTCTAAAAAGGCGGTGTACACAGGCTGTTCTAGAGCCTTTCTTCTGATTCAGAAAAGACATTCTAGTCACTAGGTGACCCACAGCATCCTCCCACTCCCACCGTCCTCCTGCGGGGAGTGGTGGTTCCCAGCCTCCTGCGTGCCCAGTGGGAGGGTTCCAGGCAGAGGGGTTGGGCCCTGTGTGAGGTGGTGTTGTTTGTGGGGATGGTTTGCTGCACTTAATCCTCTTAAAACATGAGTCAGAATCTTTTGGGCCACACAGTACTAAGAATATCACCATGTTTCAGTTTCAAGGTTACTGAATTGTCAGACACTGAAAATATGGGAAGTCATGTTACTTTCCTCCTCTATGTCATATGACGACGGAGAACAAACTAGATCATTCCTGAAGAACTTTCCTTAAAGTAGTTTTATTTTCTACACAAACTAAAGGCAGTATCTTTTTCTTGTCTTTGGGTCTCTCCCTGGTTTTTTTCTTTTTTTGCACATTTAATTCTCATTAATGTTCTAACATGAGCAGGACTGAAAAAAAAAATCATTTAGGTAACAGCTGGAATAAGGTGACTTAAATTGTTACCTAAACTTGGACGGTAGAAACTATGAAAGGCGTTGCTCCCCCCACCCCTCCAACTCACGAGCCTCTTCTCTGGGATGGATAAAGGAGAAAGGAATGGGGTGGCTAAGTTCCCCATGGTCACTGTGATCCTCAGGTTGTGCATCATGGCTTGAATGAGACTCCTCATATTTCCCCAAACGGACTCCCTCCTATTCATTCTTCTTGAATTGTAGCGGGGGCTCCTCACTCTGGCAACCTTTTGACTGGTCTCCAGCTCTGCTTAACCCAAGGCTTGCATGGGCTCTGGAGCACACAATGCAGGCAGGAGCATATAAGCCCCAGAGTGTGCAGAATTTGAATTAAGTCTCAGCAGGGCCAAGCTGAGAGACTCTTGAGATCTAGGGCCTACTGCTGCTCTGGCAGTAAGTGGAAGAAGCCTGAGGTCTTTCTGTGGAGAGACCATCGTTCTGACAGGCTCTTCAGGCCTGCTTTGCCCAGGAGGTCCCTTTTCTACCCGAGACAAGTGAGGAAACATTTTAGCCGCAATATATTGGTACTACCCCTCAGATGGCTTAAGAATAATAAGGTATTTTAGGAATATATAGAGCTTTTAGATCTGAATGTTGAGGTTGAAAAAAATACACACGTTCTTTTAGAAATAAATCCAAACTACTAACTGCAGGAGAATTCCTTTTTATCTCCCCTTTTCTTTTTAAAACACATGGAAACTAGTCTGGAGGTGACGAAAGGTAACAATCTGTTTTTTTCTACTAGAACTAATGTTTGAATTTTGTAATCTGTAATCTGAATGAAGCCTTCTACTCAGTAAACGGTTGGCAGATAAATGTGTGTGCAAGTTCAAGGTTGATCCCTAAAACCAAGAGATTTTTAAGACTACTCCACTATTTCACTTAGAGACTGGCAGAGGTCTGACTGATACATAGCTAATAGAAGAGATGAGTTCTAACATATGAAAAAGCAGGAATCAGAGAATTTTGAATTCAGATAATGGCTTAAGTTATCACACTAATTTCAGTCCACTAAATAACTCCACACTCTGGATGAACTGGATGAACACTCCCTCAACCATATAGTTTTTGGAGGTAAGCATAGCATAAATATGAACACATATGGACTTCCTTCTGGCCATCCATGAATGAAAGCTGGGAGCATAATGGCCAATGTGCCTGCTTGTATAATGTCCTCCAGAGAATGCAGAAAGAACATTGCTCCACAAAGCCCTGATGCGGTATGAAGGACTCGGGAGAAGTGGCAACGGACAACATCTCAACAGCATTAAATCTCCCAACTGCTCTTTAGTTACTTTGAGACCCCCACGTTTAAGGGTCTGTGAGTTTCTGGGTATGAAGAAAGAATTTTTAATGGGGCCAAATGTAGGTGTTTACAAGGGGGAATTGTTGTTTTTTATTAGGAACTGCCTTATGTTCAATAGTTGTATTTACTTTGTCAAGCTAGCCAGAATTAGAAATCCCCATTGCTAGGCAGCCTGGAGCGTCTGCGA
Source organism: Cervus elaphus (assembly GCF_910594005.1). Lineage (NCBI taxonomy): Eukaryota > Metazoa > Chordata > Mammalia > Artiodactyla > Cervidae > Cervus > Cervus elaphus. Next base: position 75,875,378 of record NC_057815.1, on the reverse strand, counting down.
AGTATTTCTGGGCATTCAGAACTGAGGCATGTGCTGCCCAAAGGCAGGTTTCATTACAGTGTGTTATTTAGTCCTGTTCATCCCTCCCTACCCCCACACCCCCAGATAGCAGGGCTTATACAACAGGAAATCTCGGTTACTTTATGCTGAAACATATTTACATGACTGAAATATGACAATTAACACATTTGTAAAGCTTGAGGGATAGGTACACATTAATGGTTTTTTGAAGCAGGCTGATTTCCTGAAGCTTTTAATCTTATTTTATTTTGTTCTGCATGCATGAACAAGTTCTCCTTTACTATAGGTATTTGATAAAGCCTACCTGGTAGGAATGTGAATGAAAAGAAAATAGTACAAAAATTAACTTTATGGTTTATCTTCGCCAAACTGTTCTTAACTGCTTTTACCAGTTCAAGGTATAGTGAGGGCTATTTTTGACAAGTTGTATTAGCTTTTATACAAAAGCAGTTAGGTAGTACGGTTTTGGTTGGCAAAATGAAATGTGGCTTTCTCTATACTGACAGTATAAAAATTTTTCATAATGAATGAGAAGTATCAATCGCAGTAGTGATTTTCTGCACTCCTCATGGTCAAAAGTATGCTCTCCTATGTGGTGTATATTTCACTTGCTCCAAACTTAAATTAAAAGCCAGGTGATACTAAGTACTATTATTTCAAAAGTGCTATTGTGTGCATGTGTGCATGTGTATTTGAGTGTGCATGTTTATACATATAAATATACATAACATGGCAATATTATGAATATTTTAATATAAGTACATAGATTATAATTGTTGAAATCTTGGTAAAATTTAGAAAAAAAATCCTTTCGTATCAGAACCCTCAGTAATGAAATGAAAACTTCCATTTTCCTTTTTATTTCTGAAAGCATGTTAACCCTGGGAACCTCTACTCCAGTTTTCACTTAAAAGTGGATGGCAAATTTACAAATTACACTGGTTTCAAATAGTCACCCAGTCCATCTATCTCTCCCCTTCACAGAGCTCCTTCCTCACCAGTTTCAAAGAGAGCTCAGTGAGCAGGCTGGGCAGAGCAAGAACCCTCTCTCTACACGCCTTAGGGCAGTGATGGGGCAGCACCAGACCCAGCGCTCTAGCCAAGGGATACAGATTAGAGATGAGGACCTAACTGCAAAGAGTAACTCTGCTGAAGTGACTCCACAGATAAGAAGTAAGTAAAGAATCAATTTAGTCTTAGGTAGAAAACCTTTCCATGAATAACGAGGGAAAAAAGTTAAAGGACATGAAGCAAATAAAGCAAGAAAAAATACAGATGATCAGAAAAGAGCAAAATATTTGTGAGTATATAGATAAATGATTATGCCTACTTCTAGGGACTTTTTTGGTGTTTGTTTATTTGGCTTGATCAAAATGCATGTTTTAATGGAAATGTTAACAAGAGTTAAGTTTAATTTTCATGGAGATTGTTTTCTATTCTTTAAAAACTCATTTGCTTTTATACGTGGAGGATTTTTTTCCCCCACCACTTAACTTTACCATTGAAGTTAAATCTTGTTACAAGGAGGTCTAAAAGATCCTTGAAATGTAGAAGAACCAACAACCTGATATATCAAACAGGCTAAATCCTGCCTCAAGTTTTCACTGTAGCAGGAAGAGTCACTCTGGTTCAAGTAGAAACTCTGAAGCTTGAGGTCATTTCAGCCAGGGTCTGAAGGTATATGTAATGTTCCCAAAGGGGAACATTCTTTTGGTATATGTAAAATTATGCTCAAAAATGAAATAATGGAGCAAAGTGATTTTTATAACTGTAATGCAGGGTTAATTCTCTAAGTTTTAAAGATCT